>NW_024465035.1:11860000-13060000 GCF_017591425.1 Ochotona curzoniae | reverse complement strand
TTAGATTTTGTCAGATAGAAACAAAATGATGTATGAACAGCTGAAATGATGACCCCAAAGGTTAGTTTTCATGTTGAGCTGGATGTGAGCATATTTTGTGTCTAAAGTTAGGAATCTTATTCCGGCAATGTCTCTTTCAAAAACTATAGATGCTCAGTTTTTTAAATTCCCTTTGAAGTGGCTTTAACATCCTGCTGGTTCCCTCATTAAACAGTTAAATAAATCTTTGACAAGATAGTCATACTTAATTTTTTTTTAAATTATACTTTCCTATAAAGCTGGAAGAGTAGCCAAATAACTTCTAATAATTTCAACTTGCTCAGATTGCTAAGGGACAGTCCTTTGGTTTATCATCTCCATTACCCAAGTGCCTATAGGGAAAGGCATCAAATTTTTGGGGGGAGGAGATATTTTCATTCCCATTTAACTAAGGGAAGGAGTTGATGAGGTTAAATAAATTCACCATTATTAAAAGGGACACACTTTGTATTCAAAAGGATGCTTGTCTAAGTTTTTCCCCAAAGTTATACAACCTTCAATTTCCACGAATAGAATTTAAAACATGAAATTAAAGACTTGCCACATAAATACACTTCCATCTAAGCAAGCCCTCAGTGTTGATGTTGGATGTTGCTCCAGGCATTGTGCTGCAGCCACTTGCTACAGCCTGGCCAGGACCTTAACCGCCTGAGGCTGCTTTTGCTTCAGCTGTGAGAGGATCTGCATTCTTATCAAGAAAGTAAGGGGGTTTTATGGGCTCCTTGCTCTACCACTTGCCTAATGGCTGAATGAAATAATCTTGGCTTTTGTTCTAACTAGGACATTTGGGGAACAATGCAATTATTATTGCAGTTTTCAAGCAGGCAGAGAAGGAAAGAAAATAAGCCCAAGATCAAAACATTCTAAAATCAACATTCTCCCCAGTTCGGGGGACCAAAGGGGAAAAAAAAATCACTCTTATCTTTCTTCCTTTAAAGGTGAAAATTGATTTCAGTATACATGGGGAGAATTGGAAAGTAACAGTATTATGAAGGCTAAAAAAAAAAAAAGATGCAAGCTTTTTAAATCATCCACTTGTGTCTTGTGGGTGGGTGCTAAGTGTATCCACTCGAGGAATTCAAGATGACATGGTCTACAAAGAAGAGATGATTTAATCCAGTGGAAGTATTGTGAACAGGGACAGGCATTTAACCTAATGTTTAATACGCTAGGGAAGAGACCTACACCCCACATCACAGTTCCTAGGTCTGACTCTTAATTCCAGCTTCCTGCTAATGAATATTCCAGCAGGCAGCACTGAGAGCTCAAGAATCTAAACTCACTCCTGTGGGTGACCTGGATTGCCTTCCTGTTGCTTGGCTCTGTCCTAGCCCATCCTTGACCATTAATGGCATTTGGAGTTTGAACTTAAAGATGACAATGTTCTCTATCTCCCCCGCCTCAAATTATTTTTTGTACGCAAAGAGCAGATAATTTAATGATACATTACCAAATATCATGAAACAGACTTTAAATGTCCCAGAAATTCCACTGGAGAATTTGCTGTGGTATAGTGCGTAAATCTTCCACCTGTGACACCAACTTTCCATATAGGAAAGTATAGCTGCCACGCCTCTAATCCAATTTCTTGTTAAAGGCTCAAAAAAGCAGAACAAGATGGTCCAAGTGCTTGACTTGAGTCTCTTTCACCCATTTGGGAAGTTCTGATGAATTCTTGGGTCCTGACTTTGCCCTGACCCAGCCCTGGATAGTGCATCTAGAGAATGAAACAATAAATGAAAGCTTTCTCTCTCTCTCTCTCTCTCTCTCTCTCTCTCTCTCTCACTTTGTCTCTCTCTCTCTCCTGCACCCCCATCTTTACTCCTCTATGACAATATCAAATAATAACTGTATCTTTCAAAACAGTTACCTCCATAATTATTTTTAAAAGACATTCTGAAAGACGGTGGTGATTATGTGAGACAGACAAGTGAAAATATGGGAAACCATATAATATGAGGACACTAGAAGCTAGGAAGAATGACAGCTCAGGCAAAAAAAAAAAAAAAAAAACAAAAAAAACAAAAAAACAGTCCAACCCTAGGTTTCTCAGAAAGTCCCAGGAATGTAAGAGTACTTATTGCAAGAAACTAACCCGATTCCAGGATGAACTCTAATTTTCTTTGTACAGCTCATGCAGTAAGATGATTGCCCCAAACTGGTTTCTATAAATGTAACTGAAAGGACCTATTTGCCCAATTCAGTTGTTCACGGCCAGTCACTACGTAGCTCTTACTGACTGGCTAACTTAGAGTGCACAGTGCTTAAACTAATTGGGTGTCTGTTTCACACCACTACAGTTGACTGGATAATTTGCATTGTGCACTGATGTAAGCTTGGTTGATTGAATGATTCACATCATGTGCCAGCACTGTCTTAGTTGATTGGATAATCATTACTTCAAAACCCCTGACCACGACTTATGCACAGTGGTTAGCAGGTGAATAAAGACCCATGAGCCTGTAAGATTCTGCCTTTGACTAATTTCTGGGATAGATATGGTCAACTAGCAACAAAGGCAAGGTTCAAGATCCATCAGAGTTTTGCATAATGATTGAAGTTGGGGATTAATAAAGAAATACATCCAGGGACAAAATCTGCATCTGTGTGCAGAGACACTGTACTGGAAAATAATAATAACAGTATTATTTCAATTAAGTCTGTTCTCTTTGTCAGGGATAATACGTGGCCATGTACACACACACATATATTGTGTGCTAATTAATTTTATCTGTTTATCAGTCCTGTAAGTCCATTTTGCAAATAAGAAGGCTGATACAGTGTCCAAGATATGAACTAGGGATTACTCACTCCATTCTCCATCTACATGCACGCATGGAAAGTAGTAGGGAAAAGATATGTGCCAGGCTGAAGGCACAACTTCAGGCTGAAGGCACAACTTCAGGCTGAAGCTGTGAAGCACTGGTACATTTTAAGGTCTAGACTGGAAACAAAAGGCATTGGACAATGAATTCTTCCTTGGCCATAGGGCATAGTGAACTCAGGATACTGGCTGGAGATGCTCCAACATGGAAAGGGGAGCCTACAGTCTGGAACATTAGTTTCTTCTAGTAAAAAATATAGTTTTGCCTTCCAACAGCTAGCCACTTACTTATACTTCTTGTTTTATGATAGTGTTTGTTCAAATGTAAAGTAACTGTTCAAATAACATTAGAAATTGCTGTGTTGTATTAAAAATGTTATAAGGACCTTGAATAATGGCGTTTACAAAAACCATTGTTGCGTTTATGTATTTTTTTTTTGTTATCTTTGCTATTTGAAAGGGTAAGAGACAGAGACAAAGAGATACCTTCCATTCACTGAGTCACTTCCTAAATGTCCACAGCCACTGAGGTTGGGCCAGCCTGAGGTCAGGAGCCAGGAACCCAATTCAGGTCTCCTACGGGGATGACAGGGACCCAAGTGCTTGAGCCAGTACCTGCTGCCTCTCAGGATGTACATTAACAGGGAACTGGAATTGGAAACCATATGAGGACATAAAAGTGCAGGTCCTCTTTTATGGGATGCAGGTATTCCACTGACACATTAACTGCTGCATCCACAAAGCACCCACTCCATTTGGAAATAAGTGTCATCTGATTTGGTCCTAATAATAATGCTGCAAGATGGGAAGACTAGTTATCATTTTGTCATTTTACAGATGACAAAAATAAAGAGTAGAGCATTTGTAGGCTGCTTCTTCAGTTTCCATGAGTGGTATCATGACTTCGCTACCAATGAGAGTCAAACGCATCAGAGAGCTGACAATCATCCTTCACTCCTATCTTGTACACAGGGCCTGCCATGTTTATGAACCTCTGAGGAGATCACCACCATGCTGGCTTGTTCGAGGAGGCTTAAGGATCAATGACGAAGGTCTTTTCAGGAGGAACTATCAATAAAGGAGGAAATAAGAGATGAAGGTTTTGTGAAGACCCAGGCAGGGATTGCAGAGTTTTCCCAGTGTGTCAAGCAACATAAAAAATTATCAGTAACCACCAGAAGTGACGAAAGAGCCAGGCAAATGATTCCCACTCTTTGATTCCCCAGAAATTGTAAAGAAACTGGTTCTACTAACAGTTTGATTTGGGGCTTCTGACTTTGGAAAATGCCAGAGAATACATTCTTTATTGTTTGAAGTCACCCAGATTGCGGGCATGTGTTACCACAGTCCAGGGAAAGAAATATACCAGATAACAAAGTAAGACCATATTTATTTTCAGTGTTGTTTTGCACATGTCCTTTGATTTGTAGGATTTAAGATGTGGTTCGTCTCATTTTTGTTGAGCAACTTCTTTTCCACTTGTCAGATCCTAATGTGATAGAGATATAGCGAAGCACTAAGTGCTTAGTAAATATGGATTGACAGATAACTACATTTTGTGTGATAAAGAGTGAGCTATTCCACGAGCAGAACAAAGTGAAAACAAGTACAGAAATATGTGCCTTATCTACTTCTGAAAAAGAAAAAAAAACCTGTCACAAGTAGGAAAGAACTGCCAAAGACACATGATATCAAGTACGTAAGCTGTGCAATATAAGTCACAGTACAAGTTGCTTTGTGACAATGTCAATGCATACATTTTTCATTGAGTTAGAATGTAAATTTCTACCACATCATCCAAACTACCTGTGTTCCCCCGGCACTGAATCGTGCTGTACAGCAATCTATGTTGGCAAATGATAATCAGAACAATGTAAGAAACATCTTTATCAAAGCAGGGGGAAATATACTACGGGTCTTATTGGCTGGAACTGACAAAAACAGGTGAAAGGGAATCCAATTTTCCTTTCTATGATTTTAAACTTTAGGACTGATACAATTTGTTGGTACCAGGCACCACACTTATAACTGAGGAATGACCAGAACCATTTCCACTATCTCCCAGGGTCTGCATTAACTAACAAGAACCTGGAACTAGGAGATGAAGGGAGACACTGAACTCAAACACTCTGAGATGAGATACAGCCCTCCTAACCATTGAGCCAAATATATACAACCTCAACGAAAATTCCTTACCTACAAGTTAAAAAACTTCTTTAGGGAAAGAGAGCTTTATTCACTGTGTCTAATGTTTGTTCATTACAATATCTGCCGTACAAGTTAGAATATCAAGAAGAGAAGAAACAGTTAAGAGAAAGAGATTGATGGGTGACACCGAATTATTAAACATAGAATTTTAAATTACTGTGCTTCTTTCATTTAAGAAAATAGAAACAAATGAATTTCGCCAGGGAACATGCATTCACAAAACTGAGGTGGAATTTTAATAACTTTAAACTCTAATTACTGAAGTTAAGAATATAACAGTAAATGCACAACACCATAGATCTAATTGACAAAAGCATTAATAATTTTAAAAAAAAGGCAAAAGACAAGAGATTCCACTGGGTCTCCCATGTGGGTGCAGGGCCCAAAGTTTCTGGCCATCACTGGAAAGGAAGTGGAGTAGCTAGGACCCAAAGCCACGCCCATATGGAATGCCAGCATTACAGTTGGCGACTTTACACATCACGTCATAATGCCAACCCAAAAGATCAGGACTCTTACAGTTCATACACAATAACCATACTTAAAGACAAGGAGACGTTTTTAATATATATATAAATATATATATACAAGACAAAAACGGGACAGAGTACAGAGTAGAAATATGTAAGCTGATTATAATTAGATTGTGAGCAGTAAAGCAAATCATGAAGCAGGAGCAATTTCTGAAAGGACAGCAGCCAATACCTTCCCAAGACCCACCAGGATATCAAGCACAGATACAGGAAGGTTTACTAGCTCAAGATAGATAAACACAATGTAAGTCACACTCAGGCACATCACGGGAAAATTATGAAACAGAGTAGTCAGAGAATAAAAGATGATAAAAGATGCATTACGGTCTCTGGAGCAATGCAAATACAACTGGATGCTGACTTTTCAACCAAATAATACTAGCAACAGAAAAATAAAACGACAACCTGAAAATGTTTTAAAAAATGAGAATACTAAACCAAGAGAAAATAGACTCTGAAAATAAATGTGATAATATATTTGACAATGATAGAAAGAAACTATACTGGATAAGTCACATAGCTAAGTAGGAAAGTAAAATGACAAAGATCCTACAATAAAACACATAGAATATCTTAACAATATTATTAGTAGGAAAGTTGAAAAACCAACGGCTACTCTGAATATATGCCGGACACATAAACTGACTCAATGTTTTAAATACTATTTAGCAACATCAAATAAAGTTTACCATAAGCCTAAACTGCATTACAGCAAACTTTTTTGTAGGTATGTATCTAAATAAAAATGAGAGTATATGTCTCCTATAAGGGACATGCAACAATGCCCATCGGTTTTATTCATAACAGATTTAAGTTTGAAGAAGAAATCAATGTTCATCAACAAGCTCTAGCATAGTAATACACTTGATAATTAAAGGGAAATGCATGACAAAAGGGAAATGATGTGCACACCGAATTTAATCACTTTACATGTTAAACTGAAAAAAGGAATTCAGACACAAAGAAGTCTGCATGATTCTGTGCAAGTGGAATTCTAGAACAACATCCTTTATGATCGCCAACAAATTGCCAATATTAGAAGTAAGAATAGAAGTAATGATGATGTACTGGAAATAAAGGGACAGAGCCATGAATGATCTTCATCTGGGTGGTGATTTTGTTAGTGCATAAATATGCGAAAAAGTCAAATTTTACACTTAAAGTTAGTGTACTTTAGTGAATATAGCCTGGTGATAACAGCACAGAAGAAATTAAATAGAAAATACAGCAAAGTTAGAGGCATAAATTAATAAACCAAACTCATAATATTAAAACAGCAACTAAATTAGAAGTGCATTCTTAGGATGGGTGGATCAAGAAAAAAAAAAAAAAAAGACAAGGTAACCAGAAAGGATCTCATAAATACTGAGGAAAAAAAAAAGACACTGTAGGTGAAATCTTGATTTTACAAAAAATAAAATTTAGCAAACTAATAAGCAACTTTTAACTTAAAAAAGAATATCTTAAAAGTCTTACATTTTTCAATGAAATGTAATCAGTAACCAAACATATTCTGACAAAAAAAAAACATTCGAAAAGCATGTGATAATTCTCCCAACACACACCCATGATTTTTAAAAGAACAAATAAGTAAGAATAGAAAATACTATGACTAAGTAGAAAAAAAAACTATAATGTTCCTAGGATAATATCTTCATAATGCTGGCATAGGCAAACATTTATTTTTAAAGATTCAAAAACTTAATTATAAAGGAAAACATTTGGTAGATTTGAATTTATCAAGAGCTCCTATCACTCAAAGACAATAGTAAGAAAAAGATAAGAAGTTCCAGACAATATTTGTAGTGCATACGAAAGCATCCATAAACAGATGATTAACAATGAACCAATGGATGACAAAAAGATAGGTGACCCCAAAGAAAAACACACAAAAATATTTCAAATTAATCTTTGAGGAAAAGTATATCCAAATAGAAAAAAAAAATAATGCATTTAACTCCCTTTGTTATCAAGAACAATTCATTAAATCACACTGTATAATCACAACATCTCGACCTGAATGATCAAAACAGAGAAACAGAAAGAAGGACAATACCAAGTATTGCAGAAGACATGAAGCAAATATTTAGATCTGTTTAGTGTGTAACCCCACTTAAAGAATACACTGGTCTTAGAGGTTTTGAGCCAAAAAAAGTCACTAACAGCTCAAAGGTGAAAACAACCAAGTGTTCAGAAAGATATTGTACATTCATCGAGCTCTGTTTTGAGCCAGTCTCTCTGCTTAGTCACCCAGAATTTCACAGGCACTGATTGTTACCCGTAAACAATGAACCTTCTCTACCTATACTGTTCCATCTGAAGATGAAGAAATGAGAATTAGAGACAATCCATTCCAGAACCCAATCTACTCCAGCGTAAAATGCAGGTCTGTCACACTTGAACCTGTGTCCCATTTGAGTATCACTTGTCACACTGAGCTTGATGCATTTTCCTCTTCCAAGCAGCTATGTGGCTTAAGAAGCCACTATAGTCCTCTAAGCTTCTGTTTTCTCCTCCAAACACTTTTTTTTCCCCAAAATATGTATGACAACATTGTTAATTCATTTAACAGATGCCACTATAATGATCTTTCATGTTTCCTCACAGGGAGCAGTAAGCAGTAGGGGAAAGATACAAAAATATGAGAGATGAATTAGTCAAAAAAATGTACAAGATATGGACAAGTGTGGGCAAAGTCTAGAAGAAAAGAAAGTACCCAGGTGAGGGATAGAGTACAGGGCAGAACTCAATATGAACATAAACATTAGAAACAATCTCAAATTAACAGCTTCATTTCTGCTTGTTTTTATCAAAGATTGAGGTTTAACTTTTGTAATGACTATGTCTGTTTAAACCAATGGTTTTATTTGTCCAATTACCCTGTTACTACTGTGGATAATCAAAGCCTGGAATAACACAGAGGAAAAGTTAGAAACTTCAGTATATAAATATTAATCATGCAGATGGGGCAACTGAGGTCATGGAGGTTAGATCAGGGGTACATCATTTTCTGGTTGCCTGGAACCACACAATCACTGTTGCATCAACTCCAGTCTCCACAGTAAAGCATTCTGTGGCTTGATGCTACATACTAGAGGAGTTTCAAGGTTGTATAAAGTAAGTAACCACATCACCCCTGGCTTTCGGGGCCTTAGATTTTTACTGGGATACCAGTGAGAAACACACTCACTTTCAAACGTTGACTCAGAAGCACCCTCACAACATACAATTACTGTTAAAAGGAACAACGACTTTAAGAACCAAAGAAAAGTCTGGATGTACTTGCTGAGGTCTTATGCAAGAGATTAAAGTTGGATTGTGTATAGGAAGATTGGAAAACTTGAGAAACCATGGGAAAGAGAAGGATTTCAAATGCTCCAAAAGAGTATAGTAAACGAGCTATAGAGGAAAGTGCCAGGTATGTCAAAGACTGGAGGGCGAACAAGCAGCATGGGTCCAGCAAAAGCAGGCATGACAAGTTCCAGCCAAGTAGGGTAAAATCAATGAAGTGAGCTGTCTCCTCTGTAACTCATCTTGGCGTTCACTGAAAGCATCAATCACATGTAAGGATGCTAAGGCCTCCAATGACCTGATTTGATTTTACATCCATTCATCCATTCCTTCACTTACTCCTTTGACATTGACTATGGGCCTGTTCCATGTAAACCACACTTCTGAGACCTGGGGATACACAAATGGACAAAACCTCTTCAAACAAGAATACTCTTCTGGGAGTTTATATCCTAACTTGCTACTTTTCAAACTGAGTTGTACATGAAGTTTTCTGAGAAGCTTTCAGTGTGTGTGTGTGTGTGTGTGTGTGTGTGTGTGTGTGTGTGTTAATTACAAGATAGTTTACATCAAACTTTTGGTATGTTTTTAAAAATATGTTTTATATATTTATTCCCCTTTCTGAGAGGCACAAAAAGAGAAATGAGGCAGAAGGGCATAGAGAGAGCTCCCGTTCCAAATGCCTGTAAATGCCGGGTCTGTTCTGGGTGAGGCCAAAACTAAAAGCCAAGAATTCCAAGTCTCCCACATTGGTTGGCATTTGCCACATCACTTGGATGATCATGTGCTGCCTTCTAGAGTCTTCATTGGCAGAAAGCTAGAATCACAAACTGGAGGCAAGCATTCAATCAAAGATATGGGATGTTGGTGTCTTCAACACATTAGGTAAAATGTCCACCCCTGAGAAGGTTCAGAAAAGACCCGAGAAACCATATGTTCCCATTGCTAGGTTAAAAGAATCAATCTGAAAAGGCCACCTACTCTAATGTCAAGTCCATGACATCTGGGACTTGATGTTGGAGCATTAAAAAGATTCACTATTGCCTGGGCTCAGGAGAAGTGGCTATGGTGGAAGAAGGATGACTAGGTAAAGGACTTTCAGAGTGTCCAAATGTTCTGAATGATGTTGTCATAGTAAACATATGGCATTGTGTATCCAATCCCTAGAAATTTACAATGCAACCCCAATGTAAACTATGAGCCTCAATTATAATAATGCATCAAATATTGAAGCACCCAATTAAGCAAGTATATCACATTAATCTAAGATGCTAAGAATAGAGAAAATTGCAGGGGAAAGACAGATCTAAAGGAACTCTGTACATTTAGCACAATTTCTCTAAAAAATAAACTCTCCTAGTACCCATCATTTAAAAACTTTACAACTCTCATTTTAAAAAGACTTGCACTTGATTCCCACCATGAAATTCTCATTAAATAGAATAATGGTGTCTCGAGGACTCTTTTAAAGTGCTCCCATAGTTTTGAACATACATTACCAAATGTTGGCAAAGGTCTGGGATAACTGAAACTTTCCTACATTGCTAGGAAAGGGGGAAAATGGTACATTCACTCCAGAATCAGTTTTGACAGCTTCTCACAAAGTTAAATACATACTTACATATGACCTCATAATCTCATCCGTGGGTGTTTCCTCAAGAGAAATTAAAATTTATATCGCACAAAACCTTGCCCATATGTATCTACAGTAACTTTGCTAATAGCCACCAGAATTCGGAAACAGTACAGAAATCTACCAGCTGGTGAAAGGGCAAATTTAAGGATAATGGCCTACTTACTCACCAACAAAATTGAATGAGCTAATTGCACCTAGAGCAATGTGGATCACTAGCCAATGTGTTTTACAGCACAAAACATGTGCTAGTGAGATAAACATAGAATATATCATGTGATGAAAAGTGCTACAAAAACAGCAATGCTAGGAAGAAGACCAGGAGCAAATAAGAATGGACCTCCAAATTCAGCAGGGGGGCAAAGACAGGCTCCTTGGAGGAGGTGACGTGTCATAAAAGACTTGATGGAGATGAGAAAGACAGCTTGTAACACAGCAGAAGAACGCAGATATATATATATTTTTTACCTACCTTGTTTCTAAATCACCTTCCCAAAGAACGTAGATTTTTCTAGGAAGATCTAAGAAAGCCACAGGAGGATTTTACGGAGAGAATTCATGGTTGGATTTGGATTTTTCACTGTCTATTCTGGCTGCTGGTTGGAGAAGAGACTCCTGTGGCTTAAGGGAAAGCAGGAGAACGCAACATGATAGATAGCCTTGCTTCCCCAGGATCCCATGTGGGCACCAGTTCATGTTTTTGGCTGCTCTAATTCCCATCCAGCTCCCTGCTTGTACCCTAGGAAAGCATTCGAGGACTGGCCCAAAATCTTGGGATGCTGCACCCACATGGGAGACCCAGAGGAAGTTCCTTGCTCCTGGCTTCGGATCAGCTAACCTCCAGCCACTGCAGCCAGAAGATCTTTTTCTCTGTATCTCCTTCTCTGTATATATCTGTCTAAAAAAAAAAATCTTGAGAGAGAGAGACAAAGCAAGAGAAACTAAGAGACTACTATAGTAGCCTAGTAGCCGTTGTGGCTGGTGGAGACAGAGAAAATTCATTTTGCGAAATTCTATAACCTACTGAAACACAGAGTTTTGAAAGGAGACATTCCCTAATTGGGAGATAGATAGAGTATCTTGAAAAGGCACCATGAAGCCTGAACAAACTGCTCATTAAGCCTATGATGCACGGAATAAAAGGAGAATGATGCTCGTTTTCTATGTTACCAAGACAAATGTTTACTCTCTCAAATGAAGACTGGCAATTGCAAATGAATCAAGTTCCATCTAAGTAGCGCTCATCTGTCTTGCACATGAGTACGTGGATGAGAAGGCTGCAGGACGCCTCTGATAGGAAGAGGGGATAGTACTGATGAATCCCAGGCTTCCAGAGACCCTCAACAGTCCATGATGTGCCTCTCTAAGCAGATCGCTCAACACTTCTTCCTGTAACCTTAGCAGTGAGAAGTGCCAACTAATGGGATTCTGTCCCCAGGACTTCCAAGCTGGGACTGAATTTGAAATATCAGACCCATTTTTAGGGACAAGAAGAAGGACAGTCACAGAAGCCAAGGATCTTTTTGTAATTCCTACGTTGGTATTCCTCAGAACTCAAACCTAAGCAAGGATTCAAGAGCAAACTTTTAAGTGGGAGATGCAGGATTCATTAAAAAAAAAAAAGTGGAGAAGCAACAGATGGAAGAAACGCAGGCCATCAAACCAGCTGTCCTTGTAGCTAAGTGAAGGTACTCTTCAGTGGAATCTGTAAAACTGTGAAATAATAGCTGAGCTCTATCACCGTGGGAGAGAGTGATGGTTCAACTCTGGTCAATCAACTAGCATTTGGAAGTCAAAAGGAGATCTGAGCAGAGAATCCTCAAACACTGCGATCTCTCTGCTCCGTGTCAAGAGTGAACGGTTTCTTTACTCTGGCTGACACAGCCTCTGCAAAAGGAAATGACGCCAACAAATTGCAAAAAGGAGGAACTCTTCCCTCCATTCATTTCTCTCAAAGCACTCCTCATTGATTTACCCATTACGTTATTGTTATAAATTAATAAAGTAAGGCACCTGTTCATTTACTTGATAGTTTTCCCAGCCACTGATTTCCTATTATCCCCTTCTATTCCTCAACTCACTGACTCCCCCAGATAAGCTGTCTGCACACACATGCATCCTAAACTCTTGGATTTCATTAAGTGTATAAAAGGCGTGTGATTTGTATTAACAACTCATCACCCCTTATTCGAAATTTAGCCAATTAACCTCAAGCACATATTAAAATAGGAAGAGATTCCCAATCTCCCTTTAATTTTCTTGTTGCCTAATAAACTGCTCATTCTTTCTAATTCTAGTGTCATTTGCTTAATTTTCTTTTAATTTCTAGAATGTATGAAAAGCATGTCTAATTTTTTCTAGATGTGTGAAAATATATTATGTTAATATTGCTCGTGGAAATTTCTTCGGAATATTGCAAACAGTCCCACGAGTGAGAGGAAACATGCATGTAACCTGACATGGTGCAGGCGCAAGGTAGACCCTCCAGAAATGTTCACTAACCTCAAGGAGTATACATTTATATGCTCGATGCTGTACACAGAACAGCAGACTCTTTCATATTCACCATTAGTTTCTGTGTGTTTTCCTGGTAGCTACTGCCCTATGTTTGTGGTGAGTTTGATAAAATAAAAACCTATGATTCCATGAGTACTTCTTCAGGGTAACTGGTCACTCATTATTTTTCTATTTCGTTGCTGTATTAATACATTTCAGTAAAAACGGAAGCTATGGATTCACCCGCTTATCTATTATCGCAATACATTTATTGATGTCAATTGTAGGCAAGGATTCGTGAACAATTCTATAACTCAGACGAGCTTAAAACAATGCCCAGTCTTCTATCTCATTGGCTGCAGCTTATAAAGCTACCAGAATGCAGTCACACAACTAGACCCAGACAAGCTTCACGCAACATGAAATCTTTGAGATTTAGGCATTCTCGCTGGAGATATTTCTAATTGCTGAAAACAAAGGGAAGGGGACTCTGGGTAAGGAAAAAATGCAATATAATGGCATGGAAAGGAGAAGAATCTTTCTTATGCCACCATCTTAGGCATTCTAGACAAAAAGAATCAACTGAAATTCTCTCTGTTTCTCTTTCTCTCAACCATCAAGTTGAATTCTGATCATGAAAAAAAAATAATAACAAATAAAGGAACTATAGATCATTTGTAAATATTTATTCTAGGGTACTAAATAATGTCTCAGAATAGGGGGGAAAAAAAGGATAGTGATTTTAAGGCAGAGTTGGCAAGTTTGAAATTTTCAGGGTAGGCTAGCAGCCTGGAAATTCAGGTAAAAGTTCACATCGCATTCCTAAGTCTGAATTCCAGGCCGTCTGGAAACTCCGCCAGGATTTCAAAATTACAGTCTGGAGGCAGAAATCCTTCTGTAAACTTTGGTTTTTTGCTTTCCAAGCATTCAACTGGTTAGATGAGGCCCAGCCCCGGCACAGAGAATTATCTGTTTCATCTAGTTAATCACATTCAAATAATACGTGCATGGAAAAATCCGGACTGCGCCATATCCTAGCTACACTGGGGCAGTACTTTTCAAATGGTAATCACCAATCAGCAGAGTTAGCAACCCTTGGAATCTTACTAGCAATTTTAATTCTTGGGACTTCCCCAGTTATCAGCTTGTTTTCACAGACCCAGTAGATACTATGAAGCATGCCTGAGTGTGAGATCCACTGGACTAAAATACCAAGTTTATCTCTCATACTGTAAATAAAAATGTTAGCAGAGAAACAAGTTACTAAGTGGCTGATTGTTACTCTCTTGATAGATTTTCAAGTTTAGCTGGGATAGCTGGCAGTCCTAGCAATGTCAAGTTGTATTCCAGTTCTGGGGAAACAACAAACCAGAGTATCATCGATTACTTATAAATCTTTATTCAACTATGCTAATTAGTGATCCACTGAACTTCTTCATCACTACCTCGAACTAAACTTTTTGTGACACAAAGCTCTGTTGATTCTGAACATTGATTTCTCCCTATGAATATCCACACACCCTACCATGCCTTTCACAGTCTCTCCCTTCCACCTGTAACCTTTCTGCTCTGTGCCAAACTAAATGTTCCTACTCTCCCAGGCTTCCACCTGCCAAGTGCACAGAGTTTTACATTGCTGTAACACTGATAACGCCATCATCAATTGATGGTTTGGGGGCAACAGACTGTTTCACAGCTGTTCTCACGAGAAGAAAATTCTGGTATACTTTTACACTGTCACCTCAATAGTGAAGGGATGAAATGAAAATCTACAGCCAAAGTATCCTCTGTGTCTGATGTCCAGAACTTTGGTGAACACTGGGCATCAGCCCCGTTTTCAATTTCCACAATTTGACTCTGCTTTTCCACATTTCTTCCCACAACATGAAGTCCAGTTTCCTATAGGCCACCAGAGCCCTACCTAAATCCCTAAATTATACAATAAACCCTTCCTTTAGTTACCGCTATTTCCCTACCATAAACAGGACTGTTCTCAATAAGCTTACTGACCTGTAGTTCAAACATTTCAGCAATACTAGGGCTACCCATTATAACCAAAATACACTCAGAGGTTCCGGGCTAAATTTTTTCAGGATGAGTTCCTACAATCTTGCCTCCAAAAATCACCTTTTCTTATCCACATGTTTGGCATTTGTTTTTTCCCATTCAACTTCCAACATCAAGTTCAGCTGACATTAAGGTTTTAGAGTTACTCTTCTATCATTCCTTCTCTGTTTTTATCTTTCCCTCTATAAAATACATATTTCCCATAATGTTTTAGCTTTATGTCAAAAATGTTTTAGTCAAAAATTTGTTTTCCATCCTCATGTTCTCTTAGGGTATTGCAGCAGCTGAAAGCTGAAGAGCTGAAGGCCTACCGACCAGCCTAAAGTGAGACACTAAATGATTGGGTCACAGGAAAGAAAAGAAAAGAAAAGAAAAGAAAAGAAAAGAAAAGAAAAGAAAAGAAAAGAAAAGAAAAGAAAAGAAAAGAAAAGAAAAGAAAAGAAAAGAAAAGAAAAGGAAAGGAAAGGAAAGAAAAGAAAAGAAAAGAAAAGGAAAGGAAAGGAAAGGAAAGGAAAGGAAAGGAAAGGAAAGGAAAGGAAAGGAAAGGAAAGGAAAGGAAAGGAAAGGAAAGGAAAGAAAAGAAAAGAAAAGAAAAGAAAAGAAAAGAAAAGAAAAGAAAAGAAAAGAAAAGAAAAGAAAAGAAAAGGAGAGAAGAGAAGAGAAGAGAAGAGAAGAGAAGAGAAGAGAAGAGAAGAGAAGAGAAGAGAAGAGAAGAGAAGAGAAGAGAAGAGAAGAGAAAGGAAAAAATCCAGACTCAGCAGGAACACATCTTTTGTAGGAAGCAATTTGATCCCAGGAGTGGTGATTAGGCATTTAAAGGATGGAAGGCCTGAAAACTATACAGCAAAAAACATTAAGCCAATTCACACCTTGCTGATTTCTTGAAGTCAAATCTTGCAAACAGTTTGACTCATAACGTGAAAGGTCCTTTTAAAAATACTAACAGATCAAAGTGCCATGCAGCTCCCTAGTCATTTTTGCAGGAAGCAATGAAGAAAAAAAAAATCTCTTCCATTCAGAACATAGATCTACCATGAACACTGACGGTCCTCAGTTCTGTACCTTAATTTTTTTTTCTATGCCTCATGCACTTTCATGGGTTGAATTTCCCCTTTAGGGGTAGGTGTGGCACAGCTGGCATGACCACCACTAGTGATGCCTGAATCTTATATCAAGGTGCCAGCTCATGCTCCACCTCCAATCCAGCTTCCTGCTCATAAACCCTTGCAGACAGGGGATGTTGAATCAAGTGCTTGCAGCGCTGGCGTCTGTGCAGTAGACCCAAGTAGGATTCCAGCCTTCCGGTTTTGTTCTGCTCCAGTTCCGGTTTTTATGGGTATTTGTTAGGTGAGCCAGTAGATGGAGGATCTCATCGGTATCTTTCACTCTGCTGCTCTGCCCTTCAAAGTATGTGAAAATAAATAAAAACTTAAAAGGCTACAAATTGTTTGCAAAGCGTTTTTGTTAAATGTCCTTTTTTGCTTTCTGAGGGTAGATGCTATTTAAATTCATTAGGTCCTATAATGGATTCATCATTTCTCATTTCCACATCTCTGCCACAGTCCTCCTGACTCCTAGGCCGCATGCCCTGCCATGGCTTAGGTCTCTAGGTGTCCAGGAACCAGGACATCACAACCCACTTCTCCCTCTCCCATTCAATCCAATCAAATCTAGTACACCCTAAGTCTCTCTCCCATCTACTGTACCTCTTTGAGTCTAGAATAAAATCATCTCTTACGAAGTTTACTGTGGTAGATCCCAAACGATCTCAGTGTCTTAGATCTTGATCCATTTTAGTGTATTCTACATTATATAGTTTCATCTTTCGTAAAGGCAGACCTATTTAAGTCATTCACTTGCCTGAAACCCTACTCAAATCACTAAGATGGCAGTTAGACAAAATAAATTCAGCAAAACTGCATATTAAAAAGTCAGTGGCAAAAATCAACCATGTTATGTAACAATAGTAAATCATCTGAAGAAGAAGCAGCAAAGAAAATAACCTCATTCTAATAGTTTCTTTTTAAAAAGTAAAAAAAAAAATCTAAGAGCTCAAAGATTTCTACAATGAAAACTATGAATCACTGATCAAAAAAAAAAAACTGAAAATGAGATTTAAAGGTGGAAACATACCTCAAGAATGGGAAAAGCAATATCTTTAAGCTGTGCCTACTAACTAAAGTGATTTCCAGATTCACTTAAATTCCTTTCCATTTCACAGTGAAATTTTTTTTGCAGAGCTAGAAAAAGAAACACCACTAGTATTTTTATAGAACTATAAAATGTCCCAGAATAACCAAACCAATTCAGAGAAAAATGAATAAAGTATAAAACATTATACCAGTTGGCTTTAAAGTCTGTTACAAAGCTATAGTAATTAAATCAGCATGGTATTGACATAAAAATAGCTCCACAGACCAATGAAACAGAACAGAGAACCTAAAAGTAATGTCACAAACTACATACAGTACATGACCTTTAACAAAGCTGCTAAAAACGTGCATCAGGGAAGGAATCTTCTAAATAAACATTATTGAGAAAATTGAGTATCCTCATCCTCTCATCATGTACAGAAATCAACTCAAAGTGAGTTAAAGGCCTGGGGTGAAATCATGAGAGCAAAGCACAGAGAAAACAAATAAGGCCATCAAAACGGACAAAAATTTTCTAGATTAGACTCCAAAAATCACATGAAATAAAAGGGGGAAAAAAGGACAAATGGTATTTCATCAAACTAAAGAACTTTTGTACAGCAAAAAAAAAAAAAAAAAAAAAAAGAAAAAAAAACAGCAGAGTGAAGATACAATCTACAGAATGGGAAAAAATATTTACATGCTACAATCTGACCAAGGGCTAATATCCAGAACACATGAAAAATGGGCACCAAATATAAATGGAAATTTATCAAAGGGAAACACACAGATGACCAATTCATACATGAGAAGACATTCTCAATATCGTTAATAATCAGAGAAATTCAAATGGGTTATCACGTCATTCACTAAGATGGGCTATTATTTAAAAAAAAAGGCAAGAAATATTATCAAGGATGTGGATTAAAAACAATTCCTGGTACACTGTGAAAATGTAGGTTAGTACAGCCACTATAAAAAATACTGTGAAAATCTCCTAAAACATTAAAAATAGATATAGCATATGATTCAGCAATCCCACTCTTGTGTATACATTCAAGGGAAATGAAAGCCATCTGTCAAAAAGACATCTGTACTCCGATGCTTATTGCAACGCCGATCAAAAAAGTCAACGACAAATGGATAAAGAAAACGCGGTACATACACACAACAGAATATCCACAGCCATAAAAGGATGGAATGCAGCTATTTGCAACAAAGAGTCTAGAAACTGAAGGTCATTATGTTAAGTGAGTAAGTCAAGGACGGGAAAAGAAATGTCACATGATCTTACCTATATGTGTGATCTAAAAAATAGGTGATCTTGCAGAAGTTAAAAATGCAGAAGTGATCATCACAGACTTGGGGAGGGAAGAAGGGAGGAAGAGTCGGAGAAAGATTAATGCGTGCTGGGAAATAGCTAGACAGGATGAAGACATTCAAAGGTTCCATGGCACAGTGGAAAGATTATAGACAAATGGTTATATAACAAAAAAGATTATATAACAAATGATGGATATTGGATATTTTCATCATAAAGAAATGTTAAATTCTTGGAAAGCTAAATATGTTCATCCTGAATGGCTCTTACATAATGTACACATGTAGTGAACGCAGTATCCTGCATTTACGCATAATTTTGTGTGTTTCTTAGAAAAGATAAAATAAAATATGACTCAAAATTATCCCTGATTTGATGCCTGGATAGTGCGTTACCTTTTCTTTCACTATATGTTTGCTTTTCTTTTCCTCTTTTCTCAGTTTTCATTCCACTCCAAAGCTAAACTTGCTCTTTTAACCTCAGACTGTGGCAATTCTTTTTTTCTCATGCTGATTCTCTTGCACTCTCTAAATGTCTTCTTCCTTATCTCACAGCTACTCGTAGTAAATTACAAGGTCAGATAGAATAGTGCCCACGTTTATTGTACACTCCATTGTATACTTGGAACCTGGTACAGCACTTATCATAAGCTACTGAACATTGTAAGTAGGCTGAGTCTCAATTCAGATGTACAGTAAACATAAAAAGTTACCCATTATCTTTTTAAGACTGGGGACAGCAAAATGTAAAATATCTCAATATTTTTACATTGATTCTATATTGAAATAAAAATGTTTTCATATACATCAGTATAATTAAACATGTATTTATTTATTTATTCATTCAGAAAGTCAGATGTAAAGAGAGAGGAGAGACAGAGAGAAAGGTCCTCTATCCGCTAGCCTTTGCCCCAAGCAGCCAGAATGGCTGGAATCTAGCCAATCTAAAGCCAGGAGCTTCTTTCTGGTCTCCCACATAGGCACAAGGTCTCGAGGCTTTGGGCCATCCTCCACTGCCCAAAGTATAATTAATGTATCTGTCATTTAAGTTTGTATGTTAGCCAATATCACAGTAGAATGTACTATAAAATTTAAAATTACTTATGAAGGAATCTTCAAAAAACTTACGTAAAATTAGTATTATGAAAAAGACTATGCATAGTGTGCAATTTGTTTTTTTGTAAAATTAAACTCATACTAATTGTGATGTCTGAATCAGGTGAAATTTCAGACACTAAAAGGGTTACAACATGAATTTTCCAAGAGCTATTATCAGAGTAAAATGGAAGAAAAACAAGCATCAAATTTATGGTAAAACTTGAAGAATGGTGAAGGCATTGATGCTTTATAAAAAGTTTATGTGGGGCCCGGCGCGGTAGTGAAGTGGTTAAGGTGCTCGCCTTGCACGCCCGGGATCCCATATGGGCACCAGTTCTAACCCCGGTAGCCCCGCTTCCCTTCCAGCTCCCTGCCTGTGGCCCGGGAAAGCAGTCGAGGACAGCCCAAGGCTTTGGGACCCTGAACCCACGTGGGAGACCCGGAAGAGCTCCTGGCTTCGGATCTGCATAGCATCAACCGTAGCGCTCACTTGGGGAGTGAATCATCGGACAGAAGATCTTCCTCTCTGTCTCTCTCTGTCTCTCCGCCTTTCCAATAAAAAAAAAAATAAAAATAAATCTTTAAAAAAAAAATAAAAAGTTTATGTGAATCATGTTGCCACATCAATCAGCAGCTAATGAATAGATCACTAATTTTTTTAGAAGAGATAAGACAAAGTTGAAGATAACACCTACAGTGGCCAACCATCCAGTTTATGAAGTCAACATGAAGATTACCCATGCCCTAACTGAAGAGGATTGGCAGCTAACAAATGAAACAACCACAAGCATCCCAAATGGTTCATCCTATACAATTATACTCATAGAATTAAAGCAGACCAAACTTTCTGTTCAACGGTATGCCTAAACTACTGCATTCAGATCAGTTCAAATAAAAGTAGAGACTTCAGTGGGGATTTCAAAGAACCATTTCTTTAAAGAATTAAAGCGCCAGATGAACTACGGATGGTCCAGTGTGATCCTGAAGACAAAGCACCATGAAAGCAGCAGTAATCAAGAGAAAAAAAATGGTCCTGTCAAAGGAAAAGCAAAATGAAGTTCATGGCTTCTGTTGTTTTGAAGATGCCAGAGGCATTTTCTGCTTTTTGGCTTTCTGAAGGTCAAAGACGGTATCTGTAAATTAGGAGGATGTTGTAAAAAAGCATAAAATTCAGCAGAAAAAAAAATGCCTGGGAAAATTATACTCCTGAGTCCTTCTCAAGCATGGCAATACTCCTGCTCATTCTTCTGGTGAGACTAAGACAACTGTGCAAGCAGTTAGGTGACAGATCACTTCAGAGTTTTCTGACTTCTGATTTCCTTTTGTTTTCTAATGCTAAAAAATTCTTTAAAGGTCTACAATTTTCTTTGATGTGATAAAATTTAAAAAGATTACTCTGGGGCCCGGCGCGGTGGCGCAAGTGGTTAAAGGTCCTCGCCTTGCACGCCCGGGATCCCATATGGGCGCCGGTTCTAATCCCGGCAGCCCCGCTTCCCTTCCAGCTCCCTGCCTGTGGCCTGGGAAGGCAGTCGAGGACGGCCCAAAGCTTTGGGAACCTGCACCCGCGTGGGAGACCCGGAAGAGGCTCCTGGCTTCGGATCGGCATAGTATCGGCCGTTGTGCTCACTTGGGGAGTGAATCATCGGACGGAAGATCTTCCTCTCTGTCTCTCCTCTCTGTATATTCGCCTTTCCAATGAAAAAATAATAAAAATAAATCTTTAAAAAAAAAAAAAAAGATTACTCTGATATGTTTAAATTTCCATGTCCTCTAGGTCTCCAGAAATTGAACCAATATCTGTTACCATTGCATACACAAGTGTTTTAAGCTCGACAGAATTTTGCTGAAAAGTCTGCATTTTGTATATTTAGCTTTTAATTTCAATTTTACAAACTTTTCTGGAGTCTCTTTGTGGATGGCTCACACTATAATTATGCTGGAAATTTCAAGCCAAAAATATTTGTTGAAAGGTAAAGGTAAATAAATGAATAAAGGAAATAATCCCGTTTCAAGGCTGGATTTTTGTCCTTTAGAAACTTTCTGTAAATCTAGGTTAGGTGCCACTTGTATGTTGTCACTGTGCATCTTATAATTCTTCCCTGGTGATCGCACCAGAAAAGCATTTTTACACCCATGAGCACAAGCGCTATAGCTTTCTTGTCCAACTTTGTCCACTTGTGATTAGTGCATTCCCAACGTAATGAACATTCACCAAATGATGGATGAATCAGCTAATGGAAAATGGTTACGTGATAAGGAAACATAACGGACAGTAACAACAAGATGATAATCACGTTATTCAGTATGAGTACATGGTTACTCAGGCTAAGTGCCTCACGTTCATGAATAAACAGGCCCTCGGGAGAACCTAAGAGATGATTTGTGTGTTGTCAAAGATAGCAAGGTTACAGATGCTCACTGCCAATCGGCAGTGTTTGGAACAGGCCTGGAGTGATGGAGACCCAGAATGATGATGCCTTGGGTCACTGCTGTCTCCCTGTGTGACCACTGTATTGCCTCTCTGTCGGGGGAAGTGGTGTGAGCACAGGAGCTCAATGCCAAGGCACAACACTGTGCAGGCATAGGTACATGAGCTGGGTGTGCAACAGTCCTTTTTCTTGGATGCTTTCCTCAATTACATGCCAGCTGTTGTGGATGTGTGAGGCAGATGTCAGAAATGTAGAACTATCTGCAGTTTTGAAATGTCAGTCTTTCTTCTCCATACCTGAATGTACTGACTTCTTTCTGTATCCTTTAGACTAGAATTCCTTCATGTTCATTCTGAATTTCCATTTGTGTCTGATTTTTCCATCTGTATTAACACTGTAATTGGCATTCATGAATATGGTATTCTTGTAGTATATTGCCTGCAATATTCATAAGAATTAGCCTAGATGTCCTCTTTGTATAGCTAGAAAGGAAAATAAACTAACACACTTAAATGTTTTAGGATTGCCTTGGGAGCTTTCGATAAACACAGATACTGACCCCGGTGAGACTCTAATGCTTATATTCTTTCCACTTGTGCCTTCCTACAGTATATAATGCAAGGAAATATCCGTACCCAGCCCTGCAAGGACTCCACGAAGCAAATGACAAGAAAGAAGCCTGTGGCTCCCTCTCCTGGGCACAGAAAATTTATCACAAGCAGTAGCACCATGGAACGTAAATAGAAAGCTCACACTGGCAAGATCCCAAGACTTCCAATAGGGTCCCAAACTTTCCAGATGTATTGAGCAAATTCATTACGTCAACCAATTATCTCCTTGCCCATTTCCCATCTTTGCCTTAACTGTGCTTTGGATTCTTGATTCTGAATCAGATACTCAACCCTCTTGTTGATTCCCCTTCCATCAATGTAGCAGCACAAGGACCTTTTCTAATATCCTTTTACTTCTGCGGTTATGTTTGGTGGTCGGGTCATGCCCTCCTTTTCTTGGAACCTTGGCACAACTGTACTTACAGCTGATGCTGTCCATGGTGTTATCATCCACATCACCGCGATCTCAAGCCGGTCGTTGGCACCTCCATAAAAAGATGGAAGAGCTTTGTTCATATAAGCTCCAGGGAGAGAGTTATCAGGGTTAATGTGAATGAAAGGAAGCTTGTTACGATCAGGAATAGAGGCGAAGGAAACAATATTCCCGAAGCCTTGCTGTGAAACTCACAGCAACCTTCATGATTTGTGAAACCTAAGCTCCCCTTAGCCCAAGCGTGGTAAGGTTTGTGTTTGGGGGAAAGTGGGTACTACTACCCCTTTCTCATCATCTCTTCCATAGTTTCTTCCTAACTACATAAAAAAAAAACCTTGCAAACATGTCTATCTCATACAACTGACACAGGAGTTAAGGGGAATCTGACATACTATTTAGCACAGGGCAAGTGTTTCAGAAACAGTAGGCAGGATTATAACTACACAATTGATGTAGTTCAAAGCAACTTTTTTTTTAATTGGAAAAGCGGATATACAGAGAGGAGAGACAGAGAGGAAGATCTTCCGTGCAGTGATTCACTCCCCAAGTGAGCGCAACGGCCGATACTATGCCGATCCGAAGCCAGGAGCCTGTTCCAGGTCTCCCACATGGGTGCAGGGTCCCAAAGCTTTGGGCTGTCCTCGACTGCTTTCCTGGGCCACAGGCAGGGAGCTGGAAGGGAAGTGGGGCTACTGGGATAGAACCGGCGCCCATATGGGATCCCGGGCGTGCAAGGTGAGGACCTTAACCACTTGCGCCACTGCGCTGGGCCCTCAAAGCAACTTTTGAAATTCATTATGCTAGGAGACTCTGAGAGGAGCCAACCTTGTCATGGGCATAAGCAAAAACAATAAAAGGAAAAACTGAAACAAAAGAGAACTCTATTGCATGAAAAAAATCTTGTAGATTGAGGGAATATTCAGTGTTATTCACCAGAAAAAAAAAATCTGGAATAACAAACAGCAAGCTAGTTCCAGTTTGATATAATACAATCCTAGGATTTACATTTTTTGATTCCACATTACAACACAGGACAAATTCTATGCTGGACAAATCAAGGAGGGCAATGATAGAGTTAGTATCAACGCTAGGTTAAATGTGTAATATATGGGAAACGGGCAATACAATTACAGTTTCCGGCAAAGAGAAGTAGGAAGGAAATGGTGGATTGTTTCTTAACCAATACTCACAGAGCTCTATGACTACATTCTGGGAATATGAGAATGAGACGAGACTTTTAAAGTGAGAAAGCAGTTGGTATACAGAAACACACAAATGCACATAAACACATGTATGTTTAGCTTCAAGATGACCAACGATCATCCCTAAAGATGAATCTCAACAACAAAATTTGTGATGTTGGCAGACAAAAGATAACACCTAAGAGAAAAAGGCATATGGTGATATAGTGACTTCAGCAGTCAATTCACCACATTTAAAAATGTTTTGAAAAAAGTTATTTAACTTGTAAGTCAGAGTTCTACAGGGATAGAGAAAAAGATAGAAGGACTGGTTCGCTCCTTCAAAGGCCATCCTCAAACATTTTGTGAAGCTTTAAAAAAGAAGACAAAAAGTCAATTGCAAAAAACATCAGTAGTAATAATAGTATTGGGCCCTGCTGGAACTTCCTGAGCTCCATATACCAGGTACTACTCAACACTTGCATGGCATGTTTCTATTGAGGTTCTGTGACAGATTCACTATGGTTACTGTCTTTGTGGTGCTGAGGAAATGGAGGCTCCTGCGGCCTGTCAACGATGAGAAAGCTAAGAGTCACTTCCTAGGCTCCCACTGTGGCAGTCCAAGGATATTGGGTATATCAGGGATGTTCAAACTGTGCTTAGAAGTCTCCAGAAACTTTGTCAACCTACCATATAAACACCTAAGTATTATGTCCCAGCAACACAGGATCATAACAGGAAAAGTCAGAATTTTAAGGCTTAAAAATGGATAAAGCTATACTCATTTTAAAAATGATACCTCTTCTGTCGAGGGTAGAAGAGTTGGACACAGGACTTGGGTAAATTCCACCCAGTGGGGATGTGGCTGACTGAGCCTCATTCATAAAAGAAAACTACTGGGCAGGACAAGGATAAAAGAGGAGACAACAAGCATGTCAAGGGAGCAGCAGGGCACAGTGGGGCCGAGTGCCAGAGAGCAGAAACATTCTAATTTTAACAGAGACAGGAAAACGGGCTGGAGGTAGCAGAGTGAGGGCTGCTTGGTGACACTCCCCTCTGGGAAGCAAGAAGAAAAGATGCAATTCGGGGCTATTTGGGGGCAATTCCTTAGGCTTTATTAAATGCACAACAGCTTGGAGACTGAATATGAAGCTTTGCTACCAGTTTTTCCTTAATGTTTTCTGGAAATGCTTTTTCCCTACCACAAGCTAAAGAGCTTGCAATTTGTTTCGGGCTATGGAGGAGAACTGTGAAATTAAAAGCTCTCCCAGGTGGAGTTCTTCCATGGGATGGGGAGAGACAAAGGTTGTCTAGTTTTTTTGCACTGTGACCCTGGAGAGAGAAGGTAGAGCTAGGAGGGAAACGAGCCAAGCAGATTTTAATTACAGTCTGTCCACCTGCCAGCTAGGGAGCCAGAGAGAGGCTGGACCTAAGGCTTCCGTTCTAAATGAGGTTCTTGCACAATACCGTGAATGGCAGTTTCGTTTCTTCTGTCAAGCACAAATGACTGCTCAGTGAAGATTGTTGCAACATTACTTGAAGAGTGACTATCATACCATGAACGCCTACGCGTTCATTCTAGGTCTTATAATTGTTTCTAAAGGTGTGTGTTATTAGGACAGCTCCAAGTCTCATATGGCGAATCTGGACAAAACCAGAGTCATCAACAGGAACCTAGCTACATACATGGTGCAACAACCTCCAATGAAATAAGATGCTCCTCAGCATACTATTAGAGAACAAATGACAAAGATCTTCAAAATGTAACATTAAAAATAATCTGCTACATGGCATAATTTAATGTATCTTTGTAAGCACAAAAATACGTGAAAAGATTTATTAGAAGAGTTACTTTCATAATAGTGGGGTGAAGTTAGGGCATATGTGCAGTGGAAGAAGTTTTCATTTTCATTTTATATCCTTTTATACTATTTGCATTTTTACATAATGAACATGATTTTTTTAAAAAGAGACAATATTTCAAAAAGTTGAAAAGATGTTTCCCAGTGAGAAAGTACATTTGAAAATGGAATCCCTTTCACATTAAGAAACAAATCCCTAAGCAGACACTATAGTAAAACAGAATCGATACTTTAATAAATTTTTTATCCTTTATGACCATCTGGAGATTATCTAGAGATATAACAGAGACCTAATATCAGAAGAATCTATTAGCAAAATGCATTACATCATTAGAGTGAGGAAGAAGAATTACATAATCACCTTCCTGGATGCCAAAGGACATTTGGTAAAGAAGAAAATCGGACGAGACCTCTACAAACAGTAGAGTTTCAAAATGGATAAGCAGTAACTATCAAAAGGCAATAACCCACATCATTCTTAAAACTGAGGGGGTGGAGATTGCAATTTTGTGGCCATTCTATTATTCTGAATTTTTAACAATAGGCTATGTATCTGATAAAGAAAAAACAATTATGGGACAAGTGTTGTGGTACAGTGAGTTAAAGTGTAGGTTCTCATGCCCACATCCCACATGTAGTGCTGCTTCAAGTTCTGCCTCTACCACTTGCACTCCAGGTCCCTCCTAACGCATGTGAAAAGGCACAAGAAGATAAGCCAAATACTCAGATAAGCCAATTTCTGCACATGAGAAATCTGAATGCGGTGCCTGACTCCTGGCTTTTGCCTCATCCAGCCCCAGCTGTTGCATGTTGCATCTGTTTGGTGAGCCAACTAGTAGACAGATAGGAGCTCTCATTCTCTCTCTCTCCTATCCTCTTTCTTGTCCTCTCTTTCTCACACTCTCTCCATAAATTTTTTTTTTATTTATTGTTGCTTACATTATATTATGTAGTACAGTTTTATAGGCGCTGGGGATCCCCCCCACCCCTCCCATACGCCTCCCCCCATGGGGGATTCCTCCACCTTGTTGCATAACCATAGTTCAAGTTCAGTTGAGATTCATTGCTTGCAAACACATGCCTAGCATAAAGTTCAGCGTCTTATTGTCCAGATAAATTCAGTGGCCTCTTGGGGAGACCTTCTATGGTCTGAAGATAGGTCTAACAGAGTAAAGATCCAGTCAGTTAAAAGCCCCAACAAGGCCTCAGTATCATTATACAACATTATGGAATTAATTGACATAGTATTGGGTAAACAATATGTTAAAAATAATGCAAGTTCCATTCTTCGAAACATCTGGGTTGAGACAGTATCAATGACAGGTTCAAAAAATAACAAACAACCAAACAAAAAATTACAGGTTAAATCAAGGCAAACATGTGGTATCTAATCTTTTGGGATTCACTCATTTCCCTTAGCATCATAAATTTTTTTTAAAGGAAAAACTATTTCCTTTAATCTTCTGACACATTTTTGGGGGGGAGAGTGAGAAGCAGAAATATGAGAACCCAAGAAGATATTCTACTACAGGGAAAGATCCATTCTCAGCCCAAAGTCAATAGGCAAAGGCAGTGCTTCAGAATTCAGAAAATGCCAAACACATGTTTGAGAACATTTAACATCTTCTTTCTTGCAGTTCCAAGTCACCTTAACAATGTGCTTTTCTTCAGTATTCATTCAACAAGAGGGAACTGAGTATTTATTTATTCTGTGATCAAGGACTGTGCTAGCCTTGGTATTCTAAAATAGAAAGAAAACTAAAAACAGGTGTGATTGGGATGCAGAAAATATGAAGGCGGCTTTTAGGATTAGAGGAAAGGTACCAGATTGTAATCAATTTCTGTCTTGACGGAAGGCTCACAGTGGTTGACCCTGAGTGGAGAATAGGATGGCCACTTGGAGGGATGGGATGAACTTCAAAGTAGTCTCTAGTGTTTATCCAAGTGGGTAAGGATGTGACTGTGTGGCAGTGCTGAGCCAGGAGTGAAGCAGTGAAGCAGGGACCAGAAAGGCCCTTCTAGCAAGCAGTTGAAAGATTATTGCTGAGCAGGAAAACAGAGGAGGATTTGTTCCCAATGGCACACAGCTTCCAGAAAGTAGGAAACGAAGTGTGGGTTTTCAGGTTTCAGGCAGATTGGAGGGACAGCTTTGGACCATTGACGATAAAGCCCCCCTCAATAAACAAGGAAGAAGCTTCACTGTTCAAAGACACTTTCCAAAATCCCCCACTTTGGAGCGCCAACACCAGTACAGACCAAGAGCACTAGATCTTGTGTCAAGTAGCAAGTTCAAAAGTTGGACCGAGGTCTACTGACCTCCAATTTACCACTCTTCATATTTTATTCTCCCACCCTCCCCCTGTCACGACATGGGTACAAATACTTTCTAAGAACATGGCTCTACAGACTTTATAATGGAAAAAATTAAGTCAGAATTCCTACTCTCAGAAACTATCCAATGCAACCAAGAAACATACCTAATCAGAGCGGCCTTGAAAGTTTGCTAAGATCAACATATTGCGAGGTTTCACCCCAGAATAAGTCTGGATAAGTCCTGAAGCTTTACAGTTCTGCCAATTTCCCTCAGGAGAGGTTCATGCTGTTACTCAAAAAGACCACATCTGACCCTAGAAATAGGTGACCACAAATGCTGTGCGATGTCAGAGTATAAAGGATCTGTTTACAGAGATTAAGAACTTGGAAACAGTTTTGGTACATTCCCAGCATTATGACTTTCAGGTCCATGATGTTCTCTGAATATGGTGTAGTTGATGTACTTCTTAGGAAAGCAGAACTAAATCTTATTTCAAATTGTGGTGGAAAATATACTGGCTTTATTCAAGCCTGCCTTCAAGTGTTAAGAACCAAGGGCCTCATGCCTGCGTGTTTTTAACTCCTGCACACATTTTGCTACACAATGATCCCAGATCATTGTATTTGTGAGTCAGTCTGGAACACAGGAATCATACTTTCTTCCCACATTTTCTTGAGAAAACTAACAACTACAGTTACATACTAGAACACGGTTCATAAAAATCAGAACCTATATTTACCTTGAAGATCATTTGATAAACATACAGATGAGCATGTTACAACCATACAGTTTATTCAAAAGCATCATCATAATTTGATTCTGTCAGCATCAGCCCCTTTTACATAAGAATAAAGTGAGGCTCTATGATGTGATGGTGACCAGTAAGTATTCAAACAGCAGAAATCAAATAATAGAATCTAGAGTTTATGTTCTACTCATCTGGCCCTCCGTTTGCTCTTGGGGAGCCCATTTCCAGTTGTGTGAAAGTCCCACCACTTCCTCCCCTAACCGACCTCACATGGTACAGGGTTCAAAGACTGCTCCTGCTCATTATGCAGTGTTTTGCTTCACAGATATGAATAGGAAACATGCAAGTATTTAAAATTGCAGCTGTCACAATTGTGATATTACTTTTTAACTTAGTTAAGTGTACAGAGATTTAAATTCTTCATATAAAAGTTTCAAACAGGGGCCAACGCTGTTGTGTAGGCAGTAAGGCCACTGCCTCCAGTGCCAATATGCCATAAGTGCACAGGTTCAAGCCCTGGTTGCTCCACTTCTGATATAGCTCCCTACTAATGACCCAGGAAGTCAACAAAGGACGGCCCATGTACTTGAGCCCCTGAACTCATGTGGGAGAGCTGGAAAAATGCTTCTGGTTCCTGGTTTCAGACCGATGCAGCTCCAACTATGGTAGCCATTTGGGGAGTGAAATAACAGATGGAAGATCTTTCTCTGTATTTCCTTTTCTCTCTGTAACTGCTTTCAAGTAAATAAATAAATCTTCAGCAAAAATTTTCAAGAATTTACATTTTAAATTCTGTGCTGCGATTGAGTATATAGCAGAAATGTCAACTTCTGTGCCTGCTTTATAGATCCTTAGCTCCCAAGGACAGACTTGGTGATCACGTTTTATATTGTATCACACTCTACTTTTTTCTCTGTCCTATCACCCATGGTACTTCGACAGCTCACTATACTAGAAATGGAGACCTGATCCAAAGAGTAATGCAAAGCTCTTTCTCCTGACCCTCCAGATGAATGTCTGTCTACTATCCTCTAGGCTCACAGGTGTCTGGAACTATGGGGCCACTAGATCTTGGATTGGGAGCCTCCAAATCCAGCCAGAGAGTCCAAATAAAAGGGCTGTCATCTGGTGACAGGAACAATCAGGGCTGGAATACACCAAAGCCAGGAGTCAGGAACTCAATCTGGATCTCCCATTTGAGTGGCAAGAAGCCAGCCACCTGACCCTTCACTGATGCCTTCTGGAGTTCGCACAAATGGGAAACTGAATCCAAGAGCCTACTAGGGTACCACATGCAGAGTATGAAGAAAAGTTTGGGTCAGGTTGGGAGACTGACATGAAGTTACATGAAACCATATTCAAATCCAACTTTTCTCCTTCTGCTGTGCCTGTATTCAACTGAGAATCGTATTATGGAGAATCTATGATGTGACAATGGATTGAGTAATATTACAACCAAAGCTCGTATCACCGATCCTGCTGAAACCACAAGCCTACCTAGAAGAAGGTTGTAAAGTTGTCAAGAAGAAAAGATTCTCAAAAGTGAAATAATGTGAAAGTTAATCCACTCCATTTCTCTCATGGTCAACGCATCATTATTACTCACACGAATAAATGAACAGACAGGTAATTTTTTCGTGTTTCTTTTCTCTCCCCTATCCAGTTCAATCTTTACTCACAGTGCAGGTATTTTAAGAAATATTATTCTGATCATAGCACTTTGTTATCTTTGATATTACCTATTATACAGAAGATAAATCTCAAATTCATTAACAGAGCTTGTTTTATACTCACTGGAAATAAATGCAAACCAATCTTCAACATTTTTTCTCAAAGAACTGCGATAAAATTAAATTGATACACTAGCCAATTCCAAAATAAAACAACAATTACTACTGCCTGCCATCCTCCTGTCTGAATCTCAGCCAAAGCAAAAGCATCATTTAACTCAGAAATTTGTGTTAATAAAGGTTTTCAGATGCTTTTAAAGAAGAGTGGCAACTACACAGGTTTGAAGTTGATTGGCTTGTGATTGCAAAGACATAAAGGTGCATTTAGAATCATGTGGAAATTTATGAAAATAGATGGCTGTGGAGGCAGGTGTTTGCCCTAGCAGTTAGGATGTTGCCTGGGTTGTCTGTGCCCTATATGCAAGTCCTTGGGTTTGAGTTCCGACTCTGCTCCAGACTCCAGCTTCCTGCTAATGCAGTGCTCGGGAAACAACAGACGAAGAAGGCTCAAGAGTTGAATCCCTGTCATTCATGTGAGAGACCCAGAGAGAAACTCCGGTTTCTAAGGCTGTCCTAGCCCAGCTCTAAGCTCTCAGAGAACTTAAGAGTGAGGTAAAAGATGTGGGCTCTCCCTCCTTCTGCCCTCTGAAAAAAAAAAAACAGTAGAATCAATTGCTTGTGTGATTTAGCGGGTCTAGGATGGACTCGGATGATCTGGTCATTTGGTTTCTAATGAGCACTTCAGTGCCGCTGGTGGTAGTGGTTGGAGAGTAGGCTTTGAAATCCCTAAATCACAGGACAGCTGCAAAAATCAGCTTCATTTCTTCAAAATGTGAACCAGAAGGCATAGATCATGAGGTAGCTAACAATGAAAGAGCAAAATGAAAGGAAACATGGGGAGAGGATAATGAGTCCGAGCTGTGAGAGCCTATGGCAAACGAGACTTCCAAAGGGACAGAAACCATGTTGCAAGTAGATAAAATAATGTGGCAAAGTCAGAGCAGAACAGAGAGCAGAAACTGGGCAGCTGATGACAGAACAAAGGGCATGCAGGATGAAGAGATCTGTGGCAGGAAAGTCTTCCACTGGCAACTGTAAAGGCCCATGGCTTTGCTAGGAAACCAGAACTTTCTACTTCTTCTTCTTGCTCAGTCTGTGTATTTTGCTCCTTCTGGCTGCGCCTGCAGCACCCTCTGCTCTGTTAGATGTATTATTGTAGCACTTGACTTCACCTGTAAACTTGCCTGTGCAATGTCCTCCACTCTCCTGACTCTTGAACTTCAGCCACAGACTGCAACATACACATTTGGCTCTTCAGCTCTTCAGCCCTTGGAATGACTTTACTGGTTTTCCAGGTCTCCTGCTCGCAAGTAGCAGACCAGAGGAATCCCCAGCCTCAATATGCATTACTGCATGAACCAATCCCTTATCATAAGTGGCTTTGTAAATACTTGTGTATAGGTACTTAACTATATTTTACATTGCTTCTGTTTTTCTGGAGGATCATGCCTTATGGGAAATCCCTGTCCTTTTCAAACAGAGAGCTCCACAAAACCCAAAGAGGAGGCCAAACATGTTTCAACGCTCTCCCATTGGTGAAGCTGCAGCACTGCCCACAGATTCGGGAGCCAGTATTTTTCAGGAAATCATGTGCCTGCAGTCACCGCAGACCTCCAGGTTCCCTGGGACAAGGCCACCTCCGACCTTTTTAAGTCACCGTGTTGATCTGTTCTACAACAACGCACCTCTCTCCCAGGTTGTTGCACTAATAGGCAACTGACACATGATGATTCCCTATCTTATGTCCGATCCTGGAGAAAGAAATCTGTGCTGAAAAATTACCAGCATCATTTTTTTTTTAGTCTCTTGGAAACAGAAAATAAAATCCAGGAATGAAAAATATCATTCTTTCTAGTCCCCGATAGCTTAAATGACTAGTTGCATGATTTGAGGTAATTACCTTTAATAAAACTGAAGCCTAGAGGATGATCTCTAAGGAGAAAAATACGTCTAAATCATGGATAGAATTTCATGCCAATGCCAATCAACTGACAGTGATTTCCTAGGGTGCCATCTGGAGATGATAACAAGCTTGTGTCTGAGAAGGTGTCAAGATTGATTAACAATGTCTGGCCTGGCATGGGACGGGCAAGTGGTGATCCAAACACTGCAGATTTGCCCGCCTTGATCCAAGAGCAATCATGAGTCCCATCCACTCCTTAACTCTGTGATTCTATGTTATTGCCCTGAATGCAAACGTCTCAGACACATACTTATAACTAAGATGTCAGATTTATTCTCCTATAGGGTCATCTTTCTGGTTCTTTTCTTCCTTTTGGGTCTTGGGCTCTGGTGGGATTTTTTTGTTTGTTTGGTTTGGCTTTTGGGTTTTTTTTTTCCAATGTGAATATTCTAACACTCTAGTTCACAGTACAGAAGTGCACAGCACATGCATAATAATATAGTATCTGCTAAATATTTCACATAAAGTAGCATTAATAATCCATATCATCTCCCTGTTTGCTTAGAAAAGTCAGCATGGTGCGAATCCTCAGTGGGAGTGAGCTACAGCCCTGGGACCACGGTCACTTTATCTGATAAAGTGACTTCAAGAATCCATTTCAATGGAAACCACATGGTTTTCCCTCTTATTTTTCCTTTTCCTCGTTAAGAGTAGTGCCAAATTATTCCAACGCACTAGGGCTCGTCATTGTAGAGACTATATAAGCACAAAATTACACAACAGAGAAAATCCTTAGGCTTAAATACTCTTTCCAACTGCATTAGAAAGACACACTAGGGGCTGGCTTGTGTCCTGGCTGCTCCATTTCCAATCAAGCTACCTGTTGGGGGCCTGGGAAAGCAGTGGTAGCATCCACACAGGGGACCCGAGTGGAGCTCCTGGCTCCTGGCTCTTAACTCCAGATGGGATGAGCCCCAGCCATTTGCAGAGTGAATCAGAGAATGAAAGATCTCTCTCGGAGTTTCTCCTTCTCTCTGTAAATCTGCCTTTCAAATAAAAATAAATCTTTTTTAAAAACTGTGCTTCTTAAAAAAATTTATGTTTTTATTGGAAAAGCAGATCAGATTTACAGAGAGAAGGAGAGACAGAGAGAAGGAGAGACACAGAGAAAGAGATCTATTTGCTGGCACTCTCCCCAAATGACCACAATGGCCAGAGCTGAGTTGACCCGAAGTCAGGAGCCAGAAGCCTCTTTCGGGTCTCCCATATGGGTGCAGGGTCCCATCCTCTACTGCTTCCCAAGCAGGAAGTTGGATAGGAATTGGAGAATCTGGGACATGAACTGGTGCCCAAATGGGATCCCAGTGCTTGCAAGGTGAGGATTTAGCCATTGTGCCATCATACTGAGTTCAAAAATGAATAAATCTTTAAAAAAGAAGGAAGGGTTATTTATCCTGTGTTCTTATTCTGGATGGACTACTGATAACCTAGGTAAATCACATCCCTAAGTCTCAGTCTCCTCCAGAAAGGATGTTGCAATACACAGCTTTCAAGTTCTTTCCAACAGGGACATTTAATTAATCTCGTGCCCTGTACTACAAATTATTACTAGAAGGAATTGGGAGACTGAATGTTTTAAAAAGAAACTGTGCTGTAACTGGTACAAAGAAAATTTCTAAATCTTTGTCACCCATGAGAACCCTTCAGATTTTTCAATAATAATGAGTTAAATGTTCAATTTCTTTAATTCAGTTGGACATTCACCAGTGATTCTTAAACGAATGGAAGTAGGGGTAAGGATGGAGTTTCCACTGGGGAAATTTTGCAGTAACCAAAGACTTCTTTGGTTGCCATAACTTGGGTCAAGAAGGGAGTATAAGTGGCATCTAATGGGTGCAGTCTAAGTAAGCGACTAAACAGCCTGCAAAGCACAAGACAACCCCCATATCTTAACAAAGAATTATGTCATCCAGAATGCCAACAGTGCCAAGGTTGACAACCCCTGCGTTAACTCTGTCAATGCATGAGAGATCACACAACACTTCCATGGGTGGGGAATGAGATCATTCGTTTTAAATATATTCAAATGAATTTCAGTTGGTTCACCTCACATAAATCAACCTAGACATACGACTTATGTCAGCAGCACAAGGTCAGATTAGCCACAATGCTGCAGTGCCACTAAAATATTAAGAGTACACAAATTTGCTAAGCAATGAAAAAAATTCCCATTTAGACATTTCTGAGCTGATGAGCACTGCTTTTACTAAGTCATTCCTTTTTAACGGTCATGAGTTCTGCTTGTACGAATTTCAGTATTTCACTTTTAAATCTTCTGAAGAAAAGTTGCAAGATTCTCCTTAATTATCCTTAGCTGTAATAAATGAAGAAATTTTCTATTTCCCAACTTCATTCAGCTAAAACATGAGAATGGAATAGCTTTCCAAAGAATTTTTTTTTTTTTTTGTATTTTGGAGGAGAACCAAGAGTACTTTCCTTTATCTAGTGGTGAGACTGCCAAAGTGGAAGCTAGAATAAAAACATATTTTTGCAATACAGCTAAATTTTGCTTTTCCATGTTAACTGCCATTAAAGGATTGGAAATAGTGCTGCAAAAAAAAATAAATCCCCTATACATGCTTGCCTTTATGACAGAAAAAGAAGAAAGCTTTATCTTTGCACCAAACCCTTGAGAACAGAAAGCTGTTTTTACACTAGCATAACCTAATCAATGCTCTCCAATACTCAGAAATTGTCCAGTCTCTCTCGAACAGGCCATCAGATTACATCCCCAGTGTCCCAGACACAGCACTATCTAGTATCTTAAGTGAGCTAGCTCGCCATTACAAACTTGTTGATCTCAAATGCTCCTTTTAAATAAACAGCCTATGTCACACTGATGTGCAGCAGGAAGCAGGGTCTGAGAAACACTTTGGCACCAGCTTCAGGGCAGGTACAGAGCATGGTCCGTCCCAACAGTAGAGACAGGATAATCAGTGAAAGCGTTATCACAAAGCATCTGTGTGGGATGGTTCCTTTTCCCCGTTTAACCTTATCGAAAACAAAAATTTAGCCCTCCCAGCTTTCCCTTTGTTATTACCAAAAATCTAGTTGCTAATGATGACCTCTGATTTACATGCCTTGTAGCACTCCATGCCCAGGGTTCTTTCAGGCATAGATAGGAATCTGGTTGATGATTTGCCCCAATTCCAGCTCATGTTTTCATTTTACTGTTTTAAGTACCTCTTTATACAGCAGACTTTCTGCAGTCAAAAACCCTGTCTCAAAAATCTTCCAGGGAGAGTTAAGTCATTTAGTCAAACTTCAAGATTCTCCACCTGAAGTTTCACTCCAAGCTCAATGATCAAAATAAGGCAGGAGCATTCTCAACCCATCTGATCCCTGCCCACTACTACAGCTCAAGTGATTCAGATTTCAACCAAATTCTCCAATTTACTTTATCAATGGAAGCCTAATTTATAGATTCTCAACGGTATCTTTTTCTACCCTGTTTAAAATAGTGTGAATGGCTTATTTATTTATTTATTTAGTTAGTTAGTTAGTTAGTTTTTTTTTAGGTACTTAGAATAGTTCCCCCAGTCCTACCCCTTTACTATGGTAAAACTTCCCATATCTAGTATTAAGTCCTGAACAATCAGAACTAGAATTGAATAGCTAATGTTGGCTGAAGAAACCAACGTTGGCTTCACGAATAGAAAACTCACATCATCTAACCATGGTTGCATAAAAGAGAATACCTAAACACCAGCTACATTCTATCAGTGTAGGTGACAGAACCAATACGGTAAATGAAAAAGCTCATGAAAAACAGTCTTAAAAGATAAGTTTATTTGGGTACAAAAATTTTTGAAATCCATTCATATAAGGGACCTTCAAAAGGTTCATGGAAAGCATGTATTATGCAATACCTGCTGCAAGCATGAGTTCTTAAGGGTAGAGACTATGTCTCCTAGTTCACCTCAAACTCATGAATGATAGATGGTATGTGAAAGGTGTGAATGGCATGCTTATATTAGACGCACAACGTAACTCACATGGTCCACGTTATACTGCTTGGCTATGCTTCTAACACTGACAGTAGATTCAGGAACTATCATTGGAGTCCTTCAATCAGTCCTAGGGAAAAATCTGGTTTGTTCATGTTATTTTTACAAGGCTAAACAAGAAGCAATAGTAAGAGAAGGGTAATCCATAAAGAGCTTCCATACCATCGTGACAAAATATGGAGATGGGGATCCCAAAGAATAGTCCAGAATCTCTAGAACCTTCTCACTTGAAGAAACTGAAAGAATAGCTGCTGAGCTTATTCATTAGCTTATTTATTTATTTATATAAATCCAATGGTCTCTCTAAGTTCTGGCTCTGACTAAACTCTATAGAGGACAGTAGGGTAAAGTTTAACCACCTCTAGTCTTATAAAACCAGAGTGAAATGCCATTTAGTCACAGAAAAATAAAGAAGATTGTGAAGTCCTTTTCAAACATAAAGGGATTTAGCAATGCTGAATAATAATTTTAAAGGCTTCCTACAGAGCCACTGCATTTGCCAGGATTATCCTGAAATAACAAGGAGGAACATATCATGCATGAATAAATGACAACTGTGAGCACAACAGAAATCCATACAATGCATATGGATAGACAATACACAACTGTCCCTGAGGGGCAGTGCTTGTTGAGGAAGTTAAAACATGGACAGAGACACCTGCATTTCTTTTCTGAGTGTCGGGGCTTTGAGCTCAGCTTCCTCCCAATTCCAGGTTCCTGCCAGTGCACACCCTAGGAGGCAGTGGGTGATGGCATTAGTGGCTGAGTCTCTGCCTTTCAATCCATATCGGTTCATAGCTCCTGACATCTGCCTACCAGCCCTGGCAGCTGAAGGCCATTTGGGAGTGAATCAGCAAATGGAGGGTGGTCGGGGGAGGGTGGGACTCAGGCACTCTCTACATTTCAAATCAGAAAAGACAACTGTCCTTTCTCTCTTTCTGCCTCCTTCTCATCCTACAGAGAAGTTCTGCTTTGTCTTTGTTTTGTGGTCTCATTCCTGTTAAAATATGGTGCATGTGATTTACTCAAGACACAGAGCAAAACCTCAAAGAGTTCTTTATCATCTTAGGCAACAAAAAGCCTTTCAAAAAGCTGGCTTCAGAAATTGAAAACCAAATTACTTCAAAATATACTACCTTAGGACATCTGGACAAGACTGACTGCATAAAGGCTTCCTGGAAGATGGACTGTATTAAAGGGCCAATTGAAAGCCATACTATACTCTCTCACACTGTAATGTGATTTGGCAGCCTCTCTCATCAAGAGGGACCATCTATTATTTCTTTAATCGGGACTGGCTTTTGCCCAGAAGAACATGGTAGGAGTGAAAATGTGTCAGTTCTGTTTCCAGTGCCTTGCATATTTGTAATTTCAACCTCAGAACCTGTGCAACATCACAGTAAGTTTGGGTTGGCCCATTTGCAAGATAAGAGACACATGGAGGAGAATCACGTGGTCCTAGTAGGGGAATCTCACTTGTATCAACAGCTAATGAGTGTCCAGCCAATCCCTCAAGCTCCAGCCAATACTATGAATTTCTTACCTACTATGCAACTTATTTCAGATAGATGAACCTGTTCATCAAGACCAAAACCGTCCAGACTTGTAAGCGGCAATAAATGTGCTTTTGTTTTTTTCTTTTTTTTTTCTTTTCTTTTGTTTTGAGCTTTAACTTTTAGAGCAGTTGGTTATATACCAATACCAAACTGATACAAACCTACTTTCTATCCTTGATCTATTCACCATTTGATCATTTGGACTATCTGATACAAAATTCAATGAAGTTGATGCTGCCAAGACTCTAGACACACATCTTATACCTGCGACATTATAACAAGTGACTGGCACTTGAGCCACCACCTGCAGTGGTTACATGGAATCTCCAGATTTCAAGGGATGCTTATCATCTTCACAGTTATCACAGTCCCTATTCATGGAGACCTTTCTGCTGCTAGTCATACAAAAGAGCACATCCCATGAATGAAGAAAAGTATGAACTGCAACATGCAAACTGTCAATACCATCTCACCAGTTCTCTATAAGGAAGTCTTCTCGCCTTTCATGGCTGACCTATCTAAAGAGTTGATCTGACAATCTCCATTAACCCTGAGAGCAAAGAATGAACAAAGCTCTAGGAAGGACAGGAGTTTATGCAGAGAATACCATCCTCAGAGGAACAGCACACAGTATAGAAAGGCAGTGAGCCAGTGTGCAAATCTCTGTCTGTAGGTTCACAAATACAGTATTTACTGAAATGAACCTGTCCATTGTCCCCCTTGAGTAGTGTATAGAATTGCCAAGCAGAAATCCAGCAAGAGGACAGAAAATCTGAACACAACCAGCCACTAGTCTTCACTTTACATAGAAAGCCCATTCCACCCAGCAACAGCAAAATAATTCGTCACTAAAATCCTGCAAGAATTAAAATGATACAGAATGTGTTCTCTGATCATAAAGCAGTCCAATTAGAAATCAGTAACGCAAAGATAAGAGTGAAGTCTCTAAAAATGTGGAAATTAACTAGCACATTTCTAACTAATCAATGGGGAATAAAATCAAAGAGGAAATCACAAGAAATTTTAGAATGTGGAGAGTTAAGTAAAAGCAAAAACACAACAAATTAAATTTTCTAGGGTATAACTAAAGCAGTTCTGAGAAGGACATTTATAAACTAAATTACAGACTATATTAGATACAAGGAAGTCTCAAATCTAGTCCAATTAGGAAAGCTTAATCCTAGCTTCTACCTCAAGGAATTAGAAAAAAAAAAAAACTGTAGCATTTGGTAATTGCATCAAAGCCTTTGAAGTTCCAGGAAAGGTCAGCTTTCCAAATTACTTCTAGTTTGTACGGTTTTTACTCCCAATTTTCTCAGTTCCTAGATACGATTACTGAAGCTGTTTCTTAAATTATTTCTTTAAAGTATACATCCAAGGTGACAGATATTTGAAGAAACTTTGGAAACATGCAAGAACACAAGGCAACAATTAGAAAAAATAGCACATGCAAAGCACCACAAGGGAAATTAGGATATTAGAAATGAAAGTAAAAGAAAACCAAAGAAATGATAGGGACAATCAATGAATCAAACCTGGTCCTGCAGGGAAAAAGAGTAAAAAAAAAAAAATTTAATTTTAGCAAAATAAGTAAAGCTTCTTCAAAACAAATATGTGAATCATGAACATTAGGAATGAAGTGGAGGATACCAACACACATATTCCAGTGTGAAATAATGAGGAAATAACATTAGCAACTTTATGCTCATAAATTTGGATATTTCCAAAAAATAAAGTAATTTCTATAAAAACCACAAAGTACCAAAACCGAACCAGCATTATCAATCTGAACAGGTCCACAGTCAATTTGACTTTGTACTTAGCTCTCAAGTACGAAATCTCCAGGACAGGGGAAAGCCTTCTAAGATTTCTACCAAACGTTTAAAGAATTAATTTCAGCAATAAAAAAAAATCGGAGGAAATACATACCAACTCATTTTATGAGGCCAGTTACCCTCACATGAAAACCAGATTAAAACTAAGAAGAATATGATGAAGACAAAGAATGGAGTAAGAGGGAGCAGAAAATGACAAATCCACATGTAAAAATCTTCAACGGAACAGGAGTAACCCAGATTCAATGATATTTGCCTGTATCTCCCGTTCGTGAAAGCAGCTTCCAAGCTGCTACTCAGCTCTAATAGCCGAAGAACTACCTCGTCCAAAGGAACACTACTTTCAGAACAACAGGAATTAGTGAATTTACTTAGGTTAGGGACCAAGACTCAGCCATTTTGTCCAACGTAGGCCATGCCGACAATCCAGGTTTCAGAACTCTGACATGATCAGAGAAGCCAAATACATAAATATTAGGACACAAATGCGCTCCCAAGTCTACTTGGCTGCCCCAAGAGGTCCGTTCCTTACAGGATGTCACACTGCCAGGCCTGCTGTCTCCAGAAGTTCCATCTTTCATGTCAAACTTTACTGGTACATGCTACCCCCATCAACATTCTCATCTGTCTTCTATTCTCATCTCATTTTCCAAGGAAAAATGTTCCCATTCAATTAGAATATCAGTAACTGAATGTCTTCGTCTCATTGAAAACCGTCTCATTTTAACACAGGAATCCTAGCACATCATTGTTTAACTTCAATGTCCTATATACGTGAGTGTGTACGTGTAAATTATACACATATATTTTAATATTTAATGCCTAAGCTGTACCCCAGATTAAGTGAATCAGAATATTTAGAAGTGGGCTCTAAAAAAAATCCCCACACTGTAAAGGTCCAAAGTCAACAACTGAAAAATAAGAAAGGGAAAAACGGTTTCAATTAAGAAGTTCTCACCAGAAGAGAGAATACTAGTGGAGTGCCTGGGTCTGTATCACTCAGCATGCAAAATCAAGAACTATTTATCTATAACAATACCATAGTATCAAAATCATCAAGTAGCCTGAATGGTTTCTATTCCGTGGACATGCAATATTTTTACCTCTTCATTAACTTCTAGACATAACCACTCCTGAATCTTGTGGGCCTGTCCATAATGTGATTTCAAATCCCTAAATAAGAATATACACAAATAATACAGCATGGCTAGCTGGAATATGCCACCCCTAGACACAAGAATGGATCCAAGAGCTGGAAACATGACCCAAGCATGATTGGTCAGTGTAAATTTGGAGACATTTATGTAAATTCTGGGGGGAAAGAATTACTTTCTCAGTTTAAACTGAAAGTCCCCAAAATGCTTAGAAATATAAAGTAAACAAGAACCAATTCTGCTGCCATGGTAACTGAAAATCAAGGTATTTCAGATGGATACAGTCAGAATTCATTGAGCGTGTTGATATCCCTAGGTATAACCCCTCATTTTTCCTTGTTATCTCAGCCAGTAAACTCCCTTTCATCCAAAACCAGTGTGGCTGAGATTTCTGCTCGTTGAAATCAAGAATTTTCTGATATATGATGTGTTACTCAGACTCAGCTGCAATAACCAGCCTGTGAGAGCTCACAGAACTTTATCTGCATCCCCTAACATCAACTCTGTAACAATTCCCTTGCTTTTCCTAAGATTCCCACAGCTGGCTGGCATTTACAGTTTTCTCATTGCATTTCATCTAAGTCCTTATTTTATGTCTGTTGAATCATGATAGTCCCAGTTGGACACATATTTCTTTACACTACTCTGATTCAGCCATAGGTTTCAGAGCCTTTTCTTTGCTATAACCAGAAACTACTCATGAGGTGTGAGTGTATCTTTGCATAGAGCAGAGTTTACTGAGGTTTTGACATTACGTGAAGACTTTATGCTACAGAAAAGAAATAGCTTAAACTGTTATCTATCTATCTCTCTCTGTATATATACACATACATAAATATACACACATATATGTGTGTATACATCTATATTTATATACATGTTTAGTTATGTAGAAGTACAATTTCAAGGACAAATCTCCCACGAGTCACTTTTCTCCAACTTTCCTGGCCCCTTGCTACACTTCATGTGCTTATTCTCTTGCTCAGGACGCTGCACTCTGCTCCTAGCTTTCTTATTTCCCTGATATCTCAGCCTTGGTCCCCTTGCACCCATCCATTCAGCCAACACCTTATTCTATTATCTAGAACAAGTCAACCTACTCAAGCCCTCCCAGTAGAATCCCAACATTCACTGATATCTGTGGCTCAAACATAAGGCTGCTCTGTTTCTTTTTCCATTATGCCATAGTAACTTGAAAGTTATAGAGAGATTTACTTTTCCACTGATAAAAATTATGCTGCTTCCCAACTGGCCCAACTAATGGGGGGAAAAAAAGGAGGAAAAAGAGCCAATAAATAAAATTAGAGATGAAAAGATAAAAAAAACCAGATGCCAGAGAAATAAAAATAACCATTAGGAATTTCCACCATTACATGCAAACAAATTTGAAAATCCAAAGGAAATGGATAGATTTCTGGACACACACAATCTACTTAAATTGAGTCACAAAGACACAGAAAGCATAAATAAACCAATAACTAAGATGAAGAATGAATCAGTAACAAAGACTGTCCCCAAGAAAGAAAAGCCAAGGACTGAGCAGCTTCATTACTGAATTCTACCAAGCTTCATTCCTGAATTCTACCAAATATTTCCCTAGGCACTAACTCCATTTCTTCTTAAACTGTTCAAAGTGATTTAAAGGGAGGGGATCTTCCCTACTCCTTTTGTGAGGCCAACATCACCGTATTCCCCAAATCAGAAGGAATCCATAAGCCAATATCTCTGACGAATATTATCTAGTTAAATCCAACAATGTATGGGAAAGATAATTTACCTGGACCAAGGGCACGCACGGATAGTTCAACATAAACAAATCAATAAATGTGGAACATCACATGAACAAGCTAAAGAATCAAGACTAAATAGATATTTCAATATATGCAGAGAGAGCATTTGAAAAATGTAACATAGTTTCATGATAAAAATCTTAAGTAACTTGGGTATAAAAGGAACGGCCCTCAATAGAATCATGGAAAGATATGAGAAACACACAACCAGGATCATCTTGAATGATAAAAGCTGAGGGATTTCTACTAAGACCCAGAACCAGAAGAGGATGCTCATGTTCACCACCACTACTCCAGATGGTTCTGCAAGTTTTAGCCAGAGCCATTAGAAAGACAAAAAAACAAAAACAAAGGAATACAAATATGAAATGAGGAAGTCAAATTGTCTCTTTTTACAAATGACATGATTCTATGTATAAAACAACCCAAAGACTGCACTAAGAGACTATTGCAGCTCACGGGAAATGTGGATAAAGTTGAAGGAAATAAAATCAACACACAAAACTCAATAGCCTTTCAATACACTGACAATGCCATGGCTGAGAGAAACAAATTCTATGATTAGTTCTATTCAAAATAGCTACAAAGATGTTAAATGGCTTAAAATATGCTTAATCAAGGAAGGGAAAGATTCATACAATGAAAATTACAAATATAAAAGACAGAAACAGTAGATACAAAAAAAATGGAAAAAAACTTCCATATTTGTGGATTATAACACTTAATAACAAAATGACCCTACTACGAAAAACAGTTTACGGATTCCAAGTGATCTTAAAAAAATTACAAAAATGTTATTTTTTCAAGTCTAGAAAAAAACATTCTAAAATTCGCACAGAAACACAAGAGACCCAGAATAGCCAAAACAATCTTGGAAGCAAATAAAACATAGCTGGAGGAATCACGTTATCAAATTTCAAGACATACTACAAAGCATTTATAATCAAAAGAGTGTGGTACTGGCACAAAAATAGACATGTAGACCAATGGAACATAATAGAAACCCTAGCAATCAACTCATGCACATCTAAAATTAACTAATCTGACAAACATACTTAAATCTACTCCCAGAGGAAAGACAGTCTCTTCAACTAAAAGCGCTTGGAAAATTAGATCTACATGTGCAGAAGTATGAAACAAAACTTCCACTTCACAACTTAACTGAAAATAAACTCAAGATGAATTAAAGATCTAAATTTATGACGTGATATCACAAAATTATTTGACAAAAACAGTGGAATATCTGCAAGGCAATGGCACAAAGACCTCTTGGAAAAGACCTTCAAGCTCAGGCAATTAAACCAAAGTACACAAGTGGGATTACATCATACTCAGAAGGTTCTGCACTTCAAAGAAAACTGTCATAAAGTGAAGAGGCAGCCAACAGAATGGTAGAGAATATTTGCAAACTCTTGCAACTAAGAGAGGACTAATATGCAAGGTCTAAAAAAGAGATCAAGAAAGTCAGTAACAACAAAACAAACAATCCAGTTAAGAAAAAGGACATCTGTGTCATGAATGGGCGTTTTTCACAAGACGTCAGGGGAAGGCAAATAAACAATGTAGCTTTACCTCACCCCCAGTTATAATGATCATCATCCAAAAACCATTAGACAGTAACTGCTGGCAAAGATGTGGGGAGAAAAGTACCCTAATTCACAGTGGATGAAAATATAAACTAATATAACCATTAGGAAGACAGCATGGAGATTCCTCGGACACCTGAAAACAGATACCATCTGACCCAGCCATCCTACTTCTGGAAGTCAACCAAATAACATGAAATTGGCTTATAAGAGCTATTTGTATCCCCATGTTTGTAGTGGCTCAATTTACAACAGCTAAGAAAAGGATTCAATGCAGATTTCCATCAAGCAAAGACTGGATAAGGAAAATGTGGTACATAACCATGATGGAATACTATTCAGCTCCTACTCAGTGCTACTCAGGAATGAAATCCTGTCTTTTGCACCAAAATGAACGCAACTGGCAACCTTTAAGCCTGGTGACATAAGCCAGCCTCAAAAAAGAGAGAAGATGTTTTCCCAATATATGGCAGCTAACACAGAATTTAAATGTATAAGAGGGAAAAAAAGCATTTTGGGATATTCTTGTTATTTTTAGCTCTTATTTGTACACCACGGAGACTGAGTTGTCTGCATTTTCCTTGATGAGTATTACGATTAGTGGCAAATTAAGCCCTTGAAAATAGAGTGGATAAAAATATGTCTTTGTAAAAATTATTGGAGAGGAGGGAGGCAGAGATAGAGGGTAGCAGGAGAGTGGGAAAAGTATGCATACTTTTTTTGGAACTGTACCTATGAAATGCATCAAATATCCCTTCTTCATATTAATAAAAACATTTAAAGACAAGTTGTGCTGCCAGCATCTAGTCTCTCCCATTCTTCCTTCCTATAGTAGGAGAAGCAGTTGCAATCAGTTTTTGGTGTCAAACAACCATTTCTTTACTTATTATTTGTAAGGCTGTATGTATAGTGACACATTCTTTCAACTTGTGTTTGTTTTGGAAAGTCTTTAACCTACATTTATAAATGAGAGCTTTGCCAAGTACAGTATGCTTGGCTGACAGTCTTGTGTGTATGTGTCTTCATTTTAGGACTTGGAACTGCCTATCCATTTCCTCTTAGCCTGCACTATTTCAGATGAGAAAAGCTATATCTGTCTCATATGGACCACCTTTAAAGGTAATCTATCATTTGTCTTGTGCACATTTTAGGGTCGTTTCTTTTGAAAGGTTGAATATAATATGCCACAGTAGAGATCTTTTTTTGACCATTTCTATTAGGATTTCTTTCTTTTTTTATTGTTGCTTACATTGTATTATGTGATACAGTTTTATAGGCACTGGGGATTCCCCCCACCCCTCCTATACCCCTCCCCCCATAGTGGATTCCTCCACCTTGCTGTATAACCACAGTTCAAGTTCAGTTGAGATTCCTTCATTGCAAACATATACCTAGCATGAAGTCCAGCGTCTTATTGTCCAGATAAGTTCAGTGGCCTGTTGGGGAGACCCTCTCTGGTCTGAAGGTAGAACTAACAGAGTAAAGTTCCGGTCAGTTAAAAGCCCCAACAAAACCTCATCATCAATATACAACATTATGGAATTAATTGACATAGTATTGAGTAAACAATATGTTAAAAATAATGCAAGTTCCATTCTTCGAAACATCTGAGTTTGAGTATTCCCTACTTGAGTGCTACTCCATTGACCTGGTCCTCTACTCCAGTCTGTCTTTTCACATCTTTAGGAACTTCTAAGACATGTCTGTTTGATAGGATCCCATAAATGTTGAATAGTGTTTTTGGTTTTAATTTTTTCTTTTTTTACTGAAGCATTTCCAAGGAATTGTTTTCTAGCTCAGATGTTCTTTCTTTTATCTCACACGGTCAATCGTTAACACTTCCCCAAATATTTTTACCTGATGTAATGAATTCATCATTACCAATATTTCAGTTTGCTTTCTCTTCAATGTCATGTATGGACTTCATCACCTCCTAACTCAACAAATACACTGGCACCCCATATCACAGAGTAAATTCAAGTTTGGGCTGCCCAGCCTCTGTTGCAGTACCCTGTAAATTCGCCCAGAAAAGTAGAAGAGATTACAACAAGTATTTAGACCCTTGCCACCCACCTAGGAGACCCAGATGGAGTAACGGGCTCCAGCTTGGTCCAGTCCCTCCATTGCAGCCATCTGGGAAGTGAGCCAATAGACAGACCTCTTTCTCTCTGTCTTGCTCTCTCTGTCACTCTGCTTTTCAAATAAACAAAAAACATCCTTTGAGAGTACAATTTTATTTTTCATTTTTCATTTTATTTTTTAGAGTTTTTCCTCAAATCCTGGCAATTCCTGCTCCCTTAAAGTTCAATTTTAAATGTCTACTTTTTACTTGGAGATAACCAAAAAATATCCAATTAAATATCAAAAGCAGAATATCTATTTTCTTTTTTTAAAATATTTATTTTTATTGGAAAGTCAGATATACAAAGAGGAGGAGAGACAGAAAGGAAGATATTCCATTTGATGATTCATTCCCCAAGCAGCCACAATGGCCAGAGTCAGAGCTGAGCCAGCCCACAACCAGGAGCCCGGAGCCTCTTCCAGGTCTCCTATACAGGAGCAGGGTCCCAAGGCTGTGGGCTGTACTCAACTGCTTTCCCAGGCTACAAGCAGAGAGCTGGTCCAGAAGCGAGACCATGGGGATTAGAACTGGGATCCTAGCACACGCCAGGTAAAGACTTTAGCCTCTAGGCTACTGTGCCAGGCCCAACAGAATGCCTATTTTCTATAGTAATTTGTTTAAAAAATAACTCAGCCTGGCACACACCTTGGCTAATGATACATATTTCAGAAGAATGATGGGGGAATTACCACTTAGCAAATGCTTTAAAAATAAGACTATATTAAAATTACTAGTGAAGACTGTATAACTAATATTGTTTTGCAAATTGAATTTTTCTAAAAAGAATTTTGAATTTTGAAACGTAAAACCTTTGCTTATCTTTCCCTATTTATTAGTTAGTTTTACAAATACCATACTGGGAGTCATGCTGTATTTATTGATATCTTAAAATTAACACTCCTAACATGTATATTTGCCCAAGGTGAACTCCTAACTAGTAAAAATCCTATCCAAGCCATTCTGGGACCTTACTGCAGGACACAATGAGAAGTGAAGGAAAGTCTGGAAGTGATGTAAACCACATGGTCTTAACAGTGGGTGGTCTGAGAACCACATCTAACTTCATACACTTAATCATCTATATTTGACATGAGGTGGAGTGGTGCAGGAAGTTTAGGTGACTTTGAAAACATATCTCAGCACGAACCGAGAAGAGTGAGTAGATCCAAATTTCAGAATTTATTGCAAAGTTCGAGTTTTATGGACATCTCCACAAGCTCACCAGCAACAGAGGTCATGAAAGGCGGATTAATTCTGCTCAACCTTGCTGATGAAAGGAAAGCTGCTGAGGCTTCACAGGAAGTCAGGTTTGTATAAGAAACAAGGACGAGTTAAGGTTTCAGAGGTCCAATGGATGCATCGAAGTGTATGGAAGTGACAGGTGAACTCAGTATGCTCATTAGGATGTGGCAGTACCCCATGGATCAATGCCATGGTTCTTATTAATTTAAAATGTGGTCGCATGAAAAGTAATTTAGCCAGGAAAATCACCCACACTTACCAAGACTGAAAAACAGAACAATATGAGTACATATTCCTCACTCACATACTGAACTGCCTTTGTTTAGAGACAAGTTCCTATCACTGATACAAAAACAAATGGAGCGATGGTATCATAAAGGCTGCGGAGAAGCAAAAAGGGACTGCAGAAGAGATTATTTGCTCCAAATACTTCAAATCAGGAACTAAAGATACTTACTGGAAAGGTTAACAGAACACGCAAGATACATCAAGACATCTGGTCAGTATCAGCACTGAGAAACCACTACAGGAAGTCACGGCAGAGGGATTCCCTGGTAGAAGTTGAAACCAGACGCACGGTTCCATTAGAGATGAACGTTCAGGGCATAGAAGGAACAAGGAAGAGGCAGCTTCCCCTCAATGGTCTTCTGCTCATCTCTGCCATCTCTCTGGTGCCCTCCATTGGCTGTTCTGAAACCACGGATGTCAATCTAACATGCTCCAAATCAAGGAATACAAAGACAGACAGCGGGAGTAGGTGCGAGGGAGATGGAGAAGAATGAGCTCAAGCATAAAAACATTAACGATCAATCTACTCTCAGCATCAGACTCTGCACCCAGCATTCTAGTTAAAGTCATATGAGGACAGAACTGATGAATGCTTGGAAGAAAGAAATCCCAATCAGTCTGAAGTATCCACCATTTAGTACAGATTGAATGTATATGGGCGCTCCATCATTCTTTCATAAATTCTGTTTGTACATGGCTTTCACTCTTTAGGTACCCAACATTACAAACACTACCCATTATCTTCACTGCATTATGGTCCATGAAAGAGGCCATTTGTTACCATGACCTGAACTTTTTAATGTGAACAGGTAGATTGCTTGATTTGTGTCGTGGCCTAGTGACTAAAGTCCTTGCCTTGAACACACTGGGATCCTATATAGGCAACAGTTCTAATTCTGGCAGCCCCACTTCCCATCCAGCTCCCTGCTTGTGGCCTGGGAAAGCAGTCGAGGACAGCTCAAAGCCTTGGGACCCTGCACCTGTGTGGGAGACCTGGAAGAGAATCTAGGCTCCTGGAGCAGCACCAGCTGTTGCAGTCACTTGGGGAGTGAATCATCGGATGGGAGATCTTCCTTTCTGTCTCTCCTCCTCTCCGTACATATCTGACTTTCCAATAAAAATAAATAAATATTTTTTAAAAGTCCATAACAATATTTGAATGGAAGCATTGAGTAACTGAGGAATAGTTTTAATGGAAGACATATGAAGGTACCTGCCAGAGATACACCAGAGACTCAGGCTAGTGGGTCTGTGGAAAAACAACACTGGAGATTTTTTTAAAGGTTGTAATGTGACTGGTTTTCAAGGGGAGGAGAAATTAAGGAGCAGCAGCGTTGGAAAGCAGAACTGACGAAAGCAGGTGGCTTTGCGTTACCTGAAGCATATACACAGGCAGGTGTAAATGAATTCAACTTGGGCAGGGGGCAGGTGAATTGGAACATGAACACATTACCCTCAAAGGTAATAATTTACTCTGTAGGTAAGAGTTCATTTTGATAAAAAAAAAAAGAGAGAAAGGATTAAGGAACAAAGAACGAAGGCAGAACCATAGAAATAGCTAGCTGTTGGGATCAGAGAGAGGAACAAGAAAACAAAAGAGTTTTGTCAGATGTTTCTAGAATAGACTGAACACCTGGCTCCATGTGTCAGAAGTTCAAGTTCCTAACAATAGTATAAATAAAAGCAACTGTTTATCTTCTAGCATGGTTCTTCCCACAGAATCACAAATGCCTTATTAATGTCACCCAAGGCATCCATTTATTACAGCTGTTTATTATTCATCATCAAGTGACAGCACGCCTGACACTTACTTAAACATTCAGAAAGACAGACTTCCTACTGTAACAGATATCAGCTAAAGAGAGAAAAAAGTATACGCCTGAAACTTCAACTAAAATTGGGATGAAGATCTGAATTTAAAAACACAGAATCTCTTTGTTTTTGTGCTATTTTCCTTTCTTACATGTGGATTTTTAATGCTGATTTTTTTTTTATCTGAAGTTTTTGTAACTGTGTACTCTTCAATCTGTGGATGAAATCTATAGCGGGTAAGCAGTCAGAGATGCCAGAGGGCATGGGCTCTATGATTAAAAGGTGGATTGCTTGAATACGCAAGATTCAAAAGGACTCCATTTTCCCAGCCAGTGAACTTGTTTTTCTAGAAGCCGTTACTTCCTTCTCTGAATCTTGCCCATGATTAATGGCTATGAAGTTTGAGGCATCAAAAACTTCTATCTTGGTTTTTAGAACCGTAGTCTTCAGAATACTGTTTGTCAAGTCAAATAACCGAAAAAGAGTTGGGGATTTTTCTTGGAACACCAGATAAGTCAGCAGCACTTATGACCATTCATAACAGACAGTCGAAGAAGTCAAAGACTGTCACTGGGATGCAGCAAGTTATGTGTGACTGGCAAGGCTGGATCCCACACCAGAACACTGGTGTGAGCTTCTGATGTAGCTTCCTGCTAATGTGCCTGAAGGGGCAGCAACAAGCAGCCCAGGACCTTGAGATCCTGCCACCCACACAGGAGACTTGAATGAAGTTGCTGGTCTTGGCTTTGGCCTGAGGCCAACCCTGGCCATTGGGATTACTTGAGTGAACCAAAACTGGAAGATTTTCTCTCTCACTGTTTCTCTCTCTTTTAAATAAATAAATACATCTTTAAAAACAAAGAAAAACTAAAGAGTCCAGTAGCGTGCTGGAAGCTGAGAGAGGAGGAAGCAAATCCCACGAAGCGAAATTACTGCCCAGATACATCTTTGTTCCTTGAATAATAACTACAAAAGTACTCAGGAATCAAAGTAGTATGAACTACAAGTTCAGTAGTTGGAACCCTCAGAGGAGGCTTTCCATGACTGGTATAACAAAAGAATTTCCCAAAGTCACATACACAGCCATTAAACCTTGACTCTCAGAAAAAAAAAAAAAAAAAAAAAAAAAAACTTCAAGCCAGAAAATATCAGTTCAGTACAAGTAGGCTTTAAAGAGATCCAATCAAATAGCAATCCAATCAAATTCACCTCTAAAGCAAATATGAAATGCTTAATAACTCCGAACCTGAAAAACAAGCTGAATATATGAAAGCATTTGCTTCTTTTTTTTTTTTCTTTACTCTGGCAAAAGAACTATAACTCCAGCAAAGTACATGTGAGAGAACTATTAAAAGCAAGAAATGTGAAAAACCAGTTTCTAAACAACGAGGATATGAGTCAAGCACACAGCATAAATATTTCCTAATAGTTCAAGTAAAAACAAAAAGCAGTGGAGTAGCAATGTAACGCTGCTTTCTATGACAACGGCATCATCTATGGGCACCGGTCCAAGTCTCAACTATTCAGTTTCCAATCCAGTTCTCTTCTAATCATGTAGGAAAAGTAGCAGAAGACAGCCCCAAGTTCTTGTGCCATGTCACCCATGTGGGAGACTCTAAACAAGTTACTCATTCTGGCTTTGGTCTGCCCCAGCCCAGGCCACTGAGGACATTTGAGAAATGAAAAAACAGGCATGAAATCATTTTACCCGTGTCTCTTCCTCTTCCTTTCCTGTATCTATTTCAAATAAATAAACGAATCCTTTTAGAAAATAAGAATTTCATTGTGAATTCTACTGTGATGACATCTGGACAGATATGCCACCTGCTTTCAGTTTGAAATTCTGAATAAAATCTTATTGAAATATTCAGAAGAATGGTCCCATTAAATTTGTCGTCTGCAGGTTAAGAATTTCAGATGATATAATTTGTAGAGAACGTTTTCTTATTCATAAAATCGCCATTCAAATGTCTAGAAAAAGTGTAATTAATAAAATTACAATGTATTTAAAAGCTACGCATCTCTACGCACCAACAAGTCCTCCCCAACAAAACTGTGAAATACACCTTGACAACAAAATACCAGACCCTCCACCATTGTGTATACTGACAACATCATGACACGCATGAAGAACGGAACACTGGAGCCAAGACTACAGCTGAAGGACTATATTATTGTAGAATGCAAGACAATGTGGTGTTGGGGAAGAAGAAGAGTTAGAGGGAGGAAAGCAAGGAAACAGTTCCCTTTTCCTGTTAAATGGAAAATAAGATTTAAAAAAATAATAATAAAAGATACCAGTCATAGAACCTGTTTTCCTACTTCAAAGATGCTTGTTCCTTAAGAACTACGTTTCTCTTGGATTTGCTCCTTACTGGGATCTTGTCCCACTATTTCTACATCAGCATGCACTGGTGGGGATTGGCCTTCATCTTCCCTCTTTCATTAAACACAAGGCAAGGTGCACATTGTTGTTGGAATACACCAGAATTTAGCAAGGAACTACTCATGAAGTCAAAGTGTTTCCTTTACCTGCTTTGCTTGTTGTGAGTAAAGGTGAAGTGGCTACCTAACACAATAGCAGCTCTGTCTGAAACACACACGGAAAAGAAAAATCCACAAAATAGAACCACCCTCCAAGACCTCAGCAAAGAGTGAAGAGATAGAACAGACATGATTTTACTTACATCTCCAGGAAAATAAACCACAAATTCTTTGCTCAAAGCCACATGAAGAAATACATTTCTTCATGTGTCTCTTCTCAATCGCCACTATACCAGCCACCAAAAAGTAACTTCAGTGTTTGATGGTTATAACAAAGATTCCATCACATTTTCTTACCACAAATGATTGACACTGTTAGTGCTTATCTTTAAAAGCAACAGTGGGTCAATCTGACATGCTGTTTAGAGCAATACAACTTGAACCTACAGAATTGGTTTGAGTTGCTAATGACGACAGCGAAAAATGAAATCCCGTACACAAAGCTGCCAGAATAAAAAAAAAAAAAAGCAAGCCTCTTGTGTAACAGTCACAATCAATGTGTTAGCTACTCAACACAATAGTCAATATTCCCACAAAGATGTCCAGCACTACAAAAGCTTGCAGAACGATAGTATCTTGGAAGCTACAGTAATGGGATTTGACAACAGCCAGGCACTTTGAGCTGGCTCAATCAATGTTAATTGAAGCAGAAGTGATTCAAAGGCAAATAGGAGTCCTTGAGAAGTGAGAAGGGGCTTTAAGATTGTGACTCTCTTCTTTTCCCATTACTCCCTAATATTTAATTACTTTTCCTAGCTGGTGACTTGTAATTCAATCTGCCATCAGGCGATCTCAAACGTTGGTTGAGTCCTTCATTACAGAACATGAGGATGTGCCCATTTCATAGGAAGGAAACAGCACTGGGTGCTGCGTCTCATGCTCTTTGGACGCCTTTTCCTGCTCCTAACATAACAGAATGTCCCAAGGACAAACAGACATGCTATTTAGTCTTGAATGGTATTGCTGCTGCATTATTACCAGCCACATTTAAGCAGAATCAGAATTTTGAATTAGCTCAAGCTTCTTCCCAGATTCTAATATGGGAATTTATTCTCAAAATGACTAATTATTTGAAAGGTGATCCTAGGTAACACTGATATTGAAATGAGACCAGGAGACAGGGAAGGAAAGGCAGTCAACGAGAGGATTTGCAAACCAGTTACCATCATAGGGAATTGAAGTGGCACCTCATCAAGTCTCTTTAAAGTCAATTTAGACCATGCTTTAGCTGGCCCAGGAGTTAAGGGAATGTGGTTCTTGTATCCCATCCCTCTTAAGTTATAGGGTGAGGGCTAATTAATTCTGAGATGTTTCCTGGCTGTGCTGTACAAAGGCATCCAAGACAGACAAAGCCGTAGAAATCTGGACAAGCCACCAAATGCATCTTCTACCACTGCCTGCTTTAATCTTCATGGATCCATCCAACTATCCTCTGGATTGCCTATGGGACGGATCTAGGATTGGATTCCGTCAGTCTATTGTGATTTCCTTTAATTAAAATGTTAGCAAATAAGGTTAGAGTCAGTCATCATATTGCTCATCATTCTAATATTGTCCTTTATGTTTGTTTGACACTACCTCTCCTTCACCTCTTTTGCATTCACCATAAATTAGAACTTCCTCTGTACAAGATGCTTTAGAATCTTCAGCTGCTAAAATAAGCATGCAGCAAAAGGCAGGCTCAACCTGACCACACCCAGAAGCACTGTCTTCCCTGAATTTAAAACATACTATTTAAAAAATAATAAATACTAGCTACTTTCCATATTGATTATCATCTAGTTTGCATACATTTCACAAGAATTTAGACCACAACTATGGAAAGCATACAAAAGAGTATAGTCATTGTAAAACCCAAAGTATAAATAAGCCAATGTGTTTCTAAACGTGAAGTTCAAACTTATCAGCCAGTGCGTTATCGAACAAAAACTAGAGTCTAGAGTCTGACAATGATGCCACATTCTAAAATTAGTGTTAGACATCAGTCATCCCAACTAGGTGGCCTGGTCTGGTCACTGAACCTCTCATATGTCAGTTTCTTATTTAGGTAACACATGTTATGAGAGTAACTACACTGCTTGACCACTATGATGGGTAACTTAGCCAGTGTGGCAAAAGTCTTGCCTAAGTGTTCAGCTTATAGTTAAGAACACAATAACTGCTCACTTGCTACTGCAATTGTTGTTGTCAATTTAATGTCTTCGCATGAAAAAAAGAAAATACCACACAAGTCTTAAAGCTCTGGGTTAATGTCTATCGGCCTATAACATATAACAGCAGATTGGAGAAAAATCCTTTTCATTCATTCACGAACATTCATGAACTTTAATTTTTTACGCACCCCCCCAAAAAATGTGGGGTGTGAAAGTGAAGAGTTCCGAGGCTTTTTCCAAAGTGCTTTCTGCTAGAGTGATTATATATATGTGTGTGTGTCTGTGTGAGTGTGTGTCTATGTATATATATGCATATATATAATGTATATATTATATCTATGTAATAGTTTGATATAGTTTGAATCCCCATGGGGAACTCCTCATTAGTATGTAGATGGAGATCCAAGCTTCCCTTAGGTGGCACAGCTTTAATACTGCCAACAGCGAGAAAGATGTCATTAATGTTCAGTAAAAACCCTAAACACAAATAGCCTAAAATCTTCAATCAACACCTACAGACTGGCTGAAAGGATTTAAAAACAAGACCCATCTACTTGCTGCCCACAGGAAACACACCTCACCAACAAAGATACAAAGTGAAAGTAAAAGGATGGGAAAAGACAGCCCATGTTAAATGAATGGAAAAAATAAGGAAGTATAGCCAATTCAATATCAGACAAAATAGACTTTAACATAAAGAATATTAAAATAGATTAAGAAGGGCATCATAAAATGATTAAGGGATCCATTCTACAAGAATTGATTATAAAGTGTATATATACACCAAAGCCAGAGCCTCTGGCTATTAAAAACAGTTGTTCATGAATCCAAGAGGAGACACAGATTACAATACAATAATAATTGGGACTTCAACACCCCACTAACATCATCAGACACTGACTATACAGAAAATCTACAAAAGAACCAGAGAGTTAATCCATACTATGGACCACCTGAGATCTACAGAACATTTCATCCCACACTTATAGAATATAAGTACTTCTCAGCAATTCATGTAATCTGTTCCATGATAGACCACAGGCTGGGGTGCTGGACCATAAAGCAAGCCTCAATAACTTAAAAACACTCAGAATAATATCACACGTCCTTTCTGATCACTATGGAATAAAGCTGGAAATCAACAACCCAAGAAATGCTAGAAAATATACAAATATATAATATACTCTTGAGTCAACATTAGATCATAGAAGAATTCCAGAGGGAAATTAAAAATTCCTGGAAATGAATGAAGATGACATTATAACACATGAAACCTTCTGGTATACAGTAAAAGAGTGAAGTTTATGGAAATTAGTGCCAATATCAAGAAATTAGAATGTATCAGATAAAGGATTCATAAATGCACTTCAAGGACCTAGAAAAACAACAATAAACTAACTCAAAGTTAGTAGAAAGAAACAATTAAAATGAGAGGATAAATAAGCAACAGTGAAGCAACAAGCAACACATAAGATCAGTAAATTAAACACTTTTTCTATTTATGAAAAAAGGAAAAATAGATCATTTATCCTACAAAACAAATGAATAACATTAGAGATGACAAAGGAAATATAATAACAGATGGCACAACTACACAAATAATCTACAGACATTACTACAAATAAGTATATGCCAAGAAATTTGAAAATCAAGAAGAAATAGGTATATTTCTGGACATACACATCCACTTAAATTGAGTCGTCATGACATCAAGAACCTAAATAGAACAATAGCTAATATAGGAAATGAATCAGTATTAAATACATTCCCAAAAAAAGAAAATCCCAGGACCAGATGGCTTTACGTTGAGTTCTACCAAACATTTTAGGAAGAACTAATTTCAATTCTTCCAAAACTACTCAAAATAACTGAAAGAGAGGGAAATCTTTCCAAACGTCTTCTATGAAGCCAGTATGACCTTAATTCCAAAACAAGAAGATACAATTCAGGAAAAACTACAGACCAATATCCCTTTTGAACAGACTTACAAAAATCCTCAGCAACATACTAGCTAATCAAATATAACAACACATCAGAAAACCACTCACCCAGATCAAGTGAGGTTGGTCCTTGGTGGGTAGGGATGGTTCAACAGACGTAAATCATAGTAGAAGAATAAAAACTATATGATTGTATCAATAGGTACATAGAAGACATTTGATAGAACATTTCATGATTTTAAAAAAATCCTTAAGCAAATTCAGTGTACAAGACACATTCCTCAACATAATCAAGGCATTATATGAAAAACCACAGCCAGTATCATACCGAACAGGGACGTGCTGAAGGCATTCTCACTATATCCTGGACCAGAAAAGGATGCCCAGTCTCACACTGCTATTCAGTATTATCTTGGAAGTTTTAAATATAGCCATGAGGCAAGTAAAGAAAATCAAAGGAATACAAATTTTGGAGGATGCCAAATGATTCTTGTTTGCAAATGGTAAAGTTATAGGATATAAAATCAACACACAGAAATCAATAGCTTTTGTGTACACAGATGACTCCATTTCGGAGAAAGAACTGGTAGGATCAGTTCCATTCATAACAGCTGCAAAAAAACTTAAGTATCTTGGGCTAAATGTAGCCAAGGATGTGCGGAATCTCTATGATAAAAATTATAAAACATTAAATAACGAAATAGCAGAAAACAAAACGTGGAAAAAACATCCATATTTGAAGACTGCAAACTGATATTATCAAAACGAATTACTAGCCAAAGATATTTACGTTTTAAATGCAATCCTAATCAAAATAATTACAACATTCTTCTCAGTTATAGGAAAAATGCTGAAGTTTATACGGAAACACAAAAGATTTCAAATAGCTAACAAATTTGCAGCAACCAAAAGCTGGAGGCATCTCATACCAGACTTTAAGATACACGTACTAGAGATATATCAAAATTGCCTGGTACTAGCAAAAAAAGAAAGAAAGAAAGATATGAAGATGAATATTAATGGGACAGAAGAGAACTTCCAGAAACTAACTCACATCTTTACAGTGAAGTAATTTTTGACAAATGAATTGACTTTAATCAAGGGAAAAAGGACAGTCATATCAACAATGGTACTTGGAAAATCAGGCCTACTTGTGCAGAAGTAATGAAGACCCTTACATTACACTTCACACGATAATCAACTCTAAATGGATTAAGGATCTAAGCCTACAATTTGACATCATAAAATTACTAGGAGAAAACATTGGGGACACTCTAAGTCATAGTCAAAGGCAAAGGCGCTTTGGAAAAGACCTCAGAAGCATAAGCAATTAAACTAAAAATAAACAAAAGGGATTACATCATACTAAGAAGCTTTGGCAACCATCAGCACAGCCAAGAGGTAGCCAACAGAATGGAAGAAAACATTTTTAACCTAGGCGACTGATACAGGATTGATAAGCAGGATTCATAAGAGGTCAAGAAGCTCAACAACAGCAAAACAAACAACCCAGTTAAGTAACAGGATATTTGGATCATAAGCAGGCATTTTTCAAAGGAAAATATTCAAACGGCCATCAGACTTTTGAAAAATGCTCAGCCATCAGGGAAATGCAAATTAAAATGTTAAAACAGCTATCATCCAAAAATCAAAACACAGATGGCAGCGAGGATGTGCAGAAAAGGTATCCACGCAATTGCTGGCGCGAATGTAAAATAGCACAGTCATTATGAAAGAAAGTATAGAGATCCTTTAGATATTCAAACACAGATTTATCATATAACCCAGCAGTATCTCCATCCCTACGAGTTTATCCAAAAAAGATGAAATCAGAATATGAGTGAGTTTTATGTATTTACATGTTTGTAGCATCTGAATTCACAATAGCTAATCATATATTCCTTAACTGATGACTGGATAAATAAAATACAACATATACCTAAGGAATAATACTACACAACAATAAAAATGAAATCCTGTTTTATGCAACTAAACTGATACAACAGGAAGCCACTATGCTTAGTGAAATAAGCCAGTCCCAAAAGACAAGTATCATTTTTATCCTCAGTCTATGATAGGTAACACACATTGTACCAGAAAATGTAATCTATAGGCAGGAGGCTGACATTTTGAAATTTGATTATCATTTATAGCTTTTATCTAAGAAATAGTAGGGTTCTTAAGATTTTTTATTTTCTACTTCCTGTGTGTTGAGATCTTTACCTGTTGTTAAGACTGTGATTACACAGTAAAAGTATGCCACTGTTAAAAATAATAATAATAAAAGAAATAACGCAGGAGGTTGTGTTGTTAATGCAAGCAGGAAGGATGGTGGGATGGGAACAATCAATATGCTCCAAATCTATGGTGAAACATGTAAAAACTGTTCACTTTATGTAAATGAATAATAACAAACAAATGTTGATGAGGTAGTCAGCCAAGGGATTTAAAAAATTCACTCATATTTTTCACTGACAAAACAACTACCATTGGTCAAGCATTGCCACATCCCATTGTATTTCCAATGAGCAAACAGCATCCATGGGATGCTGTTCTACTGGCACCCATCACCATAAACATAGAAACTCTTTATTTTTTGTATCTTTTATATGAAGAAAATGAGGTTTGGAGAATGTGGCGTGTTTTGCAGTCTCATAACAGTAAGTGAAGACTCTAGAATCAAAGAGTGAAGACAAGTGGCAATACATCTGCCTAACACATAAACGTAATTTTTAGAGTTGATGGTAAGATGAAGATCTGAATATCTGACCAGAAACTCTACCCAACAAGTAGACAACAGACAGCTCTTGCACCACTCCTGGAAGAGTAACAATGCTAGATTGAGCGGAGGCCACTAGTCGGGTCAGACATTCACATGTTTCCACCACGCTTGCTCATAAGGCCATTAGGAATAGAGTTTTACAGGAAATTGGCAGAGTCCTTGTTGCTGAGTCAACTGAAGATATTTTATTCCAAAGATAGCACAATTACAGAACAATCAGAAGTCCCACAGATTCCATAAACCAAGTCACAGAAGCAGATCATGTTCTCCCACTTTCCCCCAGATAGAGCCGAGCAATACTGTTGATCTGGTCAGTTGATCTCCAATTCCTGCTTTCCCTTAGAAAATAACATTTCAAAACCACTCACTGTTGACTAGAGTTACAGTGAGGGTATCTGAATCCACTTTTAAAATTTGCAGGCTCCTCACCATTCTATAGCAGGCCCATACACAAATTAAAATTCAGCCGGTAAGAGTTGCATTTCTCCGTAGCGCAACCCGCATGAAAAATAGCATGCAAGAGCTCCAAAGATAATGTGTCTTTGATTATACTTCAACTCCAAGTGATGCTATTTTGAGGTCACTTCAGTAGTCATTATGTGGATCCAATTTTTCTTAAATAGTAATGAAATAAGTGTATTTTTGATGTAAGGATCTACACAAATGAAACCACAGTCCCATTTGCTTGGTAATCTTGGGTTTGCCATTCAGAAAATTTCTGGGAAAAGAATTTGCTCATAAATAAAGCTAAGGTTTATAAAGAATTGTACTCTTTGAAGCAATTCTTTTTGTGTTTAACAACTCTGAGGGTCAAGAAAAGGAAAGCACAAGAAAGGGAAAAGAAAGCCAACCAGCCCAAAGCATCCACAACTATGTGTTACAGATGATGGTCAAGGGAAAGAGTCCAATGCAGAGAACTTGTCTTTTGTGATGTTGTGCTTGAGTCCTACTCCATGTGCTTGGTGGTTCTTGCTGATGCTTTTTTTGTTCCATAGGCCAGCAGCATCTTCCCCTCAATTCTCCCCTGGACACCTGAGAAGGCACTCTGTCCTCCGGTCAAGAAGTGGAGCCTGTGGAGGGACACAGATGGAAAGGCCCATCAGCCACAGGCACAATCAGATAGCTAAAGGCCAATGGGTCCAAAGGAGATGGGCATGTGAATGGATCCTCAACTGTTCCCGGATTGTTTCTTGCCACCTCTCCAGAAGGATGGCTTTATGCTTTGGTTCAGACAGTGGTTTGGGATCTCAGAGACGTGGTGGCGAGCTCACGGTGTTGTTCATCACCTCATTGTCTGTGACATCTGTTGACCAGAAGATAAGTACTCCAACATCGATGGTGTATGGAATATTGAAAGGAAGATGCAATAGAGCAACAGACACACTGAATGGAGGAAAAGGAGGACAAGGAAATAAAACTCAGATATTCTACCTGCCACCTTTCCCCAGAACTCCCCTAGGCAGCTCTGTCATCAATGAGAAGCTTGAAGTAATTTCTAAGACTACCCAGAGGTGTCAAAGGGCTGACAGGTCAGGAGACACTGTTCCACTGCCATGCGGGCACCTGAACTCAAAACTCAGCTCCTTGAGAACCTTATCCAGCCTCGCCCCAATTCTCCCGAGTGGATCCTGTCACTGAAACACTACATAACAGAGAGCAAAATGCAGCTGAAAATTAGCAGGAGTTCCTCCTTGTTCCTTTTTCCACAGAGTACGGGTAAGGGGAAGATCAGGGGGATAGGGGAGGGTGTGTATCTCCACATGGTCTTCTTTTTAGTGGTTTCAACAATCAAGTGGGACTAATAAATTTCCCACTCAAGTGACAAAAGTTCTAAGAATAGTGCTCCAGTTCCATGGCTCATGCTCTCTTGTTCACTCTACCATTGGCTTGTAGACTCTCAGGCATTATTTAGACCCCAAGAAAAAAATTCCAGTTCTGCCAAGCTTCCTATCTGGACCATGACTCCATATGCAGAGTGCAAGACCCCTAGCTTCACTTGCTTTCCTTCTTCCCAACATCCATGGACAGTCCAGTGCTACCACTTTGTTCCTCATAGAAATCATTTCCCTAGAACACACAGGCTAGGTAGTACATGGGGAGGGACACAGGCTGGGGACTCACAGAAACTGAACTGCCACCAAGAAAGACAAAGATAGAAATGCATTCAGAGGAAGCTTATCCAAACAGCACAAATTAACAGGAGCATTTCATGGGCAGTAGGGCTGGTGGCAGTGATCTGTTCTGAATGTAAGTCATAAAATAAATGTATTTCCATCCACTGTTGCTTAACAACAACAGCAATAAAAATGACAAGTCTGGAAATCAGTCTGCTCTTCACTAGCACCACACTGATGCTGGTGACAGAATCCTCCTTGCCTAGGAGGATGTCCTCGTTAGTACATCATTGCTAACTACACCAAGTATCCTGCTTCAACCACAGCCCTGGTTTTGTCCTGTCCTCTGCCCAGAATTCCCTTCTTTTACTTGCTCTGGTCCATATTCCACACAAGCTAAGGAACTGAACTTTCAACGTTGCATGGTTTTATTTACTTTTAACCAGTCCAATGTGCCCAGTGTCTACCATATTGGATAGTGAAGGCGGTAACTCAGAGACCACCGCACTCAGGCACACATTTGAGCTGTTGGGAATAGTATCATGCATTCTAGAAATATGGTTGGGGTGGAGCCTTCAGAGTGGGCAGCAGGATGGTACTAACGCCTGTTGGGAGACACACATAGGAGTTAAAAAGTCAGGTTCACTGGCTATGACTTTGGCTTATTAGTTAAGCTTCCTGCGCATTCAGCCTCCTCCATTAAGGGAGCATGATGCCACCATGTCTAGGGACAAGATCATCAGGGAGTATGTTCAACACATGAAATAGAGTGTTTAGCACAGTTTGTGTACAATTCAAGGTGCAGTTGTGTCACACCTGTGCATAAGTGCCATGGAATGCTGTATGCTTGATGAGCATGCGGAAGAAAGAGAAACTGTTTATACAGATGGTTAGGTGATGAAGGAAGGCTCCGCACCTGCAGCCACTCAGAGTAAGTATGAGAACAAAGACACAATCTGTTTGTTCATCACAACATGTTCTCAAGCCTGTGTATGACCCTGCTCTGTATATACTTATGTAAATATATGACATATTTATGCTATATTTTATTTTTGTTAAACATCTACTTTTTATTGAAAAAATATATTTACAGAGAGAAGGAGATACGAAAGAAATATTTTCCATCCACTGATTCTTCCCCCAAGTCGCCTCAATGGCCAGAGCTGAGCTGATCCGAAGCCAAGAGCCAGGTGCTTCTTCTGGTTCTCCCATGCAGGTAAAGGGTCCCAAGACATTAGGCTATCCACTATTGCTTTTCTAGGACACAAGCAGGGAGCTGCAAGGGAAGCAGGGCATCCAGGACATGAACCATTCCCAAATGGGATCCCAGTAAATGCAAGGCAAGGGCTTTAACACTAGGCTACTGCACTGGACCCCCATATACATATATTTATGATATTATAAATTATAAATAGATCTGTTGTGATGCTCTGTGGAGGGAGTATTCACTCCATCAGAACAGACAGACAAGATGCTTGTCAAGGGTGAGAAGGTTCCTAACAGAAAGTGCTGTGATGCTTTTTTCTGAAGCTCCATGAGACAGAACCTGGAAGCCCATCAAGGAAGATGGAGCTGACAGAAAGCCCCAAGTCAGGAGACTAGAGCCACGCAGCATGCAACGAGCTCTCCAGCCACACAGTGTGAGTGGGTGCATAGCCAGATCTTTTCCTTTAGCCAGCCTCCTTCTGGGGAATACCCCAATATCAGACAAACAGACCTGCCTAAGTCAGATGGACCCATGTGAGGTCCATCCCATCCCATCCCATCCCATCCCATCCCATCCCATCCCATCCCATCCCATCCCATCCCATCCCATCCCTTCCCAACCCCAGGAGCTACAGGATGCACTGGGCACCTCAACATACACCACTAAACTGACTACTGGTTAGCAATGGCTCAAAAGAGGCAAAGAACAATGAGCCAACATTAGAGTTCACAACTTAAAGGTTTTCAGCACACTTAACAGCTACAAATATGATAAATACTATCACACCCAACAAACACTCTCATGTTTGCCTAGGGCATCCATCTCTCCATTCCAAGCTTGACGGATACACTGGTTATGAGATTTTGGGGAAGGGGCAAGAATCTTATTAGCTAGCTCCCCTGGGCCAAAGAAATTCTAAGAACCATTTGAATTGAACAATGTTACTTCAGCAGTGAGTATTCTGTTGTATTATTCCTAAGCCTTTTACAACTGACCATCAAGACAAGACCACTGTTCATCCTTCTGGTGGATAACACAGTTCACTGTAACACTTACCTGTGGCCCTTCTCAGTTATTTCACACTCAAGAACAAGTGGTCATCAGAGAATTTAAGCACTCACTACTCTATAGAAATATTGTCACAGCAATGTGTGCACAGGGCAGCCCAGCCAGCAAAATGAAGCTTCTCCCAGGCTCTGGGATTCTCCAAAAATGTTCCTAAGGCTTTATCTGAGGAAGGCATACCTTATACCCCTTTATATAAATCCTGCCGATTGTGGACACTTTAGATTTGACAGAAGCTTGCTAAAAATAATCCAAATCACAGTAGCAAGGATAGTCCTCCACAGAGACCAGACTGCTTGTTCCCCATCACATGGGAACTTGAAGAGGACTCAACAATGGCAAGCAGATGGAGCGATGTGTAATTCATCAAGAATTGGACTGCTCACAAAATTACAAACAGCTGTGACAATGGCCAGGAGAAAAGTGTGAATGGAGAAAGACACAGAAAGGAAACCTAGTGACAACCACTGATGCTTTAAGCACCCAAAACAAGGGTATCCATGACAACACTCTCATGATCTTCCTCTCACTTCCACCTCCATGCGCAGGGTAATATTTCATCTCACACTCAGATAAGTCCTTTTCATAAATTAATAATACATACGTAACACCTACTGAAAATATAGCCAGAATCACCAAATCTCAAAGTGAATTGTTTTGGTCAATTCAAAAAGGTTTTGCACATTACTTTAAAAAATCTGTTTAGTTTCAGTTCATCTGAATGTCAGAGAGAAAGAGATCAATTTTCCATTAGCTGGGTATACTCCCTGAATGCCCAAAATAGCTAGGGCCGGGCCAGGAGCCAGCAACTCCATCTGGATCTCCGACAGAGGTGGCAGTGACCCAAAAATTGGCATCATCATCTGATCCCTCCAGGGAGGCACACTGGCAGGAACTCGGAGTCAAAGCAGCAGAGTCAAGACTTGAACTAGGAACTGCTACATGGAAGCAGGCAGTCCAATGAATGTCTTAACCACTATACCAATGGCCGGCCCATGGTTTTGCACATTATTCACGGGAGAAATTTTCTGTCAGATTTCCTTACATGCATATGTAAAAAATACAATGCAAATTGAATGTTTAATTACAGGCACCTTCAAAGCTACATGGCTACCAAAAAAATAAACACAGCAACATTGCATAAATGAAACACATTCCATTGGGTTTATTCACTCTGCATCCCTTGCATACATGAGCACAATTTGAGTGAAAATGGTATCTCAGGTTGCCTACAACTGTGCTCACACTTTAGTAAGACTGAAGTCTTTAAAAGTTATGTCGAAGATAGTCCATGCTATTCCAAATGATGCTAAAATTTCCACTAACTTTACCTATAACTTGTAGAGAGTTATATTCCTTTGCTAGGCTTATGAATGGCCATAGTAGCTGAATATTAAAATGTAGTTTATTTGAAGTCCATTACTAATCTGCTAATCTCAATTTCTAATATAATTTCATATTCTTCCCCTTAGTTTTTTATCAGGTTCCCTTACTGCAACCCCAAATATAGTTTGTCTGCAATAATGTCTAGGTCTCATTAATCTAGGGATGGGTAAGAGAGTGTTTATCGAGTGTTTTTATGACACTAACAGTGCTTGGAAAGATACTAAACTTCCTACATAAACTTTTTTTTTCACAGTTCCTGACTTACACTCCCTGAAATGCAGATCCATTCCTTATTCACACTGCTTTTACAAGCTCCATAGTGCCTAGCAGAGTGCTGGGGACTAAGTGAAAGAGACTGCATACAGCGTGAACTGTAACAAGAAATGCCAAGTATCCTACATTGCTGCCAAGCTAGGATTGGGCAGCCCCAGGTTCCTGATGAAGGTGAGGTCGCTCATCACCTTCAGAAGGACTTCTAGTTTTTATGCATTCACTTCTCTAAGTTTGCGTGTAACCCACACTGGTCGAGGTGGGTAGGAAGCACGGATAAAAAAAAAAAAAAAAGGAAAATTGTTTTGTCTAAATGACTCCCAGCATTGCCATCTCCTGCAAGCCCTGTATTCTAAGCATGGGAGCTGCAGACAGGATCTTCAATATAAAAAAATCATTTACTATGAAATTACTTAATGCAACATTTCTGCCAGATCTCCAGAAAATGAGACTAGGGAAGTCCCCATGTTCAGCAAACAGGACAGGGCACAAAGCAGACCTAGGAGGTTATGGTCACATAAATTTGTTCCTATCCTCCCTGGCTCTGACATACTGCTGATCCCAAGAATCAGGAAAAAATTAAAACACACACACACATACACACACACAGAGAAGCCCTAAGTTCATCTTTCCTGTAGAATGCTGTGATTGGACACGGTAATGATGAGGCTCAGAGATGCACCTAAGAAAAATCACATTCTGTTCATTTCTAAGTGATATCTGTGATGCATATAGTGTATTTATCTAACTCTAGCCAATTCTGGGTTTCAATGACCTCATTAATAAAAAGGGATTACTAAGTATCTTGATTACACTGTGTAGTTCATATTTAGACAAGACAGTCAGGAAATTGCTCTCAACCACCGGAGTTGTCAGTGAAAAAATCCCCTTTGCTTTTGCCAACACAGGGTTGTTAAGGTGAGCTACTAAAATGGCTTCAAACTAAGTTTTCGCATCCAAGTCTACACCAGTAAATTTCCAATCTATCAATTGTTCCAAAACTGTGGCCCAGAGGAACCAAGTTCCTAGGCAGGAAATGAATATAAACATAGTTCACATTTATCTGTGTGTGGCCTACACAGACGCAAACAGATTACTCAACCAGGGCAAACACATGAGGTGCCAACATCAAACGCAAGTGGTGACAGGGCCAATTATGGCTCGGCTTGCTTTCTTCAGTTTGAAATGTCACTTACACTGGAGAAATACTCGGTCTCTAAAATCCCCATGAAAGACAAGCCACACTACAATAACTTTCACTCCAGTGGATATCATGAGAAGGGAAACCGTTTAGAATAAGCAACCTGATGTGCTGGGTTGCAAGTCTTGAAATTCTTTGATACTATAGAAGTATAAATCTTCAGTCTAGAAGCCATGTGAACACCAATTTCCTGAAAGTCACATACAGAAACGAGGAGAGCTGGGTGAGTATGATGTGCCACTGAAAGGCAAGAGATTCCATTCCAGTGCTCACTAGCCAGGACGCCAGTCCAGGGATGTACAACAGTCTGTTTTTCAAGAGAAACCAAAAGCCTTAGATCAATCGCAGAACACCTCCCATCATTAGAATGTTAACAAACTGTAAATTCTTAAAATTATTTTGCAGGCAAACAAGACGTATCAGTGGGACAGATTTGACTTTTAGGTGGCCAAATGCATAGGTTCTGTCTATAGACAAAATGAGTGACACGGGAAAACATCAAATTGCAATGGTTGTAGTGTAAGCAGGGGTTACCAAAGAACGTCAGCCTTGGAGTCACTACACATTATCCTGGATCTGCCAGGATAATAGAAGAAAGGAAAACAAGTCCTTTGGCATCTTTCTCAAATTTATGTATTTGTTTGAAAAGTAGAAGAGGTAAGAAAACGAGGGATGGAGAGCGAGAGAGAGAGAGAGAAAGAGAGAATCTTCCATCCACTGGCTCACTCATCAAATACCTACAATAGACAGGCCCAACTCAAGATCCAGGAACTCCAACTAGGTCTTGTGAGTGGCAGGGCTCCAGTACTGAGTCTTCCCCTGCTGCCTTCTAGAATGCACATGAACAGAAAGCTGTATTGGAAGTGGAGACAGATCTTGATCCCAGACACTGCAATAAGGGATGCAAGCATTGCAACACTGGGTTAATATACTGTGCCACAACTCCTGCCCCTCATTTGGCTTCTTGGAATATCTACTCCTTCCTATATGTAATGCAGCAATACTTCAAAGCCGTTTAAGGATTATATCAACATGAACTAAGATGCATGAAAATTGCTTAGTGCAAAATGAAAGGCATATCATACTATGGTTCACTTTGTGTCTCCATTCCCTCAAGTGAGAATTGAAGGTAACAGTGATTTTACTTCAAAGGAGATGTTATTGGGATTAAATGGGATAACAACATAGTAGGACCAGACACAGAGTGTTAATAAATGCTTGCTATAATCTTTATTATGTGTAACCAAGAAGCAAACTTTTAACTCACAAATTTTATTGACACAGACACAGCAACCTATGAAAAAAAAAAAAGTTCATTCAAGCTCTGCTAGGGGACAGCAAATTCAGAATCGAGAATTCCGATGCCTGCCCGGTAAATTTTTCCTGGAAGCTCTAGTTTTGATTAAAGTCTTAACTCCTCATACCCTCTTACTGTGTCCTGGATTCATAAACATTTTCAACACGAATTTATGGCCGATGTCATTTGTGTAGCTGTTAATGACTGATAGAGATAGAACTGAGATGACAGTCTTCACTTACGAATAAAGTATAAGAAAAGTGGGGTGAGAACATAATAAAATATTCTCCTTTCCATAAATTCTAATAAATTACAGAGAGATAGATAGAATTTTTTTAAAATCACAATTTTTCTTGTTGTTAAGGATTGCTATGGCAAATGACCTGCATTCTGATTCATGTCATAAAATCAAAATTTTGTTGTGTAAGAATGCTGAATCGAACATGTCTCATCATCACAAATAATGTGATTGAAGTCTACAGAAAATAAGAATGTTATCTTGTTTGGGTAGGCAAACTTTATCCGAAGCCACTGTTCAGATAAACGGAGCTTATACATGTCAACACTGTCAGGGTAAAACAAAACACTCAGGATACTAAGAGAAGGAACAAAAAAAGACAAAACTGAGATCCAAAAAAGGGGACAACAGTATAAAATCAATCAAAATACAAGTTCCTAAAACATGCAAATTCCTTTCAAATACAGACTTGAAAACAGGGATTTATTTGCTAGATATCTCTAATTCATCTGGAGCCCACATTGTTTCTTGTCTCCAGTTATTCACATCTTGTCTCCTTCTGGGTCTGATGCTCTAAAACATGCCTTCTTTTCTCTCCAGTTCCCACACAGACTCCATGGCCACCATGATAAGTTCACTCTATTAAAAAAAGTCTATTTTAAATGTCGGCGGCAGCATCGTTGAATCAGCAAAAGAGTAAGCTCTTGAAGATGCTCATGGAGTCCTGGGCCTTCTTGCAAAGAGCTTCCTCATTCTGCTTTTTCTCCCATGCTTCCTAAGACTTTCATTTGTTTAAAGATTTAATAAATACAAGCAAAGGCCAGTCACTCACATCCAATTTTGGCCCATTTACTCTGCATATGGCAATCTTGGGTGGCCATTTTAACGCCTAAGCGATTCCATAGGCAACTTAAAATTAAATTGATCTGTCCTATGACCCAGCCATCCCCTTCTGGAAATATATCCAAAGGAAATGAAATCCGCATATGAGAAAGTGATCTGTAATCCTGTATTTATAGCAGCGCAATCTGCAATAGCAAAGACAAGGAAACAACCCAGATAGATGCTCATCAAAAGAGGAGTGAATAAAGAAACTATCGTACATCTACTTCATGGAATACTACTCGGCCATTGAAAAGAATGAAATTCTACCATTTGCAACTAAATGGTCACAACTAGAGACCACTATGCTCAATGAAATAAGACAAGCCATAAAGGACAAATATGATATGCTCTTTCTGATATAAAGCAACATTCATTCAAAATAGAAGGTCAATATACAGGTAATATATACAGGTAAACATGCACGTACATATAGCCATCTAGAGGGACTGTATAACAGAGACAAGCACATCAAGAAGTGAAGATACACAGCAGTATGCATCTCTACTCCTGAATCAAAGATGGACTTCCAGTAAGACTGTTACATGTATCTTGACAATAGGATACTAGATTTTCTGCCACTGTCTATATCTACAATACCAAGTTACACTTAAATAGAGGAATGATGGAATTGTGGCTACTGCTGAAAGACTGCACTATTGTTATAATATAGGGGGAAATCGGTATAGAAAGAGGAATTGGGGAGGGAAAGAATTTCTGAGTATATGACACTGTATCATAAAATAAATAAATTTTAAAAACATTGCACAGCTGGTAATAATAATAAAATTCAAATTTTTACCATTCAAAAATGTATGTGAGAGACAGAAAGATAGCCTTATGCACTTTCTCCCCACTCCTTCCCAAAATCTATAGTAGCCAAAGTTGAGCCAGGCCAATGCCAGAAGCTGGAACTCCAGGTCTGCCATGCAATGGCAGAGACCCAAGGACGTTGAGTCACCACTTACTGATTGAGGAGTAGAGCTGGGACACAACCCTTTAACCTCGTAGGCCAATGCTTAACCTCAATGATGACAAACTTCAGAGTGTTCAAAGCTTGTTCCAAATTATATTCTTTCTATACTTTGCAGAGTTCATTTCTCTGTGATAATATGCTTTAACTCACTAAAGTTTAACTTTATTACTATTCAATATGTTTTATTTTTTCTACTTTGACTAAATTCTAAGTTACCAGAGGTGGGGCAGGGGAAGGAAAACAGTATTATTGGCAATTGAAAAAAATTACCCTACCAAAAACCTAATGCACTTCACTTAGTATGTGCCCTATTAATAACTAGTTAAATTGAACTACGGCCCAATTTTATGTCTAGTAATCATTTTAAAACACTTTATTTTTTGAAAGTTCATCTTAGTATTCATGCTGGAGAAAACAGAGATGTATTTATTAGCATGCCTACCAAAGCAAAAATTTCAAATTGGATTGCCTTTACCCTTCTATGTTTGTTACCCAACTGGAATATGAAGCTGCTTAGAAAGCACACCCATCAAGGACCGTATTGAAAATATTAACACATGACCTGATACGAGTGGGATTTATGCATTTCCGTCATAGATAATAGAGGTGAAAAGGAACCTGTCAAATTACAGGGCTGATTTGTCTGCCCCAAGGGAGTATTCAATTAAACTTATTTATGTGTGTTCTATAGAGCGTCAAGGACATCATTCTTCATATTTCCCTCAGAAGGTGGTAATGGGTGAACAGTCAGTCCATTTTTGCAGGTGAACTGCAGCAGAACAGAACAATCCTGCTCCTGAGAGACAGACTTGGTCACGGATGTGGAGGAAGACATTTTGGCAGGTTAATACATTCCTAAACAGTGTATAAAAGCTAATTACAATGAAGCTTACTGTCATTTTATGGGCATGGTTTTATAAGATGGGACTATACGTTTCTTTCTTACTGCTGTTTACAATTCAGTAATTCAGCTGCAAACAGCAGCAGTGGCTTACCCATGGCTCCAAGGGCTAAAATCAAAGCATAAATGGCATAATAATTCCACTAAAGAAAGCTTTGGTCCCACAAAGTAGGAAATGTTTATTAAAACAATTACCTTCTTTTATATTGAGTAAGACAATACAGACAGTAATAGCAAAAGAACTTCAAACACTTAGGGACAATTATCTGCAACATTCATAACATTTACACGGATATCAGTCACTATAAAATCTAAGAATAATCATTAACACCAACTTCATTAGGCCTTGTGTTATCCTAATTTTCTTGCCTTTGAATCTGTTTTTTGTTGAGATTTTCTACCCCAAACGAAGTATCCACTACCACGAGTGTCTAATCTTTGTGTTGCCTTTCTTCATATTTAAACATTAAGCTTCCCACTATTGATAGAATGTGTCTGTCTTATCCCATACTAATGTCAACTTGTTATACTTTACCCCTTTAAAACATTTAAAGATGTTTCTTCACACACACACGCACACTCACACACACAAGTGCCTAACGAAATTGCATTGTGTTAGGCAAGGGGACATTGGCTTTTAGCCAGGAACCTGTTACTACGGATTCAGACGACTCAGACATTTGGCAAACATTACTTAAACCAACATAGGAGCAGGCACGATTGCACGGCAGGTGACGTGGCTATCTGCCATACCTGAAATCCATATCAGAGTTTTAATGGAATCCCAGCTGCTCCACTTCCGACCCTATTCCCTGCTAACGCAACTGGGAAAGCTGCAGGTGACACTCCACTCATCCATACTAGCCCCATCTGCTGTGATCACTGGGGAGTGAATCAGTGGAGACGACTTTTCTCTCTCTCTCTCTTTCTCTTTCTCACTCTCTCTCTCTCTCTCTCTCTTTCTCTCTCTCTCTCTCTCGCTATGCTTTTCAAATAAATAGATCATATTTAAAAGCAACTCAAATGAAAATGCTTTTGAAGAGAGGGAAGGATGGGAGAGGTATTGGGGAAGTATCAGAGAAGCAAGGAAAAGATGACTTACTTGAAACTCTTCCTATAATCAAGAAAAACAAGAAAGTAGGAATACAAATGCTAGTGTCTTTTGTAAGTCCTCTTACAAAGCTCAATTTGAAAAGAAAAACAAAGGTAAGGATAGTTGAGAGAAGTTTAATAACATTCAGAATAGAAATGACAGACACTCTCTGTTGCTGTTATTCCATCACTTAGGATGGTTTTCAGACAAAACCCACCAAACACACAAAGAGACAATTCATCTATTTACTAGTTAACCAACTACGTGTGAATTAAGCAACCCCCCAGATCTAGGAATTGGATTGCCTCTGGAAAAACACTGCTCCACGAGGCAAACCTGATCTTTGCTTTCCTGGAACAAGAATTTCAGGGAAAGTTAAACAGAGGGGAAATCTGACAGCTCCCGTAATCCAACCATACAGCCTCTCCAAGGTTAACAGAGAAGTCACCAGTCAGTTCTTTGCTAACCTTGAAGTGCTGCAGATTCATTTTATTAATGGAGCTGTCAGATGTCTTTACAATGTCTAAGAGATGATGAGGAAATAGTAACAGAGCATTTGACTGATGGAATCTGAAACTCCAGGACCACAGAAATGAGACTCTGAATTACTGATAGATTTTTTTGAGGAAAACTGTGGAGCACATTTTACTGTGGGTAACAGGAGAGCATATTTTTGGTGAGAACTTCAAAAATTAACCAGAATATTACTTGCTTAAGAAACAACTGCCATGGGACGCAGCACAGTATCCTAGTAGCTCAAGTCCTCACCTTGCAAACAGCGGGATTCCATACAGGCACCGGTTCTAATCCCTGCCTGTGGCTTGAAAAAGCAATCACGGATGGTCCAAAGCCTTGGAACCCTACAGCTGGGTGGGAGACCAGGAAGAGGTTCCTGACTCCTGGCTTCGGATCGGCTCAGTTCTGGCCATTGCAGCCACTTGGGGAGTGAATCATCGGATGGAAAATCTTTCTTTTTGTCTCTCCATTTCCCTGTATATCTGCCTTTCCAATAAAAATAAATAAATCTTTTAAAAAAAGAAGAAGAAACAACACTCATGATGGAGAACATGTGAAAATGAAGCAATGGTGTCACAACAGTGTTGCAATGAAGGTGCTTGGGCAATGCCATATTGCAGCGGTACACTGCAGAAGACTGCCTTTGCAGATCTGGTACAATCCGGTATGTCCCTCTCTGACTGACTCTGCAATTTGTGCTGGCCTATTATTAACCAGAACTTGACAATGGATGTCGGATTTGTTTGCGACAAAGGAGAGATTTTCTTTCTTCATCGTCCACCCTTCCTTAGACTTCCCTCACTCCCTTTCTGGAGAGCCAGTTGTACACGATGTCCTAATGCAATAAGCTGTGGCTTGCAGAACTGTACTTTTCAGTGGATTTTCTACTGCCTATTTTATTTTCATAGATGCCACCCCATAATCCTTCCTCAGTGTACACATTTATCCTACGACTATTGTATATGACAGTGTGTACACGGTTGAATCGTTACCTGACATAAGATGCATATTATACCTATTTTAGTTTTAGCCAACCACATGGCACAAACCTGAGCTTCTCAGATTACAAATGAGCTGGGAGTTCTTCTCATACGGTTATTGGTAGTTTGGCTTCATCTTTTTGCAACTTGTAATTTCTCCATTTTAAAATGTAAGCTGTTAACTTTGCATATATCTTAGTCTGACATGTGACATATTAGTACTATGTCATATGAATTTTTGTTCTGTGGTATGTTACAAATATTTTCCCTAACCTACTTTTAATCTTTTTACGTGATCATCTTTGGCCAAACATTATTTATAGATAAATACAGTAATATGTTTATCTTATCCTCCGTGGTTCCTAGTTTTGTTTCCCTATCCAAGACTTTCAGGAAATTGTATAAACAAGGTAAGTAAGTAGTTAAGGGCACAGGTCCAAATACAGAGCTTCAGTTTGAATCCCAACTCTGCTATTCTGAATGTCAGTCTGCCCTAAGTTTCCATTTTTCCATCTATCAACTGGGCAAATTTGTAAGGCTCTAACAGTGAACATTTATATATTCCAAAATTTTCTTTCCATCACTGCTCATTTATTATCTGCCCTATCCTAAAATATCTATTCAATGTTCACTTGGCTATATTAATTCATCAAATCTTTTCACAGACATAACAATGGCACATCCTGAAGCTTCATGTCTGAATGCTTCTATTTCATTGTCTGATGGTGAAATCTTAGCTAAGATTCTTCACTACTACATCTCTCCCTCAACAGTTTCTATACAGCCTACTGTTCTCCCTGAAAGAGTTATAAAACATTTTGGGTTGATTCTGCTTTGCCAGTTACAATACATTCTTCACTCCCTAGAGGTTTCAGAAACTACCCTATGTCTTAGGTTCCCATGCATTTCTTGTGCTCCCCTAGTCTCCACCGAAACTGCTTGCCCCTTTTTGCTACCCCTTTCACAGAAGAGCCCCTCGACAGATAGGATTTCAAAACTATCATAGTTCCTGTCTGCCACATGCTGAACTCAATTCTTGAACTTTACATTGGACATTTCCTCTTTCAGGCCTCATGGACATTTCCAACTTAATGTATCCAAGATGCAAAGCTTTATCCTTCCCACCAGTAACTCTTTCCATCTCAGTAAATGATACTATGATCAGCCCATCCCCCAGCAAACACCTGCTTGTACTCCGATTCCTCCTAAGCAATCACGAAACAGCTAATCCATCTGGGGGTTCCATCCAAGATGTCTTTCCCCTCTTCAATTTCCCTACGTTGCTACAGTGCTAGGTCGGGCCAGCGCCATCCATGCAACCAGGCTCTCCTCTTATATCTTCAGAACGTAACTGAAGATTGCAATGTTTTCTCTTTTGATCTTTTAATTTTGCATTTTTTGGCCTCTCTTCCACTAGACTATAAATATTCCCTAAAGTCCCAATCCCATTTCCTGGTTTACTTGTTTGCATAGCTCCAGCACATAGCAATTAGCTAACTTTCTGTTGAATGAGTACGTCAGTGATCATAATGTTGACATGTACACACTGAAACATACGGACCTTGTGGCAAACTTAACAGGGTCATTATTGTAGGTTGGGCTAGAACACAGACAATAAGAATAGAAGCAAAACTTGCCTCCAAAAATTAAACAGATACCGTATGTTATTAATTGCACTGTGTGTTCCTATATAATCACAGGTCACAATATCATCGCAAACATTATGAAAGTTGGAGACAGAATCTTTGGGAGATAATTTGATTAAAGTTAAGCCATAAGTCATGATGCAATCAATGCCCTTAAACAGCAGAGCCCCAAGTCATAGTGCAGCATGCTAAGCTGACAGTTGCAACAACAGTATCCCATATAAGAGTTCTGAGTTCCAGCGGCTCCAATTCCAAACCAGCTCCCTGCTAATACACCTAGGAAACTTGTAGAATATGTACGAAATAGTTGGGCCACTGTCACCCATGTGGGAGATGGAATTTCTGGCTACTAGCTTTGGCCTGTCTCATTTCATTTGCAAGTGACCTAGCAGATGGAAGATCTCTTCCTCTCTCTCTCTCTGTCTCCCTGCCTTTCAAATAAATAAAACACTAAAAAAGGAAGAGAGATTACAGAGCTTGTGTGTTGTGTGCTCAACGCTATTCCCTCCCTGCCTCTCTTTCTCTCCCTCTGCCCCTTCCCCCCAATGTCATTATCAACTTCATCTGGGACATCTCAGCCTCCAGAACTGCTAAGACAAGAACCTGCTATTTAAACACCCAAAAGATTAGAAAACAACATTTCTGTTTCTTTGCCCTTCCAGAATTTCACCAGGAAATATAGATGATATATATGTATGTCCACATAAGTTCCCATGCATAAACATACTCCATGCACATGATATGCTCGCATATATATGTCTACATGCTCTCCACTATGTATGTACACACCTAATGTATATATCAGATGTGTAGATAGAAGCATCTGTTTGTGTTTACATTCTTATATATGTACATATATGCACGTGTATTTATACATACATATACCTAGCATACATGTAGAATCAGTGTGTGCTTATAAAAATGTATATATTTATGTACATGAAAATAGACATATACTTCTTAAAAGATTTATTTATTTTAATTGGAAAGGGAGATAGAGAGAGGAGGAGTGACAGAGAGGAAGCTCTTCTGTCCAATGATTCACTCCTCAAATGGCCACAACTGCCAGAGCTGCACTGATCTGAAGCCAGGAGCCTCTTCCGGGTCGCCAAGGTGGGTCCCAAGGCTTTGGGTCACCCTCAATTGCTTTTCTAGGCCACAAGCAGGGAGACACAAGGAAAGAGGAGCAGCTGGGACACGAACCCATGTCACATGGGATCCCAGCATATGCAAAGGTAAGATTTAGCCACTAGGCTACAACGGTGGGCCCAAATAAACACATACTTAAATCTTTTCAGGAAACCTGCCTATCCTTGCATTATATTTTCATTATATTTCATTTCTTTTTTTTCATGCATACAGTAGCATTGTACTTTCTGTTCACATGGAAGTAGGCATGACTTACTGCTGCCATTAAAATAGAAGAAAACTTCCCACTCAGCTTCAAGGCAAGAGTTTTACAAGTTGATTCGGGCTTAACAAGCCCCGTCACAGCAACCACCATCATTTTGGGCTTCACAGCTTTTGTCCCACCCTTGGACGTGGGAGAAACAACAGCATCCCATATAAGAGCTCTGAGTTCCAGCTGCTCCGACTGATGACAGTCGCTCTTCAATGTTGCAGAAGTGCCCAGTGTTGAGAATCAGAGGCCACAGTCACGCACCACAGGTTCCTTAGAGTGCAAGAAGGAACTTGGGGATAGCGGTGATGGGAACAGTGACCAGCCCGCCTTCTTCACGGACTCCTCCATGAAGGTCGAAGGACAAAGGAGACGGCGAGAAGCCAAAATCACAGGTCAACATTTCAACAAAAAGGGGGAATGCACATGAGAAACAGACTCCAGAAATTGGTAAATCTGATATAAAGCCTCAGTTAAATTTTAATATATACACATATTGAACTGTGGATACTACAAAAGAATATCAAAATTACTTCAATGTGCCCAAATAAGGTTGCCAGAAATCCTTAGTGCAGGGAAAGGCATCATTTAGTCTCCGAAGTTTTATGTGCAGGAAGCTTAGTCTACAGGTCAGTAGTGTTGTAAGTTAGCAGAACCTTTAAGAGGTGGGACCTGCTGGGAGGTAAGCAGACCTTGGGGCCACTATTCTCAGAAGGGATAATGTCCCTCCCTCATCAAGGAGTAGGCCGTGTCTCTTGATTCTAAAGTGAGGCCATCCCATGTTTAATCTTTTTCTTGAAGCTCCTTTCCCACTAAAAGGTATCTCCCATGGGGCCCTTATCAGAAGCCAAAAAGATGCCAGCACCACATGCTTAGATTGCCAAAACTACCAGCTAAATAAATCAGTGTTGTGTATTATAATTGCCCAGTCTCAGGTCTTTTATTACAGCAACTAAAGTGGTCTAACACAAGAAAGTATTACAGGCCTAAACTAAAAAGCTCACTAAAGGATTTTACTGTTTCAGGATTTTGTTTTTTAAGAAGCTAGAGATATGCCTATTGGTGAAATGGATTGAAAAATCTATTTCCAAATTGTGTTGATGGATACCTTCAAGTTGACGTGGAAGAAAATCTGTACAAATTGCAGAACTTTTTTTTTTATCATTTTCAGTGACATACATGTCAGTCATAGTAGGAGAAATCCAGCTTAATAGAAGCTCATACATGTAAGACTCAGGGACTCCAGTCAGCCACAAGGTCAAAATATTGTACAAAAGATGTGTGTCAAAACAACACAGGGAATCTTAGGCTGCGTTCAAAGATGGACATAGTTGAAAACGTTGGCAAAGCAAGAAGTGGACAAAGTTGATAAACGTGTTCTTGACAAGCTCATATAATGTGTCTGCACTGATAAGAAAATAGAGCCCTTCTTCTTTTAACACAGAGCCGTGAACCAAATAGCTACCACAAAAAAATAAAAAGGTTAGAACATGTGAGACACGACAGCCTCACTTTGTAATCACTCATTTTCTTAGTCTGCTTTTGCTTTCTCTTCCAGGTGCCATTATAAAGCAAAGAATCTATGTAACTATAGGGAAGCCTTGACAGTAATTCCCTTTATTCTGCATTGCTCGGCTGGCACATTTGGTTGTAAGCTATGTATTTTTTGAGGTTGTTGTTAAGACTTTCATAGTGGTATATTTTCAAAGATGTAGAAAATACCAATTAATCTGCAAATTAATCACATGAGAAAGGATTTTAAAACCTGATAAAGCCAAGGTTAGATAAAAAAAAAAAAAATTCAGGAGACCATGACAGCAGACTTCAATTGTTTGATGGGAAGGGGATTTAGATTTATTTATGAATGGGTATTTAAGATCCACTGGGAGCTAGAAGCTAGAGTTTCATGCCCTTATACTTGATAAATGATCAAGAGTTATATAAAATCTCAGTTCTAATAGGATGCTTTTTCATTTCAGTTAAAATGGTAGGTTTCTACAGAAATGGAAATTCAAACATGGGATGATTCCTTTTGCAAAGACTGAATTCTTAAAAAAGCAAGAATTCTACTGGTCAAAAATTAAGTGGAAGAAACTCCTTTAAGTATAGGCTGCTCTAGGACAACTCTGCCAAGTGTCCTTATGATGTTACAGCATACAGTGGCTGATCCTGTACATATAAGGAGTCCCAAAGAAACCTTATAAATCAGAAGCATTTTCCTGTTGAAGTAGTTCACAGCCTAACATTACAGGCATATGTGGGAACAATCAGGCTGCCAAGCATTAAACAGCCATTTTGTGAATTCCAGAAGTATACAGAGAATATATATGAGAGAGACCACCTACCCAATTTTTACTATCATTTGCAACAATTAAAGTATGAATCATCCACTAATTTGACACTCACATTTATTCTCATCTTTAAATGTTTGGTATCAGTAACAATACTGAGAACATTTTCGGGAGTCAGAGTGTGTGATACAGCAAGTTAACCCACAGCCTGTGACACCAGAATTCCATGTGAGTGCCAGTTCAGGTTCCAGTAGAGCCACATCCCATTCAGTTCCCTTCTAATGTGTCTAGAAAAGCAGAGAAAAATGGTCCCGGCACATACACCCCTACCACCCGTGGGGGAGACTCAGAGGGAGTTACAGACTCTTGGCTTAAACCTGACCAGCCGTAGCCATTGTAGGCAATCAGGCAGTGAGTCATGACAATAGGATTGATATTCTCTCTGTCTCTTAACATGTGTTTATGTGTGTGTTTATCTTTCCAGTTTCTCTGTAGCTCTGCCTTTCAAATAAATAAGTGAATATTCAAAAGAGACAAATATTTTCATCCAAAAGATCTAACTAGGATCCAAAGTACCACAAAACATCTGAATGCAGTCCCTTCTGCATAAATTTCATTCAGGTTGCAATAACATTTAAATCAGAAGTAGCATCCATTCATCCCAAGTATCACACATCAGGTTTCCCCAGAAGAGTCCTGTCTTATGCTATTGTTACTTGTTTCACTCCCTTCACTCTCAAAAGTGCCCAGTGTAAGGGTTGATGGTTTGATCCAACATGTTAAGACAGTGCCTCTGGTATGGGATGTCAGTGCCATCAGCTTGGAGTCTTAGCAGCTCCACTTCCAATCCAGCTGCCTGCTAATGCAAATGGGTCCTGAAAAACATGCTTCTGGCTTTGTTCTGGCCCAGACCTAACCACTCCAGTTGTTGAGGCGCTTGCTCTCTCTCTCTCACCCTCTTTCCCTCCCTTCCTTATACATATATTTTAACTATGCAATTCAGGTGCTAAATTACATGGTCATCTGATTAACTTAATGTTATGCATATTCTAAATGCCTATGACAATCTGTAGAATATTAAGAAGCATTATACAGTAGCTGAAAAGTCGCCTGGAATTCAACAAGACATGTCATAGATAATTTCTGCAAACACAAACACTTTTAACATGAATAAGGTCTAAACAGTGATCAAAATAAAATGTAGGATGCAGCGTAATGCCTCAATTGGCTCATCATGCTCCTGCAAGCACCAGCATCCCTTCTGGGCACTGATTCATATTCCAGTTGATCCACTTCCCATCTAGCTCCCCACTTATGACCTAAGAGGGCAATGTAGCATGTCCCAAAGACTTGGAAGCCAGCACCTGCATGGGAGACCTGGAAGAGGCTCCTGGCTCCTGACCAACTCAGCTCCAGATGTTGTGGTCATTTGAGAACTGAACCAAAAGACAGAAGAGAAAACCTTTCTCAGTCTCTCCTTCTCTTTGTAAATCTGTCTTTTCAATAAAAATAAAAACAAATATTTACCCAAACTATGTAAAAATCTATAGAAGAATGCAGAAGGGAAAGGAAACACTACAGCAAAAAGCAAGAGGAGAGAGAAGAAATTTCTTTAAAACTGAGAAAGAGGCTAAAAGTTCATTTAGTAGAAAAGGCATTTCAACCAGAATATAAAAGTACTTTGATATTCATGTTTATTCATTAATTCATTTATTCACCTAATAATAAGAGTATAAATTAAATTGGTTCAAGGAGCACTATGTTACGTATCTAATAAAATAGAGAAATGAACACATTTGGTTAGTCAGATATTCCTATATCAATATGCATTTTTTGTTGTTGTTGTTGGCTGTTGTAAGCAACAGAAATTGGAATGGAAGAAAAATAAGAGTAGGTAGATTTTCCAAGGTATTTTACATATTTCTGTTAGAAAATGTGATGCAGTAAACCATCTTAAATAGTAATGGTTTGTCTCTCACTGACATTCTTTATCCCAGTTCTTTTTTTCTTTCTCCTTCCTGGGGATTTATGATTCTACACACTGTAATAGGCAAGATAAAAACCATTCATCATGCAGGCTTAATGTGAGAAAGTAAATTTAATTTGTTGAGCTGGATATATAAATATTGGCCTTTTTGGGAACAACACGCAACATATTTACTTGAGGGTAAAATCCCAGCTATATACTATGTCCAACAGATTTCTCAGTCTGATGTACAGGGGAATGCTATCTTCAAACGTGAGTTATGGGGAACGCTGACACATTACTGGGATGGAAGAAAAGAGATAATATCTCTTCCAGCCCTTCTTCTTTTGAATATATTTTAATGCCAGGATAGTTTATCTCCGTAATTACACACACCCAAAGACATGCCTTTGTAGGTTCTTGTGTGTACAGTGGATTACTTCAAAAAGCATAGAAAATGGGATTAAAGGGAAAAGTTCATTTTAGTGCAAAAATTGAAATTCATGTATACTAGGGGTGTGAGTGTGTGTGTGTGTGTGTGTGTGTGTGTGTGTGTGTGTGTGCACGCGAGAGAGAGAGAGAGAGAGAGTGTGTGCTTATTTTCCACAGTATCATTTTATAGGCACAGGGATCCTCGCCCCCTCTCCTGTTTCACTCCCTTAACACTGGTTTCCTCCATATTACTGCAGCAGTAGAGTCATCCAGCAACTCTCAAAACCCAAACAGCCCTCTATGTAAGTGTACCATGACATTGTACACACAGGCAAAGGTAGAAAATCTAGAGTCCTATTGTCAAAATATATTTAAGCATTTCATCAGGAGTCCTCCTTTCACTCAGCAGTAAGGATGCATTCAGCTATGTATCTTTACTTCCTGGTAGGCTAGTCTTGGTTGGACAGTTCATCTAGGAGAATACGTGTATCTACATGTTCACATGTATATGTATATATGTTTTGAGTTTTGCAGGAATATTGCCTGATATTAGAGAGAACACATGATATTTTTCCTTTTGGGACTGGCTTATTTCACTGCATAGTGCTGGCCAGTTGTGACCATTTGCATGCAAATGATAGCATTTCATCCTTTTTAATGGCTGGGTAACATTCCAAGGAATAGATGTACCACTGTTTCTTTTTTTTTTTTTTTCAAAGATTTTAAAATTTTCATTGGAAAGGCAGATCCACAAAGAGAAGAAGAGAGAAAGATCTTCATCCACTGATCCATCCCATAAATGTCCGTAATGGCCAGAGCTGAGCCAATCTGAAGCCAGGAGCCACAGGGGTTAGAATAAGTAGATGAGCACATGAATCACAACTATTCTAGTTTATTTCCTCTGAATGAGAATTATGACAGCATGGACACTAACATTTTGCTATAAGGTAGGCTAATTATTCTAGGATAAGATTTTGGGATCACAAAATGCTTAGCTGAATGAGTTACAAACTGCACATTGCCAGGTAATACTCTTTGGTTTCGAAATAGATTGATTTCATAATTGTTCCCACACAGAAAACAATGCACAAATAATGTGCTCAACTTACATTTAGGAAAGAAATCTCCTTTCTAGTTTTCTTAGCTGGGAATCTCCTAATTGCATTTAAAGCCCTGAGAACATTTTCGGCCCCAACCATTTCCTCTTCAAAATATCCTTCTATAAATAAAGCTAATGGCTTCATTTCCTTTATGATAATGGGATTAACAATTTATGAGCATGACAACAGGTCAAAAAACAATTTCTATTACCTTCCAGAAGAAAAAAAATTTTCAATAATTCCTTGTGACATCTTTTTGTTGTTGTTTTGATGTGGAAACAGTAACACATTATTTTAGATGACTATAGACCCTTGCTAGCAAACTATAAGTAAAAACCTACCCTGAAACCAACAGGAATAAAATAATGAGATGCACTTACGGGGAATTCAAAGTGCTGAGCTTAGAGAAAAAAGGAAACTTTTTATAGCGGGTCTTTGGGTATGGTACCATAACATCAGAATACACTTCAAAAAGTCACTACCCATGATAGCTGCTTTATTTTTATTACTATTATTATTACTCACTAACTCCATTACCATCACATAATTGAACAGGGAAAAGTAACATTGTGTCTATTCATCAAAGCAAATAAAAACAAAAAACTAAACTGATTCCCGGCAGAATTTTAAAAACATTTTTCATACTACAATGACTTGGGAAAGATAGAATAATGGGATTCACATTAGGATTGTTCTGGTCTCACTGACTGGGACATCTTTTCACTGGAGCACCCTACCTCATAAATGGGTTGGATCAAATTTAGACTGTGACCTTCATTGTAACTAGACGGTGAATTCACTTCCCCCAAAAAACCCATCGTCCTAACAGAGCAGTCAGCATTACGAACACAGAGGGAATATTTTTGTTCTACACCTTATTTTTGCCTGTCAAGTAGACTCTTCTCTGTAGCCTTTCCCACTGAAACATAGTCATCAACTCATCCTAAAATCAACTTAGATAAACTTACTCTCTCTAACCATTATGCTACCTTTTCATGTTCTTCCTTTCTCATAGTTCTCCTTCGTGTGTGTGTGTGTGTGTGTGTGAGAGAGAGAGAGAGAGAGAGAGAGAGAGAGAGAGAGAAAGTTCAAATAATTTCTCCTTCTACATCGTGGTACTCTAAACACTCATTTTCCCAAAAGCCTATAAAACAATGGCACCTGTTCATTTATATTACTGGAGAGTAAGTCACTATACTACCTAGTCAACAGTATCTAGTATTAGCAATGAGCTCACAGCCAAATGCTTTGATGACAATCATTTATCTCACAAGTCATTTTTGCTTCATGAGTGGTGCTTAAATTCCTTCCAGGTCCTTAGTTCAACTTCAGGTTCATCCTGGACCCCCTTACAAAGGAAATTTCATACTTAATAAAAAAAAAATTTAAGGATTCCTACTACCAAAAAATGCATGCATGAGATTAACAAGACCTTGGAAACACAGATGTTAATTACAAATCATCAAACCACACTCAACAGCAATTACTAAAGAAAAAAAAAAGTATGGTAAATGTTTCGGCACTGGAAGCATAAAATGCAAGTATTGTTTTTCATCATAAATTCTACCTTATTAAACATAAGCTGGAAGTCAGAAATCCTAATTTCTCAGATCCTAGGATTATTCAAGAACCATTAATTTTCAGTTCCTTTTGGAACCAAACTTACTCTCCGAAAAGGCTTCCTTTAAACCTCTTCACAATTCACAAAGAACAACAGGAACACCTCTCATTACAATCCACCCTCACTTGACAGAAAAGAGATTTGAATCTAGGCAGGGTCCATGCCTTGCTGGGCGACAGGTCAAGCTACGGGAGAGGAACGTGCTCTCCCTTTACTTCCTGGTCTCTTAATGCATGCATTTGAAGAGTAAGCCAAGAGGGCTCTATTTGCCTGGGGCATGTTTTCCTTTTCCTACCACTGCTTTCAGGCCCAAGGCTCCTTCCTTGGTCTCCTTTGTGGACCTCTTGAGATCACATTCCCCGTTAAAAATCAAGCTAGTCTATTTTGTCCTTTTGATGCTTTTCCTTTGCCATCTAGGTGCAGCACCCATCAAGGATGGTTGCACTCTGATGAGTAAACATGCATGGGAGATCCTTCTGTTCTCAGTTCATTTGTTAAATGGTAACAGTAGGTATTTCACACTTTCACTTTTTCTCGTGGGAAAAGACTGACTTACTGGGACTGCCACTCTGAGACAAATGACAGCCTTTTCTGATAAAGTTTTTTTTTTCTGTTTGATTTTGTATTTAACTCTCTCCTCTACCCATTTTTAAATATTCATCTTTAATTTTTTAAATTAGTTTTTAATAGAATCAACGTGGTTTGTTGATAAAAATCTAACAAAACAATACTCTTTTCCTCCCTTCTTCCCTCCTTCGCCTCTCGTCTCTCTATCTTAGCTATTGGAAAATGAAAAATACTTTAACTGCTATTACATATTAAAAAATTTCAGACCTCAGTTTGCTTGACCGGTTTTGGAATCAATGGGCATAAAAGCCACCTGATCACCCAGCTACCCAATGGGTTCATTAATCATCATTTCAGAAATGGCCAAAGATTTCCTGTGTAAGATTTCATTGAAATAGGTCTGCCAGAGGAGACATTGATTTGAAAACATTAGACAAATGCCAGCCCTAAGTATAAGTCTTCATTCCTGCACTGTGTATTGAAACCTGTGCCTATCCTCTAATATAAGCGTAACGGCACTCATTATCCTAGAGACCTGCTAGACACCTGGCTTACTTAAAGGATATCTGCCAGAATGAGTATCAGCCCATAGGCTCCTGCCTTTTTATTTTTTTTAAGATGCATTTTCTGTTGCCATTATAGCAACACCTACTTTGGACAAGAAATATTCTGTAGTACAGGAGAAAGGAAATAATACTGGATGGCTGAGTTTGTTGACACTCCTGCATTTTAGAAAATCAGACTGGTGGTAACTCCAGGGAAGTTTATAAAATAGCACAATATGCAAAAAAAAATTATACTTTTAGTAATAATCAGCTTAGGAAAAAAATGAAAACACAAATCCAGTCTAATAACTTCAGTAAATACTTTTGAAAATATAGTAATTTCTATGAGTGGCAGCTGCCACAAACATTCAAAATACCAGAGAGATTTACCAACACAGAAAACTGTGAGTATAACTTTTCTGTTTATTTTTAGAAGAATAATTTAGTGATTTGAAAGGGAGAGCAACCAGGATAAGAGAAAAATGGAATTAACCTAATTAATTAAATGTCATGTAAAAATTCAATTAAAAATAAGTTTATTTTGATCAAAATATATTTTTTGAAATCCTGATATAGCTTCTTTCATAGCACACATTTTCCATGATCTTTCTGGACTTGTTATACTTAAGAAAGCCAATCAAAACATACCACCTTTGCTTTCTTGGTTTTCTCTGACTTCCCGTCCTATCCTTTGATAAACTGGTAAGAGTTTCATCTCTCTGCTATCTACCTACATTCCTGGCACATGGCTGGTACTCAGCTTAACCAGATTGCTTTCCTCACTTAAAATCAGTTAATAATGGCGCTTACTAACCGTACTGATTTAACCATATATTCCATAACTCTTGCCCTTTGAAAAGATCCAGCTTGCTAAGCCCCGATGAATGTTGGATATTGTGGTAGAGAGTCTGAGTAACCCATTGTATTCTAAAAATCTCTCACATTTAGAATTCCTTCACTTCCAGTACTTTTCCAGAACACACACACACACACACACACGATTCCTTTCTGCGTGATTAATGCGTGGTTTCCCCTTGTCTATTTACATATAACAACAACATCATCAGACTATCTTCATCTGTCCATCAAACTCCTGTTACCTGAAGTGTAACTGTTATTTCATTTAAGGATCAGAAAGAAGAGTACCTGCCTCCTAGGTTGTTGCTTCAAGTTTGTGGCATGCATCCACATTGGGCTTTTTATTTCAGACGGAAAGGGAAATGAAGAAGATTGCAATATTTCCGCCTCAGACACTTTGCTGTGCATTTTAGTTACATTATAAGATCCATCATCAAGCCCATATACTTAGTAACTCATAAATTCATTCAATTATTCTGTCAGTAACTATTTATAGAGCATCTGGAAGGCCCCAGATGTTGTGCCAGGTACTAGAGATAAAGCAGTAATCAAGACAGACCTAGGAGAAATGCATCCATTGCAATGATAATTGTGAAGGCAGTATCATTACCCCCTGCTTTTCCCAAATGAAAACAAGGATCAAAGACCTCAAGCAACTTGCCCAAAGCGTATTCTAAGGCTCAGAGCCAGAATCCAGACCACTTAGGCCTAAATTATTGTGCTACCTGGCTTCACTCCTTTTTATTGGTCTATATCTACTTGAAGCATGGCCCCCTAGTCAGCAGAAGCAGCAGTACCACCTGAAATTTTGTGAGAAATGCAGACCTCAGGTATCCATCCTTACCAAAAATGTTAAGTCAGAACCTGTGTTTTTATCAACAATCAAGCGTTTGTGTGTACATTAAAATTTTCATAGGTTTAGGCAAAGTCAAGTAAAAGAACAACAATAAATAAGAATTACAATATCTTAAATTGAAATGATGCGAAAAGAGGTATACTATCACCAGTGTGGCCTGCATCTCTAGATAATAGATGTACACTGTGCCTTGAAGTTCATAATCTAAATAGTTGTATAGTACATAATTTAAACTTAAAAGCACAACAAACACAATCAAAACTTCGTTGAGACCATCCCAACTATAATGTAAATTGCTGGGATGCACTGATTTTAATATCCCAATATGCTAAGTCTCCAGGATGTACTCAACGGATCGAACGGTAACATTTCAACAGTTTAGGTTACAGATTAGAAGCAGCCAGTGAGGAGGTGGATAAACAAACATGAATTCCACACCGAAAAGGCTTGCACTTGAGGAACAGACCTCAATTGTACCAACCACATGTGAAATCCAAACAGCCGAGCCTTCCATGGTAAGACAGATTGGAAAATTGGAGTAATTAACTGGGTAATTTAGTAAAATAAATAAATAAGTTTCAGCAATTGAGAGAAGAGACATTTTTTTTTCTTTAAACTAAAGACATCCAGGTTGCCAGTCCACATTGATCAAATTGACGAGAAAATTGCTCAATTCTCTATTTCACATTTCCTGGTAAACAGAGTGAAAAATGTTCAGATGACTGAACAATTTCATAAAGTGACTAAAGCATATACATTCTACTCAACCTCTAATACAATTTGCATTTGTGCTCATGCCTCACATGTGGCAACACGAAGAGATGAATCTAAATTTGCACAATGACCTCTGCTGTAGTGGCCCTGTAGGTAGCCTTTGAGAAGTACAAAGACAACTGCGACACTGCTATTTGAGTAGTGGAAAGCTGACTTAGGTTGCCCTTGGGGATTTTCTGGGTGTAGTCTCCAGTACACACCTTCCAAGGCACCAGCCTCCTATCCTGCCAAGGTAACATTCCGAAATTTCTCCAAATCACAACCTACTCAATGACCAACTACAGCATGGGTTAGCAAACCTTTTAGTAACCCCATTCTAAGAGGCTGCCCCAAACACCCTTCCCCTCTGCTGAGACAGTCATCAGCAGATGTTCCCAAAGTTGTTACCCACTGCACCCCGACAGTCCCACAACTGACCAAGGGAATCCACTGACATGTCTGTCTTCCTGTAGGACATGCTGCGGGTTCATTCCCTACACAGGGATCCAAGGCTTCCTAGGTAAGTGAACTTCCAACACAGAGACGGGGAATCTAAAAGCTACAGCTTCAAGAATTCTTTGTCTTTGAAATAATGGGTTTGGCCTATATTTGGAAAGTAGGAACACACTTTGGAGCTTTCAAAAAAGCTGGCAGTGTAAGGTCACGGGGCTTTTAGGGACATGAGCTTGCAAGTGTGATGCTGAAGACTTCTTTTGAGGGACTCTGGCAGGATGGTCCTGTCTCATGTTGTAAGCAGTGGTAGTGGGATCTACCCTATAGCAAGTCTCTGCTTTGACCCTTACCCCAGATGCTTTTGTACCTGGCTAGGTGGCATCTAAACTATGTCTCCTGGACTTTTAAAGCCTTTATTAACTACCCAAGGTCCTCAAATAAAAAAGAACATTTTCTTTTTCCTCTCCCTAGAGGTGGACTGTGGTCTGATAACATCAAAACCTTATATTTTTCCCACACCAAAGTTTAAGATCTTGGAGGGCAAGGTCTGATTCAGAATTTCAAAATCACTTTCCCTTTCTACGACCGTGCTCTTTAGCACTAGTTTAGTGTATCAGGACATAATAATGACTCAACAGATATTTCAGGAAGAAGTGGTGAGGCCAGGAGGCAGGCAGGAGAGATGGAAGGTGTGGTGATTAATGCTATGCATCAGTCATACTGGCCTACAGGTTGCCCAGATCACTTGTAAAACATTCTTTCTGGCTGTGTCTGTGAGGGTGCTTCTGGAAGGGATTAACATTTGAATCTGTCGAGTGAGTAAAGAAGATGCCCTCATCCACACATGTGGGCATCAGCCAACCCACGGAAGGCCTGAAATGAACAAACAGGTAGAAAAGAGCTCACTGCTTGAGCAGGAGCCTCCAGCTTTTCCTGGCTTCAGAAATTAGAGTTCCTTTTTTTTTCTGGCCTTCAGTTTGGGATTAGAACTATAGTGCTAGATCTCCAGGGCTCCCAGTTTGAAGACAACAGGCGGTGGGTCCACACAGCTCCCCTTCCTGTGCAAGCCCATCCCTCTAATGAACAGCTACCTACACATCTCCTATGGGTTCCACTTTTCTGCAGAATTCTATCAAAAGGGAATCATTCTTTGCAACCATTCATAAAACTCAAATACAAATCTTAAATACCTGACCTTCATAGTTTAAACAGATTACATATGTGACATATTATTCAGGCATACAGGACTTCAAAAAGCCAGGCAGTACAGAACAATTAAGTCCTGATACATTTTCCCACATGCTGTGGAATTAAAGGAACACATACACACTTGGCTGCATTTGAGTGTCCGTTAAGCATCTATGTTAAGGAGCTCTTTGCTGCCCACCTATTTTTCCAGAAACTAAAATGCCTTAAAGTAAATCACGTACCAATTTAAAAATCTCTTTTTTTGCACAGTGTACAAGCCAGGTTTTCATTAGGCACATGTGTATCACATTACCCACATTAGAGTAAGCTGTAGTCTTGGTGACAGAAAAGAAACCTGACAAAGAAATGCCAGGATAAACCTACCCTTTCACCTAGGGCTTCTCACGGACCTCATGGTCACTTCTACAGTCACAGCACCATTGGGACCTGCCCCCTATTTTAAAAAATCTGGTGTCAACAAATTTAGCAAGGAGGCAAAAATACTGATGCTGTTCAGGTAAAGGTACTCTTTGCCTCTCCATATGTTCTCTTCAGAGTGGAGTGTAGTACTGCTTTATATAGTATCAAGTTCTTATTTGTAATTGTACAGTTACTGGAAAGTAGGTCAAGACACACTGAAGCTTTCCCACTTCTTAAATACTATATGCCGTGTGTGAAACTTAAGACTTTTCAGGGCTGAAGCACAGGAAAAGAGTGGAAAAATAAAAACAAGCAGAGGGTAAGAAGAAACGCAATATATTTCCTCCAGGTCCCTTCATAAATCTTCATATTCTTTCCAACAAGATCTAGGAGAATCACAGTTTCACTCTGGGACAAGGATGCTCATTACCCAAGTTCAAAACCTATGAAAAATTGCAGTGGAAAAATCATTCACAATTGATTTATGGTTAAATTGAAAAAAGTGGAAGTGTTGGACCAATCACCTGGCTTTTAAATATCCTTCAATCTCAAACCCACTCTAAAAGCTTTACTCCAATCTGCTTCTATAATTAGACTACCCAAACAAGAGACATTAATACTGCCAATGGATCATTAATCATGCCAGCTACCTCATCATGGAGGCAGCAGCTACACATTGCAGGCAGGGTAGGGTGAATGAAATAGTCATTGATCTCCATTTGAAGACTAGAGCAAGATGGTTCAGTCCATGCATGTTTGTTGGCATCTATCATGCTAGAATTGCTATGCAGGTGATCAATAATAAAAACAATTGCTTCAATGGCCTGCAACTGTGATGGCAATTATAAATGCTTTCCTCTAAGAAGCAAACTAAGATCCATATTAGGTTCAAACACTTAGTTAACAGTTGGTCCTTATTGGATAATTAGAGCGACTATTCATTATTTCTTTCTGTTTCAATATTGAGACAAAAAAAGAGTGCTGTGTATTCACTTAATGAGTACACAGTCAACCAGATCCTCTTGAATCCTTGACTTTTTTGAGAGCAAATAGTAAAATCTCGTTAATATGAGTGGTTAGAGGAGAAACTTTTTAGACAATGTTGGAAGAGTAATTGCCAATTAGTTTTCCTTAGGTAAGTAAGAGTATCTTCCTTTTATGACCTATTGGGAACTAACAGATGTAGAATCACTTTGCAGAACTGAAAGACAAACCTACTGAATAGATGGCTTTCATATTTTAAATAGATTAAATAAATTTCACACAGATACACAGGGCTTCAAACAGCAAAGTCAACCCTGGGCTTCCTGCTTGCCTCATCTGTTCACTGTAGACCAGAATACTTACCTATCCTTATTCACAGGATGACTTTGAGGAAGACAGGACATAAAACTTACAAAGTGCCCGAGTCAAGTTGAGAGCCCTCTGCTAAGGCAAAATTCCACTTAGGCAAGAGAAATAAAATTGGACTCCTTTTAGAAGCTGTATTAGCTATAAGGTAAGAATAACTCCTTATTAGCATATTGCAAGTTTATTATAAATGAATATTAAGGTATCACTTGAAATTTAATCAGTTTTTATTTGACACAATTCACTGAATTACCGTGTTATATATGCATGACATATAATATACATTTATGTGTGTATGTATGTATGTTACCAATCCCCAGATTCAACTCTGAAACAGCAGTGTTCCACTTTGCTAAGATAGTTCCCTGTCATCCCCATGCCAAGGTCATTGCCTGCACACTCCTATAGATATAGCCTGTACATAAACCTTGAAAATACTACAACTCTAGAACCATTATCTACATTGTGCTGCTGCAGGTGAAGCATCTGCTTTAACACAAGTGTTCCATATTTGAGCACTGGTTTGAGTTCCAGCTCACCTTTTGATTCAGCTACCTGCTACTGTGCCTTCCAAGGCAGCTGAAAATGGCTCAAGTGCTTGGCCCCTTGACCCTCAGGTGGAAGATATTTCTGTCTTCAGCTTTACACAAACCTGCCTGTTACAGACATCTGGGAAATAAACCAATGGATGAAAGCCATCTGGTCTCTCTCTCTCTCTCTCCCTCTGTGTGTGTCTGTCTTTCTCTCTCTTTCAAATAAATAAAGTCTTGAGTTTTTTTTAAGTTATTTAATCTGCAAATTGGTGGGTCTGGTACCTATCATATATGTTGTTTTAAGATTTAAAGGTATTAACTGCCTGGACTAGGCACTCAGGTTGCATGTCTATTTCCCTAGCTCCTATGTAACCTTTGTGTATAACTTCCTAGAAGAATCATTACCAGGTTTTCAAATTTGACCTAAGCTCCTTCTTAAGAGTACCTAAAGCACTCGTATTTCCTCTTTGAAATTGCCTTTATTGTCTCACTAGAACAGCATGGCACCCCTATTACCATTATATTCCAAACATCAATGACCGCCACACAACAACCCACAGAAACTCCTTGAAGGCCCCTTTGCATGTCTCCTACACAGTCCAGAGTTCTACAGAAATTATAAACTAGTGCTCCAAAATGTACATGCAAATCACCCACATTATCTCACAGATAAGAAACGACTAGCCTAGAAGTGTTGTCTATTTTCTCGTCGCAGGGAAAAACGAAATATGATTGTGAAAATCAAGTGATTCATGAAAACAGAGACATGGTAAAAGCATCCCAGTACATCAGCCCAGTGTTGGGTGGGTGGGAGGAACACAATGAATCTAAGAACACTGGCGCCAGATTCCCTGTAAAATACTGTAAGGAGGCCCCAAAGGAGCAGCGGTTCCTGAAATTTCCGAATCGTCTTCACTACTTAGATCCTCAGTGCCAATCTATTTTGATACTCAGATGAACTATGGTGTTGCCAATGGCAACATAGTGACTGCACGCCGAGAGCCCTGTGAGGCCCAGGAAAATTAACACTGACTGCACCACCACAGAGATCACGGCACACTGCTGGTGGAGACAAAAGGCAAACCACAAAGCTAAACGCTTGCAGGACTATACACAGGGTATAACTGTGCAGGATGGCTCAGATTTCTAACTTTTTTTTTTCTTTAAAGAAATCAACCTAAATGTGGAAGAAGGCAATAAATTCAGCTGAACAAGTACCATCATTCTAATACAGAAGTGTAAAACCATAACACATTAACTTATAGAATAACAGAGGGGCAGGGGCCGGTAAAAGGAGATACAAGCTAATCCTCTATATGCAAGAACGGCATCCAACATGGGTACTGACTGGTTCTTGTCTCAACTCTTCCACTTCTGATTCAGCTCCCTGCTAATACCCAGGGGAAGCAGTAGGAACTGGACCTTTGCACCCACTGGAAGATACAGGAAGAAACTCCTGACTCCCATCTTCAGGTCAAGTCAGCTCTGGCCATTGTGACCACGTGGGGAGTAAAGCAGCAGATGAAAGGTATCTCTGTCTCTCCCTCTTTCTAGAATCCTGAATTTCAAGTCAAATAAACAAATCTTTAACAAAAGAATGACGGAGGAGCCACTGTTGTTACTCAACTCTGTGAGACCCACTTTTGCATCGCCATAGCAATCGTGTTCACACCCTTCTACTTCAGAACATATTCATGATAAACTGACACATGTCCACAGAAGGCACTCAGTTTATCATTATTATTTATCATTTCATACCCACCTAATATTTTTTTCTAACTTCCTCTAAGAGTGCTACCCTGATCCCTCACACTGGGAGAAAAAAAAGTTCTTCAGAAGATGCCAAGCACCCTCTCCTGAGACCATGTATACCCTGTTTACCACCATATCCCAAGAACCAAATTTAGAAAACAACATAAAATTACTTTTTTAAAAAATAAACTAGTAAGTGCTCGCTTCGGCAGCACATATACTAAAAATAAACTAGTAAGCACGTTGCTGGAAGAATGAAGTATACACTAACACAACACACAGGAGTGATTTGTTTCTGCTAATTAGGTTCATACCTATCCCTACTTGAGTAGTACGAATTAGTAGTAAAAAATGGGCTACCAAAAGTATCCACATCGGAATCCCCCCCCCAAATAACTATGTGATAACAGAGCAACTGGAATTCAGATGGCTGTCATCTCATCTTGAAAAAGAGGGCTTCCTGGATTATCTGGACGGACCCAACGCAACGGGCCCCAGAAGAGGAAGAGTGGTACAAGACAGTTGAACCAGAGGGAGATAGGAACGAGACAGTCACAGCAGTGAGATGCAGAAGACTTCGTCATTTCTTTGAAAGAGAAGGAAAAGGTCCAGGAAACAACAAGGACATCTCAGACGCTGAAGGTAAATCGTGTCTCCTTAGAATGCCCAGGAAGGAGCGCAGTGCTGCCCACCGCTTGACTCACACCATCTATGTACATACCTCTGTCAGTCCCAATCGACAGTGGGAATAGGTGGTCATCTACTCCATGGAATACAACTCAGCCATTTAAAAAAAAAATGAAATTCTACCATTTGCAACAAATGATCCCATGTAGAGACCATTATGCTCAGTGAAATCAGTCAATCCCAAAAGGACAAATACCATACATTCTCTCTAATGTAAGGCAAACTCTACGCAAAATGTAAGACCAGTAGCCCTTTACAATCCATGAGTGTTGGTATTTTTGTTTTTACTTTAATTTTTTCAAAATAGTTTCTTTTCTCTTAAGTTCTTCACTGACTCATAAACCACACAGTAGCACCAGTTTCTCCAAGAAGGTTTTTTTTGTTTTGTTTTGTTTTCTGTTTTATTTCTTCATCGAAACATCGGCATGCCAATGCTTGCAGGCAGAGCATTAGCCTATTGAGCCACTGTGCCAGCCCCCATACTCCTTAATTTTTGTTTTTAATAGAAATGTATTTAAGGTATTCTGTGGGCAGTATTCATCTGGCCATTTTAACAACCCTGTTACTAAATCAGCAAGAAAGATAACACAATTTGCTTTACACAGGAAAGGTATATGAGGTTAGGTGCAAAGGTTCATCATAGATAGCCAGGCTCTTAAACCTAGAAGTGTCTAGAACACTTCAAAGCAGGCATCCCTGGCTTTTTGCAGTAAGTTTTACTAGCACATTACTACTACATATTTGCTACAGCTGCTTCCCTGCTACAACAGCAAGTTCCATAGAGGCCATATATTGAAGTAAAAATATTTTTAATAGTTGGCCCTGTAGAGAACTTTGCAACTTCTGGTCTGGATTGAGAAAGGGTTCCTCACTGTCTCAGTTGCCACCATTATTATTTGTTATCTTTTTGAAACAAAATTTCAAAATTATTTTTAAAGCACAGTAGAAGCATCCAAGCAGATGCAGACAGAAACACGTACATCTGATACTTTAATAATAATTTTAATTTAACCAGGTCTTTAGTTCTGAGAAACTCAATATGCTTTAAACATTATCTCATTTTTTTCTGACTTTTTTTAAGAAATTTGAAGATAGCCAATACATTAAAGGCATCACTTAAATCATTTAAGATATCATCAGTTCCTTTGTGCCTTCTTCCTCTGTCAGTGTTTTGAGAATTAATTGCCCATTTGTGCACAGCACTGTACAATGCAATTTAAAAAGACATGCTATTTGCCTTCTGGGAGCTTACACAACCTTAGACAGGCAAAGATGGCAGAGAAGGAATGCTCCCCAGGGAATACACCAAACATTCATAAAACAAACAAGCATCAATGCAATGTATTCACAAGAGATGAGTACAGATTCAACAGGAGAGCAAATAAACAAGCATTCATAAAAGTAACCCAACTCTTCCAACAAAGTGTTTGAATTATTTCACGGAAGCTTTCCTGGAGAAAAAGTTGCACACAAAGTGATTAAGGTGACCTGACAATTCTTGGTATATGGCTTAATTACCTGAAAATATAAATTAGATATAAATATTAGTAGAGAAATCTACCTGGGAGCATTAGGAAAGTCCTATAGCATCCTAACTTACAATATTGAAAGGGAAGAAAAAATCTCTATCCTGGGGATGGCAAAAATGGTGTTTGAATACCTTGTTCTCCTAAGACATTCTCATGGCAGAAATAATGGACTCAATATTAAATATGTGTTTGTACCTATATTTGAATGTATTTGTGTGTAAGTATACAGTCTGTATTCTATTTCCTAGTCCTAAAAATCTGAGAATTTCCAGAGTGAAAAAAAAGTCTTCTGCATGCTAATAAGATGGCTCAAATTTGGGTGTCCACAGACAGCTGCAGGATGGAGGCTGGTCATTGTCAAGAACAACACAATGATAAAGAAGATTGGGGCTTGCAATTTACCCTTCAGTTTTTGAGAATGGAAAGATCTTCTGTCTACTGGTTCACTCCCCACATGGCCACAGCAGCCGGAGCTGAGTTCTGATTCAAAGCCAGGAGCTTCTTCCAGGTCTCCCACAGGGTGCAAGATCCCAAGGTTGTGAGCCATCTTCTGTTCTCCCACGCCACAAGCAGGGAGCTGGATGGGAAGTAGAGCACTCAGGATACAAGCTGGTACATATACAAGATCCTGGCAAATGCAAGGCAAGAACTTCAGCCACTAGGCTACCATGCTGGGCTGCTGGCTTGTTTCTGATTCCAGTTTCCTGTTAATTCATACCCTGGAGTTGTGACAGGCAAAAGTTCCAAGTACATATGTCTCCACCGTCCATGTGGGAGAGCTGAAATGAGTTCCTGGCTCTTGGCTTAGACTTGGCTCAGCCCTAGATATCGCAAACATTTGAGGAATAAACCAGAGGATGAAAGGTGTGTCTTTCTCTCACCTTCTCTCTTTCAAATAAATACAAATTAAAATTACAGAAAAGTGTTGAAGCCAAGAGATTCAGTCACAGACTTAAGCAAAGCTCCAGAGCCAAGATCTGGATCCAGGTAAGTCTGTATTTGAGCTATTCAGATCAAGATTTGGTAAGGTCACAAAATGATATTCAGTTACTAAAATGAGACTGGATGTACAAGATTAAATATATCAGAAGAGGCATTTGATCAAATTCAAGAAAGGACAAGAAGTGCAGCCAACAATGCAATTAGCTGAAAAGTCAAAATGAGTCTCAGGAAACAAATAGTCCCTGAAGTTCGATGGTCTCAGATGTTGCAAAAGCCCAAGACTATGTGTAGTATACAAGAAACAGTAACAACAACAGTAATAGCTATCATTAAGGTCAGGCTACTTGAAGTCACGTATTATGCTATTTGTTCTCCTCATGTCACCTGCTTCAAAATCTCTAGCTGTGCTTCACCCATTTACTATAAGCATCCTGTGGAGGCTGACTCCATCTCAAAAAAGGTGACTGACTCATGCATAACCATGGCTAATGAAGGCAGAAGTCACTATTCACAAATCCAGGTTGATCCCAGTGTTCAGACGAAGCACTGTGTGAGTCTAGTACATGTACTGACAACAGCTAGCCTACCCTAAACACTGTGAACCAGACATGCCTGTCTCTTAATCTTTATATGACTTCATGAGGAAAGTATTATGATTACCTTCATTTTACAAAGAACAAATGGAGGCAGAGAGGAGAGACATGTGCGCATAGTGGCACAACTAGGAAAGCAATAAGCCATAATTTCAACTCAGTCATCTGAATCCATTACTCAACTACTGGAAGTTATAGTCAGGCAACTGGGTTTACAGTCCCTTCACACAAAGAATCAAAGTTTTCTCTAAAGTACAGAAAATGAAATCCCAGAGACAGATGGTTGAACAGTCCACTGTGCTAAAAAAAAAAAAGAAAGAAAGAAATTGAAATTAAGGTGGAATCATGAAATAAAAACGAAATAAGCATCTTTTCCCAGAGAATTTTGAGTAGATAACAAAATATATATTAAATTCATACTCAATGGTTTATATCCTCAAAACAGTTTTCTGATGTTATTACAGAAAGGATATAACATTGGATCAACGTGACCATTAATGGGTGCTCAGGAAATGGAACCATCTAAAAGTGAGAAAGAACCAAAGGTGGAAGAGAAGGCAGCAGGTGGGAATTCCGGCAGGAGCGGGAGGGAGCTACCTGGAGGGTGGACCTGACACACAATGCCTGGTTTATCCCAGGGAAAAGCCAGCCAGAACGCCCACCTCTTCAAGTGCGTTGCCATCAAGTCTGAGCAGCAATTTACATTTTTGTTCAAACGCTCTCTGCATGTCAAGTCTGACATCATCCCTGGCATCAAAATCATTGTAAAAAAAAAATGCACCTTTCAGAATCAGCCCCAAGGACTGTCATTAAGGCTTCTAGAGTGCAAGGCTTGCTACTAGCAAGAGTCAAGGCTTCTGGACACAGTTCTCAATTGTTATTTGAGCCCTGACCCAACAGTCCTTTGAGCTGCACAGCAAGACTCTGCCTGGGTGGCTTTGTCCCTCTAGCCTCAGCTTTCTCTAGAATGAGTCCTATCAGAAAGAACTGTCCATTTTCTTCTGTTTGGCATTATCAACTCCTTCTTCCTTCTCAACTATTCGTGCTCCTTGATTCCATAGGAATGAAAGAAGGAATGGAAGACCACACCAGATCCAAAATGAGGTTTGGGGGAGTTCCAATGAGAAGAGTAATAAAACAGAATAAAATGCATATCTTTGTCATCATCTTTGAGATTAATGACTAAGTACTGTTCTGGGCATTGATTTAACTCTGAAACATTGAGTAAAGCAACCATAAAATGTACCTTCTGTGAAATGAGAAAGACTAAAATGCCTGAAAAATGTAGCTGTTTAAATATATTTATAAATGTTATTGAACTTACCAATGAAGTCTACACACAAAGTAGATGACCTCACCTCTTTTTATAGGCCCACACCCTCATCATATAGCTAGAAAGCACCCAAGTTTCCAATAACTTCTAGAACCACAGCATAGCCAGGAATGCACAGGAAGAAAAGCAGCACAATGAATGGATCATCAGGTCCCTGAGTCACTGATCATTTTCAGTGAGATGAGGAATTGGGACAAAAGCAGGATCTGAGAACCAAATCAAAGAAGACCAGCACCTTCTGTATTTTAAATTAAACCAAGCACTTAAGTTAATATCAACAAAGTACACAGGACACTGGGGTATTGTTGAATTAAAAGAAAAATCAATGTGTTTTGCAGAATCTTTTGTATAAACCTATGTGTCTGGAAAAACATTCACCCATGGGGTAGGCAATTAGAAAAATTGAGAAGATTCAGGGTTTCTAACCTTTCACCACATCTTAAAAAGAAGAAAAAGAAAAGAGGATAAAAGAAAAGAACACACAGCCTTCTTCTCTTATTGAAAATGTAGGAGGAGCTGAAGGACCCAAACTTGCTTATCCTTCATAAAAGAGTGCTCCAGGGTAGGGCATGATAGATCACTCCATACAAATATTGGAAAGTAAACAATGCTGAAAAGACCAAAAGCTACCCCTACCAATATTGGCTTTAAAACAAAACAAAACAACAAAACAGCTAAAGCAGACAAAAGATTCTCTTTGCAGAGTCACTTGTCTTCTTGTCGCCTATGCTACAAAACAAACAAGGCTTTATAGTAACCGGGGCAGGTGTGTAACTCATCACCTACCAAGTTAGGAACCGTCATAGTGCCTCCCACCAGCTTTAACCCCTCTGGCAAGGCTGGCAGTCAGCTGGCCAGCAGCTGTGGTGGCATACAGAGGCATCAAAACCTTCCCAAGGAGGAAAACAAGCAATCTGAAAGAGGTGGGAAACAATCACTGCCCACAACACAGGAGCCACTCGCCCTGGCTGTCCTTGCTCCATCTGCCTCTGGATGTTCAGCATCAAACACATGAACAATCACCCCCTTGCGTGGCTTTGCAGTCCTCCTTCAGAGTCCTCAGACGGACTGGTATCCCTTCCACTCAAGTGCCTGCTGCTTGTGGATGACTACACATCACCTCCATCCTCGGTCCTTGTGATTCACAAGTGAATCAGATAGGGATGCAAATTCTTTCCCAGGAAAACCTCCGGCTTGCCTTCCTAACATCATTGGCACCATTTTAGGCAATGCCTTTCACCGCTCAGAAAATGTAGCATATGGCACCTCAAGAGTACAGGATGCCCAGCTGTAGCTATCCAAATGACTAGAGTTGGAAACCCAGGGCCTTCCCTACTGCTGTGTCCACAATGGAGTCAGTTATACACAACGCTTGCACAAAATGTCCAGAAAATTAAAGATAATATAGGAAAGCATGTCGAAAGTTTGTAGAAAATTTAATTCTGGTGCAAAAAAAAATTTGAAATACTATACATGAAGGAATCTTAAAAAGCTCATGGAAAATATATGCTACAAAAAAAAAAGAAAGAAAAATTGTGCAGGGATTTCAATATTTGTGGCCCTTAAATAAACTTAATATTTAATTCTATTTTCCATTTTAATGCATAAAGTGCCTACATACAAAGTGAGCAAGGCAAAGGGCTGGGTACCTGGAAAGGGTTTGACGAAGCATTCTACTATTATTATCACGCCAGAAATCACAGTATACAGAGAATAGCTGAAACAAATTGTTCATGTTTATTCTCCTAGACACATTCCTTTTGTTTGCCAAATTTCTTTGCCAATCAATCCTCGCATATATGTCAGCATCAATCATCACCCTGCTCTCAACGCCCAGTGGAGTAAGCTCCGTCTCTAATGGAAAACCAGGCATAGTCCAGAGGCCAGCTGTGACATTCACAGCCTCGCCTTCATAATGGGACAACTCCAGCAGCCCCACACTGTGCACCGCTGATAGCTGGCCTCTCTACAAGAAAAAAATGTACCTAAAATCACAACTGAAGATGCTATTTAGTCTGTTCTCAGGTTGCTGTAAGTTATATCAGAACACCTAAGACCAAGTATGTATCTTGAGCAGGACTTGATTTCTCATAGCGCTGCAGGACAGGGAACTCCAAGTTGCAAAGACCAGCATGTAAAAGGGACTTCCGAGGCCAGTGTTGTGGCTCAATAGGCTGATCCTCTGCCTTGCAGCACCAGCATCCCATAGGGGTATAGGTTCTAGTCCTGGTTGCTCCACTTTCTATCCAGCTCCCTGCTTGTAGCCTGGGAAATCAGAAGAGGAAGTCCCAGTCCTTGGGACCCTGTGCCTGTGTGGGAAATTCAAAAGAAGCTTCTGGCATCTGGCTTCAGATCATGTTAGCTCTGGCCATTGTGGTCATTTGGGGTATGAACCACCAGATGGAATATCCTCTGTCTCTCCTTTCTGTAAATCTGTCTTTCAATTAAAAATAAGTAAATTCTATCATTGTCTCTACCTGCAATATCAATGATACACTTGGATGGTAGAATGATGGACTTGTGAGTGTTGTTGGAGGACTATGCTATTGTAATACTACAGGGGAACAGTGAGGGGAGGCTGAAATGGAAAACTCCTGAACCTATGAAACTGTACCATGAAACAAAAGGCCTTCTTCCTGTGTCATCCCATGGTGGGAGACAGAAGGTAGATGGATACCAGAACACATGCACGCATGCGTACATACTTGAGAGACGGGGAAGTTATGGTGCCTCTTAAAAGCCTGACCTCTTAACTCTGGAGCATGATGTATTCAGTTTCTAATGCATGAACTTTGAGGAACATTGTCACCCTCAACACTGGCTGACATTGGTCTTGAAGGGCCTGACACTGGGGCTTCATTGAATCCAGAGTGTTTTCTGAGGAATGTCAACTACAAAATATCAAGTTCCATCAAGATGCCTCTGTAGCAGGGGTACCAGGCACTTGATGGATTCTGCATGAGAGACAGGGCTCACGGCTTTATGCTACTGCTCCTGCCATACTGCTGCCTTGGCACCAATACTATACAACTTCATTACAGGAGGTGCCAACCACAGCTGCAAGTCTAGACCATCTCAGTTATGGCCCAATTTGTATGAAATTTTGGAATATATACTGTTTAAAGGCCCAAAGGTATATATACAAAAAGTTAAATAACAACGGCTACATACTATTGTGCCTGATTCAGGACCATGCACTGTATTTTTTCATATTTCATTTACAGCCCCCCTATAGCATAGACTTTAACTCATTTTCACATCTGGGCAAACTGAGACCCTGAAAGGTTCAAATTATTTGCCCATAATCACAGTTATAAAGAGATCAAGCCAAGACAGGCCCAACCTCAAAAGCCCTACCCTTTCCAGTACTTGAGGTCTTCTATTCAGACTAAAGTTGAGATGGAGATCATCTTGATTTGTGAGTGAGAAACCTGTAACTTGGAGTGGTTTATATCTGTTAGCACTGGAGATAGCACACAAACCTAAACACATACACTCCATCTCTCCAGCTAAAATACTGTGTGTATTGGGAACAATCAGTCAAAGCAAAGCATTCAGTATATATTTCATTTAGGAAAAATCAGAGGCAGCCCAAATTGGGGGTGCATGAATAGTGAAAGGAGAAGTGGGAATCAACTTCATAATAAACAGAACAGATCAGTCATGGCTCACTGTCCTCAGGGGAACAGGCCATGATTCTCTCCAAATCAACTTTGACCTCAGTCTTGGCTTTTTTTTTTCTTTTTCTAGTGGGACAATGAATTACCTGTTTATCAGTCTCAACGTAGAACGAAGATATTTTTTTATCTTGGCCTGGAGCTGAGGAAATTTATCTCATCTGCCCTTTTCTAATCTTCAGAGGTATGAATCAAGATCCTACCGTTTACCTTAATTATGCAAAATTCACTCCTCCCTTCACTTCCGGCACAACCAGTTCAATGAGACTGAAACATGCTCTATCTGACAGAATCAGTCAATATTTAGCAAAAGATTCACATGAGACTCAAGTGATCAAAAAAGAAATTGAGGCTAAAAATGGGAACTATTTCCTGCTGCAGATCTCCTATGAAACCTTTCCTGATCTTGCCTCTGTTTCTGGCAAGCAAGGGCACTGTTCTTTTTTGGCAGTATTCAAATGCCTAAATAATGTCACCTTTCCCAATTCAGCAGGTTCTCCCACCAAGGTGCTTGAACAAAACTGCCACACAGCCACCCCACACAGGGTGAGGAGAAAGTAAAATCGCTGCTCTTGTCATCATAATGAGTCAGCAGGCAGTCCAACAAGCCTGTGAATACGTATTAGGGTAGGAGGGAAGGAAGTCAGGGTTTGCTGGTATAGAAGCTAATAGCATTACAATTCAAATTAACTACTGAAGAGGGGGTGGATGTTTGCTGCATCAGGTTAAGCTGTGTCTGTGAGGTCTGCAACCCATGTCAGAATGATTATTCAAGTTCAGAGCTGCTCCTCTTGTAATTCTGTACCATGCTAATGCACCTAGAACTGCAGACGTAGATGGCCGAAATACTTGGCCTCTTACCAACCGTGAGGGAGATCCCAATGGGATTCTGAGCTCTTATGTAGGCTGCCCAGCTCCAGCTGTTTCAGCCACTTGGGAAATGAGCCAGTGGATGGAAGATCCATCTCTCCTCTATCTTCCCCCTCCCCTCACTTCAGTCTAACTCCTTGTCAACAGTGATTATTTTAAAGTAAACTGGGGATTTTAAGCTAAGAATTCCAGAAAAAAATGTTATTGCCTGGACACACACACAGTCTGTTGTGTGTGTATATGTGTGTATACATATATACATATATAGAGAGGATCATTATATGTTCATATATACTCATTATTAATTTGTATGTATATCTTTATAAATTCATTGGTCTCTGTTCTAAGAAAATAAGAAGACACAAGTGGAAAAGAATTTGCCTAGGAGCTCTTTGAAAAATAATTTTAGTAAAGAGAGGGCCTAGAGGGAACTCATAGGACAACAATTAGATATTTTTTCCCATCTTAAATCCATCTCAAAGAGAGGGATCTTTCCTTTTATTTTTTTTCTTTAAAAGTTTCACTTATTCATTTCATTGAGTCTGCACTCCTATGCACTAGTTCACTTCGCAAGCATCTGCAACGTCAAGTGGGACACCATGCAAATCTCCCATGTGAGTGGCAGGAACCATCACTATTGCCTTCTAGGGTTCACATCAGCAGGAAGCTAAAATCAGGTACTAGTGCCAAGGATTAACCCAGGCATTCAGATGCAGGAGGCAGGCATTTTCACTATTCCACTAAAAACCTACTGGAAAAAAATAAAAAGATCTTTAATAGGCCTTCGTAAACATGAAAATCAACTATTATGCAAATAGTTGATATCAACTTTTGCTAATTTGTCTCAAAAACAGTATAACTTCAACAAATTATTCAATACCCAGTAGCTGCTGAAACATAAAATACATGTTCCCTTCCTTCATTTCCTATAGTACTACACAATCACGCACCTTCCTGGCTTTCTACTCGACACCATTCCAGGCTGAGCAAGGCCCTGGGGGCAGCCATGACACCATCCCTCCTGGGCTAATCCTCCTTTGCCCTTCTCATCACAGTTACAGAAGCAAAGGAACAACAGTGAGCTGCGATTCTGATTCCTGCCTGTCAATTGTGCTTCCGCCTCTGCACCCTCCCAGTCTTCAGAAATCCTGTCAAGCCAATCTTGAAAATATGTCTCAAACACAAACACTTCTCTTTTTACTGCCAGCATCTTAATTCAAGCTACCATCATCCCTCCACTAAACTGCGTATTAGTCTCCTAATAGATCTCCCTCTTTTCAATTTCGCACCCTTCCAACTCATTGTGTTTAGCAGTGACAATCACAATCGTAAATATTTTATATTTATTAGATCATATAAATCTTCCACTTACACCTACTGCTCTTACAATAAAATCTCATATCCTTATTGCAATTTCCCAGACACTAAATGCACCCCCTTCCTGAATTTCCTATATTCACCTATATTATCATCACCAAAACCCGTATCTTGGTCTAACAATATTCCAGCTTCTTTGGACTTCTTTCAATAGCTCAACTGCACTGAATTACTTTATATTTTATGGCCTTCAACCCTTTTTCTCCATGTGGAATATTTCTCCCCTAGCCAATGACAAATCTGTCTTCACTTTAATCTTTCAAATCTTACTCTATTGTGTTTGTGTGTGTTTGAAAGACAGAAACACAGGGAGAGAGACAAAGTCCTCTCATACCCTGATTCACTCCCTAAATGCCCACAAGAGCCAAGATTGGGTATAGATGCTGGAGAACAGGGCTGGGGACAGAGCCAGCAGGAGCCAAGAATACAATTCAAGTCTTCCGGAAGGTGGCTCAGTGACTTGAGTCACCACTGTTGTCTCCCAGGATCAGCACTGTTGAGAAGCAGAAGTCAAGAGCTAGAGCTGGGACTGAGACCCAGGCTTCATCTCTACGCAGCAGTATGAGACAGGCATCCTAAAACCACTCCCCTTCTCCATCTCTCTGGCCCTTTTATAACTACTGCTTGAGTTGGTCTGTCCCATACAACCTTAAGCACAATTCACTGCTCAGATGAAAAACAGATCAGGAAAGCAGTCTCATTCACAACAACTACCAAAAATAATCAATTAATCAGACTACCTAGAGATAATCTGAATCAAGGAAGTGAATCATCACTACCAAGGAATGTATAAAGCACTGATGAAAGAAACTGAGGAGGCGAAGAAAAAAATAGTAAGGTATTTCACATTCATGGATTTGAATAATACTGCTTAAATGTCCTTATTACCCAACATGATGCATATAGTCAAAGCTATCTTTATGAAAATACGAATGATGTTATTGGAGAAATAAGGGGAAAAAAACCTCAAAATCCATATGGAATTATGAAACGGCACAAATAACCAAAGCAATTATAAGCAAAAAAAAAAAAACCATATCTGGAGGCATCACCACATCTTATCTCAAACCATGTTACAAAGGTTATAATAACCAAGACACCGTGGTACTGGCATAAAAACCGACACATCCACCAACAGAACAGAGAAATAAATGCACCTATAGACAATCATTCAATACTCACTTGAAAAAGGGCAGTCTCTCCATGAAATGGTGCTGGGAAAACTGTTCATCGTTAAGCAGAAGAATGAAGCTCCACTCACCCAAACCCCAGCCAAACCATACAAAAAATATCAGCTCAAAATGGATCAGAGATAACTAAAACCTGAAAAAACTACTAGAGGAAAAGAGAAGAATCACTTTAAGACACTGGTACACAGTGACTTCTTGGATAAAAACGCAAAAGTGCAATCAACAAAAGCCAAAGCAGATAAACAGGATTATGTCAAATTAAGACATTTCAGTGGAGAAGACATTTGGCCTGGTAGTTTAAGACACTGGGTAAAGCAACTGTGCCTCATGTTGGAGTGCACAGGTCTGACACCTGGCTCTGGTTCAACACTCCAGCTCTCTGTCAGAGGTGAACCAGTGGAGAGCAACCAATTTATTCTCTCTCTCCTCACCTCTCTTTTGTCCTCCCCCATCCTACTCCATTATCCCTTTTCTCCCTCTCCCCTTCTTAAATAAATTAAAACCAGTGGGAAAAAGAGAAGATTCTGCACAGCAAAGGAAACAATACAGTAAGGATTTTTGAAGAACGAGATAAAATACTTGTCAAGTATCCAACTGACAAGGTATTAATATCAAAAATGCATTAAGAAACAAAAAAAATCAAAACCAAGAATTCAATCCAATTAAAACATGAGCGAATGATCTGAACAGATCTTTCTCATGATAAAATGTAAAACCACCGAGCCTATGAAAAAGACTCAAATCACAGCAATCAGGGAAATGCTAATCAAAATTTCAGTATCATCTCAGCTTAGGTAGAATGACTAAAATCAAAAAGACAAAAACAATTGCTGACAGGGCTGTTAGGGAAGGGTAGCTCTTACGTTACTATGAAGAATGTACCTGCCCTCAAAAGCTCATCTAGGATCTACCACATATCCCAATCTTCCTATTCTTCAGTATATCTCCAAAGGAAATAAGATCAGTAAAAGAAATGCATGAACTTCATGTTTATTGCAATGCTATTTAAAAAAATCAAAATATGGAATTAACTAAGGTACCTATCAGCAAATGAATGGATAAAGAAAATGGGATATACATATATATATATTTTTTCAATGTAATATTACCCACCCATAATAAAGAATAAAGTCGCATCATTTGAAGCAACATAAAGGTAAATGACAGACATAATATCAACTGAAACCAGCCAGGTACAGAAAGACCGATGCCACATGTCCTCAATTATGTATGAAAGCTTCCAATGTTCATTCCATAGAAGTAGCAGTGGAAGAGTGGTCACCAGGGGCTGGGCAGGAAAAAGGAACAAGGGAAGGCTGAAGATTAAGTACCAAAATATACTGTTAGATATGAGTGGTGGGAGAAATAAGTTCTAGCATTCAACAGCACAGAAGGGTGACTAGGATTTGCAACAATTTATTATCTTTAATTATCTTATCGAAAATTAGGAGACAGAAATCCTTAGGTTCCCAATAGATAGCAATGATAAAAGTGCAAAGAGATGAAAATGATAATCACCATTATTTATCACCGTTTATACAGGTTTTGAGTTCCGAAAACATGCATCACTATGTGTCAGTATTTTTAAAAGGAGTAAATATGCTGATTGAAAAATCTGGATCGGGGACCAGATTTAAGTGATTTAATTTCGTATCTATTTTAGGTATTCAGACAATTTTTGCTTACATTGTAGCTACAGATACACCCAACAGTGTAAGGCTGAAAGGTAAATAACTTCACAAATCATAAGGTGGTAGTAGTAATAACAATTTTAATAATAATTCATAGTCATAACAGTAGTATTAACTCGCACTGAGTACCTACCGACTGCCAGGCACTTACATAACTGCTTCATGTGCATATTTAACTCACTCAATCTTCACACTAATTCTGGACAGTAAGTAATCATAGACTCATCTCTTTTATACAGAGTAGAACATGGAGTCACGTGAGATAAACACAGCACATTACAAAGGCCTACAAATGAGTCTTCAGGTTTCCATTTACTCAAGGACTGGTTTCCTAAGGCAGCAAACTACTTCTTTTCCAGGCTGAATATTCATGAGCAAGCTTGTGGTCATCTCATCGTGATTCCCCACCCCCCGCCATGGTGTCAACAGGGATGTCTGAGGACAGAAGGCGAGAGGCCCCCTCACAGACAGGAAGGCAGGCAGTAACAGGATGCACCTGTGAGTAGCTGACCGGCATCCTCACTGGGCAGGTCACAGCAGCAGCAACTGAAAGATGTGCTGAGGTCCTCGAGGGCAGCTGAGGCTGTTGGGCAACAGGGCCCAGCAGCAGACTTGGCAGGTTGTGCTTGCAGCTGGCTAGAACATGGGGCCCAAAAAGAGCTGACAAGCAATCCAACACAGCCTCGAGGATAGTGGGCACTAGCAGCCTGAGAGCATTTACCATCAGCTGGTAGGAAGCAAGGGGTGTCACTGCTCAGTATCTTTATTATCTACTTGGATGAAGACATAGAGAATCCATCGACCGACCATTCTGATGCCAGCAGGCTGGAAAGATAACTAGTCGACTGAAGGAGTCGATCAAAATTCTAAACGTTTTGACAGCATATGATGATGAGTGCCAACTACTAAGATTTCATAAGGGAAAAATATTGCTTGGGTTCCCTTGCCAGATGATGAATGGCCACGAAGGATGAACAAGTGTCGGGAAACTATCATGAAAAGAGAATGTTTTATCTCTAATTCTTTCATCTAAGGCGCTGGGCAATACAGAGAGAGATCACCACTGCCCAACATAATTAACTGAGAGACAAGGAAGCCTGCCCTCTTCAATCTGGCCAATTCCCTGGGTTTTTTAATCCATCAACAGTAAGTGTTTGCTGCATTTGTTTCCAGATTTTTGTTTTGGAAACTTCTCACAACAACTGTCATCAAGATTGGAAATGTCCATTCTTCTGCCATATTTTAGATAAATGCTTGCAGGCATTTACCACTCTGATACATAAAACTTGATGGCCAGTATTGTCCAGAGGGGTTTGTTCTGGGAAATCTCAAGGCCAGAGAGGGACTTTTTAAGGCAAAAGGTAGCTGCCCTCTCAATCCTCTGCCCCATCAGCAGACCAGCTGGAACTCACCTGCCCGTCACAAATTCCACAGAAAGCACACCACCACCAGTCAACCAAAGCAAGGTCGGGGTACCACTGACCAACCAGGAACTTGGACAAGCTGGTCAAGCACTTTTCAGCCCCATTTTCAACCAGTGAGAATCTTCATCAGCCCCAACTCTTTGAGGAGGTCAGAAATTAAGTAATAGCTGTCAGCTCCTTGCTCTGTCCTTTGTAATAATTATGTACATTCTCTCACCACCCAGAGGTCGGTGAGGAGCTTCTGCACATTGGGCAGCAGACTCCAAATTTTGGAGTTTCTTAGCAACACCTCCAACTAGTTCTGGATGTTGTTGGCAACACTTTTTGGCATTTTTTAACTTATTCATATATTCTCAGTGCTTCCTACATCTTGCCTACAATCACCTTATACATTTACCTTACACATTTTGCCAGGAACACTCAATAAATGATGGTTTTTCCAAACCTTCAACATATTAGGAGGCACACCACGGCCATCTGCTGCACTTTATGAACAATCTGATTCAATGAACCAGGTAAGCACTACCGCATCTCCCCTCTACAAAGGTTATGCTTTCATTCCAGCAATGAGCAAGTCATACTGAAATAACGGATGTTGAGCTAGGTACTCCCACTGTAGCCAGCTGAGAAAACCACACATCTTGCTCGGCACGAATGTTTGAACCCCTGTCTTGGTTGAGTTTCATCTGGTTCAAAAACAAATGCTTGTGTAGTAGCTTTTTTCCCTAAAGTAGTTCTTCATTAGCCCAATTTGGTCTTTATTAACTCTGTTGTTCTGTAGTTCAGGCTCGAGGAACCTCTGGGATATGAGCCCACTACACCACTGGCAATAAAGGACTTTCAAATCTTACCAGTGTGCGACACTCCTCTGTACCAGCTCACTTGACATTCCTCTATACCAGCTCTTCGTTTTACAATAATAAATATGTGTGGGAGATCACATAACGTGATTACATTTTATAATTTGTCCAACACAAATTTATGTACAATATTCACCACCAATGCTTGATTGTGTCATTTCAGTGTGATGATTTAAAAATGAAGAAATGCTAATTCTATCATCCTGACATACTTCACTTAAAAGAGAGCTTTCGCTCATCAATGCTGACAGGGCTTAGTTATCTCCTAAATGTACATAATAGATGCTTACTTCTTCCCACCATGTGAAAACTAGTCAAATAATCATCGCTCTTTCACAGGTGGCAACAGATCTCTTCTTCAAAGAACCAACTAGCATCCATTTTAGACTCTGCAGATCTTGTAAGTTCTGTCACAGCTCCTCGCCTCTGCCAGTGCAGTACAACAGTAGTTACAGAAACTGGTAACAAATGGATGTGGCTCTGCTGTAATAAAACTTTACTTACAAACCAAGTGGCAGGCTAGATTTGACCCTCTAGCCTTAACTTGCCCACCCTGGCTATAATCATAACATTTAGTTCTGACACCTTCATTTTGCCCTACTTATTCATTTCCAAAGCACTTCATAGCCATTATCCTGACGATTCTTCCAAAAACAGCCATGTTACATAGACTGGGCATATATATATGCATGTTATCATTAAAAGATAAAAAAAAATCAGAAAGACTAGATAAAGCAGAACCATGCATTTCACATTTATATTTCCATCATCTCTTCTTACGTAGCTGAATATAGACCACAAACCCACCATCGTGAGCAACAATTACAATGCCCCCAAAGACTTCAGAAAAATGAAAGGTCAAACACTCTAATCACCAAAGTACGCTTTCTCCTATGGAGTTAGCCACAGATTCGTCACAATGAAAATCAACCCTCAGCAGAGCACGAACGTTCTTGAAGTCTATAGTTATATTTTCATTTCCTCAAAAACAAAATGCAAAGTATTCTCAAACACACAACCCAAATGAAAATAAAAGTCTGACCTCTGTGTGTTAAATGGAATGTAGGACAAAGAAAGAGCCCTTCTACACTACCATTAACTTTGGAAATAAATTTATTAAAACGGGCAGAAGCCACAGTTTTCCTTCCTAACTTTTATATGTTCTTACTTGTACAAAAGCACGCTGAACCCATTGTAAAATAGGTTTCTGTAGCCAGTCAATACTACTGATATTGCTGCCATGGTTTAACACAGAAATCATCCGTAAATGGTGAAATGAAATGCAGATTTTGTTAACCAAGGAAGCTTGCACCCATGCCGGGAAAAGAATAATGTATATTTTAAAGGTAACAAGCTCCAAATGTAGCCTATTTGTTGTTGATGCTCAAGAACACAGGATTTTGGCAAAAAAAAAAAAAAAAATCATACCATATCAGGAAGCACACTCTATTTTTTTTCCTGCACAAATTATCTTGGACTTAGTGAGAAAAGGTTAGGCTACTGAAAATTGGAAAAATCTTAGTCATCGTCCTATGCAGTTCCACCTCCACAAAATGATACAAGTTCAGAGACAGTCATTCTTTTACCACGATAAATAAGTGCCTTAGAAACGGCAGAAGCTAACTTTTCTCATCACGTACCTTAGCCTGGGTTTTGACACTAGGCAAACCATATTAGCTGAGCATCTGGGACAAAACATACATGCACCATAGCACACACTTAACATTGTTAAGTTATGCGAAAAATTAGCAAATAACTGAAAGAATGCTCGATTCCCTCACCTTGAAAAACTCTTCAAAATATGCAATTTTTAATGTACACAAATGCATGGCTTTTATTACTGAAAGCAAAGTATCACAGGGAGCTCTATTTGATTGTTGTTGCGCATATCTGGGAGTTCTGTTGATGGACCAGTGATTTATGAATGAGCAACTATTTAATATTGCAAAACACTCTTCAGTCACCACGTGTCATTACCGCAAAAAGCACACTCATTCACAGATGCTTCCAGAATCATGAAGAGCAGTAAAACAGGGGATGCTCAGTCCTCGTGAAAAATAACTCATTTTTTGCAATAAAGTCTGAGATTCACACAGACGGGTTTTACAATTTAATTAGGCTTTTGTCTCACCTAAGTACTTTGGCTGCTAACATCCTCCAAAGCAGAGAACCATTTCAGACAGCACAACCCACAAATCTCCAAGGCATTCAGAGGCAGTCATCTTCTACTCGAGAACATGGGGCGAGATGTGGGAAAGCAGTTCCCTGGGGCCTGAACAGTATTAGCAGTCGATAGAGTGAATGCTTTACTGCCAATGCTAAGTGCTAAATCCTTAGTAACAGGCACTGTGTGTCATGTGTTTCTTATCTAATGTGTGTGTGTGTGTTCCTTTGCCTACATGCACGCACGCATGCTGGGTGGCTGAGAGGTGCATGTAAACGATTCCACAATGTAAGGGCCAGGACAGAGAAGGCCTGTTTGGTTTTGAGGATATTGCTGTTTAGCATTCACTCACTTGCTGACTGTAGCTGTGAACCACTTTCTAGCTGCATACTCCCCAATTCCATTAAGCTCCAGAAGCGGGGGCTTCAATGCCATTCATTTTGCCACATCAAGCAAAAGTGAGATTTCAAAATAGCTACTTAGCACTGTTCTCAATGGCAACTTCAAAGAAATTCCAATTTTCCCAGTGCACAGTTCTATGCTGGCAAAGCAAGGAAAAACAGACAGTGGAGTCCTGGAAGAGCTGAAAGAGGTGCTACATTTCTGGCAGGGTTACTTTTTCCCCAATTTAATCTTTCACAAAAGAAAATGACATCATTGCCTTCGAACACCTTGGCAGTTTAAATCCCTCTTTCAAGATTTACCCCAGTAAAATGTACCCAAATTATGCTCAGTTCTTACACATTCAGGGAATTTATGCCACAGTTTTCTTGGCCATTACAAGGAAAATTTCAAGACTTCTTTCACACACTTTCCTTTTCAGTCCTTTTCTTGTCCGGTAAAAGGCACTGACTGCAGCATAGAAGAATGATCTTAGGTACAGAGTCCTGTTTCCCTTTGTAATTGAGAGCAGATACATTAAGTATTCCAGAGTCAATAAACCAGTCATCACCCCACAAGGCTTGCTGAGAGGTAACAGGTAAGTCAAATCAACATTAACTACTGCCTGTAAGCCTTATCCACTTTAAACTCACCTTGTTGGTATAAACCCAGAACAAGGAGGGGAAAGAGGAGACTGAGGCATGGAAGAGATTGGCTATTCCGTCCCCGCAACACTGTGAAGAAGAGAGGCTCCAAGAAAATGGAAAACGGAAATGACATTAGATGTCTCCATTGGATGTAGGTTTAGCCAATGAGCTTGCTGGAAATACCATATGAACCTGAAGGCAGAGCAACTGGGCAAGGAAGGGGACAACAGGAATATGGGAGAGAAACGCTACCCTCAACCATAGCATCTCGGCATACTGAGTATTTTACAATGAAAGAAACTAAGAAAACTACAGAAACAGAAGGGTCTCTGATCTTCCTTCTTGAAGACCCTGAACAAACAAATCTTGCCATGTTCCCCAGTGTGTTACCACTAGACTATATCCCCTTCATTTTCAATCATACTTTTACACGACTGCCCAGTCTTCATTTCTTCATCAAATGTAATCACAAGAGTAGTTTTCTTTGTGTTGTTGAGTATTCACTGCTAAAGGCATTCATATCACATAAAATTTAGGTCAAGTTAACTTGCTATGATTTATCCTGGTTAATCTGTCATTTCCTATGGGGACCATGAACTTTGCAATGGATGAAGAATGGATTACCCTCTAACCGAGATCAAAGCACTCAGACAATGACAAACCAGGAAACTCTCAAACATATTCATCAAGTTGCAATTGATTTTTAAAATTACTAAATGACATCACTGTATTTAAAAAAAAAAGTCTGATGTACATCCAGGAATCGTCCCATGAAAGCTAGCCTTAGAAAGTTCTGCCCCATTTGCCATTTTCCAGCTGTTTGGAGTTATTTCAGAGAGCAATGCTTCTTGCTCTGATTGGTAAAGGCATCTAAATTTGGCAGAAAGTATAGCTTAAATGTTTGCAAATTGTCCAGATTTACATCTGGGATCTCTTTACCAAAGACTATAAAGAACAGAAGACTGAACTTTTCCTTTTTTTCTTTGTACCTTCTTGTTTCTTATCTTAGTGGTAGCCCATCAATAGTGATCGCCTTTGGAAAGGAGATCAGAAATTGCCTCAGAAAAGGTCTGTTCTTCCAAATGACATTGGTAAGATGGGGGTGTTTTTTTTTTTTTTATAAATCTGTTTCTCTTCTGATCTCCTCACTTTACAGCTGAAATCTTTCAACCTCCTTAGGATAAAAGAAGTACTGTGGAATATTGATTTTTTTTTCATTCTCCCTGTAAATTCATGACAAATGGTGAACAAAAGCTTATCTGGAAGTTTAGATGTCCAATTAAAATTTTGCTCTCAAGTGAAAATTCCTCTTAAAAATTTAAAAGGACTGCAACTTCTGTACAATCCTCATATATCTTCATCTCACTGGAGACAAATTCCCAAACCAGTCTCAAACAACTAACCAAGAAAATTAACTTAGGGAAGGGGAATGAGGACTATTCCTATGCAATAAAACTGAAAAGTTTCACTCGGTATTTTTCTTCCACAGGGCTAAAAGAGATGCTGTCTAGCTGGAAGAATAAAGTAGCTTTGTTAATTCCATGTAACTCTGAGCCAAGCCCTGGGTGGGTGTGGCTTTGGTGAATGAGGACAGGGAGAACTAGGAGGGGAAAAGCATGTCATCTTGGACACACTGTGAATCTAAGCATCCGTGAAGGGAGTGAAGACGGATGACTGGACCGAAAACAGCGAGTCATTTTCAGAACAATGATGCCTTTGGTTAGGAGACTAATGCCAGGTGCGTATGACAAGAAGCCAGAAGAAGGGCTGAACAAGGAACCGCAGCCACCTGTGCCGGATCTATTGCATAAAATGCCAATATTTTCCATTTGTCTAGCCTTTTGCTCTATTAGCATCCTTCTGACCACATTACCTGATAAGCTTCATTCTTCATCTTCCAGAAACACCATTTGAAAGTATTGTTGGAGAAGCACAAGGACACTGCTTGTTCTGGGAAATTTAGAATGAAATATTGAATCACAATTCTTATTCTACATCCAGACACAGAAAGACAAATGCCTAGATGCACACTCATATCCATGCATACCCAGGCATTTGCGAATATACATACAAATGCAAATGCATGCATACACAACAACAAGCAAAGGCAGACGCGATCTCCCCTTTCAAAAAAAGAAAAAACTGATCCTGAAAGAACCGGTCAATTTTTTCAACTCTCAGGAACTAATGGTGTCACCCTACACTCCACGGCACTTTCCTGAATAATAACAAGAATATCTGGATGACAATCTAACCTTGATTTTATCATCGCATCTCTGCAAAGCCAGAGAAACTTCTAAATGATGAATTTAGCCACAAACACTTCTACAGTCCCACATTCCTACGTTTCTGAGCCGGAATCCAGATTTGGCTCCAAAGGATCACTGCCTTTCCTGCTTCTTGCCTCTCTCACTGCACTCACCTTCCTTCTCCAGGGCCACTCTGTATTTGCTTTGTTTCAAAATCTTCACATCATCTTTGGGAAGAGGATGTGGCAACACTTAAAGAGAGCATCAAAAACCCAACAAGTGCTTGGCAGAAGAGGCAATGGACTCCCTGCCTAATGAGGAGACACTACTAACAGTGCAGTGAAGAAATTTTAGGGTTATTTATTCATAAAGAAAAAATACGGATTTAAAAACTACATCGCTAGCTTTTAGAAAATACAGTAGCATTGTTCCCAGTGTTGGGGGAGGAAATGACCTTAGTATAGCAAAGCTTCACTTCTCTGTCGTGTGAGCACCACAACTGGCACAGCAGGGCAGTCCTTACAAGAGCCATCCAACTCTTTCCTTTCACAGCTGTACATGACAGAACTTTTTTTGCTTGCAAATATTAAAAAAAAAAAACTCACACAAACGAATACAAAGCAAACAAAGTGAATGTATTGACTTACATAGCCGTGTAACCCAAAAGGTAAGCAACATGCAGGCCTTCAATGAGCACCACTGTATGCAATCAACTTCAATTTCAACCTTCTCCCTGCTCTCCCTCTCGCCTCTCTGTGCTTCTTTGCTCTGTAAGGGAGTCATTCTCAAAGAGTTCTCTCCATGGGATGGAGAACAGAGCCGCCCCTGAACTATGAGAAAGGACAGGAGACAGGAAGGTTTCCCACAGCGAGGAAGCATGTTTTGACCAAAACGAAATCCTGAGCAGCTGAGAAGAAGCACTCCCCACTTAGAAATATTGTAATGGGCAACTGTCTATGCCAACTGGACTGAAGAACAGCTGGAACAGCATCATCCTGGGTGACTTTGTGAGCATGTTCCCAAACTGTATTAGCAGATGAGTCTGAGAGAACTGGGTGGGAAGACTCAGCCTCCACCTGAGTAGCAGCATCAGTGAGCTAAGGTTTGAACAAGGTGAACCGAGAAAGCAAACTGTCTCTTCGCTGCTAAGTAACAAGCCGGGGATTCTGTAACGGAGCCCCATACCTTTAATTTATATTGATTGGATCTCAGTAACTCTTCCTTAGTTATCAATCTTTCCTCTGTAAAGCTGAACTCACTGAGTAGCACAACTGTTCTTATCATTAACATAGTTAATATTCAATGCCGGTCTCTTCTGTAAGCTCTTGGAAGGACTTACATGCAGAACCTCAGAGTGCAGGCCTTCAAGTTCACCTATCACCCTGTAACTACCACCTTAAAGTTATATATGGAGATATTCCTCAGGACTGTCAAGCCTGGATCAAATAAAACAACCCCCAACCATCCTTAGAACCACAGAGAATGGAGCCTATTTGCCATTCCAAAGGAGGCATGCTGACCCCTGTCACCAACCCATCCAAGGAAGATGTGCACTCTGAGAATGAACTAGAGGCTCTGACAAAAGCTGATCCTGCACAGCTCAACCCCATAGCTAAACTATAAGATTCGGTTATTGTAGGCTAGCTCCCTGAACCCTCGCTTTGTGCACCACTATAAAGGCCTATGTTTTTATTCTACCAACCCAGGTGTCAATAACTGGCTTTCTGCATTTTATAGAAAATCCTCCAATGAGTTTTTGGGTTGTTCTGTTGTTATGTCAGGATTTACATGCCCTCTTCCTGGCAGCTAGGCCTTCATCTATAACAGTTGCATTTTCAGTTTCCCCGGTTCTCAGGCCTTTGGGTTTGGACTGAGAATTATCAGCCACACATGATGTTTAGCCAGCAGATGACCTGTCGCAGAACCTGTCCACTATCATCAGCACATAGACCATCTACTCCAATAAAGACACCTCGGGGGACTGGCCCAGTGGCATAGCATTGAAGTTTAGGCACTTACTTTTGTGTGGCAGCATGCTACTCTAAAACCCACTTCTTAGAAGAAAAAAAGCATAATAAAACCACTAAAATTCTTCAGATAAAAAGTGTAACTTGGGAATCACTTCACCACACGAAATATGGGTGGTAAAATCCATAAACACCTATCTCAAGTGTTCCATTATGGTACCTAAATTCAACAGCTTTGTTCAAGTCTCATTGCCAACACAACTAAAAAGGAGGCATGGACTACTGTACGTGGGCAAAGAGGTGGGCGTTGTGCTGTGGTAGATGAGTCAGCACAGCCTTGGGTTCAGCATTTGCTGAGTCATGACCATGGTGCACTCTACCGGGCCATGAACTCTGAGGAATGTTTTGGTTCTTCTTTGGCCTGGCGTTCATGAAAGCAATGTAGGGACAGAAAGTTAGCCAGGTAAGATACAATCAGGAATGAGGTGCAAGAGAACAGCACTTTCCCCAGAGAAATAGGCTATGCCAAAGGAAAAACTTCAACTCCAAGAAGAAGGGCATTGAACATCTCACAAACTGTCTCTGCAAGAACTCCGTTCCTTGGAGCCAAACACATCTTGCTCAAATTTTTAAGCTTCTGGTGCCTAAATGGTAATTTTAATAGCCTGAAAATCAGATGGTCAGAATAAGAGGTTTGAATGGAAACACAATGTGTTCCGATACATAGGAAGAGATACTTTAATTCCTTTCCTTAGGTTGAGAACTTTCGAGGCCAAGTGTAGATCATTTAAAGTTCTTCAACCAATTGGCGATACACTAAGATAGACTTCTCCTTTATTTTTGTCTAATGTTCTTGCAGGAAAACATCTAAAGAGCCAACAAAAAAAAATTTTTTTTTCAAATAAAATCACTCTTCTACCAAGAAATTTCTGGGAGGACAGGAGGGAAGTTTTGGCTAATGCTCGGGAAGAAGACGCAAAAAAAAAAAAGAAAAGTTTAGGGGAACCTCATTAAAAACAATAGGCATGAGATACATTTATCCCACAGGTTTCCAGTGCGAAAAGGATTGAATCAGAATAACCATCAGGATAACCATCAAGTTCTAAGCTTTCAACTGGAACTGTCCTTGAGGATCTGTGATAGCAGATAGAAACTCCTTGCATGTGTGCTGAAATGAAGCAAATGAAATCCTGTGCAAAATTGTTGGTGCCATTCTTTCTCTCTGAAACAGTGAACGACTTTGTCTCTGGAATAAGGCAGGTCAGTCCTTGAAAGGGAAATCAATAAAGATGTCTTAGGGCTTTGGGCTTATGGAAGGAGATAACACAAAACCAAGAGAGGCCTTACATGGAGTCCTGGGCGAGATAGACGAGACACGGAACAGTAATCGGGGACCTCCGCACTGCATTCTGGCCACGCCGTTGCCCATGGAGAAAATAGGGAGGCGTCTAACAGAGGCTGTCAGATGTGGGTCCCAGGAAAGCAAAAATCAATCGTTCTGAGTCATAAAATGAGAGAGGCATTGAACATGTGGATGCTAAAGCAGATCCAGAAAATAAAATTATCTTGTGGTATGCCAGTACCAGCAAAATGATATACAGACACCATAAAAGCGACTTCCTACAGCTGCAGGGAAGGGAGATTCTGAGAATTTTTGGTGACCCAAGGAAATGTATAAACTTCCACTGATATTGTCTTCATGGATGGTGCTATTTTGTTATTTTGGTGAGCCCTCAAGTTTAAAAGCTTTTGTGGAGTTATTTAGTAATTCTGTTTCCCACTTTTCTTTTAAAAAATGATGTCCTGGAATTCTACCATCAGTATTTTAAAACCCAATGTCTGTGCTTAACTAGAAACTAGTTTGCACAACCCATTTTACTAAGGGGTATGCACCACATTCACCTGCAGCTTACCAGTCTCCCTCCAATGCATGTTTGCCAAGAAGCTTGTGAACCTTGACAATGACTGTGAACCGCCAGGCAACGGTGGCAGTCATTTACCAACCTCAAGACCTCAGCTCAGTAACCACATTTCTGTTCTGTTTTGAACATTTACTTCTTCACTTGCATCTATCTGAAAAGCAGACTGACATGGAGAGAAACAGAGAAAAAGAACACAGAGACTGCTGGTTTAGCCCTTAGATGCCAGCAAGCGAGTACTGGGCCAGGCTAAACCCAGCAGACACATACTCAATTCAGGTTACCCACGTGGGTGGTTGAGGTCCAAATACTCAGGCATCTTCTCCTGTCTGTCAAAATGTATTCTTGGGAAATCAGATCAGAGAATAAAGAGCTAGAATGTGAACCAGCACTCCAATATGGGACACAGACACCAAGGTGGCAGCTATGCACACTGTGTCACAAAGCCTGCCCTAACACAAGCTTTCTTGTCCCTTACATAACAGAGTAAGGAATATTTTTAAAGCCACCTTGCAAGGATCCCTCAGGATTCAAATGAGATTTTATAAGTGTAAATAGCTAATGAACTTTCAGTTATACTACACATATTACAACATGTGCAGAGTACAGAATTCTGTTATGGAAAGAGTACAGAAAATATCCAGTAAAATAGGTGGGAGGAACAGTTTATATACAAGTTCATTTACATTTGGCCATTTCTCACCCTAGTAAATAAAGCTACCACAACATGAAATACAATGCTACATGAATTTGTTCGTGTTTACTGGGGAAATGCTTTCTATTCTCCAGATAGCATCATAAAACCACTGTGTCTGCTGTGATTTTTAAAAAAAGGCAATATTTACCAAGCACATTTAAAATGAGCTGGCATTTTTCTAAGGGTATCCTAAGTATTAACTTATTTAATTTTCATTATAATCCTGAGAAAGTCCTATTGATAAATCCACTTTACAGGTGAGATTTCTGAGACTTCAAGAAGCTAAACAATTTGTCCTCCATTACATATAAAGAAGTTGGTATCAGCAAGTATCCCATCCAAGCAATGTGGCTCTTTAAATCAATGCAGTGTTAGCACAGAGCTAAGATGGGATATCAAACTTAATCTTGAAAAAGTTACAACTGTGGAAGGATATAGGAAGAGAAGCTCAGAGGAAGAAAATATTTTTTTTTAAATGTTACTGTTTCATTTCAGTAGCAGAATGATGGACTTATGACTGTTCATGAAGAACTACCCATTGTAATGCCAGAGAGTAAATCAATAAGCTAGAGAGAGAATTGGGGAGGGGAATGGGAAATCCCAGAACCTATGGAACTATATCATAAAACAATAATAATAATTATTATTTCTATTTGAAAGGCAGATTTTTTTAAATTAACAAAAAAATGTTACTGTTTCTAATGTTTTCATATAACCTCTTCCAGGTGCTGAAACCACATATTAAAAACAAGCCACAGGTATGGGAATACAGCCACTCATCACATATTAACATATCTAGTAAATGTGTTAACACTTAGTAAGCATCCCCAACTCCTGGCTCCAGCTTCCTGCTAATGCAGATCCTGGGAGACAGCAGTCATTGCTTAAGTACTTAGGCCCCCACCACCCACAGGGAAAATCTGGATGGAGTTCCTGGCTCCCAGCTTCAACTTGGCCCAGTCCTGGGCCGTTCCAGACATTTAGAGAGTGAATCAGTGCATAACAGTTCTCTCTCTCTCTCTCTCTCTCTCTCTCTCTCTCTCTCTCTTACACACACACACACACACACACACACACACACACACCTTCTTTCCTCTCTCCCTCCCTCTCAAGTAAAACAAATCCAAAAATCTAGCCTAAAAATAGTCTGATAACCAAGAATTTCATTTTTCCTTGGTCTTTGATCTTTGGCTGTCTGATGGCATTTCCAATCCTTACTTGCCTGACAGCTGACCTGAACAGACTGGATGGCCAGCCCAGTCATGACCACAGTCTCACATCAGAACTGTGTGGTAACTCCCAGTTTGCTTGTTTCAAAGAAGTGATCATTTTGAGTCATCTCCTATATTTCATCCTTCGGAAAAAAGGCGACAGAAGACACAAACAACCTACACCGTTGGGCCAGGGCCCTGTGTAAATAATGAGTCCTCTGCTCCAGTATGTCAGAGCACATTATCAGGTCATGAGCACAAAGGGCATAGCAGATGCCTCTTGAACAGAAGTGAGTCCTTTGCTTCTGCTATAACTTCAGTCAGTCTCCAAGCGTGAGCACCTTCCCTGTGTTGGATACTACGTCCATCACCAGGACAGAGGACCCAGTCCCTGCCTGTGGAATTGAGAGCACGGCACAACAGGACAGGTTCTCATGGAACAACAGCCATCTGTGACAGAAAGAAAGAATAATAGGAGCACAGAGGAAAGAGAGAATAAAGGGGGGAGAGGGGGAGCAGGGCAGTGGAGGATGTATATTGGAAAATTCATTCTGAGTAACATGGATGGGACTTGGAACCCCATTACAGAGTGTGGGAAAGGAATGGTCTCAAAGTTGCTAGCTCTTTCATGCTAGCTCAGACAGACACAAAAGACAGACTAGTTTCCAAGGGACTATACCTGAATTACTTTGTTCAGATGCCCGAAGTGACAAGTTTCAAACTACTGCTAGTGCCATCTGTTGGCCACAGGAGGAGTTGACACATAATGGGCTAGCATTGGACTGGTCTGAAATTTATCTAAAAGAACTTTGATGTTACAAAGTAGATGAACACCTTTAACCCAGGATGGTGAGTTAAAAGTATGCAGGCTCTGGGGTCGATACAGTACACGACTCTGGTCCTTTACCTCATCTACATTTCATTCAAATGCAACATGAAAATAAAATAGTAATAGAACCATTTGAAGGTTATAATATATGCTGCATGAACAAAAACTTTCATAGTATAATGGATGTGTAAAAGTATGCTTTTTGATAATTATTAATATGTCCAATGTGATACAGCAGCTTGCTTTAAGGAATATTCCTAACAGAATATGTGCATGGTGCAGTGAGTGATATCTTTTATAATTTCACCATATTCCTATGTGCACCAATAAGAGAGCTAAAAATAGCCCAAGCTTCTACCAACAGGGAAATGATAACACAGTTCATAGTGTTTTCACACAGGGGAACATTATATGGACAGAAGCATGAGCAATCAAGAACTACACACAGAAAGCCTACAAACTCAAAATGTAATATTGAAGAAAGAAGCCCAACATCAAACAGGACAGTCTGTGCGACTGTTGAAATAACACACCGAAGCAGGCTAAACTAATAAATGTTGTCAACAGTTGGGATGACAACTGGCATTGTAGGCAGGGTTAGTGACCAGAAGGGAAGACGAAGACAGTTCCTAAAATGTTGGTGACAGTACTGCTATCTCGCATGTACTGACTTGGTACACTTATTCGTTATCCGTTTTTTCTTACTTTGTTTTTTAATACGTGCTAAAGGTCCATCATGCTTTTAAAGCTCTCATAACGTAATGTGTCTGATAACAAGTGTTTGACATGCATTATGTATTAAAACATTGTGTACGTGAAAAGGGAAAGGACTGAATAGTCCAATGGAAGAGTAACTTGAAAGGAGAGTTGGGGGAGTGGTATAAATTCTGCTATATTCATCAGCTCTACAGGCAGTCACTGAAACCTTACCAAGCCACAGGATAATTATGAAAAAATTTAACTACAGATCCCAGGGAAATTATGTACAAGACAGGCAAAGAAGGAAAATTTGGGAAAATGGCTTGTTAGAACAAAAGGATAGGATTATGATTCAGCATTAAAAAGAAAGGAGTTTTCATGTTCAACATATGTTATCAAGAGTTTTAATGCTGCCTAAGATTGTGACCAATGAAGACTTCATACACGCATGTGAGTATTTCAACCCAGCTAGGACGGTTTTAGAAGAGTTCAACTTAGAATGGAACATGATGGAGTAAAGACAGGGAGATGTGCACTGCCAGGAAATGAAGAAAAAGAGAGAAGTAACACACCACATCAAGAGGACATACGTAATGGCATTGTCTTTATGCCATAAATAAGACTTGTATTTTGGAAACACTTTGAACCGACAGCAGCGAGAAAGGAATAGCAGTTACAAGATAAATGAAGTAATTGACAGAATAAGATCCTTGAGGAAGCATGGAAAGAAATAATCCAGCTACCAGTTGAAGCAACTGGCGTTGGAGAAGAAGTATGGTGCCCTTTTCTCAAACACAGACAGAAGAGAAGGAAGGATGCTAATGTAACCGAGTGCTGTTGATTTTAATGATGGCAGTATGTCCATGCCACTGAATGCCCCACTCACAACATAACTCAAAGCCATGTACCATCACTATGTCCATTCTACAGATGAAGAAATTGAGTGTGGGTAGCTTAAATAACTTCCCCAAATTGATAAGTGGCAGAGATTCCTATTGTTTAATATTCTCACCCATGCACTATGGACCTCACCCCCTGCTTCCCCTCAGGGACTCCATCAAGACACAAATATGGGTTTAGGAAGAGACAGTGCTCCGGTCTGCCGCTACCATGCTGTGTAGCTTGTGTAAGTAACTTGTTGTCACTAAGAAATCTCTTGTCTGAAGAATGATCAGGACCATATAATTCTCCCCACATTATTTCTCCTTCCAATATTCCTTGATCCCCTGTAGAGATAATTCTCCTTACGGAAAGGTTAGGGAAGGATCTAACATTGCGCTGTAGAATCTTCCACAGTTTCTAGAGTGAAGGCTTTGGTTCATATGATTCATGGATCAATAAACTTTTCTAAAGGGCAAGGCAACAGGTCTCTCGGCGTCTGACACAGCCAGTCCATTCTGCCACTGGGTGCTGAAAGCAGTCACAGACATGTGTAAATGAAAGATGTGGCTGTGTCCCAACAAAACTTTATTTACAAAATCAGGCCACAGAGATCAGACCTGGCCAACAAGCTGGATTTTGGCAACTCCTATCAACGTGGAATTGTGACTCTGTCTTGAAACTCAGAGTATGACCACAGGTAAGTTCATTAAACCTGCCTCACATTGTTAAGCTGGTAGTCACAGAACACCTTGCTATGACACCAAGTAGCAAAGATAATTAAAATTATAGTAAACTACTGAAAAAAAATCAGAGCTGTACAGAATCAGTCCAGCTGTTCTTTCCTTATAGTGACTATTAATTTTTTTAAAAATTTAAAAATGAATTTGCATCAAGAGTTAAGAGGATAGGGGAAAACAATACGGTGGTTCTGAAATACTGCTCTTTAGTTTAAAATGGTGGATTTGACTGCTGTGGGTATCTTGAGGAATTCAGGAGATAATGACCTGCTAACAATCAAAGGGACTAGACATGAAATCCTTCAACTATGCAATTTAAAAGAATTGTGACTGAGCCCGGCATGGTGGCCTAGTGGCTAGTCCTTGCTCTGCGTGTGCTGAATCCCATATGGGCACCGGCACTAATCCTAGCATCCCCGCTTCCCATCCAGCTCCCTGCGTGTGGCCTGGGAAAGCAGTCGAAGACAGCCCAAAGCCTTGGGACTGACCCTGCACCCACATGGGAGACCCAGAAGAGGGTCTCGGCTCCTGGTTTTGGATCGGCTCAGCTCTGGCCATTACAGTCACTTGAGGAGTGAATCATTGGATGGAAGATCTTCCTCTCCGTCTCTCTTCCTCTCTGTCTCTCTTCCTCTCTGTGTATCTGACTTTCCAAAAAAAGAAAATTAATTAATTTTAAAAAATAAAACAAACAGAAAGAACTGTGACTCTAGTGCACCTACTGACACATTTGGTTACATCCCAAGCCTCCCGCCTGCCATTTCTGACCTTCTTCATCTGTATTTGAGAGTCCATGTGCCTCTGGGGATGCTGACGCTATCCTAACCTGCGGGGCTAAACAGGTGACCTAGTCTAAGCCAAGTAAGTGGGCTAATCAGAACGAATCTCGGTGAAGATACAAGGACGTTCATTTTGTGTGGACAAGGTCATATGTGCATGAGAGACCAGGAACTGTTCCAACACGTTGCTACCATGAAAGTAACCAGACTCAGAAGAGTAACAAAAAACCATTTAACAAGGTCAACAGAATCCTGAGCAATAAAGGCAGAGTGCTGTGACGCTGGAACAAACATCGCCCGAAATCACCCTGCCCCTGGCCTTCTAATGGTATCTGAGCTTATCTGCCCCCTCTGCTGTTTTAAGCCCATTTGAAGTGGTTTTATCAGTTCTTTCAAAAGACTGCATCCTAAGTGATTTATAAGATCCACTTCATTTTTATCTACAGCATGCCTTTAGCAAGGAGATGCAATGAGAGCTTAAAAGGATCCCAACGCTTACATTTGCTTCTAAAATGTTTCTTCACACTTTATTCCAGAGTGCCTTGAGAAGCATAACAGTCCAGTAATCAGTTGTACATCACCACGGTTCCAACATGTTAGCAATCCCTGTCTTCTACAACTTCTACACCAAGTCGCTCAGCCCTGACTGCCCCGCTTCTCAATCTGAACACAAATTATCATCATTGAAGGTTCTGTCCTCACAAGAGAATTTCCTCTTCCAAAAAGAGTTCTGTCTTCAGGCCTCTTCATTCCTGCCTCAAATGGCGGGACAGAAAGTTACCGCAATGAAATTACAAATGAATAGCTCCCAGCTCTCGGAGAGCCCGACATCCGGGTAAGAACCAAGAGCTCAGGAGTCTTTTTCAGGACACCAGAGAAGAGATTTCCAATTCATTCAGAAATGAAGGGAAGATGAAAAAATGAAATCAGAAGACGGAAGGATGTATTTCATTCATTCTATTTTTAATATCCTCCAGCAACTGAAGTAACACAAGAGGTTTTAGTGATCCGCATACTGAATGCATCTACATCAACATAAAACCAAAATCAGGACAACCTATTGGCCCGTGGTAACATTTCTCCCTGGGAAGCCAGCAGCGAAACACAGATCATGAATTAACCAGCCCGTGATCCATTCATCTTCTCAAGATACGCTAGGTTCTTAGCCTGGAAAGATGCATGACGGGGAACATCTATCTTTTAAATGTCATTGGAAGGAGGCTACTACTCAACCACAAAGACATCTCTTTTCCTTCCCTAAATGGCATGCCCTCCTGCAAATTCATATATAGATAGAACAGGTCTACTACAAAAACAGGCGATTCCCCTTGTGCCCAGAATACAAGAGGAATCCAGGAGACCAAATGAAAAGCAAACAGAAAAACAAATAGGAAGCAGATGCAGGGACCTTAAAAGCACTGCATGAAGCTTGCTTCTAATGGAAGCAATGCTTGTCATGAGCTTTCCTGCCTGTGAGAGATTTTGAAGCAGTGGAAGGAGAAGGAAAATGGTTGCAAACATAAGAAGAGGCTTTGGCAGGCCTGGCGTAGCAGCCTAGTAGTAAAAGTCCTAGCTTTACACAAGCCTCGCTTTACATAATCTTGGCAACCCTGCTTCCCATCTAGCTCCCTGCTTGTGGCCTGGGAAAGCAGTCAAGGATGGCAAAGTCTTAGGACCCTGCACCTACATGGGAGACCTTGCAGAAGCTCCTGGCTTTGGATCAGCTCAGCTCCAGCCATTGTGGCCATTTGGGGACTAAAGCATGAGATGGAAGAACTTTCTCCATGTCTCTCTTCTCTCTGTATATCTGACTTTCCAATAAAAATAAATAAGTCTAAAAAAAAAAAAAAAAAGAGGCCTTGGAACCCCTGCAGTTGGGATAGCTAATTCTCCACAGATCTGCAAAAACAAAAACAAACAAAACAAAAACAAATATGGCAGATATAAACCGTGGTGTTAAAGCAAGGTGTGATCTTTAGGGTACAGAGCAGAGCCAAGGGGAATGTTACACCTAGCCTAGCCGAGAATTAGGGAAAGGAGTTCCCTCTGTGAAAAACATCAAGGCAAAAACAACAGCAGCAACAACCACACACACACACACACACACACACACACACACACACACTCCAGCTTGAGAATCACCCTTGCTGATAGTCTGTAACTTACTTCAGACAAGTCAGCTTCTTAGGCAATATGAGATTTGGCCTAAACTTAAATAGCAGGGATATGAAACAAAGGAATCTTTCTTTATCCCCACCACTTACTTACCTATCTTAACCACGCTAGCTCCAGAAAACAATGGTCTTCTACCATCTCCAGTTGTAGTGCTTGAACAGTTACTTGTCATATTCTGTGTCTGCTGTTCTTCAACATTTCAGGTTCATTAAATAATAAGCTTAAGAGATCTCATACACAAAGATGCATACCTGAACCTATCTGATATCATGCTTCACATTCATAACACTTTGATGCTATTTTCTTGGCTTTGTCATCTTTAGGCACAAAGCTTTATTTAATGATTTCCATGTACCTGTTCCATCTACACATCTGCTACTTAAAAAAGCTTTCCAACTTTAAAAAAAATAGGGAAAGACACATGAAAACAGTCCAACATACACACATGTATTTGCAAACATAATATACTCCTTCTCCTTGCAAGGAATGAAAAAATTTCAACAAAAACCTGAACATGATATGAAGATCTTAAATTTGTTAGTGGATATTACTTCTTCCCCACATACCCAAACTGATTGCTTCACTTGCTCTCACATTAAGTAACAATGATGAAAACACAGCCTTTTCCATCCAAAGCTCCAGGTTAGAATTCCCAAGGGGCTCTTCCGATAAACATTGTTAATACTGTGCGGGACCACCCACTTCCAGAAATCTCCAATGGAAAGAGTCTTAAGTTAGAGACAGGCACAGACATACTTGTGTCACTATGAGTTATATACTTTGGGGCAACAAAATTCTCTAAATCTTCTTCTAGTTAGTACAGTGGGAATGGTGTTTGCTGAGGATCAAAAATAATACAAGCAGAATCTTCAGCCTCTGTATGGCACATAGTATACCTCCAAAAAAATGTCAATTAATATCAACCTTCAGATTTCCTGGCAGTAAAACACAAATCAGACAAAAAGACTACACATACTTTAAGAATTCTAACATGCTTAATGTTGTGACACTTAAGTGGTTCCATCCAGGATAAATTGTATATTATCTAAAATGCTGTTATGAAATCACAAAGAGATAATGTGTTCCAGGTGTAAACAATGGTGCATTCTGAATTTAGCCATTGTTACAAGTCTTTATCTGATTTGACACAAGTGAATTAACCATCTGGGTTATTGCATGACTGACAGTCTTCAACCACAAGAGTGGAAAAAAAATTAAATTCCTTAATGTTTGCTTAACGGTAAAGCATCACTTGTTTGTAAATGAGACCTGAAATTAGTAACGTGTTGCAGAACAGTGTTCTTCTTTATTTTTATTTTTGTGGAGGGCCTATGCAATTATGCTATGTATGAATCTCAGTGGATAAAAGCTGGACATATTAGCAAGATGCTATTTAGCTGTCATGGTCTGATCATCCCTCATAGCATCTTATCTGTGTGGTGTCTTGCTACCAAATACCACCCAGGCAAAATGTGTGACTGCAAAAAATCAAACAAAACCATCAAGAAAACACATGCCAATGGGGAAAATAATTTTTTTTTTATTTCAGCACATCGATTTTAATTAGAAACTAAGTTTTCTTTTTCCCCCGACAGCCTGTCCACATGTCTGTAGATAAATCCTGCTGGTAGGAGAAAAACCAAAGAAAAATAGGCAGAAAGAGGTACTCTGGGCTCATCATGGGCCCTGTCTTCTACAGGATAATAAACTCTTGCCTTGCACAGAAAAGTTTTAGCCCTGTTACTAAAAATGAAAGAAATCATGGGGGCGAAAGGTCTTGCTGCTACACAGAGTCGGAGCCCTTGCTCATGAGAAAGGGAGCAGAGGAGATGCAGCACAATGATTTTCATTCTCCGTCTGCATGTTCCAGATATTGGAGAGAATAAAAGAGGTATTGGACAAAGTGCCCGGAGGCACCACCCCAAATGTTTCGAATTACTATTCCGAACATTCATTAACCATCCCAACTATACTATGCTGAATGCGGTCTTTGCTAGATATCAATCAAAAGCACATTTTCTCACCAATGAACAGGACAAAAAAAAAAAAAAGCTCCAACTCTGGCATCTTTGTTCCTCTTGATTCTTTTCTCTGGCAAAAAATATTGCTTTAAATTGCTGTTTGTTCTCATAATGGACTGGTGCCTTTGAGGTTTTTGCTGCCGAAAGTGCTCTTAATGTACAGTCAATATACATGCAACGTTAGCAATGGTTATATGCAGCTCAAAGGATTTCAAAACATCTCCCTAGAAGCTTTTCCTTTCCCCCAGAATTCCCCTATGAGCTTCTTGGAGGCTGATTTTCAACAACACAGTCTCCTCTTGCAAATGCATCTCACACAGAAATGGGTTGCTAATGTGAGAACCATTTTTCGGATTTTACTGAATCGCCATGCAAAAGAACGAAAACAGTGTATTCACTGATAGTGGAAATGTGATGTTAGGCATTACTCATAGATCCAGCACTTTCCTTCCATGCCTCTTTCTGCCAGGTCCTCTGGTGGCTTCATTCCTTGCGTTTTGCTGGGTTTGTTCCATAGCTGCTTGACCTTCTCACTTGGTGGCCTCATTGGCTGTGTAGCTTGGTTCACACCTCCTTGGGACTTGAGAGGAGTAACTCTCACTGTTGTCTTTACTGAAATTCCATCATATATACATTTCTCACACTCTTGGGGAATATTTTTGGAACCTTACAAGTGGCTGCTCACATGGATCTGCAACTCTCCTCTCCCATCTCGTTCTATATGCTCATTCTCTTAGGCAGAGTGCACCCTGCCCTAAAACGTTAATTACCTCCCATCTGCAGATTACCTCAGCCATAGCCCTACCTTAAATCTTTCCCAATGCAAGTCTGTTACTGTGGCATAATAGAGCCTCATCATGCTTGCCAGCATCCCATACAGCCACTGGTTCAAGTACAAGCTGCTCTACTTTTTAAACTTTTTTTAGATTTATTCGTTTTCATTGGAAAAGCAATTTACAGAGTGAAGGAGAATCAGAAACCTGCCATCTACAAGTTCACGCCCCCCCCCCCAAATGGCTGTAAAGGCCAGAGCTGAGCTTAATTTGAAGCCAGCAGCAGGAGCTCCTTCCAGGTCTTCCACATGGGCACAGGGTGCCTACTTCCCCAGGACACAAGCAGGGAATTGGATGAAAAGTGGAGGAGCTGGGAGATGAACCAGTGCCCATATGAGATGCCAGTGCTTGGAGATGGACAATTAGCCACTTGAGCTACTGTGCTGGCCCGCTGCTCAACTTTTGATCCAGGTCTCTATTAATGACCTGGGAAGACTAAAGAGGATGGCCAAAGTGCAGGGGTGCCCGCAGTCCATTTAGGATATCTAAAGGATATCTAGAGGAGAGGGGACTCCTGGCTTCTGGCTTCAGCCAGGTCACACCTGTCTGTAAAGTAGTAGATGGAAAAGCTCTCTTTCTGACTTTCAAATAAATAAATAAATAGGGGCTGGCACAGTGGATCAACAGACCAATCCTTCACCTCCAAGCACAGGCATCCCTGTTTTCCCTGATCTGTGATAGCAATACACAAAGTACAAAAACATGGAATCTTTATGAGACTGACTTAAGATGTGATGATTGTTTAAAATTTTTGTCTACACTCCTAAGAAATAGTACAGCTTTCTACTCCTTATGTGTTGATATCTTTACTTAATGGAGTACTAAGTCTGTGATTTGAACTGAAATTAAAATATACCCATTGTAAAAATTAGGGGGAACAAAAAAAAAGAGGAGAGGGACGAAGGAAGATGCATACAGGCAAAAGGGTGGTGGGGTAGGCAATGGCACTTATTTTTTTATTTTTAGTAATCTTTCACTAATCTAAATCTAACTTCCAGATCTAGCCCATTCATTTATTATTTAGAAGTTTCTCCTATTCTCTCATACACACACACACACACACACACACACACACACACACACACACACACAGACATAAACATACACACACCCCACACAAACTAGTCATTTCATATTGTTAGCACAGGTAACCCCATCAAGAAAATAAGGTTTAAGAGTAAAAAACAGCAAAAGGGATAAATTAACCTAGATCATGCATTTATTTGTCTCTCTCTTCAAGAATATTAACTCTAGAGTACTAGAAATTCTTGTCCCTTTTTCTCTATGCTGTTTAGAACATAAAATGCTATCTGGAATAAAAGTTCAATGAAATATGTACCATATCAAAGAATGAGTAAGTGATGACAAGATGTCAAGAACAAACAGACCCAACTAGTATACTGGGAAAGTAACAGGACACAAGAAATCAAAAAGCCCATAAGTCAAGGCTACAGAAAAAAAAATCCTAACGGAGTGAGGAAGAGTTTCCATGATACCTCAGCTGATAACGATGCTAACTGCTTCTCCAGCAATGTTTATTAGGATGACATAAGACACAATAATGGAAAAGACTGAAGAAAGCAATAACTGTTTCCTCTAAACCACTTTTTGGTTTGTCTCTTTAAGATGGATCTCAGACCACCCCCCCAACTTACAATCATGGGATAGCAGCCAGTTAGAGGACAATATCTGTTATCTAAGAGTTTGCAAAACAAAGCAAAACAGCAACATCAAACAGTGTGCAGGTCATAGGGTCTATGGGGGAGGAAGAAGCCAGGCGTGGCAATGAAAGAGCAGAGTGTCAGACAGGAGTTGGAGTCTAGCATCCATTCAGGCCATAAACCAACTTTTCAGTTGCTCATTCAAGTATGTATTGTGGCACGTGCATTACTTACTTAACTTCTGAAGCCATTATTTTGTTTGATGCATTTGTACAGGATGCCAAGCAGGTATAAAGCACTAAACCCTGGTTTTATTTGGGCTAGGGGACCTAAGGAACAACTACGGACATAAAAACTGCACCTTTGATACCTGCTTTCATTGGTCTGTTTGTAATATGACTAAGTCTCTATTTCCATTTTACACGTTGCCATAGATTGTTACTTCACTATTATTTTCTTTTTAAAAGCTTATATTAAAATAATCCCAGGCTTCATTTTTGATGACCTTAATTCAGAAAATTAATAAAATCAGGTTATTAAGCATTCTTCAATTCAGTATCATCACATTCACTATGCCTAAAACAAGAAGCCCAAAGGACACAGTTGACATGAAGGGGGCAAGACATAAACATGATTTTCTTCAAACTCAGACTATCCCCCCAAGGAAACCAGCTCACATCTGAAGGAAGCAGTGATTAGAACATTCCACATTCACATAAAAGATGAGAAAATGTTGATGAGGAGGCATTTTTGAACACAAGGTTGGGCGGGTTGTAAATGACTTTTAATGAGTTCAATCTGAACTTGCAGGATGAGTACAATCTGGGAGGCCAGAGTCAGGGAAGAGAGTCAAAAGGAGCAACAATGGATCATCACCACGGAGGATGAAATGTGTGAGTGAGGCCATGCCTGCAAAGAAAACCCCAGAACAAGACTGTTTCATGAGCTAGTGTCCCGTGTTAAAAGCCTACTGAGTCTGGCTATGGACACAACTTCCTCCCAAAGAGAAGAAAAACGGCAGTGCATATTGTTGACATGGCAAAGCCGAGGGCAGGGAGAGGAGAGAGTATCCTGGAAGGTGAAATTAAGTAAAGGAAACTCTTTACAAAGTCTGAAGTCCCCTTAGTGAATGTGTCCAAAAGGCATTTACGCAAAACCTTAGGAACAGTACAGAAGAAAGCCTTCTAGCAATCCTCATCTATTATCTTGTTGCAGGCTCAGAGGAGGAAACAAACAAATCTATCCAATTTCCAATGGCAGCTTCTTGAAGTACAAAGATCTTGTCACCTGGCATGTCAAAATACAGCCAGTACCATCTTTAACTCACGCAGCAAAAAAAAAAAAAAAAAGAACAAATTGACTAGTTCCTCGCAGATACAGAAAGAAACACCGAGGAAAAGCTATTTCAATTGACTTATATAGAAAAAAAGTAAATGAATGTTTAATGTGGCAAGAAGTAATTCTAATATTAAACACTGCTTTCTTCAAAAACATCACCAAGCAGCATCACAGAATGAGGAACATAGAGGACTTAACCTTTCTGGTTGACCCATAGCAGAATTAAATTATATCTTTCCCAACCTGATTCCTCCCATGAAATCTATTCTGTTTAGGATGAAGGTCAAGAACCAAGTGAGAATGATTTAGTGCTGCTCTTCAAATCCAATTCCATAATCATACTCTTGTCTCAAAATACCAGCTGGACATCAAAGATGAAAAGGGAAAAAAAGACACAAAAAATGTACCACTTTCTCAAGAACATTATGAAGCTGATATATAACCATTTCAAATTCTATCATCCTCAAGTACAAATAGAATTTTCATTCACCAAATACTGAGCCAACATCGAGCCGACCGACAGCTGAGCTGCCTCCCAGCGTCTCGCCTTTTCACACAGAGCAGCAGCGCCCACTGCTATCTCCTCCTTCTCTAAAGAACTTGGCATCTTTTGAAAAACTGCAGTGCTTACATTAAATTCTCCCCTTTCTTCTTCTACCCATGCATAATAGCCGCTTGACTCCAAAGAAAGTAAAATTCAACAATTCATTGGCATTACCGAAAATACTTCAGAAGCAGGCAGGACCCAAATAGCACAGTGGACAGACCTTACAGCCGTTTCTAATAGCAGCCTGACAGTGGCTTAGACTGGGAAAACAGAAAGACTCTATTGATTAGTACCTGTGCAATGATGCAACGAGAAGGGGATTGGAGGAGGAGAATGTTATTTAAGAAATGGCCCCTACAACAAAATTTAAGTTAGGCCAAAGGAATTTATCCCAAAGAGATTTGGTCCCTCAGTTCCAAGCTCTAAAGCATTTCAAAAACATGCTGCCAATTTAAATTATTCTCATGGATAAATTAAGATTGCAAACAAAACACGCTTAGACGTGGGGGAGGTAGCCAATGTATTTACAGCACTTAGCATTTATTGCGTGTTCGACTTTTGGCCATGTCCTAAGAAACAGTTTAAAAGTTAAAAAAAAAAATCTACAATTTTCCCAGAAAACAGAAGCAAAAGTAGACAAATGAGATCGCATCAATCAAAAATTTCCGCACAGCAAAAGGAAATAAAAGAATTGAGGGCACAGCCCACAAAATGGGAAAAAATTTTGCAAGCCATCCTAAGGAGTTAATATCCAAAATATATACGAAACTCAACTCAACCACAAGAAAATAACCCAATTTCAAAGGGGGCAAAGAACCCTGAACAGACAACTCTCCAAAGAAGTCAGATGAATCACCAACCACCTCATACACATTAAAAAAAAAAAAAACCTCAACATTATTACTCATCAAGGAAATGCAAATGAAAGTCACAATGAACTAGCACCTCACATTTGTGAGGCAGACAGGAACCATTGCACACCGTTGGTGAAAATGTAAATTAGCAAGAGCCATTATGCAAAACAGCAGGAGGGATCCTCAAAACAATTAGAAATAGAACTGCATTATCATCTGGCAATCCCACTACTGGATGTAGATCCAAAGGAGGTTACATCAACACCTGAACAAGACATGCGCACTCCTGTGTCCATCACAGCTTATTCACAACAGCTAAGGTACAGAATCAGCCCACGTGTCCATCATCAGAAAAAATGACTCCGAAGATGTGAAATACATACGTATCTATAGGGAATACTACCTGTCCTTTTAAATGAAAGGGAACCTTGACGTTTGTGAAGACATAGATGAACTTGGGGAATATTAGGAAAAACATGCCGGGCACACAAAAGCAAACACCGCACGATCATACTTGCACGTGAAATATATGAAAATACTGATCTAATACACAGAATGAAACGGTCGGTATCAACAGCTAGAGGGGTTGGGGTGGCATTAGCCAAAAGATACACAATTCCATTCAGATAGAAAGAATTCGGCCAAAAATATCTATTGTACAATACAGTTTCTCCATTCTCGAAAATCACTAAATCAGTAGATTTTATACCAACAAAAAATCTAAGTATGGGAAGTATGACATATGTTAATCAGCTCAATCTAGCCATTCTACAATGTGCACATATTTAAAAATATGTTATACATGATACACAAAACCAATATAGAGAAGACAGATTGGAAACCTCAACACCATAAGGTAGTTAATGGCATCACTAAAATAATGGTTTAACCCTAACTCCAGATGGTTTTGTTGTAATTGTAAATAAATGGGTCTCCTTTTAGCTTAGACTACCATTAAATAACACTATTTTGTTACTTGCAGTCAAAATTATTCCTAACAGGTTGATCATCTCTGCAAACCTTAAAACCCCAAGCTTGCAAATCTGCCCCGAAGCAGCTATTTTTTTTTTTAAGATTTATTTAGTTTTATTGCAAAGTCAGATATTCAGAGAGAAGGAGAGACAGAGAGAAAGATTTTCATCCGTCCGATGATTCGTTCCCCAAGTGGCCGCAACGGCTGAGGCTGAGCCAGTCCAAAGCCAGGAGCTCTTCCGGGTCTCCCACGCAGGTGCAGGGTCCCAAAACTTTGGGCTGTCATCAACTGTTTTCCCAGGCCATAAGCAGGGAGCTGGACGGGCAGCAGGGCCGCCGGGATTAGAACCAGCAACCATATGGGATCCCGGCACAATCAAGGCAGGACTTTAGCCACTAGGCCACTGCACTGGGCCCATGCAGCTGTATTTTTTTATGACTCTACCTTCAGACTACAACTAGCTGTTCCCAGAATAAGAGCCTGAACCAGAGTCCCTTCTTTGACTTTCACAAACTCAACTTCAGCAGGGAGATAGATACTCCGATAGCTGAAGTTACATAAAATGTCAAACTTATGTGACCATGAATCATTCTTTTTCGTACGCAGACACTGTGGCATGGTGGGTTAAGCCACTCGTGGAGACACTCACATCCTGTTCTGTTGTGCCATTATCAAGTCCCAGCAACTCTGCTTCACTTGCAGCTGCCTGCTAGCATGTATTTTGAGAGGCAGCCGATGCCTCTGAGTACAAAAGCTTCTGCTGCTTCAGTTCCTGCCACTCATGTGAGAGATGCAGATGGAGTTCCCAGTTCCCAGCTGTGCCCAGCGAAGCACCAGCTATTGCTGGGATTTGGAGAGTAAACCATAGAAGAACTCTCTCTTCTCTTTCACTCTCTCTCCATTTCTCCCGCCTTTCCTCCCACGGTCTCTTTGCCTCTTTCACATAAACAGCTTTTAACTAAAAGGCAGCCTGTTTCATTATTTTTTTAATAATAAAATCTATCTGTAACGCAAAAGGTAAAAGGTAAAAGTCAACACACAGCGCAGTAGCTTAGTGCCTAAGGTCCTTGCCTTGCATGCGCCGGGATAACATATAGGCACCTACGTATTGTGGCCTAGAGGCTCTGCTTCCCATCCAGCTCCCTGCTTGTGGCCTGGGAAAGCAGTTGAGCACAGCCCAAAGCTTTGGGACCCTGCACCTGCGTGGGAGACCCGGAAGAAGCTCCTGGCTCCTGGCTCCTGGTTCCTGGCTTCGGCTTGGCTCAGCCCCAGCCATTGCAACGACTTGGGGAGTGAATTATTGGATGAAAGATCTTCCTCTCTGTATATCTGCATTTCCAATAAAAATAAATATACCTTTTATTTAAAACAGAAAAGTCAGCATACACAAGAGTAGAGGAAACATGGAAAGAAAGTTCTAACAGGGGGTTCGAATCCCAGGGCTCAGCTATTCCTATCCCCACAGTTCTGTAGTTTACTAAATAAACCATTCTTTAAATTCCAAATAAACTCACTTTTTTTTGCCTAAACTATTTTGAGTTAGCAATTATGAACTTTACAACCAACACATTTGCAATCTATGTTTAACAGTTCATATCACTCCTTTATAGAACCAATTTCTCATGACATTTGATTCAATACAGAGAACCAAGGTGAAGCCCAAGAGGCCAAAATGTAAGAAAAAGACAGAGTTGCCCTTTTCTTCTAAACCCAGTTAGGAAATGCCTGGGATCGTGCCCCAGGAGCTTGTTAATCACGTAGCGGGATAAATTACACAACTTCTCTGACTTTCAGTTTACTTACTTCCAAAGCAATTATGAGAGTTAAAGATAATTCACACTTTTCTAACAATTAGTTAAGAAAGAACACCAAAATAATGAGATACTTGACTCACGAAAAATAATAAGTGAATTTTCATCTGTGTCTCCAAGGAGGAAATTCATCTTTGAAACATATACTGTGTACACAGAATTTTTCATGCTGCTTAAAATATCACCTAACATTAACTCTTAAAATAAACCTATTAGGTAGCTATAATGGTGATCACCTCGGAGGTAAGATTACCAAAGGTGCAAGAAAGTTAAATATACACCAACGACAGCATGACTAGAAGTTAAATCCTAGCTTGTACAAATAACAAAGCTCAATTTTTCTCATACTCTAAAGCCATAACAATTAGAGTTCATGTTTTGGTTCTGTATAATGGAATTGAAAGGTTTTCATGGATTCTCATGTGATCCAAGTATTGGGGCTTAAAATCATATTTTAAGACAAAATATAGATAAAGTGGTCATTGAATAATTTCTTCCATCAATCTTCAGATTTCTAACATTTTGATCCCTGAAAGCACAAAAGCCAAGAATTCATTCTTCTAGTGGGTTTGTTGGGTTTTTTTTTTTCCTATTTGTTAGATTCTAATAAAGGGAGCAGATACATGGAGTACCATGGGGCAAAAGGATAATTTCCGTCAGTCTAGTCCTTAGTATCTGGAACTACAACAGAATGCGAATAAAGTATCATGTCATCTCATGGACCTTGGAGAGCTCAGTATTGGAAACATGGTTACTCACTGTGGACAGGATCAATGAACTTCCTTCCCTCCTCCACTCCAGCCAACAGAGCCAGCAACGCTGGACAGCGGACCAGCCAAGTCTCCCCTCACTACTCCTTTTATACTCTTCCCCGCCAAGTCCTTCAGCCAAGTAATAGGATGCAGCTGAGTCCCATCAGTCTAGGTGTTTTTAGCTGAAAGCCCATTTCCTGTTGCTGTTCCGCTTTTAAGGAGCGCTAATTGACTCCTTAGCCCACAACACTCCTCAAGAAAGGTGCAACAGCTGAGTCAAGATCAAGGCAAGAAAAGTCTAGGGCCCCACATTCTGCTGTAGCGCGTTAAGCCTCTGCCTGCAGCACCAGTATCCTTACAGAGACCAGCTCAATTCCAGCTGCTCCAATTCTTACCGGAATCTCTGCTAATGTGTCGGGGAAGGTAAGAGAGAATGGTCCAAGTGTTTCTGGCCCTGCACCTACATGGGTGACCTGGAGGAAGCTGCTAGTTCTTGATTTCAGTATAGTCCAGCAGTGACCATTGCAGCCATTTGGGGAAAAAACTAGCAAATGGAAGATCTCTCTCTCTCTCTCTCTCTTTCTCTTTCTCTTTATCTCCCTATTTTTCGCTGATTTTGGTTTTCAAATCAGTAAGAATATATATCTTAAAAATCCAAATATTTGGGCCCAGCATAATGCCTTAGTGCCTAAAGTTCTCACCTTGGAACAGCCATGATCCCATGTGGCTGCCAGTTCTAGTCCCAGAGACCTTGCTTCCCATCCAGCTCCCTGCTCATGGCCTAAGAAAGCAGTCAAGGATGGCCCGAAGCCTTGGAATCCTGCACCTGTGTGGGAGACCCAGAAGAGACTTTGGATTGGCTCAGCAATCAGCCATTGCAGCCACTGGGGAATGAATCATCGGACAAAAGATCTTCCTCTCTGTCTCTCCTCCTCTTTATAAGTCGGCCTTTCCAATAAAAAATAAATAAATCTTTTTTAAAAAATCCAAATATTCAAATAGGTCTATTTACTCAAAAGGGTTAAAGAACTAGTTGTTTTCTTTTACTATGGACATAATTCCTCTATATGTCTTACGGTAGAATTGATTTTGAGGTTTCTAGTTAAATGTTACAGATTTAGCACATATGTTTAATATCATTTACTAAAAATCCCACAAATCGTAACAGCAAAGTAACTTTTTAGAAAAAAGGGGGGGGTGTAAACAAAATGTGCTAATAGTTGAAAAGCTTCTTTCAAATAGGATTTGTACTGCTGACCCTTGAAAATCACAGAGGTTGGAAAAAACGTGCACAAAAGAGGAATGTCCAGAATTCTATTTTGAAAACCAGTTAAATTCTTAAGATCACCACTCCATTCTACACAGTTCCTCTGTGCTGTTACCCTGCCTAGTCACATCCTAACATGTAGCTAAAGTTGTGCGCTGGGGCTGCACCAAGACAGCCGTCTGTAATGAGCCCACTAATGTCCACGAGACACAGCTGGCCTCAACCACCACAGGACAACTAGCTGGATCCAAGCCAGCACTCTGGTTTTAACCCTTACTCTGAAACTTGACATCTTTGGTTAAATGCTTCCTTGGAAGAAAATAAAATTTAACTACCCATGATGGTCCCATAATCAAATACTGCGTAACTATTGCTTCTTAGAAACATTGTAACACACTTCTAAGGAATGGGCAGGGGTAAAATCAGACTTAACTGTAGAGAAAGAAAGGACTTAGATCTTATCTTTTTTTAATTATTTTTTTAAGATTTATATATTTTGATTGGAAAGGCAGATATACAGAGAGGAGGAGAGACAGGAAGATCTTCCATCCGCTGATTCACTCCCCAAGTGGCTGCAACGGCTAGGGCTGAGCCAGTCCAAAGCCAGGAGCCAGAAGCTTCTTCCGGGTCTCCCACGCAGGTGCAGGGTCCCAAAGCTTTAGGCTGTCATCAACTGTTTTCTCAGGCCACAAGCAGGGAGCTGGATGGGAAGTGGGGATGCTGGGATTAGAACCAGCGCCCATATGGGATCCAGGCACATGCAAGGTGAGGACTTTAACCACTACGCTTATCATGCGGGGCCCTAGATCTTATCTTTTAAAGAAGGTTAAAAAATAATTGAAACTAAAAGAGGCAAGTTGGGAAATGATGATAGCAGCACATTTTACAGGTAGAGAGGTAAAATTTGGGAAAAACTGATCTCAAAGTTAGGGATGGTTGACTGTGCATAATGGTACAAACAGAATTACTATAACTCATTGTGAAACTTATAAAACTGTAATTTGTCAACAGTGTAAATACATACTTACGAAACCGAAAAAATACATATGTAGGAGTCTGTTCCCTCTTTTATCATTTTGTTTTTAATTGCACACACAGTTTTAACATGCTCTTCTCTCTAAAACCGTTCCACGATTAGAAGCAGGCATTTAGAGGTTGAGGCTACCTACAGCATATTTCAGAGTGTCGGGGCTCGATTCTGGCCTCGGGTTCCTGTATCCAGGCCCCACCAATGCAGATGTGGGAGGCAGAACGTGAAGGCTCAAGTCCTTAGGTCCGTGCACTGACACAGCTGATCTGGACTGAGTTCCTGGCTCCCGGTTCTGGCCTATACCAGGCTTGGCCATCACAAGTATTTCAGTAGGGAACCAACAGATGGGAACTCTCACTTTTTCTCTTCCCTTCTTTACTTATTTCTTTCTCTATGTCTCTTCCTCTCAAATTAGAAAAAAAAAAAATTCAATGATCACATGGCTAAATGAAATTAGGATGTCAGAATGATAAAGCATAGTGCACACTTTAAACAAAGTCTGAGAAAATCCATATTTAAACACCATAAACTAGGCGATGACACATCCATCTAGGAAGCCTTTCCCTAATGGATTCTTTCACACAGCGAAATTCTCTAATATCTCTAAAATGAGTCAATTGATTTTTAAATGTGATTTACATATAGCGTTACAGCAATATATTCATTGAATACAGAAAATGCGTGATTGTATTCAATCTGCAGTCTCCACACTATCACGCTGAGGATGATACGATTATGTAAGATTACTACCTTAAGAAAATTCAAGTCGCTGGTTATATTTCAATCAAAGCATCCTCTTCTCAGAAACATTTTTAAAATAAAGCTATAAATCCGTTATGATATTCCTGTAAGCTTATGAGCTAAAATGACTACTTTGTGAATGATTTTTCTGTTTACAGTAGCTCTCAAATACAGATTCACAAGCATTATAAGAAGTGCAATCAACCCCACTGAGAATTGCAATGAATAAATGGCTTTACTAAAGCTAACTGTTAAAACGTGGCGTTCACTGTTAGCATCTAACTATTTGCCCTCCCTTCTATCTACGGACTTTTTGCAGACAATGCTTTGTTAGATTTCACAAACCTTTATAGTCTAGAGTTGTTGAAGAATGCTGAGCTCAACTTTATATTCCATGAACTCCTGGTGATTGTAACCCCCTGTGTTTAACATCCCATAATTGTTTGGAATTACATTTTTCCAGTGCAAAGAAATACATGTTTGTACATTCATTAAATACATTTGCCAAGATTTCCTCCATGCTTATGTTTATATACTTACAGAGAAGTATAAAAAGAGCTTGGGAATAATTCAATTGCAAACATCAAATTGCTGGCATAAACTGATCTGAACTATACATTGTCCAGTAAACAGAAAGGTCACAATATTTGAGTCTCAGAGGTACCTATTTTAAAGGGTGGTGCTGTGGCACAGAGGGCTACGCCTCCACCTCTAGAGGCAGCAATGTGCATCGTAAGTCTCAAAGACAGCCTTTCACTAACCAAATGCAAGTCTAAGGCTTCATCCTCCGAGATAAGAAATCGGAAACATATAGGCGCCTATCACAGTGAAAAGAGTGGAACAAATATGTAAACGTTGAACAAAATCACACGGTAAAGAACTGAATGGGTACATCTGCATATACTTACCATCACCTGTCAACACACTGCACGGACCCTTACCTGTGACCCCCAATATATGAGGACACAGGTAATAGATGATGATCAAACTGTAAGTAAAGTAAGTTAAAAAAAGCAGTATGATATGTTGTGCTTTTAAAAACACATGTATTGATACACAGACACATAAAACAACATGTCTAGAATTTTAACAATAAATGGTAAAATGTTTTGGGGTTTTTTTGTATGTTTGTTTTTTTGACAGAGGTATTCAAAAATTTCTCATGCAGGGACTGGCATTGTTACACAGGAAATCAACCCTCCGCCTGAGACTCCCACATTCCATACTGGGGCAGTTCTGATCCACTTGTGATCCAGCTCCCTGCTAATGGGCATGGAAAAGCACTGGAGGACGGCTGAGATGCTTGGGTGCCTGCACCTACATGGGAGACCTGGATTAAGCTCCTGGCTTTGGCCTCACCCAGTCCTGCTTGTTGGGCCCTTTTGGATAGTAAACTAGCATCTGGAAGATCTCTTTTTCTCAGTAACTCTGCTTTTAAAATAGGCCAAAAAAATCTTTTTTAAAAAAATCATGGAAAAAAAATGGAATCAAAGCATAACCTTATTTTGGTATTGTAACATTGCACTGCCAAATTTCAAAATCGTATGTATTCAAGACGTTCAGAAAGTGCAAGGGAACGTGAATTTTGAAAAACTATCCATGGATTTCAAACATACTTTTGACATGAAAATAAACCTATCTTAAATTCCACTTTTCACGGAGATTTTGAAGTGCTCTCACGCTTTTCTTCTTTCCAATCTTTAAAACAAAACTGTAGTCCTTGAGAATTCAGAAGGCAAAAATAAACTTCGAGGTGTGTGCCCAGTCAGGGGTCTCTTCCGAAGGACAAAGCTCAGAAAAGTTGATGATAATTAGAAGGGATAAAACGGAAACACAGATGGAAATGAAAGGAGTACATTGATGACTCCGTGCTCAGAACTCCTTGGTAAGCCTGGAGAGGGTTAACTGGAACATACTAGAAGTAGAGATACTGACGTGCCCATGGTACCAGCAGATGGGTTTTAACAGACGCCTATTACAACAACTCCCAACTTACAGCGTGGATGATAGCCCGGCAGACCGTGCCAGAGCATGCCGATCTACTAGCCACTTCTCTGCAGCCTCTTCACGTTGTCTGATGGGACACGATCCGCAAAGCATGGAGCTCACCAGAAGTCCCCAGGGACAGAGTAGTGACAGACACGCTGCAGCGTGCAGGCCTTCAAGAAGTTCTAGACACCAAAGGGGCCATGAGGGAAGTGGGAGACCCCGAAAAAGCTCTTGCACCCAAGAGTCAAGCCAGCAAAGCTTTGGCTGTTGCAATCATGTGGGAAGTGACTCAGAGGATGAAAGATCTCTCTGTCTTTCCTTCTAACTCTGACTTTGAAGTAATGCAAATAAATCTTTTTTTTTTTAAAGGAAGACTTTAAAAATCTACAGATATGCTCAGTTATTCTTTGTGTTCTTTTATTTAGTCAAAAGAAGAGTAGCAACACACTAGAAAGCAGAAGCATAAAATACTCTGCCAACACAAACCATCCAAAATAAGACTTATATTACAGTATCATGAGCATATACATATGTATCATTAGCAGACATACATATATGTATGTGTGCGTGTGTATATTGGCAGTATATATACCAGAAACAAATTCAACAGTAGATATGCAGAAGAAAATTCTCTTGGGAGAAAGCAATCATGAAGTGTGAAAAAAAAAAGGACTTCTTAAAGTCGGTCAATGGAAATGTGTTTAAATCTTAACTCTCTGTTCTACTCTCTACCTATGTCACTTTTGCAATCTCTGTGTTTTCTCACTTCAACCTCAAGTAATGTCCTTCAGATAGCATGTCTTCTTGAAAGGAGAAAAAGAAAATTGCTATGTACTTCCTAGACGCAAAGCTCAGGAGCCGGTATCATGATATGGATGACAAGGAAATAGCAAGCCTCGGTAAGCCTAGAACGTAGTGGATACAGAGCATGGAATCAAGGAACAGTGTAAAAAGAGAGGGGACGAGAGCCTTCCTTCATTCCTCCAGGTCAAGGAACACTCGCTCCATCCTCTGAACACCAGCACCCAGTGACCAATGGCAAGCCAGGAGCTTCTTCTGGGTCTCCCACATGGGTGCAGGAGCCTAAGGCTTTGGGCTGTCCTCGACTGCTTTCCCAGGCCACAATCAGGGAGCTGAATGGGAAGCAGGGTCACTTGGATATGAACCAGCATCCATATGGGATCCCAGAACAGGCAAGGCAAGGACTTTAGCCTCTAGGCTATTGCACTGGGCCCCACAGTTCAATCTTATACAAAATGCAGGTACTAGCCATATCCACCCTCGCTAGGACTAGCAGAAGGATCAGGGGCCCCAAACATGAAGAAATTGAGCACATAATAAACAAGCACTACAAATTTGCTATGATGAGTTTTTGTCATAATCCTTGTCCTTTCTCCAATTTGAACTTTTAATTACAAAGACTCTTTCTCAGTGCCCCCTGCGTTTACTCCATCCCAGTAACGTGCTTGTCGATGAGTGCGTAGACAGAGAATATAAAGAACAGCTGACAGAGACTGTACATCACAACCTCGTGAGCTAAGAGGTCAGGAAAACTTGTTCAAAAAGCGTGGACCATAAGACATGCAGACTCAAATGCTTAGGAAGGAACAGAGCAAGCTTGTAAGTGACGAGGGAGGAACTTAATAGAAAGATAGGGATGAGACCCAAGGCTGACGAGGGCCTCCAGCTCTATAAAATAACTGGTTTGTGTGCAAGAAACCAGGCATCCCTCTGGGCCAATGAAGTTTCAAGACCCTCTATCTATGGAGGAAGCACAAGTTAAGATGCCAACCTCCACCCGCGACAGTCAGGAGGCCAGGTAAGCACGCTGCCTTGCTTGCACCATCACCCAAAGCAGACTGTGGCTGAGTCCCTGAAAGCAGGCAGGTGATTTCACTTGCGAAGCAGGTGATTTCAATTCACTCCACCTGGATCTGTAGCCATCACAAGGAAACGCTCTCTGCCTCATCGCTCTGAGCAACTGCTGTCATTTCTAGATCGCCACCTCCAGGTCCTGCAGCTAATGGAACAGCACACATGGGCTTTGAATCTCAGCTCTGCCATTGAATTTGACCTTGGGCGAGTTGACTTGCACTGCTCTACACTTCAGCTTATCCATTTGGAAAACAGACAGGGAACCTGTCAACCTACTGCTACTGCCATGACAAGCAGGATAAACAGTCACACATGAGACCTTCGGCACAGGCCACACCCAAGCAGAACCACCAGATCCCATTCACCCTGCCAGATGCCTGCACATCCACACCGAAGCACTGACAAGACATGTGAGTGGAGATGGAAACTGGGACCTAAGGGTAAGAAACTATACGTTCTCACTTCAAAATATCTGGTGCATTGAGCAAAAACAAAAAAAGTTGTTGCTATCTTTTTTAGGTAAGGAAACGTCTAACATTAGCACACTTTTGAGAAGCGGAAACTAAGAAGCTTTTAGACTTTGTGCATTCTCGTGATATCATAGGCTTTTACCCTCACCCTGGAAGAACCCCTGAGGGAGATTCGAATTATCTTCCCCAATTTATAAAGGGATAGGTCGAAGTTCAGAGACAGGGAGGAGCTGGCTGGGGACCACACAGAAACAGGGGCAGAGCTGCCAGAGGCAGGTGCAAGTTTTAAGGCATGTGAAGCCTCTGTGGTTTGGGGACGGCCAAGACAAAGAATGCGAGGCACAGCACTGGGGGAAGATGCTGCGCACTTGAGAGCTCTTTCTGAAGATGAATGTTGCGTGTGGGCATCACCAGGCCATGGGCTGCCCACTATCTAGTTAACATTATGTCTGGGTATGCCCATAAGGGTTGTTTCTGGGAGCAATTGGCACTTGGGCAGGTGGACTGACAAGCGTAGCGTATGTAGGCAGCTGAGCAAACCGCTGATTCGCCCCCCTTGGATCTCCTGCTGCCCAGGTCACACGCTCAGCCTGCAGTCTACACCAAGAGCCCCCCGTGTCTCCGGCCTTCAAACCACCCCAGGGACTCTGTTGGCCCTCTTCTTGCAGTCAGCAGATAGTAATAGCCAGTACAACTCGCCCTGGTTCTCTCCTGCTGGTTCCGTTTCTCTGGAGATGTCTGAGTAATACAGCCTTGAAGGTTTAAATTTTATTTACTGCAAGACAACTCCTCCTCTAGCTGAGGTTAGAATTAATTTACTGCGTTCAGATGCAAAATTCATGGAGTGTGTGGGGCCCCCCGTGCTAAGTGCTCTGCAGGACATAGCTGGGGGAGTAGCCCTCAGCCTCCCCAGCCTGGGATGTGACAGTTGCTCCACGTGTCAGCTCAGGGAGATTACAGCACCCACTTATTTCATCAAACTCTGACCTAGCTTTTGCCACGAAGGAATTGTGTAGATGTGGTTGAAATCTACAATCAGTTGCCAGTGAAGGAAATTATCCTCAATAACGTGGGCAGGCCTCACTCAATCAGCTAAAAGCTATATAAGAAAAACCAACGCTTCCTGTAAAAGGAGAAATTCTATCTGAAGCCCCTACCATCAACTTTGGCTTGAGTGCCCCGCCTGCTGGCCTGCCCTGTGGACTTGCCATAAAGATCCAAATCCTTGTGAACCATTTTCTCAAAATAAACCTCCGTTACACATACACAGTTAAGTATAAAAGATTTGCAAGTGGATATGTATTTACATTTTACATATCGACATAGTTTACATATTTACATTGTACATATTTTCAACTCAGATATGCTATTATCAATCTAAATGACCGATTCAGGGATTAACCTCTTATCCAGGGTTTCTTTTACCCACAGTTAATTGCTATCCCCAAATATTCAATGGAAAATTTCAGAAGCAACCAATTTGTAAGTTTTTAAATTCCATGCCATTCTGAGTAATTTAATGAAACCTCACACCATCCTACTCCATCCTGCCTGGGAGATGAATCATGCCTTTGTCCAGTACACCCATGCTGTATATGCTACCCAACCATTCATCAGTCCGTAGCTGTCTCAGTGATTAAATTGTCCTGAAATCACTGTACCTACTTTGAGGTAACCTTCCTTTTTCTTAATAACTACCCTAAAGTCCACTGAGTTACCATGCTGGCAATTTGGCTATGCCAAAGGGCAGACATGGCATGCTTTACGTATCATTTCACATCAACACAAAAGAAAGCTAATTTTCAAAGAAATCATATAATTTATTAGACTCCTAATTGTTTTCTTTTACATTAGTTAAAGTTACAAACCCCTGACCTGCCTAAGTTCCAGATTAAGTTCTGTCATAGGCATGGATGTATAGAAGAAAACAAAATATTTATAGGATGTGTACTACTGGCAGTTTCAGACAAACACTGAATGTCTCAGAATGTGTTCACCATAGACAAGAGGGAGACACTGCATCTCTCTCCTGTTCTATTTCCCAGAAGGATTCTAATTGACATGCTAGCTCACCTGCTGCTGTAGAAGCCAGGTACAATCTACTCGTGTTTGTCTCAAATTTCTTTAAATTTTTCTGAGCCATCATGTGCGCCTGTTTATTTCTCACATCTAAAGTTGAATTTTCCAGTTTTCTTTGAAATTATTAGGATACCTGGAGACACTTTGGGGAATAGGTTTGGATACTGTCCCCTTTAGAAGGAGCTAGAACTCACCTGTTCACCTCATACCATTCATGTTCTCTGCTACCCAACCACCCTTCTTGCATTCAAGTTACTTCTCGTTCTCTGTCATCCATCAGTCCTTTGTGGAAATAAAAGGATGCATTTGAAATCTTATCACCAACCAAAAGACAAGCAGTGCTAGATGGATGAAATAACTGGCCTACAGGCCAGAATCTGACTCCAAAAAGGTTGGGCTTCTTTCTCTCACATCCTTGCGCTCTTCACAGCCCAGCAGGAGCTCAGGAGGACTAGGTTGATTTGTGGCCCCCTGCTCTCCAGCTCCTTCATTAATCGTTAGTAGAGCCAAATAAGACATGCATAGGCAAAAGACATAAACTATTCATTTTTCTAACCCTTAGTAGTTCTCCCAACAGACCCAACGGGAGCAAGAAGTGAAAAACTTGGCTAAGAGGGCAATTAAAGATAATGTGGAGCCTTTTCTTTTAAAATCCTTCAAGCTCGCCTACGTAGCAACGATGCTAAAGATTTTCCATTAGTAGAAGATGCTTTTAATGTTAATAATCTAGTAAAGAAGAACTGTGTGAGCTTTTGCATGTGATTAGAAACCATCTAAAAATATGGTGCCTGGATACAGATAAGATAAAGGTGTCTTCTTTGAGTTGAAGACTTACCTGCGCGCAAGGAAAGCAAGTTTCGTGGGCATCTGTTTGGCAGTGACCAGAACTGTTGTGCCAAGGGGATAAAAGGCACCCCTTCCTCTGATTAGAGAGATCCGGTGACACATGGTTGGTTAGCAGAACATGACATGAATTTCAGTGCCAACCTGTCTTCCTGTCTGGACAGTTCTGTGTAACACAGAGACTTCACAACCAGAATCAGCATCCCTATTAGGGAATAAAATACTACATCTCCTTGTCCACAAATAAATTACAGGAAGAGGAAAGGGAAGGATGAGGATTCTTCAGGTGAGTAGTTCTTACATGTATTTTATGACAGGTCCAGACACTAAATATCATTTATTCATTTGTCTATTCAATGAACAGTGACTGAATGGCTAATACATACCAGTGAATGAGAATGCAAAGGTATCTGAGACATAACTCCTCCAGATACCAGCAAAAAAGGACAGGTCAGCAAGAGTTTGGCAGGTGTAATGACTCCGGACAAACATTCGGAAGACTGGGATTATGGTGGGCGGGACAGTTGTGGAGGTTTAGGAATCTAAAATCTTAAGCTTTCTATCCTCGCTGCTTAAAGGAATTTCTCAAGACTGCCCCTGTGCTTCTGGCACTTAACTGAAAAATGGGAATTAAAACCAAAATATCGTTTTTGCAGTCACCTTTTTTCCTTAGGAAGCCCACAGGGAAGACAATTAATTTAAAGGGAGGTAGGCACTGAGATCCAGGATTACACGATGAAAAATGATCCCCAGAACCAGTGCAAGTGGCTCTATTAGTAAACGGAAAAGATTCGTTTCTTCTTGCTACACAGCAAACCGGATAGAGAAGATCTGAGTCTCATTCATGAATGCCAGGCAGGGGAGTATTTTGAAAATATCTTTAAGGCTTTGTATATTTTCAGTAATCTCAAGATCCAGAAATCGGCTTCTATATTAACTGCTCTAAGCTATTTTCCTAAAGTCCAAGTGGCAACTAGTTCACGTTAAGTTCTATCTCCACTTTGAAAATTCAGTCCTTCATGATGACGAACGGATATTGAGAACGACGTATAAAGCTTGTTCGGTTGCTTGTTACGTGCCAGGCATGCTTCTGCTTATTTTCCCTTAATATCTCCCCAAGGCCCCTCCTCATGAGGACCATCGGACATGGAACGTTTGAGTAACCTGCCCAGAAACACAGAGCACTAGCGGGGAAGCTGGGATTTGATCCCCAGCCACACGGCTTTGAAATCTGTAATCAACTCTACCTCTTCACTGCCCGTGTTCCAACCCAGATCATACTAGACTGAGTCACAAGTACCGGCTGCGGTACGCTACTTCCACTATGTGTTCCCTAAGAATAAGGACCTTCCACTCATCAGCAATGGCCTACTGCTCACAACACACATGCTACATACTACTGCATACCCACTATTTGCCAAATAAATAAATGAGTCATGATTATACACTGGCTTAAACTATATGGATCCCCTACCAAACAAATAAAAATTTAACTACATACAGTTCAGAGGACACAGTTTGGCCTATGCAAAACCGAACGAGACGTTAACAGGCAGAAAAAAAAAAAAAATCTAGGTAGACCAAAGTCAGTGTGCAAAGAGTCTCGTGAAATTGTTGAAAATGTTCAAGAAGGATCATTCCCAAATGGACACTGTCTGTCAAGCAGTGGAAGAAGGCTGTCCCAACTGAGAAGGGACAAAAATCTCTTCTCTGCAGATGCTCAGAAGTGCATGGGGGAGGCACAGGAGGAGAAGCAGTAAAATATCTGCTCGCCCCGCAACGTGGCCTCTGTTCGTGGCCTCTGTTCGAGGCACTTCCCTCTTGCAGGCTGTTTCAAAAGGTAACAAGATTCCAGCATCCACAACATCCCTTACAGCAGGGGCTATGAAGGGGAACAGAACAGGGGAAGTGGGACAAATGAAAATGGAGAGGATGAATTCCTGGTTTCACCGGGAGTGGCCCACAAAGGAACGGGGCTGAAACAATGAAACAAAAATGCAAAATTTAACCACAGCATCCTGCACAAGAAACCCAAAGAAACAATTTGGAAGAGTAGGACACATAAATCAAAACCATTTAGCACAATCAAAACACAATCACAAACGGCTTATACAAATGCAAAATTTTTTACTGTTTTGCTCTCTCAGAAATCAGATATAAAAACCTATCCCCAAATTGGCTCTTATTCTTTACTGTCTGCTGACAGGCTTTAGAAGGAATTATAAATGCAAAAAGTGGGGCCTGGCGCGGTAGCCTAGTGGCTAAAGTCCTCGCCTTGCATGCACCAGGATCCCATATGGGCGCCAGTTCGAGTCCTGGCTGTTTCACTTCCCATCCAGCTCCCTGCTTGTGGCCTAGGAAAGGATGCCCCAAAACTTTGAGACTCTGTACCCACGAGGGACACCTGGAGGAAACTCCTGGCTCCTGGCTTCAGATCGGCTCAGCTCCGGCCATTGCGGCTGCTTGGGGAGTGAATCAGCAGACAGAAGGCCCTCCTCTCTGTATATCTGACTTTCCAATAAAAAATTTTTAAAAAAATGTAAAAAAAAGAAATAATCCTATCTACTTATTATGTACTTGCTTTAAAGGCATTCTCAGTGCCTTTCTGTCACTCACACGCACTTCAAGATCTGAACGCCCCTTGGCCTGACGGTAAGGGATGGAGCCGAGGTTGGAACAGAGGGGAGGGAAGACTGTTGCATCTGTGGGACCACCTGCTGAAGCCTGTGCCCCCTGGGAGTAGATTCCGACACTCTGAACACATCCCACAGACACCCAACAGGTGCACCAACATCCTGAAGCCCTTTCTCCTGTGTCCTTTGACCCCCAGCAGCAGCTCACCATGTACCAAGTCCATCAAGAAGCAGAGGGCAACGGATCTGTGCAAGAAGGGCAGAGGTCAGTGCTTTTTCTGGAAGGGACCAGACAGTAAACATTTCAGGTGTTAGGAGCCATAGAATCTTCTTGGTGCTCATTTAATTCTGCCAATGTAAATCAAATAGCATTCACAGAGAACAGTGAATAATTTGGTGCACAGAGTGCCCCCAGAGCTTCATTTCTGGACCCTACAAATGTATTTTCATGTAACTTTTTACATCATAAAATACTCTTTTGATTTATTCTGAAATCATTTTAACTGACAAAGATTTATTTATTTGAAAAAAAAAAAAGTGGCAGAGAGAGGAAGAGCCAGATACACAAAAGAGATCTTCTCTGTTGATTCTCTCCCCAAATGGCAGCAGCCGCCAGGGCTGGGCCAGCAGGGCTAATCCAGGAACCTCCAGCTCCAGCCTGGTCTACCAGGGGGCAGCAGAGGCTGGGGTAGTCGAGCCATCCTCTGCTGCCTTCCAGGAGGAGCACTGGAAAGCAGCAAGAGGAACCAAGAACCTCTGGTCCGATGTGGGATGCTAGAAGGCCAGCCCCAGTTGGCGGCCCTGAGTCTGATTTGGAACGTGGGCTGTAATTCTCTTGCCTTTCAGATCAGCTTCCACAGACACCCTTGAGGGCTGAGAATGGTAGATGACAGATCTCAGAGAGCACACAGAAAATACACAGCATCTCTGTGTTCCCACAACCCAAACATAAACACCAGGAAGGCAGCAACACACTACAGAGGGCCTGGAACACGCCAACGACTCGATAAAAATGTGCTGCGTGATTCATCATTTGAGGTCTCTGCTGATTATTTCCTTATGTGGTCATAATTAATTACAATCGTTGAGAGTGCTTCAAGCTGAGGTTCATTCCTTAAAAGCATTTCTAGGCATTTCCATGCAGAATTCCAGTCTCTGTTGCACAACCAAACAAAAGATGCAGAGGAACTGGGGTTCTCCAGTGACATCAAGGCACTCAGAGCAGGCGTCCTAATATATTGCTCATTGAGCCCCTAAGGCTCTTCAGCCAAAGTCAGAATCCAGTAAGAAATGATACAAAGGAAGAAAAAGAATATTTTCCTTCGCCTTAAGCTGATGGCAGCTCTGGGACTAAGCCTGAGGGACTCGATATGCTTGACTATTGATTCACCTTCTAATCAAAACGGATAAATGTGTCCACTCGGGCTGCATCTAGACAAAGAATGATGAATGCAGGAAGGGAGTTCCCGAATCCATTTAGGCATTTGTGCTTTCAGTACAAAAGCAGCCCTGATCCTAAACTCGATGCTTCCAGGATCTTAGGAACTGAGGCATGGTTAGCAGCGTGGACAAGCAACTGAACAGCAGGAGCCCAGCTCCCATGGACACCCCACTCAGGCCATTTCTGCACTAACCCTTCAGCCCATTGGGATCTCTGGCTTGGAGATGCATGCAGCTGATGAGGGATCGACACCATTCATGGACTCAAAGCAACAGGTAAACTGAGAGCTAGCCAGCCTGCATCATCATAGCAACAGTGTCATGGCGTAGGACAATTCCACAAGTGTTCATTCCGTGTCCGTGTGGCCTCCCAAAAGAACATAAGGTACTATAGGAGAGCACAATCGGAATGTCACAGCAATGTAATCACAGAGGTCACACACGGGAAACAACTGGAGGATGCCAGTGCAGAGATCATTAGATGACAAGTACTTGTTTGTATTTCTTATGCGAGGGATTAACTCTCCTTAGAATCAAGTAAGAGGCGAAGTACCGTCCATTAGTGAAAAGTTGGGGTGAAGGGGTTTTCAGAGAGAATAATCAAGATACAATTAAAATTCCACATGGGCACATATGAGCTGTTCCTCGCATGAGCATTTTAATTAAGCTCAGTGACTTTTGGTGACTTTTGCTGATGAGGCACTGTGAGAATAATGTATACATATATGTCTCTGTGTGTATATATTGAAAGCAACGTAATATATAGATATATATATGTATAACAAAAAGCAATTAACCATTGCCCTATTCTTCAGGAACCTCAATTAATTAATTCAACTCCTTGACATTGCAACACATTCTTAGACTCCTCTGAAGAGTCATACTAGCGTTTCTGAGGAAATTAACTAAAGGATAGTGTTGTAAGAGAGAGCAAGGAAATGAAAGTCTCTTTCTCTGTCGCTCAGTGTGTGTGTGTGTGTGTGTGTGTGTGTGCACGCGCACAGGTACACCGTGATAGTTGAGGACAACACATCATACATCCAGAGAAAACGGCCCTCTTGACCATGGGGACCAACAGGTGCATCTAGAGCTAGAGCCCCAAGAAGACTTCATGTTCACAGGCGGTGGAACCCCAGCTATCTGAAGGGCTTCACGGAGAAGACTTCAGACCTTTAACAGTCCCCCTTCTGTGTCCTTCAGTTTCTTAGTTAACAACGGCCCGAGTTGTACCATTGTCCTGTACGGAAGAAAACGTGAATAACAAGAATAGGAATTAACGAAGCGATGTCTTTTGATTTATGCCCTCTTGCGTCACATCAGCCCAGCCACTCATCCACCATCTGTAACCATTTTGATTGAGATCAAACGAGTTCCAATTCCTTTTCTCTTGGCCTCTGAAATGTCCAGTATCTTCCAGACACTTGCTTTAAATTCCCAGGGGGGCTTTGTCTCAGGATCATCATGGGTCTACCAGGCCTCTGCACTTCGTCAGACTCTGTCTCCCACAGCAGCTCTGAACCCTGTGCCTCCTCTGTCACAAAATTCAGCCAGCCAGGATTTCCCCACAAATGCACTGGAAAGTCAGGCAGACTCGACTCATGACCTTCAAATGCAGCATCCCTCACACATAACAGAAATGTGAATATTCACCTTCTTAAATCATTTGAATCTGGGTTTTCCAGAGAACCAGAACAACTAGGATATTAAGAAGAAAAGAGAGAGAAGTAAAGAGGGACAGATGGATGGACTTATTGCAAGAATTGGTGCTACAAGTAAAAAAGCGAAGGATTTACAATCTGTAGAGAATCAGGGAAACCAGTGGTGCCATCCAGGCTGAGTCTAAAGGCCCCAGAACTGGGAGGTCCGTGATATATGTCCTGATGCAAGACTGAAAGCCCAAGAACCAGGAGTCATCGTTCCTAGCTGGGGAAAATGAACATTTCAGCTCAACAGACTCCGTATTTGTCCTTCCTCTGCCTTTGCGTGCCTTCTGGGCCTTCAGAGGAAACGATGCTCATTCACACTGGGGAGGGGCTCTGTGTGATGCAGTTTGCCAGTTCCAACGCTGGGTAACCCAGACATGTTTGCCGGCTCTCTGGCTCTCCCTTAGCCCTGGCAAGTTGACACATAGAATGATCCACCTCAGTTCATCTCCCTTGAAGTTGAGAACTTTAATCTCCAAATAAGGAAAACCAGATTATAATGTTAGCTAACGTAAAACCACGAGTCTGCCCTCCACCCAAAACAACACTAACACCTCGCCCCAAAGGGGGGAATAAAGTGACATTTACTTCTCTCCTGCTATTTCATAACACACTAACTCACCCAACCTGCCGCATCATGACTTATACAAGATACTGTGAAGAACTGGCTGGTCACCCCACACACACAATAGTGTGACAGCCATTACCCAGCGCCACAAAAGGATATAACACATCGCATACTATTAGCCTGGGAAGCAAAGCAAAAAAAAAAAAATTGAAAAATGATTTCTACTGAATAAAGCTCACTTTTGCACAATTATAATCTCCAACAGTTAGAGGTGGAACTGCTCTAAATTTGGGATCACCTATATGTAAATACTGATATAAGTTCAATAGATCTTACACTATGATGAAAAGGAATAAGAGAGGACAAAGAAAGAGATAATTACCTAAAATACATACATATAAACAAAATTAGTCATGGCAAAGTATCGCGGCAACTATATTCCATATTTCTGTAATTGACTATTTGTTTACAGCTGGTCATTTGTAACCACCCTCTTCCTCTGCCCAGGTTGTATTCCTTTAACTTCAGCAAGCACCTAGACAAACAGCATTCTGAACCTGGTAAATGACTCCTAAAAAGTTTGAGTGACCAGCAATTTTTCTTGCATAGTTGTGCATTCCCCTTAACCTTATTAACTAGAAATACTAAGAAATGCTCCAGTGCAAACCAATAGTGCAGTTTGTCCATTAGTATCAGTCATCCTAAGCAATGCGTTGACATAAATGCCGAAGCAGCTCAAAGCATCTAGGTAGTAGCCTAACGCTGCAATTCGATGGAATCCCCTGTTGTATCTCCTGGTAGAAGCATTCCACCTGGTGGCATCTAAAAAACTTCCAGGGGAGCAGAGCAGAAAGTCAACATTTGCCCTTGCCATCAACCAGGGGTTATTCTGGGTAGGGCCACTTCCATTAACAACCCATGCTTCCTGGACCTTGACTCCTGCCTGTTGGAGAAACAGCCCCATACACACTAGATGCTGGTCCAGCGTATACACCCTTTCCTGCAGTACACTGTCCCAGCTCTACTCGCTGTCGCCACCCATCTGCGTGGTGCTCTGTAGGATTAAAACATCCTCCGGCCAACCTGACCCCAAGAATCAGTACATAGCCTCCTCGCTCAGTGACATGTCATCCATCCCCCTCATTTCTACTGCTGATTCCTCCCTGTCATTTCCTATCTTTCACTATCTCTCCTGCAGCCCTTCTCATTCACTGGGTACAAAACATATATTTAGCTATCTGTTTAATGTATTTTTTATGATTTTTCCTCCAAGGCCCCATTTTCCTGAATATTTTCCTAAACAAAATTAGTTTCCTTGTTAAAAACAACCTTCATACGAGTTATTAAAATAATGAATATTTTACCCCTTTCAAACAAAGAAATATCACATTCATAATACATAAACATTTAAACTGTTCTCAAAATACATCAACCTCAACAATGAAGAGTCGTACTGATTTAGTTTACATAAGATGCCACAGTTGTTCATTTACTATTTCTTCCCAACACAGTTCAACTTGTTTACCGGAAAACAAATGGGTGAAATGCCACATTCACAGGAAGGTTATCTATAACAGATCTGTGCGTCTCACTTGCAGAACTATTCCTCGCTTGGGAAGAAGGTCACCACTACTGAGCTCAGGCTGGAATGTCAGGGACAACTTCCCTCTGTGGGTCCACTGTTCCTGTGCATTCCTTGAAAAAGCAGTTCTGCTACCCTGGCTTTCCTGGGTTTCTGATGACAAGGGCCCCTTCACAGTTACACGTGTGCAGCAATGCCTCCCCATTGACCAACCAATCAGATGAACGATCTTCCATGTCACATTTTAAATGCACAGGGCCCTATGGGTAATACGTTGATTGGGATGCTTGCAGCCCATATCTCAGTGCCTTAAATTCCATGTGTAGATCCAGTTCCTGACTCATGCAGACCCTGGAAGGCAATGGTGATGGTTCAAACAGCATTTTTCCCTGACTACTGGCTTTGGCTAGTCACTGTAGGCATTTGAGAAATGTACATCAGATGGGAATACTGTCTCTCTCACATGCACATGCCAACTCTCTCGCTCTTAGATTTTTTTTTAAAGAATGTAAGGTAAAAGTGCAACGCAGCTTAAAATACATCATAATAAATTCTAAGACTCAGACAGTCTTACCCTAGGCCAGCACTGTGGCGTAGTGAATTAAGCTGCCACCTGCCACGTCGCAAGCATCTCATCCATGCATCTGTTCAATTCTCAAATGCTCTATCCCCGATGGTGTAGCTGAGAAAGCAGCACACGAAGGTCCAACTGCCTGGGTCCCTGCAATCACGAGGGAGAGCGGGAGAAGTTCTTGGCTCCTGACTTTGGTCTGACACAGTCCCAGCCATTATGACTATTTGGGGAATGAATCAGTAGTTGAAAGATCTCTGTCTCTACCTACCTTTCAAGTAAATAAACAAATCTTTATTTAATAAGAGAGAAACCTCCCCAGCCAAAGTATCTCATTTTCCCTCATCACCTAGATAAAAGCCCCTTCCTTACTTATCAGGCTCTGTTTCCACCTCTCAGCCAAGATTCTTCTCATCTGTGTGAATACTGCAACAAGCATTTGAAGAGCCCAAGCAATGCACTAAGCTTACTGCAATTGTAACAGTCGTGCTTCCCAGGGAACAAAGATTTGAACATTCTTGTTGAGGAGTAGAGATAAATATGCATTAAACAATTTTTGACCCAAATAAGAATGCCCTTCAGCATCCATTTGAATTTTGTATTTGCTAAGGATTTACAAGAGACAAATAATCTTCAGTTAATTATAATACAGTGGCCTTGTTTCAGAAGCACAGGGCACCCCGAGCAAATAAATAAATAAGAATTAGCACAACACAAAGTGTTCCAGCTGACAGAGCAGGGGTGTAAGCAGAAATCAGCATAGAAGCCATGATCATGACAACCCAGATGGGCCAGAAGCAAAGCAGAACTAAATACTCATACAATAACTTTCAGCAACCTCATTTGTGGGCTCAGCTTCAAGTTTGTCTAATCATGAACGCACCCTAGTATGCCTGTATGACATACAAATGGCCTACTTCCAATTCCCGGAGGAAGCCAACATCACACCCATACTGGACTATTGTATCATAGACACAAACTAAATGCAACAACTGACCTCAAGCAGGTAATCTCCTAGGAGTTCAGACACTTGGCACACAGACTTTCGCTGTTTAGCATTGGAAACACAGTTCACTAACAAGAGAAAGCAATTTGATAACAGGCCTGAGTCCCGATTATCAATTAAACAGACTCTAAAAACATCAACGTAAGGCTCTAAGCGTACCTGTGCAGTTGGCCTCATTCAGCCCTCCAGTCTCGAGAGACAGAATTCTAGCCCATGCATGGAAATTTCATCTCCTACAAAGCGATGGGAGGCATGACACGGAATGCAACCGATCGTTTCCAAGGAGTAACACTGATATTTGTGAGAAGTAATTTAGGAAAATTGAGCCAGGGTGTGAGTGAACTATAATGGGAGCACTGCCACAGGATTTTAAAATAAACACATAAATCCTATACTCTTTTATTGGCAAAATCGTGCAGTACCCTTATCTCAAATAAGTACAAAATTATTCAGCTTTTTTTTTTTTTTAATGCAGTTCTTCTGGAGTAAAATCCCTGTTGCACTCAATGGAGCATCTAAACTTGAAATTATTCCAAGGATGCTTCCATGTAGAACTTTAACATTCTGACAGAGCGCTCATTGGGCCTTTATAAATTCTCCCTGATTTTATCATCAACACAATTTCCAGTATAATTTTCTTTTTCAAGGGTTCCTTTCATGGGGAAGGCAAGGAAAGTTTCTTTTCATTGTTTGGAAGATGATTATCTGTATGACACTCGAATTTTTCCCTCTAAAACCAAAAACTGGGCCTGGCACAATAGCGTAGTGGTTAAGGTCCTCGCCTTACATGCACCAGGATCCCATATGGTCACCAGTTCTAATCCCAGCAGCCCTGCGGCCCATCCAGCTCCCTGGCTGTGGTCTGCGAAAGCAGTCAAGGACAGCCCAAAGCTTTGGGACCCTGCACCCGTGTGGGAGACCCAGAAGAGCTCCTGGCTCCTGGCTTCAGATTGGCTCAGTTCCAGCCCTTGCGGCCACTTGGGGAGTGAACCATTGGACGGAAGATCTTCTCTGTCTCTCCTCCTCTCTGTATATCCACCTTTCCAATAAAAAAAAAAAATCTTTAAAATAAATAATAAATAAATAAAACCAAAAACTATTGCAAGATTGGGGGCAAATGAATGCTTTGTAATACAAAACTCTATTAAAATGAAAACAGGTTCTGATGCAATATATGAACATTGAAAGCACATTTCTAGCAAACACCTTATTTATGCACAGAACTCTTTTTAGAGCAATGAGTGTCATCCTCAGAGTTTTACGTCAGCACAGTTTGCCACGTGCGAGAAAACGTGAATTCCGCAAGCTGTTTCTCAGTTTCTCCCCAGTGCTTGCAAACAGCATCCCACGTCTGATCAAACACATTCTTCTATAGTAACCTGGGCCAGTGTAGGAAGGCTTTGGCGGACAGGAAACAAAGTTGGCATCTGACCATATAGAGTTCTGATGTTGAAACTAGTGCTACCTCCAAGGACCAATATCATTCTTTAAGCATGGAAGATTCTCTCTTTCCTCAAACCTTCACCTTAAAGTTTTCTTTCTCATTAAGCCAAGCAGAGTTGGCTGACATTATGTCAACAATACAGGACTTTCTCAAAAGACCTTTGGCTTTTTTTAAAAAAAAAATAAATAAATAAATCTATGCCTAGTTAGAGTTATAAGCCAGATTGGACTATCCTAAACTTTGCTAAGTTCAGTAAAAATTATACTTCAATACTATAAACAGCTAAATATAAAAATAAAAATAGACACGAGACAGCTGAATAGTACCCTATCACCATTTTAAGGTGTATAGCAGCCAGTTGTGTATAAACTAAAATTGAAATGTCAATGAAGTAGTCACAGGATGTGGTTAAGAACTTGCATTTTCTAACATATGGGTGACTCAATACCATGTCAATTAACTCCATAATGTTGTAAATTGTTGTTGATGTTATGTTGTGGCTTTTCGTTGGATGGAAAGATATTCTGCCAGCTCTAGTTTCAGACCAGGGATGGTCTTCCAACGAAACTGTTGAATTTATTTGGACAATAAGAGGCTGGACTCTATGCACGGTACATGCTTGCAATGAAGAAATCATGACTGGATTTGAACTGTACTACTGCAACAATGTGGAGGAATCCACCATGGGGGGAGGGCGTAGGGAAGGGATGTGGGAATCCCAGAGCCTATGAAACTGTGTCATAAAATGAAATCAAATACATGCAAAAGAAAACAAGAAAATAAACCTTCCAAAACAAAATGAAGTACTAATGAAAATTTCAGTTAATACTACCTGAAAATTGCTAATTTGCAAAAACAGCAAATAAAATTACAATACCACTTTATACCACACACCTAAATAAATTCCAAGTAGATGGAAGAAATGTAAGGCCACACAAAAACACTTAACTCATTTTGGAGAAATATTTTCTGTGAAGAATATTTGCAAATAAAGAAATAAGAAGAAAAAACTCTTGCATAATGCTTTTAAAATGCAAAAAATAGTTGTATAATTTAAGTTTAATTAATATAATCTCTTCTTATTCAAATTTCACACTCTCACAGCTGAATACTGAGAAACTGCAAATCAAAAGAAATGCTTAACTCAGCTACAATACTGTGACAGTCACAAATCTATGACAGTCACATCAATATTTTTAGTATGTCCTGCACTGTATCTTTTTTATACCGTGGTTACAACCATGTCTATTACACAACTAAAATGTACTCATATGGTTTGCAAGAGAGTGTTACTTGAAGCCCTATATGTGAGGCATGTAACCCAGATCTGAGCCAAGGAACACGATACCCGGGTTGCAGTGGATGCAAGAGATGGATGTATGGCCCAGTTACCTATGATGATTTCTTGTCCTAACAGAAAGGAAACTCAAAAAGGTCTTAATTCCAAGTCGATTAGGAAAACCTCGTGTTAGCAACAGAATGCAGGTCAGGGGAACAGAGTCAAGAGATGTACTGAATCCTGAGACCCGCAGTCAACTCAACCCAGTCAGCCCTGCCCAGGACATCAGGATAAAGTCAACCAATACAGCTCCACTTTCTCGCTTTGGTATGGGCATTATTTTATCATGTGCTACCGAAATAGTATCACTAGATTCATTTGTGGATGAAGCATTAAAACAAAATCCATAAAATGCGATTTCCAATAATCCATGGATTTTTTTTTAATCAATAGTTTCAATTTTCTCAGCCTTGGTTTAACAGAACCCCATATCCAAGCTGGATAATATACTAATCTGTCTGAATATTAAGAGTTACTCGAAGAAAACTCCTGAAGAAAAAGAAACATGATGGGCTATAAAAGCAGAGCCACTGTCTACAAATTATTGACAAAGCGTGGAGGTATATCCAGGAATTCCTACCACAATTTAGGTTTATTGTGACTTCTGATGCATAATATTACTGTTCGGGCATGATGCTATGCCATGCATCTTCTAGTTTTCTTCATTTGTTCACTCTATATCCACAATTATAATTATACAATTTAAGAAAATGCAACTTCTAAGGAATAGGATCAAAGAAACCAACTCTAATAAAACTATGGTATTTCACAACCTCTATCATGAGCCAAATTGCAATCATTGTCTTGAAGGATGAGCAATCATGCACTACAGGTACTGCATCAATCAATCACTAACATGAATTTATTGACTTCCTATTATGAGCCTAACATTACATGCACAAAATGCTCTTTGAGAATTATAATGTGTATTGACACTCTATTAAAATGTCAAAGTTACCTTTTCAACACCTCAAACAGAGGAGTAGGAAGCATCATGCATTTCAGTCTATCCATCAACCACACAATCATACTTGACACCAGCGATGGGCATTAACTTACAAAACTTCTATTCAGATTTCACTGCAAGAGCAGAGGGAAAAAAAAACATCTAAATGACATATTTTTATAAAGGTGTCATATGTATATATATATGTTGAAAGTAATTTTCTAACACAAGAATAAAGGTAAGACTAAAATACTAACTTCCAAGAGGAGCGCTGTGGGTATAGACCATCATGCATTGGTTTTTGTTTTGGTTTCACAGATGTAGACTTAAACTACAGTGTAATTTGTTCTTGACTGTCTTGCTTTGCTGGCATACAAGAAACATGAAAGAGGAAAACTGGAAGGAAATAACAGCACCAATCTACTGAGAAAGTTTCAACAGCTGCTGAGATGGCGGCCTGTTCCAAGAAGGACAAAGTTTTGAAATACCAAGGCACCAGAGCCAGAGCAATGGCTAGCCTGTAGAAGAACTTCGGACCCTCTGAAAAGCAGCAAGATGAACACAATAGAGGGAAAGCCAAGTCATTCATTAACAATGGTCCTCTTAAGTGAAAATTGTAACGGCATGGACAATATTAACGGGTATGGTTACTCAGCCAAGCCAGGTATATCCCCAACCACCAACAGGGCGACCATGAATCCAAGCTGTAGTCAGGGAACACTTCATTGTAACTTCAATCTTTAAAATAAAGGCTCCACAGACCATACATGAGTGAGTGAATGGACAAATGAATGGATAAATAGAATCTACAATTAGGTAGATTCTATTGCTGAATGCCAGGAGTTCCCTGTTTCTCATCTATTACAAAGTATTAGTCTTCATTACATTATGTATTATATTACATTGTATCACACATTATATTTCATATAATATGGATATATTATATATTATGTATTATATATTAATTATATATTATGTACATTATATTATATATTTTGATACTGACTGGGTATCCCTTCTGTATGCTGATTTTAATTTTTTTCTGAAAATATGCTATTTAATTAGTTGCATGACAAATATAACTACTGCTTTTTAATTTTTTTTATTTTTAATATACAGTTCCTTAGGCTCAGGGATTTCCTCTCCTATCCTCCTTCTTCTCTCCCACTGCTTTTCTTCCTTTCTCTATTATTATTTAGTTCTTCAGCAATTGTCACAGGTCCAACATTCTGCTCTTTGAAGTGTATCCTGACATCGTAGGTATAGACAATAGAAGAAAGTCCAACATCCTCTTGTCGAGCTACACTTAATAGTTTCATTTAGAATCCATCTTTTATTCAGGAGTAGAGATGAATAGAATTCTATATCATTTCTGTCTCCTTTAACTCAGCATATCTGGGTAACTTGTGGATTCACTTTTTTGATGGGGATGATATCATTGTGTGTTACATAATAAAAGCGATACAATGGGACCATAGCCCTGAGTGACAAAAGAGAGGTTTTGTTTATAGTGAATCATAATTGTTTATACTTACTCTTTTATGGGAAGATCGGAAGTCAATTCTATTAGAAATGATGGTAACTAAAATTTATCATTTATCACCTTTTGCAGAATACAACCGGGTGCTTTTGAAAAGAGATTTACTTGTTTATTTGAAAGACAGATTTACAGGGAAAAAAAAGAGACAGAGAGAGAGAGAGATCTTCCACACAAGGGTTGACTTCCTAGTTTCTTCCAGGTGTCCCATGTAAGCACCTGTTCCATTGCTTTGCCAGGCACAGAGCAGGGAGCTGCAGCCCAAACGTTGCATCCAGGACTCAAACCAAAACCTATGTGGGATACTGGTGCCGTTGCAGGTGGTGGCTTAACCCAGCACGCCACACCGCTGCCCCGGCTGGATGCTTTGAGTTTCATTCAGTCCTTCATGACAATCCTAGCAGGAATCACTCTTCTCTGTGACGGAGCAGAAAGCCAACACAGGTTGTAACAGTTCTGGCATTGGGACATAACTGATTAAAACACTATTTGTAATACCAACATTCCATATTGGAGTCCCAGAGTCCCAGATGCTCTGCTTCTGATCCAGGTTCTTACTGATGCAGCTTGGGAAGCAGCAGGGGATGGCTCAAGTACTTGGGCACCTGCTACTAAGGAGACCAGGATGGAGTCCTTGGCTTTGGACAGGTCCAACCCTGGCTACTATGGCCGGCTGAGAACGTAAGCCAGATCTCTTACTCAGTCTCTCTCCCATCTCTTGTTTCCCCCTCTTCTCTCCTCTCTTCCCTTCTCTCTAACTGTGGTACTCTGGCTTTCAAATAAATAGATCTTTTAAAAAAAAAAAAGTAAAAGTGGTTGTAGCAGTTATGGAAATCTAAAGCTGTTCTCATTCCAAAACACTGCAATAGTCAGAGCTTCCCTTGCTGCAAGGAGTCCAGGCCTCACCACCCAAGTACCACCCTCCACTGGATGGCAAGTTTCCCAGATGACACTCAGCCTAATCAAATAGTAATTAAAGCACCACAAACCTTGTCAAGTGATGTCATCACTTTCCAGCGAATTTCAAAAGAATCTTGAACAGTCTCCAAATGACATGACCAGTCAGAGACTGATGAAATTCAATCTGATTCATACCCCATCACCCAAGTGTTGAAGCAGATTATTTAAGAAAACAAATTCTATAAATTAAATGCATTAAATCATACTAGCAGGCACTGAACATTGAAAAGCTGGGCTCGGCCTCTACTCCTGTGCCTCTGGTAGCTCTAACTCAACAGAAAGTAAATATCATTTAATATCCCTGAACCAGTCAACCAAAAATGCCTTTAAACCTCTGGACTGTATCACCCTCACCCCAGAGAGGCAGAGAAGCCAAAATGTTCTCAGCTCTGCGTCTTACTGCTTTTGAGTTCCTGGTCCAGCCTGTGGCAAAGGAGGAAGGAGACGGCCAAAAAGACAGCAGATGAAGGCTCCGCAGAATGTGACAGTCCATTCAGACAGACAGTCTCTGAATCACCAAGATGTGACTGTGCTAACAATTGTGCGGATACACCCTTTGTATTCAGAAACAAAGCTTTCATGATGATGCTGATACCAGCCAGAGGAACCATGCTTAGAATTTCCGATCTATGGAATTGCCTCCAAAACAAGTTGGGGGGTGGGGGGGTTCCTTGAGGAAGGTTTGAATGAATTCAGCTTATTCTTTCACAGCCAAAACAGACAAGGGGAGGTGTGAAGGCTTGGGGCCCTAAATCGCACTAGCCACACATATTGGCTGTACATCTGAAATGAGCCAGTGTGAACTTAGATGTGCTCTACGTGTAAAATGCCTGCTATAATTCCAGGATCAGTTAACAAAAACAAAGAGGACATAAAATATCTCAATGGTGATACTGATTACATGTTGGAAAGGTAACCTGGGACTATATTAGGTTAAAAATATCGATATAAAACAGTTTTTTTATACAATATGAGTTTCCTACGTAACTTTAAGATCCTTCATACACATGGGTTTGGAAATAAACTGATCTTTTAAACCTATTTTTCAACAAACATTCTGAAGTGCACTTGGATTCTTAAAAACATTCATACATCTTGCCTGCATCATTTCCTCCTCCTCCTTCTTCTTATTATTATTATTATTTTGAAAGTGGCTACCAGAAACATGAAATTGCATCCTATTTCCATGGAACAGCACTGATTTGCTGTTGTAGTCTCAACGCAGGTTTCACTATTCAACAAAAGGGCAGCCAAATAGATCATGGGGGCTGTGCAAGGCACAAGGGTGCTTAGTAGTGGGTGCAAACAGGGGACAAAATCCATTCTGAGCTCTTCTAGCCACGCCATCCCAAGAGTAAGAACCTTCTCCTAATTTCCACACCATGCCCTCCTTATTGGCTACCTGACTGTGGGCAAGACACTCACTGATTCTCTTCCATTTTTCACATCCACGGAGTCCCATATGGAGACCCTTATGGGAATCGCAGGTTCTTTCACAGACTTAATAGCAGAATTGATATGAAGGGGCCTAATCCGAGGTCTCGCAGACAATGCATCTCAATAAGCATTTATTTTTGCTAGCTGTTACACGTAGATCCACGCCAATCCTGAATCTTCTGCAGACTGTGGAAAGCCTTCAGAATCAGTTCAGCACCACTCTAACGCGTCAGGCCAGTGAGGGTTCTCTCGCTGACTCCCACGGCTTGAACAAGCGCTGGGGGCTGGCCCTTCTCTCCCAGCAGTTGACCAAGAAACTGGAATTGGTTCAAGACGCTGCAAGATTTGGATTTCACCACAAGAAACCTTACCGCAACTATTGGGAAAGAAATATAAATGGCACATTTTTTTTTAACAAATGAAAAGGAAATCCAAAGAAAGAAATGCCAAATATATTATTCCTCATCAGCTCACTATAACTGCTATCTCTTCAAGATGAATGCCAGATGTAGAGCAGGATGAAACTTTCAATTATATAAAGATTAAATGACCTTAACAACAACTGGTATTCTTGGAGAGCTTATTAATCATCCTTAGTGTCCCTGTCAATGACCGTCCAGAAGCAGGAGGCGTCGGAGCGGGCAGCCACTTCCAAGGTGGTAAAAATAGTCCACTTGAAAGTGCGAGGTGACAAAAAGCCGGTGGCACGAGGCAGGGGCATGAAGGGCTCTTCCCGCAGCCTGCTTTCCCACCTTGTGGAAATGAGTTACTGGACACAGAGTTCATTAAGCTGTAAGCCCAATTACTATCACATGGCATCAACCGTATTGCAATTACAGTCCTTCTGAGAGGCAGCCAGCCGCCGTTTTCAGCAGAGAAACACTGGTTTAGACAAGGTTTATAAATGATTTTCATTAACTATCATTTACCATTAGCGCAAATAAAAGCACTAAATGCCCACTTTGCTGTAGAGAATGACCTTTGGCCTGGATTCTCTCGCTAACGGATGAGGGCTAAATGTATTGTGACAGCTCCTAATCACATTTAGTGCAGCCCGTGATTTGATGGCGCTGGGTGTCCCATCAACTCCAGACAGCCCTGGCAAGGCCATTATATCCTGCTTCCTTTTAGAGATATTCATATTAGGATCCCAGGCAATGGAAAAAAAAAAATAAGCCTTACCAATCACCCGGAGTAGATTTCAATAGTTTTAAAAACTCACAGAGCTACATCATTAGCTACAAAGAACTGCTCGCACTAAGAACATATTTCTCTTTATAATTCAGGTTTGTACGCCTAAAATGCATGAATCCGATAACCCAACTCCAGTACTATAGATTAAAAAAAAATCATAAAAAGTCATCCTAACTCACCAGTCAGAAACAATCCTCTCCCAAATCCACACATAATGTTTTGCAGCTCAGCTTCATCTCATAAAAAGTTAATACAGCTGTGCGATATTTAATACTGAGGCTGGTGCCTGCTTTGGTGCTAATCCAGGATAACACACTTCACAAAAACGTCAAGGGGAGAACGTGGGAAAGGGAAAGTCAAGACTCCTAACAAGAAAGGGCTTTACTTTGGAACTCTCACTCCTTGGTCTGAACGAAAACAAATCAACGGTCGACAAACGTTCGACATAAAAACACGAAACTGTGAGTGAGGCTCCGTCTCACCCTAGGTAAAGGCTTTCCTATGCCTCTAAGAGATTGGATCATCTACCTCCCTAGCAACCGCTGAACCCCCACATCGGGGATCATGGCTGCTCATTACACACTCTGAGACCAAAAGAGAAAAAAGGTAGAAGATTTACACGCTTAATGCAAAAAGAAATGCTTTATAATAAGACTTTTGTAACAAGCCAAAAGGCAGCAATGTGCAGTAGTGGTTCCGAAGCAGGCGTCAGTATCAACTGTCTCTGCAGCATAAAGGCCTTGCTTGTTCTCTGGGCTTTGTTCCCCCACCAGCACAACCTTTCATACCAGGAGCAAAGCAGCAAGCTAATGCTCACTCTGTTCTACAGGAAAGTGAAACATATTTGTGAGGGGAAAAAAAAAAGCAAGGCTTTTCATCTCGATACAAATATTTAAAGAAAAGTCACAACACCAGAGGATACTGTAGTCCTTTGGAAGTTAAAAATAGATGGTTTACATAGACAGGTCCGCTTTCTGCAGACTTTGGGCAGGACGCTGGGTGTTTTATCAACACCGAAGGAACCTGAGCAATCTAAAGACTCTGCTACCTGGCTAGCCTTAAAACACAGAGGCCCCATGATCATCGGAATCTATCTACAGGAGCTTGGAAGACAGGGAATACACTTCTGTGAACTAGACTTGTAAAGTCAGAGATGGGCAAAGTCACTTTAAAGATACATAATGGGCTTCTAAGAGAAGAAAGGAACCTCGTGTGAGTGGGCTGCTGATGGTTCCTCCTGGGGCAGGCACTGTGTCAAACCATTTACTGCCACTGGTTTTATACGTAGGGAACTTGAGGCCCAGCGAGCCCAACAGCCTCCTCAGGCCACACATAGAAGTCAGCTGGCAGCGTCTGCCCACGCCATAGCTTAGGGAATCTAGTGGCAGATCTCATTTTTTTGTACCATTGATGTCATGGAGGATTTTATCCTGATGCCGCTGAATATTTAAATTGTGGAACTCACTTTGAGACTCACTAAGCAACCAGCTGACTATAATCAGTTGCCTGTGCTTACGGGGAGAGATGAATGGGTTGGTCACTGTATGTTCATCAGTTGGTTTTCTGCCTTCATTAGATATTAGCGTGTTCATTGACATTAGAGTCAACAACATTTGTGAGCCAATAACCAACACAAGAATCCACTAGCATCACATTGAGGAATCAGTGTTCTGATTGTACTGAGATACGGTCCCAAATATGACAAATCACAAATGAGATCCCCAGCACACTTGGGCTGGAATATTCTGGACACTGCCATTGAGATCCTCCCTTTAGGTAAATGCACATACTTCTACAATTCATGGTTTCTGGTCTCCCACAGCTTCTCAAAATATTTTTTAAAGGATTACAGAAAATAAAGGCCTAAGGTCACATAGTTAACCTATAAAGAGCTCATTACCCATCTTGTAATACGACCCAACAAAGAGAGTGCCCTGAATGTGACAATTCAGGACATGCCTTATTTGTACTTCTTCATGCTATTCTGCACTCTGGATATGGATAATAAAGCCCATTGTACATCTTTTTCCTTTTTTTTTTATTTCAAAGTCACTGACATGCAAAGCTCTGCTCGGTTCTTTAACATCATGCATTTATGAACAAGGCACCACTGGAAATGAAATATTCTAAATGTTTCTTCAAATAGATGCTCCATGTTTTAGCAAAACCAGGCAGTTCCACTTAATTTGGTTTCCTTTGAAGACAGAGAGCTTTTAAACTCAATCTTTAAAAAATGGGTCACCTGTAACTGTGTCGATTTCCTAATTTATTCATTGCCTTAACCTTGACATGACCAGGCACAACAGGCAACCTGTTCATAGACTATCCATGCTGGAGTTTAAATCAGGGGGAAATGCACCTTGAATAATACTTAGAAACAGAGTTGTGAGGCCAAACCCTAGGAGACCACGATAGTTGAGAGCTTAAGTGCAATGACAGAGGTCTGAAACACACGGAGATTTTAATTCTACCTGTCGCACTTGAGGTGTATAATTGCGTGTATTTGCCCAATACTTTTACTTCAGCCAACTTCTGTGAGTCTCGGCTTTCCCACCAACGTTGGAATTTTTTTAAGTCTGACAATTGAACAATTACTATGTTCAAAGCATTACCCTGATTAGCAACTTAGAGCCTCATCACTTTTCAATTAAGGTCATATTATTATTATATTATTGCCATCTATGCAGGTGGGGAATCTTCAAGCTTAACTGAATTAAAAGTCTTACCAAGAGCACCCAATTATAATCCCAAAAGCCGGGCTTTGAACATAGGCTGTCTCATTCTCACTTGCCTCCTTATTCATTTCTCTTAATATTTTCAGGTCTGATAGTATAATTTAGTGGGATGATAGGCAGGCACTTCAAAAATCTAGTGGGGAAAATGGAATTAAAAGACTAAGTGTATTATGATGAAAAAATGTTAATTCATAGATTTTTAATATACGTTTTCCAAATTTTACGAGAAAATTTGTTTTGTATCAAAATACCTTTTAATTACATTTTCACAAACCTTTTGCAGGTCTCTTGAATATAGAAAGTACATTACCCATAGTAACTATTACCATATAGTAACTATTCTGTAACTGCATTTTTATTTAATTTTCATTTTGCTCTTGGTTTTATTTCACATCAAAGTAAAAAGAAATGTGGACCCTTAAGGTTAAAAGTTATTCCTCGCATAGGTAAAATTCCTAGCTACTGAGTGAAAACATTACTTACACAGATCTAATAATAGCAGTAATCACATCATCATAGTAACAGTACCTAGCTACAAGCTCAGCAGATCTGGGCTACAGTCCCAGGTCTGCTACTTGCTGGAAAGATCTTGGACAAGTTGCTCAAGCACTTCAAGTTTCATCTATATAAGATCTAGATGCAGCCTGCTAGCTCATAAGACCACATGGAGCATTAAAGGCAAAAACAACAGCAAAGGCACCCAGCTCCACAGATTAGGGACAATCAGAATTTCGGCTCTTATCTGGGATCTGGCCCCCTGCTCTCAATAGATTCCAAGTCCATGTGTATCAATTATGTCTCTGGCTATGTTTGTTCACTTGGGGAGCCATATGCCAGAAAAGCTTTCCAAAAAAAAATCATTTATGTTCTATTACTTTTAAATGTCCAGAACATTTTCTCTCATGAGCACCTTCATCTGCACTACCCCAGCAATGTTCACATACACAAAAAACACCACATAAGGCATCTCAGTGTTCCCATTTTATCCCAGCCATCTACAGAGCATTTCTTTCTTTTTTTTAAAAAAAAAAAAGATTAATTTATTTTTATGAAAGGCGGAGTCGGAAAGGGAGGGAGATAGGCAGAGATACAGGGAGAAAAAGACCTACCATCTGTTGGCTCACTCCACAATGACCAAAACAATTGACACTGAACCAAGAAGAAGCCAGCGGCCCCCAATTCAACCCAGGTTTCCTCATGGGTGGCACTTGGGCTTCTTCTCCTACTTTCCCTGATCTCTATCATGGAGCTGGATCAGAGGTGAGGCAGCCAGAACTGAGCGGGTACCGAAACCTGCAGAAAACAGCCAACCCACTGCACCGCAGCACCAAAAATGCACTTCTTTTTCTTTTCAATGAATTTCATTCTAGAAGTTACTTCCTTTTACTCTTGCTTTTTTTTTCCCCCCACCAAGTGCAGGATGAATCACCCTAATTCAAAATTCATAATAGTCAAAAATCCGAAGCATGTCTGGTCCCAAGTATTTCGTGTAAAGGGATAATTAAGCCTGCATACATCAACCTCTGAGCATTCTCTGTGCATCTTCTACTGTTTTCATTAATAATACTTCTGCCGTGGGTACAGGCTTCACAAGGGTGTCCCTTGGTGACATCCAGCAAATGCTGAGTGCCCACTCCCAGTAGCACAGCTCTGGGTTCATTTTCAATTGCTGTCTTCATGACGATCCCATCCCATCCCCTTTGCTCAGTCCCAGTCTTTGAAAAAGTCTCATCTATGTCCTCGAGATTTCATAGAGCCTTTCCTTTATGATATCTCAAGTCAGAAAAAAAACAGATAATATCTGTGTGTTGACTGCTGAGAAGGAGAAAAGAATGATGTAGAGAAATCATACCAAGTCAACCAGTTGAAAAATGAAAAAGTCCTTCTAAACACTGTCTTCTCCTACACCATAGCAAATAACTAGCTTTATTTCTCCCTAGCTACTTTCGATTATTAAAAAGTCTTTACTATCCCATTTTCTTTTGCCCTGTGGTCTTTGGATCTCATTAGAAATGTTTATTCTTGAGAATATAAGCTGTGCCATACACTTCAAAAATATTGAACTATTCTGCTTTAATCGCCAATTAGCATTTTTTCTTTCTTTTCTCTGTGCATATAAGAGTTAGAGTGTTCTTTTTCTGAACAGAGGCTGAGCCCTTTCACACAAATTTCAAATGGGGAAAATGATAACGGAATAGCCTTCCTTTCTCTTTGTAAATCTTTGAAACTCAAGCAGACACTAATTTATCACAAATAATCCTCCTCTCCTGAGAAGTGAATACAGGATGTGCCTCTTAACCCAAACCAACTCAACGGTATAACTTTGCTTACAATTTGGGGTACTTAAGGGTTCTGGGGAGACAGAAAGGGATGAGAAACTAATGCTTACCTAGACAGCAAACAGTGACGGCACCCAGGAATGCGCCCACTCATCGGAACCTCCGCTCCTCTCACGCAGAGCCTGTCTCAGCTCAGACACTATAACACACACAAGTGACTGGTCCTCACCCTACTTCTTACGTGGATCCATTGCCATTTCTTTATTCCGACATCAACTCCACAAGATTTTAACTCAGTGGATGTATATTCTTTCCTAACTGTCAGAAGCAAGTCCCCAGCTGAAAGCTGCAGCAGCTCCAGAGCATACACATTTTGTCCTTAGATTACAAGTCTCGGGGCTTTGTCCACAGAGGTTAACTCTAAAAATGGAAAACCAATGACATGTAAGCATAATTTTGGTGGATATGTAGCTACTTTATACTTGAATTCTACCTAAGGAATGGAGGCAACACCATCAGGCAACCACTCCAACTGGCCCTCTCCTTTCTACCCCCCTTTGATTCTACAGCATCTCGCTCTTTCTCATACTGCTGAAATACCTCCTACTAAAACATATTCATAAACTTCCTGAATTCTTGCACACCAAAAATATCTGTATTTTGCCTTCATGCTTAATTGGTAATGTGGCCAAATATAGAATTGTAGCTTCAAACCTCCCCCACCTTCCCTGCTCTCTAAAGACACCACTTCTTGTGTTCTGCCATCCTGTGTTGCTGACAAATGGGGAGTGTTACCCTTGTTCCCATTCCTTTCCTCTTCTCTGTGAAGCTTACAGAATCTTCTCTTTATCCTCAGAGCACCAGAATTCCCTTAGGATGCAGTCAATACATTACTTTAATTTTCATACTAGAAACCCAGTTTAAACTATTATGTTTTTTTCCCCCCAAAGGGCAGCGCTAAATAGTTGGATACCTCCCTATTAAGGGTTCCCAAGAATGTTCTTAGGGATGGGTTTCTTTCTTCCCATCTCTCAGAACTGCTCTCCTGTGTTCTGGACTCTTTCCCAAGCTGATGTTCTTGAGGAACTGACAGAGGTCCTTTCTGTTTCACAGTCCCGGAGTCCTTTACTGTTAGAGATCTCAGGACGGTTATAAGTCAAGCTATTTCAGCTTCCATATCAACCTCCTAGGAAGCCTATGGCAGAGGAGCCGTCAGTTATCAAATCCAAATCGACAACAGAAGACCACCAGGTGAGCAATAGGTTTCCTTTGTCTGAAGCCTGCTTGGCATTTCCTGGCAATTCCAATCTGCAGAGTTACATTTGTTCTGCTAAGGAGAATGTTCTTCCATTCCTTTCTAGCTAGGCCCTATATTCTGTCCTTTCCTATTCTTCCTTTCTGGAACTCTCATTAGACTCACACTGGAGTCTAGACCTATGTTCCTTATCTTAATTCTATTTACCTATTTTCTAACTTTTTACTGTATGTTATCAAATGTTCCCATAATTCTGTCCTCAAGAAAACAATATGGGGACTGGTGCCAGTCAATGCATGCAATGCTGGCATCCCATATGGAAAACCAGTTCAAATCCCAGGCATTCCACTTCTGATTCAGCTCTGTACAAATGGTCTAGAAGAAGCACAGCATTAAGATCTCTCTAATGCTTGAGTGCCTGCACCATGTGGGAGATCTGTAAAAAGCTCCAGGCTCTAAGCAAGTGTTACACTGCTGGGAGAAAAGCAGCCAATAGCTGGTAGGCATACAGGGCCTGATTAATGCCAAATCTGTGTTCTGTGTTCACTATACTATGCCAGGGTCCCAGCACAGTTACCATTTCTTTCAAAAATATATGGGAACTCTGCATGATGCAACGTGGTGGGAGACAGGGGACACTGATCCAGGAGATGCCACCTTGGCCCCAGGCACACCACACACCATTATGGGTGAGGGGGCGGTTTGCACAGTGCTGCAGATTGCCCAGGAAAGGAGGTCTGGGAATGTGTTAGAATTAAATGCTGCTGAGGGTATGTTTGACAAGGGAGGAATGACTTTTGGGGTCTTCCATGCACCAGGCCACTGTATTCACAGATAGGCAAGATTGCTGAGGTGTGGTGGTTTAGAGGGGAGAAGCCATAGGGTATGTCTGGGTCAGGCTAATGCACCTGCCAGATCGGAGCTGGGCTAAGTAACACTGCCCACTGCCCAATAGCACACACAAAAGCTGGGGCTTGGGGGCAAGCCTGCCTGGGCGAGGCCACAGTACCCGCCCATGAGTGTCAGGGCAAGAGGCAGGCATGTCAGGCTGGGCTGCAGTACCCACCAGAACACAAAAGAACCAGATCTGGGGGGACAGATTCTGGACAGGATTTGTAGACCTGCCTCTGTGTGACTGCAGCACTTGCTAGTTTGCACTAAAGCTGGGGGTGATAACAGGCCAAGTCAGGCTGGACCAAGGAACTCACCAACATTCACAGCAGCCAAGGCTGGGAGGAAGCCAGGACGGGCCAGGGTGCAATACCTACCTATACACATCAAGACTGGGACTGAGGGTAGATCATGCAAGGCAGGGCTGTGGCACCTGCCAACAGGAGTGAGATTAGAATTAGGAATAGGCCTGGTGGGGAACTTTGGGAACTCATCCCTATATCTCCAGGAAGCAAATCACACTGGGGAGCTCAAGCACCAGGACTGTGGGTGGGCCAGACTAGACAAGGCTGCAACGTTTGTCAACATACGGGTGGGCCAGGTCTGAAGGCATATGAGTCTGGATGAGGCCTCAGCACCTGCTGGCATACACAAGAGCCAAGACAGGATGTGGGCCACACTGGGCTGGGCTAGGCTGCAATACCCATTTGCAAGAGCTGAGACTAAGGGTGAGTTATCACAGCCTGACTGAAGCACCTATCAGCATGCACAAGATCCAAGGTTGAAAACAGGCCTGGTAGGGGAACTTTATGGACTTTCATGCTAGGTTGTAGTTCACACTGGTGAGCACAAGAACCAGGGCTTGGGGCACAGCAGGCTGGATAAGGCTGCAGATGTGGGCTGGGTCTGGGATCATACAAGATTGGACTGGACCTCACTACTTGCTACACTTGTAAAAGCCAAAATGGGTACAGGATGGGCTGGGCTAGATTACCGCATCTGCCATTCACGTGAGAGCTGGGTCTAGGGTAGTCAGGCTAGGCTAAGCTGTGGCATTTGTCAGTAAGAGCTGGAATGCATGCAAACCAGTCAAGCTAGGCCACAGTAAATTACCAGTGAGTGCCAAGATAAGGTCTAGGCCACAGCACTCAGAAGCACACACGAGATCTGAGACTGGGAACAGGCCTGGCAGGGGTGCTTATGGGAACCACTCTGCTAGGCTGTAGCTCCACTGATGAACAAAAGAGCTGCAGTTGGGACCACATCAGACCAGACCAGGCTGTATCACCCTTTGGCAAACATGTGGGCCAGATCTAGGGGTAGAACAGGCTGGCAGAGTTCCCACAAACACTAACACAATTGAAAGCCAGAACAGGGTGTTGCAAGCCAAGCTACTTTGGGCCACAAAACCCACCAGTTCACATGTGGGACAGAGCTAGGGACTGGCCAAGATGGGCTAGGCTGTTACACCCGCTGGCAAGAGCTGGGACTGGGAATGAGTCACACTGAAGCAGGTTGCAACACCTATTGGTAAATGTTGAGACTGGGAGCAGGCCATGCCAAATTAGGCCACAGCATCTGCCAGCACATGCAAGACCCGGGACTGGGAGTGAGCCTGGTAGGGGAACTTCAGGGACTCCCCTGTAAAACCACTGCTTCCACTGGTTAGCGTGATAACTGGGACTGGGGGTGGGATGGGCAGAGCTATAATACCACTAGCTGGCATGTGGACTAAGTCTATGGGCAGGCCAGGCTGGGATGGGATGCCACATCCACCAGTGCTTGCAGCAGCCAGAATGGATGCCAGCTGACCAGACAAGACAATAGCACCTGCTGGCAAGTGCTGGGACTTGGGTGTAAGTCATGTCAGGTCATGTCAGAGGGTGGAAAGAACGGGTTGGACAACTCTCCTGGCCAAGTTTTACAGCAAATGTTTGCGTCTGTGGATGCACTAAGGTGGACCTGGTCAGCCAATAAAATATATTATATTATATTAGTGCTTTCCAAGGTGTCATCAAATGACCGTCCTCCATTCCTGGGTGCTGGATCCCTGTCTCTTCCACCCCCACTAGACACAGGATGTTAAAAAGAAGAAGAACTGAAATATTTATCCCATCACCTTATTTAGCTTAAATGCAAAGAAGTATTCCTAGGGAAGTAATTTAAAGAGTTTTGCTTCTACATTGTAACTGCCCAATAAAGTGAATCTGAAAGACAAGCAAATAATTAAAACAAAATAAAAGTTATTTAAAATAAATAGATAAAGTATCATTGGGTTTACTGAAGTTTTAGTAGTAATTCAAATTCAATAAATTCTCACACTATTTCCCCCTTCTAAAGATGTGACTAGATTTAACTAACAATCTCTAATTTTTCACCAAAAAAATCACAAAACCTGTTTGGGAGAATGAATTCGTCATTAACTACTAAGGAAATCTCTTTGTGGTCTTAAAACCGAGGAAGACTCATTTGTGTTCAAGTTTCTGTTCTTTGGACTATAGAAGACACAGGTTGAATTCTGTATGACATATCTCTGTTCCTAGCTGTATTGATCTAATTAGAACTTCACGTTTGTTGGAACGCTTTCTTTTACTTATTGATCGGCATCTTAGTGAGGTATGTGAATATCAACTAAATAATGGTTAAGATTTTTCACACATTGCGGGCCATCTTTTAGGCCAACTGCTTTGAAAGCACGACTACACAGAGCAACATGTTAAACTTCACTTTCAAATTCTTTTCTATCTTACATGATTATAATTCAAAATTGTCTACAAACAGCTATTTAGGTAAACATACACCTGGAGAACTGATGTGTATTTGTGTTTAATAACTGGGCTTTGGCCAATTCATTAGAAAGACTAACGCAGAGCAGGTACACTATCAGCACAAACTTCTAGATTATGTAAGCACAAGATAAGATCATGAAAATTCATATTATGAAAAAAACCATTAGCCACTGAGAGCACATATTCTAGAACACATAGTACAAAGTACACAGAGAAATTGAGCTAAAAGACATCTGTATAAAGTGCTATGAGATGCATACATGATTTTTTAATACACATTTTCCATAAACTTTTGCAAGTTTACTCATACTATCTGCTTCTTGCTGCTATAACAAAATGCCTGAGGTTGGGTAACACTGACAGAAAAGGAGCTATTTAGCTCACAGTTTGGAGACTGAATGTCCAAGAACAGAAGACTCCATTTGTTCAACCTCCAGGCAGACAGCATCATGGCACAATGTGAGACAGGACATTGCCAGAAGGAGGGGAGGGGTCCAGCTGCAAAGATCTTGCTTAATCCTTCCAAGGGTAGTGACCACAATGACCTATCTGACTCCCATGAGGACACATCTCTCAAGACTGCACCACCATCACAACCTCACACTGGGACTCAAGCTTCCACCACAAGAACCCATGGGAGTCAAAACATTTCTAAACCATGGTGGTGCCTTTACTTGTTCTCCAAGATTATTACAGTTGCACTCATTTAAAAATATATATATATTATGCAATTTTGATGGAAGGGAGCAAGAGTTAGATGCACGTGATCAGCCAACCATCTTGAGTTAGTATCCAAATACCAATTAAAGCCTGTTGGATTGACAAAATCTCACTAAGATTTATAGTCCTAAATGGTAGCAAATGTGTGGGGGAAATAGACACTTTCCTCTTACAGGAGAAAGGCCAGAGAATCCTTTATGGAGGGTTAAAATGATCCAATTCATAGCTAAATAATATTACATTCATAATCTACCCATCTCGCCTGCAGACACATTGGCCTGGCTAGCTAGAGAGACATCATATAATTCTGTCAACCGAAGCATTCTCCTTCCATATAAATAAATAAGTAATGGATAAACAGGGGAAGGGTGAAAAAAGTATTCTATACCCGCCAAATGGACAGAGATGACATGAAAACATGCCTTTGACGTGTGATTGACAATAGTGAATTGCAGAAAACGATGTTCTTATAGCTCCAACAAAAATAATAAGTGATACAAGTATGCATATATAGCTGATATTGCTCGTGACTATTCTGATACACTTACATAATAATATGCTTCTGACACATCTTGTCTACTCCTATTTCATTTTATTTCTTATTTTCTCTGACATAAACCAGACATAATTGATGGCTACCGTCAATTAAAATAAGAAATAGCTTACACGGCATCACAAGGCAGGTGCTGCAAGGTTTTTTTGGGAAATAAGAAGTGTTGACACAGTATGCTGATCGAAGAGTGTTATAAATCATACAGTAAAACATTTTATGTCCTAACTTTCATCTCCAATACCTCGAATATTTTAGATATCCGTTTTCTATAGCCAGTGTCAGAATCCTTCGTATCACAGTCTGAATTCACCCTAAGACAAAAACAGCTTTCACCATTTAATTTGTAAATGACAATTTCCTGACATCATCCAGAATCAATTCTAGTTGTACTCTATCCCAAAAGGTCCTGTGTGATGTTCTCCTTTCCTTCCCATTTCATCATGATCTCTTTTTTTTTTTTCACTTTTCTTGGACATTGTAAAGAACAGTATAAGCAGGACCAGAATGCATTTGGCGAAAAACAAACTGTTTTTGCAGTGCCTAATTAGTGAAGCTTGGGCTTGTCATATAATTTCAAATGTGACATCAGAATACATTCAAAATTTATATTTGAGGCAAGTTTCCCCAAAAAAATCCATCAAAAGTTTCCTGCATATCTGTTAATGCTTTGGATTTGTAGCACTTTCTTTTTATTATATCTCAGAATTTCCATCTCTAATTATATTACCCATCTGTTCTTACATGTTTTCTACATGTATTTCTTACATATTAATAACACTCCAGTTCTGAGAGTCTCAACATCTCTGCCATAAATGAGTTTAATTCTGATGATGATGCTATCTTTTCATACTGTGTATTCTGCCAGAAGAAACTCCTGGTTTCAGATTGGCTCAGCTCCAGCTGTTGCATCCACTTGGGGAGTGAACCAACAGATGGAAGATCTTTCTTTCTGTTTCTCCTTTTCTGCATAAATCTGATTTGTATTTCCATTAAAAATAAATAAATCAGAAATACAGAAAGAAAAAGGGAGAGAGAGAGAGAAAGAAAGAAAGAAAGAAAGAAAGAAAGAAAGAAAGAAAGAAAGAAAGAAAGAAAGACGAGAAAGGAAAAGAGAAAAGAAAAGAAAAGAAAAGAAAAGAAAAGAAAAGAAAAGAAAAGAAAAGAAAAGAAAAGAAAAGAAAAGAAAAGAAAAGAAAAGAAAAGAAAAGAAAAAGAACTTGAACACAATGTGTTGGGCCAAAGAAACTGCAGCCAATGGGTCTCAGTTTAAGCAAGGCTATGTCTCTGGACTATAAATTTCAGAAGTGCTCCTCTGTCTCCCTCACCATTCCAACTGCAAGGTCAGACAGGGAGATTACACGGGGATAGACCCTCCCCATGTCAATAAAGCTTTGATAAAAGACAAATCTGGTTAAGAAGAATAGAATATCCAGGCATATTTCAAAAACAGTTAATGTCTCCTTTTCTCCTTCAGAAGCACCATGGACTCTCAAATTCGCTGTGAGAAGCAGAGTTCCTAGAGGTAAAACTCACAAAAGCACAGGAATATACAGACGTGTCTACACCTCGGAGATAGCCTGGGTTTCCCTGTCCTGGTCCTGGCTGCTCCCCAGAGCTTTCTGCTCTGCGTATTTGCCATTCTCTCTATGTGCTTGTTTTTCCAGTCTGAGGACCACTGACTGTTTCTGCGATTATGAATTCTCTGAGGGATTTCAGACTTGTTGATTTTTCAGTTTGTTCAGCATTTTTCTTGTTATGTTCATGAGATAATGTCTAAGTTCCCTACATGCCAGATTTGGAAAAGCAGAAATTTTATAATCCTCGCCACTAAATGCTTACTCAAACGTGTCTGTGATTTGAAAATACATGTTCTTGTTATTTTAAACATGAAGAGATCAAGTGACATATCTTACTGAAACAAATTCATCCAAGAAATTACCAACAACTCATAAAAGAGAAGTTGTAGTCTCTTTCAGGCTGGTGTCCCAACTGATAACGTCAAATATGTATAACCAATGGATTACGCAAATTCTAGTAAAGTGGTTAATGAAATCAATAGCAAGACGTCTTTAGCTAGAGAAGGAAGCTGTGATGAACTAGGGCAACTTCCAACTTACATCATTCTACTTATCAAAATTAAAAACAAAATACCCTACAACAGAATAAAGCCAAAAGGCTAATAAATATACGCTCACGTTTATGAATAATCAAGGTGACCAATACCAAAAGGGGGCAATTTAAAATGGTGGTAGAAAAATAACTTCTATGTCTATAAAATTGCCTGCATTGTATATAGAAAGCACAACTATAGCTATTCTGGAAAACAATATATCAAGGTTGATTACAGACACCATAACCAAGCCATCCAACCCCAAACAGGATCCATGGAGACATTCTGATACAACCGAGTATTGCAGGAACTTTAGGATGCCTGCCATCAGAGAAATGATTCAACAAGCCATGGAATATGAGAAAGTCTTTACTGAAGCAAACCAGCTGCATACAAAGCATGAGTGAATATCAAACACATACTTTGCATATAATAACAAGCCAAATGCAAACCACACTATAGTACGCAGAACAAGATGACACGTGCTATAGGAGGGAATGTCTCCTTAATGACAGGAAACAAGCAGATCCCAGGGTAGAAGAGGAGAACTCGATTGGATAAAAGGACGTACCCAGGATCTAAGACAAAACATAGAAATAAAACAAGAGAGGTATGGCAACAAATATGCATGCAAGTCCTCACGAAGAACCTCCATGCTTCACGCACCTTCGCATTTTCCCCTGAACCTGTCAGTCATGGAGGACAGGGACCATAACCCTGACTCTTTGCCTTTTATTTACCAGTTTCTCTCTCAGGCTCTGAGTCTCATGCCAGGATAGCAACCATGTAGCCATTAGCTTCCTATGAGTTTGTTTCCAAAAGAGTGATTCATTTAAAAAAAAAAAAGTGATCCTCAATGCTCACTTCTTCATTTTAGATATTCTGTCTGGATTTGGAATTTTGTTTGTGATTCTTAAACACAATGAGAACCTTTAAGGAAATGTTATGTCCCTTGATACGAAGTGCTTACTTGAATTTGTCTATAATTTGGAAGTATGTTCTCCTTTTATGAAAAAATTACTGGAGAAACTCTTTCTTAAACACATGTACCAGTGCATTAGCAGCAGCTGTAAGTGAGAAGTTAGGGTCCCTGGCACTGAGTCTAAGCACCTCTACTAACAGATTCAGGCACCAAAGAACAAAATTGACCAAGGGAGCTAGTTCCAGGAAGTGGAGAACAGACCCCAGCTTCCCCATCGGATATACATGACTTCATTCCAACAGGCCAGCTGTTTTCCACAATCATCCTTCCTTAGTGGAAATAGCACCACTATTCCCAATGAAGCGCACAGCCATCTGATGTTCGTGTTCATGTCCAAGGGCAGAGAGGGACAAGAGTCTGAACAATGATATGACCAAGCGCACTCAAAGTTAAGAACCTTGGGCAGAGGCAGGGCATTGGTACTGATGGGGAGCCAGAAGAGTCAGCATTTGCGTACTTTCACGTTCTTATAATGAAAGGCAGAAGAAATGGATTTTTTGAAACATTTTCCTGCAATAGAACAGGGGCTTTAATACTAAAAGTCCAGCACATCATCAAAGATGTTTTTAACTTTGGGGCAGGCATTTGGGACTGTCGGTCGGTGCTTCATTTGGGTATTGGGGTCCACTTCTAAGTCTAGGTTCCTGTCAACACTCACTCTTGGAAGCACAAGATTAGGGGTGCTTGAGCCCAGCTGTTGATATGGTAGACCTGAATTAAGTTCTGGGATCCTGGCTTTGGGCCTGGCCTAAACCTGACTGTTTTCTTCTCTTTCTCTCTGTCTATCTCTCTGATTTGGGTGTCTTACCTGGAACCTTTTAAGCTCCTTTAACAGCACTTGTCATGGGGATAGCCAAATGCACTTTTAATTAGAATTTTGTTATTTTGGTGGTTGTAAAGAAGCTACTCCTCAACCTGGCAGATGTGCCACAACCCCCCGTTACTGCACTCCGCTCAGGGGGTTATCACTGACGCCTCTCTCCCCTTTCCATCCCTGTCTCGCCCTCTGTTTTCCTGTCTTTTAAATAAAAATAAAGAAATATTTTTAAAAGCTACCTTTCTTCATTTATAAGTCACATGTCACCCCTGCCATAGCACCAGATCATTAAATTCATTCTCATTGACAAAAAAATGTATAGGGGAAAAAAAAGGAAAAGCTCACAAAAGCCTCCTGCAAAATGTAAAAGAGTCCCAGAAGAGAGAATTAAAACGCTCATTTTAGTTTTCCTGAGGTCTAAATCTCCTCAGGCACCTTCTGTGATCTTTTATTTAGAAGGAAAAAATATTCAGCTGCCCGCCTATATTTTTCCTTTAGGCATTTAGTCCAAAAGAAAGAAAAAAAGAGGAAAATATTTCCAAGGAAAGTCTCCAATTTAAGCAATAACAGAACAGACTAGAATTGAATTTTACAGGAAGTTGAAAATAGGGTTATTTAGCCTAATCCTGGACATAGAGATTGCATGGGAGAAGCTCTGACCTTCCACGAGGAATTGGAATCAGTACCGATACAAACAAATGTCTCCCACTATCAGAAAACAAAAGTAGCAGTAAGAAAGATGCTGATCACTCTGATCACAGAAGCCCTATTAATGGACAAAGGAACTGAAGTGGAAAAATAACTTCAGATTTCCACCTGGTGTACAGAGTAGTTCCCCACCCCTTCACAAACACGTACACCTAGCAAACAGGTGTCCGTGCTCGTGACTTGAGCCAAGCACAGTAACGCTAGGGTCATGGCACATCTCCCAGGCCGAAGGAGGGACCTCTCAGATTTCTCAACCAATGAAGTTGTCAGCAGAAGGAGTAGTTTAACAAAAGTCCACTTCACCATCCTGGGCACAAGATATGATGCCCAGGTCCTATCCAGAAACATATATGCAGTCTTTAGGACCCATGTACGTAACTTAAATCACCCACCCTAGATATTGGATATTGGATATTCCCACTTTGGGAATCCTCAGGGAAGTCTCCACATTGTGAGAATAAGAAGCGTGTAGGCGGGGCAGGAAGGCAGCTTCATATTACACACAAGGAGAAGACGCACCCCAGACAGAGCACCTGAGACACCCAGAGTCTGGAACAAAAGGAGAGGCCACCGAAAGACCCAATGATCTCCTGCTCCACTTTCATCTTACAGATACTTCCTAATATTAACACAGACTAACATTTACCTATAAAGATGGTCTCTGCAGCCTGATATTTTATAAGACTTTTTGTATTTATTTACATGAAAGACAGTGTCAGAGAGAAGGGCAGAGGTGAAGATGCCCTCCAGAGCTGGCACTATGGTGCAGCAGGCAAAGCTACCACCTGTGCTGCTGGTACTCCGTATGCGCATTAGTTTGAATCTTGGCTGCTCCACCTCCCATACAGCTACCTGAAATGGACCTGGGATAAATGGAAGAGGATGGCCCAAGTGCTTGGGACACTGCTACTCATCTGGGATACTCTTGATTCTTGGCCTCAGCCTTGACCAGCTCTCGGCCCCTGAGGCCGTATGGGGAATGAATAAGTAGAGAAATGATCTCTCTTTCTCTCTATCTTTGTCTCCCCCGCCCATTTATAACTCTTTTAGACAAATTAATTATTTTAAAAGAGGAGAGAGATCTTCTATTCACTGTTTCACTACCCAAATGGCCACAACACAGTCTGAACCAAGCAGAAGCTGTAAAATCTGTCTAGGGACTGGACCACAGAACTTACTTGACAGGAACCCATCTGACACTTGCGGGTGCTGAGGCTGGGGGCAGCCAGGCTGAAACACCCACCAGCACATGCAAAGGCTGGAACTAAGGCCAGATCATACAAAAGTAGGGTCACTCCACCTGTTGCCATGCATGGGACCCATAACTGAGGGGAGGCTGGGTAGGGAAACTTCAAAAATTCCCCAATAAGTCAGTTTCTGCTGCAGAACTCAAGAGCTGGGGCTGGGAGCAAGCCGGGCCAGGCCAAGTAAGGCTCTAGTATTTGTCAACATTTCTGCAAGGCCAGACCTGGGAAGAAGACAGGCTGGGCCAGCCCACAGCACCCAGTTACATACATGTCTGGCTGGATCAGAGTAGGCATAAAATCTTGGGCTGCCAGCATGCCTGGCAATGGAACTATGGGCACTCTCCTGCTAGGATTATACCACTGATGAACACAAAAACCAGGTCTGGGGGCTCAAGCCAGGCTGGACAAGGGACTCCTATCAGTATACGTAAGGGTTGAGACTAGGGACAGGTTGGGTTGAGCGAGGCTGCAGCATGCATGAGAGCCGGATGGGATGAAGGCTGGGCTGGGATAAGCCAAAGCAGAGGCTGGCACTCACAAAAACTATAGTTATGGCTGGGGATGGGCCTAGTGGCAGTTGTCACGGTTCACTCCAACAAGGTCATGACACCTGCTGGCATGCATGCTGGGCTGGTTAGGCTGGGCCATAGCACTTGTCAGTTGGTGTGAGATATGGGGTTGGGGCAGAACTGAACAGGCAGCTTGCACCCACCAGTATGTGCACTGGTGGGTGCAAGTGACAGATTGAACCTGCACTGGTTGCACACGCTAGAGTCAAGTCGGAGGTCACCCCAGGCAAGGATTCTTGAGGAAACCCACATCTGGGCCACTGGACTCCGACCCTGGCCACAGGGAAAATCATAGGATGTGTGGTCCGACCTTGCAATGTGTGAGTCAGGACTGGGCCTCCGTGGTTGCTAATACCTGTGCAGTGGGCAGCATGCCCAGATGCACACAGGGGACATGACAGCCACCTCATCTAGACCAGGAAGGGATGTCAACTACCTCGTCAGAGGATGTAAAGTGGAACAGGTTGGACTCTTGGCTAAGTTTTGTAGCATGTTCCTGAGTCTGTAGATGCAATAATGTCAGCTTAATCGGCCGACAAACCATGGAAAGATTATCTCAAGCCTAGAGCAATGAAACCAACATCTCGGAACTATCAAAACCACTCAAGTAACACCCTTGGATCAACACTCTTTTCCCATATCAGGTTCTCTAAGGTATCTTCAAATGACCTATCCCCCATTCCTGGGTGCTGACATATTTTGACAGCAAGGAGGGGCCCTCTCCCCTCTTCCCTTGAGGACAGAGGAGGAAATAAAGTAAAAATCGAAACATTTGCCCCACCCTCCCTCCGTGGTGCCTGACCCTCTTCACCCTAATCAGGGACCTAACATGCGCACGCAACCCTCTCAACTGTGTAGGCAATATTGAAGAGAGAATTAAAAAGTAAAAATAAAAACAAAAGAAATACATCTAGGGCTCCCACAGGGTCCAAATATTTAGGCCACTTTTTGTTGCCTTTCCTTGCGCATTAGCAAGAGTCAGGATCACAAATGGAATAGCAGACTTGAGCCAGCACTGTAGTGTGGGATGCAGGCAGCTTTTGCAAGCATCAACTTCACCTGATGCATGACGTGCCAGTCCTTTGCATCCCTACCTCTAATAGGGAAAAATTAGATAGTAAAAATCAATAGTAACAGAATAATGGTGTAAAATTGTGTGTACACTGAGTGGAATAGTATTGGGTCATGGAAGATAATTGTTACAATAACATTCATTTCATTAATGCAGACGTATTTTTATGATACAGATATTGATATTTAAGGAAAAACAATAATATATTATGGTATGTTTTGATTTAGGCTTATGTTGTGTCAGAAAATATTGTTCTAGAAAAGCATATAGCCAGATCTTGACAATGCTTACTACTTGGCAGTGGGATTTTAAGAGTTTTTATCATGTTTTATTTTTTGAGGATTTTTTTTTTTGCTTGGGTTTTTTTTGTTTTGGTTTTTTCTTTTGTTTTGTTATGTTTTAATATTTCAAATGCAGAGTTACAGAAAGACAAAGACAGAAAGAAAGATGTTGCATCTACTGGTTTACTTCCCAAATGGCTGCAATATCCAGGAGTGGACCAGGATAAAATTTCTTCCAGTTGGAGTTACATGTGGTTATATGTACTCTTGTACATGTTACCATGTGGGTACATGAGTCCAAGCACTTGGGCCATCCTAACAGTTTTTCCAGGTGCACCAGCAGATAACTGGATTGGAAGTGTAGCCGCCAGGCCCACAATCAGCAGCCATGTGGGAAGCTGGCACTATACCATAGCACTGTTTCCACCTGTTCGTATTTTTTACCCAATATTATTTTTTGATTTTTCTCAATTTTACCACAGTACATTATTTTTTTAAAGATTTATTTTATTTTTTTTATTAGAAAGTCAGATATACAGACAGGAAATTCTTCCCTCCAATGATTCATGCCCCAAGCGGTCGCAACAGCCAGAGCTGTGTCAATCTAAATCCAGAACCCCAGGTCTCTCATGTGGGTACAGGGTCCTAAAGCTTTGGACCATCCTCAACTGATTTCCCAGGCCAGAAGCAAGGAGCTGGATGGGAAGCAGAGCCACTGGGACTAGAACCAACATCTATATGGGATCCCGACGCATGCAAGGCAAGGACTTCAGCCACAAGGCCACCATGCCGGGCCCCGGAGTATATTATTTTTAAGGTAGAAAAAAACCCTAATTCTTTTGTTTTTATAAATCGCTTATAAGGAAGATAATTACTATGCCCTCATTCACTCTGCAGCCATCAGGTTTTTGCCAAATCCAAAATATGAAATACACACAAGGCCCACACATTCATGTGTCCCATTTCTGTTCCCTGGAAGCCCCCACCTACCATACATTCTTGGGGATCGTTCTCAAACACTCTCTCAGCCCTGACCCGTAAACTGCAACCTTTCTCCTGCGCTTTCACAACATCATGTACATTCCTCTTCTATGGTGTTACACCCTCACTCCCATGCCACACCTATCACCGAACTGCACAGGGCTCTGCCCCAACTCCTGTGATAAACTACCCAAACAGTTACTTTCCCTGCAGCTAGGGGCGGTCACATGACACAATGTGGCTCATGAGTTATAAGCACAGAATTACTGGGGAATTTCTGGAATATTTTTGTGTTTTCCTGAATAGATACAGCTGACACCTTCCTCTTCCTCTCACCTTACACAGGAACCCAATATCTGGAGATGTGGAAGCCATGTCACCACTGTGACAACCAAGCTAACACAGTCACAGGGATCACACCTCTGATGTCCCTGGGCTCCTGAACCCATTTCTGTAGCAACCAAACTTCAGATTCGTGCAGTGCCAACCCCCAGTTCATCTGGCCACTGCCATTCCAGTTGTTGCTTTCTACAACAAAGGACGTTGTCCTTTAAAGACACTAGCATGGCACTAACTCCTGGGGGCCTGTGTCAGTCTGCTGACACTGCAGCCCTCAGTTGTTTCCTTAGCATTTAGCCATCACCATTTTCACCTGCAGCACTGCAGACTAATCCATTACAAGAATTTCCCAACACTATAAGGAGAGAGAAAGTTTTAGAGCCAGGATTCCAACTCGGAGTTGTCTGCTTGGAAAGCTTGTTTGTTTGTTTTTTTTTTAATTTCCCCCAACACTTTTGAAAACCAATTCACTGCAGTTAGGCCAAGAAAAGAGCTGTCAAAGAAAACACAGGTTTGCAAGCCCAGCAAATGAAAAAAAATCTGTAACAGCCAAATCCATTTACCAGTTTACCGATGAGCTGGTAGTGTGGGACAAACTAAAAATGCTTTGCTCAAGTTAGCGACGGATGAAACCTTCCTAAAAGGCCTTCACAAGAATTATCAATCCTGCCACCCTTTGTCACAGGAGACTGGATTCTCCTTTAAGCTAAAATTGTTACTGCCCAAAGCTCCATTTGCTCCAAGACACTTGCAGGCTCATTTACAACGGAGCTCCATGTTCTAAGGATAGGTATGAGAAAGGTTGCTCGATCATTTATGAACATGTAAAAGCACCCCATGAAAGACAACACCTCCGTTCAGAAGCGAGAAGACCACTTTTTGGTTCTGGAATGATTTTCAAGGCAGTAAGAAGACACGTCCATAGTGAGACTTAAGGATCAAAAAAAAAGTGTGATTTAATTTTCCCTAGAGATAGGAGGCCAAAAAGTCACCTGTACTCACTACACTGCACTCGGTCTGAGATACATCATAACATGGATGAAAAAAGAACCTTGCGCCAGTTCCACTGAGCCCTGCACCTGAACCTCTGAAATTCAATTAAGGTAATGGACAAATGAGGGTGATATGCTTATCTTATAAGGCTTTATGAGGATGAAATAAAATAACAGATAAGCAGAACATTTAAGTCAATGCCTAGCCTAAGTGTTGATAGCAGTAACAACAATTATAAAAGCAGTGACAGCAGCTCATCCAGGGCCCCAGCCGGAGGACTGCCATGTTGACACTGGAAATGAAGCAGGTGGATGTGATGTTCAAGTTACAGTGTTACAAGGAGCAATGACAGGAACATAAGTCCCAAGACACTTTGAATAGACAAAATTGATGATTTGCTAAATGTGCCCATATCTTGAGAACTTAATGTTCGCGTAAAACGATGCTCCCTCCCGATGTTTCAACAGTATAGACAGCTTACAGTGCACTTAGCCACCGATTTTGAAATTATGTGATTCTTGCTGCAATTCTTACTATGATATTCACATATTTGTAAATGCCTTTGAGAAGCAAAGGACCAGAGACAGGGATCTCCCACTGCTAGTTCGCGCCTCAGTTCTTGCAACAGTCAGGGAACCAAGGCCAGAACCCCAGAACCCCATTCAAGTCTCCCACGTGAGGGGAAGAACCCCAATGACCTGAGCTGTCACCGATGCCTCCTACAGATTTGTCCAGCAGAAAGCTGAAGGCAGGAACTACAGCCAGGACTCAAACCCAGGCACTCTGATACAAAACTCCAGTGTTCCAACCAGCACCCTAGATAGTAGACTACATGCTTGCCCCTGATTCATGTCATTTTAAATGTTATTCATAAACGGTAGTAAGATTAGCTTTTGTCACAAAATTTCAAATGTATCTAATTTCAGTTCTCACTAAATGTTAACTGTTGTGAGACAAGCCAAATTCTAATCCAAGTTTGGGACTGTGGGAAAAGAAAGTGGCCTTTCCATCAAAACCCATCCCAATCCCCACCAACCTCCTGGAGAAGACACTGGCATCTGGGACGCGGCTACCCCATGATTGATCACCTCCACCTGCCTCTGCAGGCATAGCCACGTGCTAGCTCCTTCCGGTGGATGGGAACTGGCATCCCCATCCCCTCGCCATGTCCACAGAACGCTTCCTGGAAACGGAGGAACAGCACTATTCCAGGTACCCTGTACACAGTCACTGCAATTTTCACAGTCACAGGGTGAAGTCAGCTGTACTGAAGTGACAAGATCTTGGTGACTAAGACAGCAAAGGGCTTGCTCGTGAATCTGTTTCTGACTCAAGTGGAAGAGCAAAGTTAAAGGGCTTATCCTGTGCGTGTGTTAATGTGCCATCCTGGCTGACAGAAGAAAACAGGACTGCCTGAATATAGCACATGCTTCATTCGGAAAATCCGAGACAACTTCTGAAGAACCTCGCATTGCACATAAAACGAGGACTGGAGGGCAATTTTACGCTTGTCTTGCCTCACGGCACACTGCACCTCTCCCACCCAATGATCGAGAACTCTCATGCAAAGCTACTTCAGCTCTGTCTTTCTTGACTGAGGGTGCTTAAGGACTGCAAAAACAATCTCTCATCACCACTCCATTGCGACTGGCTGGCTTGTTGGCAGGGCCAGTGTTTGATCGCATGAAGGTGATCACTGAGCAACAGAAAACAAAGTACTTGTGTTGGTGCGTGTGTCTCTTCACAGCTGGCAGGAGCCATCACCAGCGCTTACATCATATTAGCTGACACACTGACAAGGCCTAGTAACACAACTGCACATCACACAACTCTATCAGGAAGACCCAGAATATGGCTTAGCCAGACAGTGCCTTACGTTATCATACACCACCAAGGACAAAGTCTAGCAAGGTCTGACAGCTCTGTCAGGTCACTGGTACCTCTCCGTCCCGCAGCCAGCCCCCAGGCACAGTACAAGTTAGTGGGAATCCTCTTTTGAAATGGCTCATTTGCTTTTTCCTAACCTGATGCTTGACTAAATTTGAAATGTAGCAAATATTAAATAATGACACAGTATTCTACTAATAACCTAAAAGTAACCTACAGATCATTCCCAGCAATATTGGATCATTTTTTTTAATAAAATCAATTCATGGATATGGTTTCTTCTTTGCCTTTCAAATTGTTAATGATGTATAAACTCATACTTCCTGCAATGATGCCCAACCTAAAGTCTTTGGAGATGCTATTGAATGTCATAAATAACACCATTGGGGGGAAAAAAGGAGCAAAATTGCACAATCACCCATGATAAACTTGCACGAGTTAACTAAAGCTAGGATGGGCACAGTATAGCCTAAGCACCAAATTGGGCCCAACACATGTTTTTATACACACAATTTTACTGGAAACCACATGCATTCATATACAAGTTGTCTATGACTGCTTTCACACTACAGCACAGACCTGAGTACAACAGAGAAACTTACAGTCCAAAGCTGCAAATACTTACAACCCTGCCCCTTGCAGAAAACACTCCACATCCTGAAACAATGCATGTTACACTTCCCGTATTGGGCTTTGAGACTCTGGCCCATTTCACAGTACCTGGTAGGAGTAGTTCTCTTTGCCAATAAATTTCAATAATAAATTTGACACGCTACAGTTGTCAAGATTCAGGTTAGAAGCAAATTTTCCTTCTTAAACACATATTCCCTTACCGTCTGTCCCAACACTGGCATCCCATACAAATGCTGGTTATAGTCCCAGCTGCTCTGATCCAGCTTCCTCTGATCTGGCTGCTGACTAACACACTGGGGAAACAGAAGAAGGTGGCCTCAGCCTCTCTCTCTCTCTCTCTCTCTCTCTCTCTCTCTCTCTCCCCCTCTATCTCCCTCTTCCCCTAACATTTTCTTTCTTTCTGCGTCTCTTTCAAATAAATTAATTTTTTTAAAGTCTCAAAATATTAACCTCATGAACTCTTTACAAAGGTAAGTTGCCCAAAGATGAATCACATTCCATAAATCACAGTATTTAACTGGGCGCCACTGAATATTCCCTGTCAGGGACAGCTGTCTTGGGCACTGCAGGACAGTTAAGGGCGCTGTTGGCCTCCACCCACCAGCTGCCAGGAGCAGCCCTGTGATGACTGTGATGAGAACCACACTTGTCTGATTTCCAGGGGAGACGGCATGGAGGGACCTAAAGTGTATCTAGTTCACGCTCCCATGCCTGAGTGTTAGATCTTTCACATGCCAATAGGTGGTCACTTACTTCCGCCTGTACAAACCAGCTCTATATACAATTGTGCGCCAGACCTGTTCTTTTCCAAGACGAAGTGGCTACATAGCCTAGCGTGGTTTTCATCACTACCATGCTCAAAAGGACCAATATTTTTTCCTCCAAAAATTCCACTGCATTATCTTCTCAGAACCATCATCTTTTGCTACAGAACCCAGATCCTCTTCCCAGGATCCAATCAGCACTTGCAAGGTACTCAGAGCAACTGATTTTGCCATTCAGTTTCCAAATCCTAACTCGTTTCAACAGCAATCAGGACGGCCTAAAAATACAAGTAGCTCGCATATTGCCTGAGTCCAGAGTGACAGGTTATTGCTTTAAGCAGTGTACAGAAGCAATTCATTTTTTAAAGATTAATTCATTATTTATTTGAGAAGCAGAGTGACAGAGAGTGACAGAGAGGGAGAGACAGAGAGATAAAGAGACCTTCTATTGGCTGGTTCAAATGGTCCTAACTGCCAGCCCCAGTCCAGGCCAATGCAAGAAACCTGGAATTCCATCCTGGTTTCCCACATGGATATTGGGAATCAAAGGGGTTGGGCTACTCGGCTGCCTTCCCATGGGCATCGTCAGGGAGCTGGATCCCAGGTGAGGGAAGGTGGAATCCAAACAGTTCTCTCATCTAGAACGCTGACCTAGCAAGCATGAGCTTGACTTGCTGTGCTACAACACTGGCCCCAGAATTCACTTTTATTTTTTTAAAAAAAGCTTTTGTCTGAATTTCTTTTTCCATTGGATGTTTTAAATTAGTATCTAACAGATTTAATGTGGTCTGTAGACACCACTGTAGGAACCCAGTAACTCTGTATATTTATGGAGGGCAGTGTGATGTTTTGATCTATGCAGAGGAAGATTCAATCAAGCTCAGACCCAGCCATCACCTCCCGAAAGCACGAAGCTCCTGCAAGGAAGACCACAGGTGTTTCTTACGGGAGCACCAGCAACTGAATGGGGCTGTTTTCCATGTGATCCATTTAAATCTGCAATTCAATTACCACACTCATTTTTCTGACGAAGCATCAGCAGAAAGCCAGGCTGTTTTGGGAAAACGATGGGATCCTCAGCTGGAACAGCATGTCTAGCCGACTCCGTTTCACCAACCGGCACTACACAGACGCTTAGGCTAGCTACCCAGAAGGTTAGACCCACTTCGGCTAATCCAGCATGAAATGAACTCTATAGACATTGTGAAGTACCTCAAAGATACCTGTTATGTGACTGACACCAGAGGAAAACAGCAAAAAATGAAGTCTTGGTCTCATGCTTTGTATTGGATAGCCCTCCAGATGTAAATCTTAGCTCTAGGCCATAATCAAATTGATGTATTAAAATAATGCCTTCACGCACATTCTCAAGCATTTCAGAGGCTGCGAAACAATGATGTGCAATAATGATTTTCTCACAAGGATTCCCTTTTTGCTCTACCTCCTGTGACAAGCTGACACGGCCAGAGATACAATGAACCTGCAGAATCCAAGAACTGGGACACAAAGAGGAGCTTCCTTTTTTGTTTTTTAACTCCAAAATTTCCCAGAAAAGGAAGAGAGAAAATAAACGGACAAGTGACTGTCCCACATACAGGCAATGACTCAGAACTGAGTGTGTTTGTCAAAACAGAGAATTCACCTGTGCTTCTGAGAGGTGAACTGCAAGAGACACGATGGCTAAGGCAACTAAGTCTTTCACAGATCAGAAGCCCATTCATTATTCCATTTCCCCTTAGCCTGTCATCACTCCCAAATCCCAGAGGTGAAAAGTGAAGTCTAAGGTACCAGTCTCTGCCAGGAGCTCCCACTTCACATCCTTGGCCATGACTAATGGGCCATTATGGTCCCCTTGGAGACAAGCCTAACTTTCCACAAGCATACTGACTTTTCTGCATTTGAAGGTTGTTTTTTTTCTTTTTTTAGTATTTGTTTAATGTTCCTCATAGAAATACCAAATAGATGCCGTGCCTCTTTGGCTTGGCCACGTATCTGCTTCTCTCTTGATCACTCCCTGTGCAGATTATCCCGCACCGCAGGCACAGGGAAGGAAGTGCCCATCCCTCACTCGGATTCCCACGCACTGGTACACTCGGAATGAGATGCCTAAGGGCCTGGATGTGTAAATAAAAGAGTTTTAGATCACTTCAAGGTGTCATTCAAATTTTCATCCAAGCTAACAGGGAGCAAATTCACCAAACCCGCCCTAGGGCCGTTTTCCCATTTCTCTTCCTGCTGACACTCAGGTAATGTGGACACAAAGGCACAGCAAGCTCCACATTAGGATCTTTGAGGACTAATTCCCCAATCTTTCCCCCAGTCATAAAAAGATCACTCATTTCACTCGTGGATTAAAAAAATAAAGCAGAAAAATGGCAGGAAATGCTATTTTTTTAATCATCAGCTTCCTTTTTTACACGCCCTTTTTCTCATTTATTCACCACTGAAACCAGTGGTGATCATAACAGACTCGGAGTTTTTATTGAATGAGCTATAAAAAGAATAGGGCACCTTACACATGTCACTTTGTAACCTAGTACTCCTGTCCCGTTATATAATTCAAAAATTATTCCCTGCCTTGTTGTTGCAAACAGGAAGGCTCTGTGCTATTAGATCTGGGCGCTGAGCAAGATTTCTTTGCCTGTGTATTCTGACGATAAGTACCATCACAGGGCTCCACACAAGCCGAGGACAATCATTAGTAAATGGCTAAGAGGAGATGTTGATGGTGCTTCAGGCTCAACTACTCACTGATAAAGGCTTTGAACTTGGACAGCAGAAAATACATCTCTTGGAACCACTTCGCCAAGGGACTGTTTTCCATAATGACCAGAGACAAACACCAAGACTCAGTGGAATACCTAAGTAAAAATAGCAACTCTACTAAGCCGCAGGTTTTGAATGAGATCTTGCTCCAAGCACCCTCCATGCGCGCAAGTCCTGACAGCTCAGAAACAATTTGTAAGTAATCCACCACAAACACAAACCTAAAGCAAACTCCAGAACGCTGTCAAAGCTCCATCCTTGCGCAAGCACTGCTTTCAGGGGACCTTGGAGGGATTGCAGAGAATAAGGTCTAACGCAGCCCAAGAGAAGTCGCAGATATGCAGTGTGTGGGCACAGCCCGACGTGAGAGCCAGTGCGCTTGCACTCGTGTTTCTGTTTTGTTTTGTTTTGTGTGAGCCCTTGAAGTGTGGCTGATGTGGACGGGGAGCTGAAAATGGAATTTCACTCCCTCTGAGTTGCATTTAAGTAGCTATCCGTGTCTATTGACCACCACACACTGGATGAAGGAGCTCCACGCACAGAGGGGTCGAGTGCTGAGGACTGCAGTTTGTGGTGGAGGCGAGTAAGGAGGGGATGCTAGGGAAGCTGGGAGCCCAGATGAGGACAGCACAGCTTTGGCTTAACACCACATCCGTGGGACTGTCCGTGAATAAATGCCTGCTTCCAAGGCCAACGCTGAACTCCTTAGGAGAGTCCTATGCGCAGTGAGATTCATCTAATGGAACACAGGGCAGGTGGTGCACACATGCCAAGTGTTTCCCCATGCCAACACAGTGAGGGGAACTCACCACTCGGCAGAGCATGTAGAAACAAATGGTAGAGGCCCCATTTGGAGGCCATGAGGTAGATAGGCAGAAACAGGGGGGGCTTGTCTTTCTTTACCTTGACTCAATAGTCTTGTACAGTATAATTAGGCAGAGACTCTACTCACACACCTGCAGCTCTCTGTCAGATCATCTGTTCAATTGTTTATGTAGTATGTGTCACACTGATTTGACTAATCCCTTGTTTAGCATCCGACTCTCCACTACAATGCAGGATATACAAGGAAATGCATCATTCTTTACCTGTTTTTTTAGAGGTAATAGATGAAAGATTGTCAAAAATGGGTGTTCATACCAAGCTTATTTGCCAAAAATAATTTTAAAATGTATTTGAAGGCTGAACTGTGAGAGCTGGAGAAATACCAGGGAAGACAGATCTAGTCCCTGTCCTCGTGGTGAGCACTCAACAAATGACACAATGAAGAACAAATGATTCCCCAGCAGCAGGAAGCTGACTTACGGAACAAAGACCGTGAGATCCAAATCAAGGGACAACCTCCTTGATGGACCAGCCTGAATTTTGAAGCCTGGTTGAGAATTTGCTAAGCCAAAGGGGAGGAGGGAATGGAAATGAAGGAAAGAAGAGAACATTCTAGGCAAAGGCTGTAAGTAGATAACGGTAAGCTCCAAAAACTGAACAACACCCACAAAGTCAGTACTACTATCATCCAGCAAGCAAGACAGAAGGGCGGCAGAAAAGTTGTCAAGGTCGGCTGAAGATGTCGCTGGAGAAGAACTGTAGCCTAAATCAACCCTGCACACACCCAGTGCTAAGGGCATCCTTCCCAGGAAAGCCCATATGCTCCCATGCGCTCTAACACCCAGCTCCTCCAAGGCCATCATTTTGTGTTCAGCTTCTTACGTAGAACCGAGGAAACCACTAAGGCTATGGGGGCTCATTTTATCCAACAACACCAGGAACTCTACACACACGAACACACACACACATACTCTCTTCAGAGTTCTGTAAGGATTCATGAAGCACTTTGCTCATGTGTTATTGAACTGGACTTTCTATGCTTGTTAGTTCTGAGAAACATAACTATATGATTCCCATTTCAGAGTTGAAGATTCTGAAACTCAAAGAAAATGTGACTTGTCTAGAAGTTCATGATCAGAAGCAACAGAGCCAGGATTCAAAGTCACATCATCCACACCCCGATTTTCTTACCTGCAACAATGGGCTATTGGTGGTTTTTTCCTATTTGTTATTTATTGAATTCTTTACCTAACAGAATGTTCAGACTGTGATGGTTAAGGAAGCCAAAAGTATGTCATTGTGAAAAATTAGGAATGAAGGAAGAGGGGGGAGGAAATATGGAAGGAGAGAGGGTAGGATGGGAAGTATCTGCTAAATCTATATTATGAAATACGTAAAAGTTGTTCATTTTATAAAAATGAATTTTAAGGAGTGCTTTCTTCCCAAATGAGGCTCTCATGGGAAATACCAAATTTGATCCTTAATAAATGACACAAATATTATCAGCCATGCAACTGTTTAGAAATCCTCGGTTGAGGTGAGTCTGTTCAGCTCATGAAGGCAGCCACTCACCCTGCCCCCATACACACACACACACTCACACACACACACACACAGCCCTTGCCTCGCCTGCAGGGAAAACCTTCTCAATGGACTTCCAAAAACATACTTTCTAGCTGGAGGCTTTGGGGGGAACAGATTTGGAAAATTCTGTATCACTTTTCAGCACAATAATATCATTTAACCAGTTCAAATCCTGGGCTTTGCTTAGAACTTGTTTTGTAAGTCGATTAAAGAACTGGGATCATTGCTCTCCCAAAGCACAATGAGTCATCTTCAGACTCCAGGACCAAATGCCCGAGAGCACTTCCAACAGTGACGTCTCTCACATGCTGAGAGTCTAAACTGGTCCCGATGCTCTGTGTCACCCTACTAGAGTGACCCACTGTCCCAGTTTACCTGGAATCAAGTGTTTCTTAGAACACAGGGCTTTTAATGCTAACCAGGCATGGTGAGAGGCTCTAACAGCTAATTCCCTCCTTCCAATCATCCCTAAAAACAGAACTGAGACCACCAGGCTCACCCGGTTTGTCTAAAAATCCTCACTGCTTGCAGGAACAAAACTGAGGCTTGCCTAGTTTCCAGAGCTGAATTCAAGCCTAGCAGCACAATTTAACTGAGACAACTGGATATCCTTATACATTCATAGGTAAATAAACACCTCAAATTTTCCACTCTTCTGGAGAATTCTCACTTTCCCATCTTCTGGAGTTTACAGGGTTATTATTTTTCAAGACTGAAAAAAAGCAAAACCCTGGAGGCATTCTCTTAGGCCTTAAAAAAATCAATGTTCTGATTTGCATGTCAATGCCAACCATGGTATTTCTTCTGAAGGCTGTTTTTAATACATCCAGAACCTGGCAAGCAGTTTGGGCTGGGAAACTAACCAGTAAGTTGTAGAGAACAGGCCTTGAAGGCACAACTGAAAACCTGGACCAGGAGTTGGGCACACTGCGATCTCAATCTTCCTCCCAGAGCAGCTGTGTGAGCGCAGGGTTGATAATAGTTATTTCACAGCAACACTGTGGAGCAGAAAATAAGATCACCCAATGTGACTCCACCTTGGGTTGTGACTGGCACATGATAAGTGCCCAACAAATGTCAGTTCACCAACACCCAAGGAAGAAAACTTGAAATATGTCTCAAACATCCACTAGGATTTCTGAAGACAATCAATTGCACAAATATGAACACAAACAATCCAATTTTTTTTCTATACTAGGCTGAAAAAGAGTTTTTGCCCTTGAAGCATATAGATAACAATCCAGCATGTGAGAAGATATTGTCTCCAGTTGATAGGATATGTAACTGAAAACCACAAGAATGTATCATTACACAGCTACAGAAGGACGAAAATTAAAAATATTCACAGTACCAAGTTTTGGCAATGACAAAGAGTACCATAACTCTGCATCTTACAGTAAGAACATGAAAAGGCACACCTTTGGTAACAGACAGGCGCATTTCAAAAAGCAAAGTACAAACTTACAAAACAACTCAACAATCCATTCCTGGAAGTTCACGCAAAAGAAATGAAAAGGTATGTGTACACCCACAAACAAAAAAATGCTTAGGCAGGTTTTCATTTTCACAGAAGCCAAATAACCCAAATGTTCATTCCCAGAAAGACAGAAAACCAACCCACAAAAAAATGCAACTCATTTTAAGAAAAAGGAGCAACTGATACACACCACCACACAGATATCAAATACATCTTGTTGGGTAAAAGAAAAAGGAGACACAAAGCAATAAACCTTTTTATACCATTTCCACAGATTCCAGAAAAGGCTGAGAAAAGATGATGGGATTATGTCTCTAGGAATTCGAAAGAACTCTTTGGAGTGACAGACAAGTCCTGGTTCGTGTCAAGTACAGTTCATGATTACACTAGTGTGTGTATTTGTCAAAACTGGCTGAATACCTAATAGGGATGAGTTTGATTAGCTATAAAAATGCCAATATATCTAAAGGAAAAAGAAATTAGGTGGTAAAATCTGTCCTGGGGAGAGAGTTCTAACCTAGTCAAGGTGCAAGCCTGCTGCCAGTAGCTGTGACTGAAGCGTGGCCTGTCACATTAAGGGAACAACACACAGAAATGCAGACACTCCCTGACTGGTGTCTCTCCACAGTCTCCTTTCACTTGGCTACTTTCAATGCTTGTTACAGAGGTCAGTACTTAACCTTAGAAAATGTGTGAAGTGGCCTCAATTTGGAAGAAGATGCTCGTGGAGTCACTGTTGTGCTTACTGCCTCCAGCAACACGTCCTGGGGAACTCAACAGTGCCTTTTCTTAAATTACTTTTTTACAAAGTGGTGACAACAAGCTCGTCTAACAATCTGCAACGCTCTGACTGCTAATTTGCATTTTTCCAAAGCGTGTCCCCATGAGAAAAGCAAGATAAACTCAGTAAAAATGCCTCAGTCCAGTCTCCAGTCTGTCCCAGGGGACAGACAGCAGTTCCTGGCACCCAGTCCACACAGGACCAGGGGTTGGGAGACAATGCAGTTGTGGGACACAACGGACAGAATAAATACATGAGACAGAGAGATGTGGATGCAGTGTTGGGGAAAGGCTGCCACCTAGTCTTTCTCAAGAAAGGCGACTCCAATCTGACATATATTTATTTGTCCTTTTTTAGCTTTCAAATGCCCTTACGAAACAATGTCGTTTCCTCTCTTGTCACACAACACATAGGAGTTAACTATTTCTGTCTCCACATATTCTTTTGAGTGAACAGTCCATGGAATTCCTAAGTTTGAGCACCAGTGCTGGACAGCATCAGACCGCTGGGATGACCTCATTTAATACTCTGAACCTACCATTTAGACAATCCCAAGCACCCCGCCATCTACCCCAAGGCCTGCATGACTGCTGTACCTCCAGCCACAAGCTCAACCACATCAAGCTTCTCAATCTTGTTCTGTCATCTTGAACTCTAACGCACTCCTTACCTCTGGAAATCCCATCCCTCATCCTTTACAGCATCATGATCTGTGGATGAGTGTGTGTCTCCTTAAAACATGGGTTGTTCTCACCACCCACTGCAATACTAGAGGGGAAACCAATCAGAGAGGAGGGTAGACGGGGGAACTTGGGGAAGGGGGGCGGGAAATCCCAGAGCCTGTGGAACTGTATCCTAAAACAATAATTTAAAATAAATATGGGTTGTTCTCTTTCCATGTCACGATTCCAGCAGTCTAAGAAGTCCTGTTACATGGTGACTGAACACAAGAAAGAATTCAACATGTGGCCTGTGTTGTGGGGCAACATGTTAAGTCACAAGTTTGCAACACCAACATTCCATGTAAACAGCAGCTGCACTGCCAGGTGTTCCAAAGCCAACCCAGCTCAAGGCTAAGGGTCCTGTACAAGCAATGGCAGATGGCCCAAATGCCTGTGTCCCTGCTGCTCACATGGGAGACCCAGATAGAGTTCCAGGCTTCTGGCTCTGGCCTATTCAGCTTGGCTGTAGTGGCCATTTAAGGAGTGAATCAGTACATGTGAGATTAACCTCTCTCTCTCTCCTTTCCTCTCCTCTGTAACTCAGTCTTTAAAATAAATAAGTCTTTTCAAAAACAGCTAAAAAGAAAAAATTCAATATATCTATCATTGATTGAGTGCCTACTATGTGCAGGGCACGGGGCTGAAAGTTGATATGTCCATACTTATGGGTGAGCTCACCCCTGACACTTGCCACTCAAATATGAGCACTGAGACTCGGTGAGATGCTGGAATTTTATATTGGCACAGGTTCATGTCTTGGATGTTACACTTCGGATCTAGCTCCCTCATAATGGCCTGGGAAAAGTAGCAGAAGATATACTAAGTGTTTGGGCCCCTGCAACCCACTTGGAAGATGTGGATAAAGCATCTGGCTTTGGTCTCACCAGGTGCTGGCCATTGCGCCTATATAGGGGATGAACCAGAAAAATGGAAGCTATCTGCCTCTCACTCTCTATATAATTCTTTCAAAACATATAAGCAAACATTGTTTAAAATCAGATGAGGAACTCACCCTGTGTTTGGTCATTCCTCCTGCAGGACTTCCTGGGAATGGTGTGAGGTCAAAATGAGAGAGTGGAAACATCCTGACATGTAAATTCAATGGCCAAAAAAACAAAAAGCTTTGGGAATTTAAGCAGGAAATCAAATCGCCTTAATTTATGTCAAGACAAAGACCGTAATACGTTTTATTCTAATGGGCATAAGGGCCATGAAAAGTCTGTGTTTTTAAATATCCCGTTCTGATTATCTGCACAGCGGTTGTGTATAACTAATCTCATTTTGTCAGAGGTTAGGCTAAGAATGGATATATTCTGAAGCAGACCCCATAAGTCAGAGAAGATGAGGAATCTCTAAGAAGAGGAGGGATATCGTGTCCCTTGGATGCATGCCCTTGGGGGAGATGGCCTTCAAGTTCCAAGCCTCCCTTCAGCTAGGCAGACCAGTAGTCATGGAGTCTCCCCTCTCTCCACTGGAGGCGTGGAATTCAGGGCTAGTCTAGATCCTGGAGGCCATGTGTTTCAACCCAGTTTCTTAATTCTAAGAGGCTCTTGACACAAATAAGAATCAAGTTCACTGCCCTTCTTGCTGTGCGTAAGTAAGCAAAAGATTTCATCGTATTCCCTGCAGCCCTCTTTTTAAAATGGAAAGGGCTGCAATGTTAATAAATATTCCAGATTCTTCCCCAAATGTGACTGTTCCTGTTTTATTACCTCTTTACCCCTCACTCCCTTTTTTCTCCTTCTTTTTATTTCCCCTTTTCTCTCTCCAGGAAAAGACCAATGATGGTGGTTTTGCTACTCTATCCATACCCTCTAGTAACAGCACCCTGATTTTTTTTTCCACCAAGGAACTACATCCTTTCAAAAAAGCACAATTTACGACCTTCCCCTAGTCAGGAAGTAGACAAAGGGGACAATTGGTACAACAGCTATGTCACCACTTAGGACAAACGCATCCCATTATCAGAGTCCCTGGGTCAAGTCCTAGCTATTCGACTTATGATTCAGATTCCTGTTGCTGCCTATCCTGAAGGACATCGGATGATGACTTGAGTACTCGGGTCCCTGTAACACATGTGGGATACCTAGATGGAGTTTTGATCTCCTGGCTTTGGCCTGTACTAAATCAGAGGTGTAAATGAACAGATGGAAGATCTCTTTCTGTCTCTCTACCTCTCAAGCAACATAAAAATATTTTTTTAAAGTTACATACTAGATCCAAATGAAGCCAATTAGATGACCTTTCCACACCAGGCATTCATGTCAGTGCCACTGAGAGATGAGTCATCACTTTCTACTACTGAAGCACTTCTGAGCTCCTCTGGTTTCAGCATTTCTCCAAAGCCAGTTTTCCCATGTTTTCCTCTCACTTTCATCACCACCTTTCAACCTCGCAGTAAAATATTTTCATTCTCAGACTACATTCAATACCCAATGCCTGCAACCAAAGAGCTCTAATGGATGCAACTTTTTAGCTCAATTATTTGTTTCGTAGGCCCTAAAACTCACCACCTGCTTCTCCTGAGAAGCCATAAATGTAATGTGTAAAAGGGAGCAATCCATCCACTTTATCACTGCCTCATGCATATCCCTGAAATCTTGGGTGGGAGGGAGGGGCGGTCCATCCTGGTTCTCCTTGGCTTTCCAGATAAAGGCAGCTCTTCTATTCAAACTATTCACACGCCAGGAACATCCTCTAGTAACCTAGAACCTACCAGCAAAAGACACAGGAAACAAAGGCCAAGCCATAAGCTCATGGTGGTGAGCACCGTGTTGGTCTAAATGCATGATGGTGGGTCTGCATCTTGTCCTTGCCACAATCCTAGCACTGAACATTTTGGAGGAACTGAGAGTCCCAACGTGTAATCGTTTTCAGGATTTCAGACCAGCTTGTTTTCTTTACTAAAATACCTTGAGATGATTCTTAGGAAGAAGGTTAATTTTGGCTTACACTTTAGAGGTTTACGGTCCAAGAGTGGGCAGCTCCATGTGTTCAGGCATCTGGTGAAGCCAGAGGATGGTGAAGGGAGGACAATATGGAGAGTCAGGCGGCAGAGGCACAGGTTGCACACTCTTCCTGCCTTCTCTGTGACCGCTCCTATAACACCATCCTGATCCCAGAGTTTTATCCCAATCCAGTCCAGCCACTGCTCCAAGGCCTTGCTGTCAGATACATTAACTCCATGCAGTCTTCATCCTCATTCCTCAACATGAGCATTCATTCATTAACTGTTAAGACTGTGGGGTTTAAACATCTGCATGAGTTGAAGGCACCCAATCCTATCCAAACTGTGAAAGCAACGATTGAGCAGTCACTGCATCTGCAGCGCTAACAACTTCGTACGGTTTCTCTCACTTGAGGCACACAATGATCATAGGACAGCACAACAATTACTTCTATTTCACAGATGAAGAGAGATCTGGAAAGGTGAAGACTTTTTTTTTGAGGTCACAGAGATTGTAAGATAGAAAGCCAAGATCAAATTCAGGTCTTTTTGATTTCAGAGTCAACACTCTTAATCGCTGTGACATCTGCCTAACACGGGCAAGTTTCTGATTCTGAGCCAAACAGTGTTGGCTAATGGAAATCAAAGGATCCCATTATTTGTCATGCCAGAAACAATCATAGGAAGGGTTCAGCACCCAAACGAAGTGCTTTGATTTTTCTCAATTGCCTTCTTTCCTTCCGTTTGCCACTTGAGTCTTTGCTGTCCTCCACACAGTGACAACACCCATCTTATCGAAAGCAGGAATGCTTTTTAAGGTGGAGGAATAAAAAGACTTCCGACAGGTGTGCAACACTCAAACGCTTTGCCAAAGTTGTAACTCCCACAGGAGTTACTGATGGAGAATCTCAAGGACCTTAATTTTTGCCCTTTGCAAGAGGTTTTTACCTAGCACCAAAAGAAGGTAAGATAACTCCCCTGCAGTCAAAGTTGAATCATCAACACCATTGCCATTTTCAAAAAATGGCTTTAGGTAATACAAAGATAGAACGGAAAATAGCAATACTTTACACATCCACTCAAGCAAAATCGACTGGACAAGCACAGCTAACAGAATTATACAAATGCCATTTCTTCCTTGTCCTATACATACCACGATTATGTAGGAAATGATTATGAAAAGAAGATGATCAGGACACATGTGGAACTCTGTCTCACCCCTGTGACTCTTTCCTGAATCTAAAATTATTTCAAAACGAAAAGCTTTTTTTAAAAAAAAAAAAAATGTAATGGACAGGCTGCGCAAGAGATTCCCTGAAGCACCCTCCTTAAGACAGATGGTTTAAGACAGAATTACTGATGGGATGCAGCTCAAGTGGGACTCTTGAGTCATCTTCACCAATGAAGTGTAATCAGTAGCAAGAGCACCGAGTCCTCTAGCCCAAAGCCAGGACACCAACACGTCTCCCCAACCAAGACTGTACCCAAAGCTTACATTTTAAAAAAAAATAAAGAAAAACACAAACACACACATTACATGTGGGCCATACATCGAACTTCTGTGCAAAACATCATAGTAACCAGTGTGTAAGGCAGCTGAGGGAAAGTGGAAAATGGGCAGGGAGCAGAGAAGGAAGAAAATGGAGTGATAATGAAAGAGAGACAAAAGGGACAAGAACAAGTCGTTGTGTTACTCATCGGGGATCAAGGAAAGAAGTCACACGTGTGCGAGACCAACCTGGCAACAACAAGGACATTAAGCCGTTATTGGAGTGCTGGCTCTCAGCCTAAGGAACTTTTTTGAACTTTCCACATAACAATTTTTAATCAACACCCATCTAAGAGTTATTACATGTAATCAAAGCTTACCAGAAAGACATGTAAAAGGCATCAAACACATGGCATATTTTGGGCCTGCAGGAAACATGGTCAGCAAGTGTTGGGAAAGATAAAATCCAACCGTGAAAATACTTTGAAGCGTTAGAAGGGCTCTTCATCATGGACAATGACCACAGAATCTTCCTTCACAAGACTAGACAGAGAGCTGGGGCCAGCTTGCAGGATCCCTTTTCAGACAGGAGGTAGCAGGCTCTGAAATACTAGGTAAGGGAATAGCTCACTACACTAGGTCACCAAAAGTGATCACCAAATTGTCTAAAGATGTCCCCACTGGAAAAAACAGAGGCTGTTTTTGGTTAAGAATTTCTTGTGGACTCTCGTTCAAGCTCAAAGCAGGAAAGGATGGTGGGTGTCGGGTCTCCTGCACTCCTTGGAATCCCATCCAACACACTGTGTAGCCATTCTGTCATTTCTTTGTAACAGCTGGAGAGGTTGCAGGCAGTGGGACTCTAGGCCAAAAGCACTGGTGACATGATGAAACCCTAGGGGGAAATTCTCTTTACTGATCTACTTTCCTCAGGACTTCAGAGCCCCCTAAGCATGGAGGTCTGGGCTCCTGAAGACTGGAGTGAGGAGACAGGCTGATCTATGACACCAAGCTTGGCCTCTATTCCACCAGGACAACTGAGATAAACTTGGCAGAGAATAAATCACAGCCCCAAACCAGAATCTGAGGCAATGCCACTGCCCCCACAACACTGCTTTTGAATTGTCTCTACTCACCAATGATTTAAGGTACCCTTACTTGACAGGTTTACTAATAAAAAAAAAAAAAAAGATCTGTTTCCAAAATTTATATTGTATGACTCTCATGAGTGACAGAGTGAGATGAAACATGAAACGGTGAATGGCTCGATACCAGTACATGACTCTTTCAAACTGCTGTGATCATCTCCCCCCATGACCCCCAAACAGCCTGATGGAATCCCCTCTCCACTTTAACCCAGTTCGATCTCCGCTTATTTTGGTGGCATGATGTGGACAGCCAGGCAAGGGCTTCCCCTCCAAGGAGACCAGGATTTGCTCAGAAGAAAAAAAAAATTTATTTATACTATAACTTGCATTAGTCCCCATCAAGAACTGTGACAGTTCTTGACATCTGAAACACAGCAAACCATCTTCAAACTCGTAGCAAAGCTGGTGGAAAGAACCCGGAGTGGAGCAAGAGGTTAACAAGGCTGATTTCTCAGTGCAGTTACGAGAAGGAGGCACCAGACATCTTTTTTTTTTTGGAAGGTGAACACCTGGAGGGAAAAAAGTAGTATTTTGTTTCCACCTCAAGAAATTGCAGACAAACATGAAGCAAATCACATCACCGGAATACTCAATTATCTGAACATGCTAATTAGCTAAATGTAATCAACTCGCTTTCAGGCCTCCCCTCACCTGCAGTAACACCTCTAGTGCCACTGCCTTTCTTGTTCCTCACAACCACTCCAACATGAGACAATCTGCATGGCGCATCAAAACAAAGCAAATAAGCAGAGATTTTTGCTGATGGCAGGAATTTTCTCATGCTCAGGGCACATGACCCAGCAATATGGAAACGGCAATACTGGCTCTAAATTTTAATTATTCCCCACACCTCCTGTACAAACGATAAGAGCTTCCATGAGGAAATAGGTTGCTCAGTTAGGGCGAATTCCTAAAACTGAGCAGACACAGTCATGGAAAGTGATAAAAAAAAAATGCAGTCACGACAGAATTAAATATTCATGAAATCAAAAGCCACTGGAAAGCTGAGGATATCAGGATATTAAAATTCATCACCGTTTTCCCAATGTAAACCTCGTACGCATTTGTGAGGCAAGCTGGACCCATCTCGCGTGTGTTCAGACTCCTGGGTAAGACTGCCATTTAAATAACTGTATTGATTTGGGTAGAGAAACAACAGTCTTGATGCATAGCTCGGTTTCAGAATGCAAACCGATGTCGAACACTTGCAAATATGAACTTGCTTAAGTGAGCTTGTCTCCAAACACAGAACATCCGAATGATCCCAGCATCTTCCAGGTATGTAAGCCATCGGTATGGGAGGCATGGTCTCACGGAAACCGGGGCAGCCTCCCAGGAGGCACGCTGGAGGAGATGCAGGTCGCTTGTAACCAGCCCCGTGCACCTCCCGTGGCTAGTACGAGTGCCACAGACCGACTCTTCCTCCGTTCCAATATTTTGATTTGTTGAACCAACTTTTTGCCCCAATATTAGCAACCAGTTTTCAAATGCATTAACAAATACACGTGTGCGCCTCATCCAGCGACAACCAACCACCACCAGCTTCCACAAAACTAAACTCCAAGTGTGCCTGGAGAAAGAAGACTGCCTGGAGACCAAGCCATCATAAATAAACTCTGCGAATATTACCGAGACATTATTTTCTATGCCATTTCCTCTACAATTTTCTCAGCAGCAGAAACATCAGCCCTAGAGAATGGCATTTGAGCCATTTCTTACTGGAATCCAATTACCGGAAGAACTCCTCTCTCCACAGTAAGTAGCAGAGCTATCCCCTGGTCTACAATGACACAGCAGGGCTGCATGAGATGTGCAGCCTCCTCTGCTGCCAGGCACTTGGTCCCTGCCCTCCCAGGTGGGAGGACTCCAGGTGAGGAGGGAGACGGGTGCCTTGGAGAGGGGTGACGCTGTGCTCTGCACCTGCGAAGGAACCAAACTTTGCTCCCATTGTTATCATCCTTGGGTTGATGTCACCTCCCTCCAAGGAGTCCCAGGAGTCCCCGAAGACATGTTCCCCCTCAGCCCTGGGTCACCCAGATCAGCCTCGGGTATTGCGAGGAGGACCAGCTCAGGTCTCTACCCTCTTCCCCTGGCGGCGCTGTGCTCTGCCCGGAGCATCACCCCACATGCACCGCAAGACTTCGCTCCGCACACCCCGCCGCCGCACACGAAAGCAGGGCAGACTTCGGCACACGCCTTGCAGTTGGGAAAGTCACTACCGCGAGTGGATTTCCCCCCTCGGCTCCCACGCCCCGCTCCACATCTGCCGCCCCCCACCCCGCCCCCACACAGACGCGGCGTTGTGGGGGTGGGAGGGGAGGCACCGGGGTGGGGAGCGCAGGGGTTAAAGTGGCAGCCACTACCAGAGGAGCTTCCTGGGCTGTGCTCCCTAGGTGTCACAGCGCTCCAGCACCGCGGACCTACCTTGCTCTCGCCTCTCTCGCCGTTGGGTCTCGCCTCGGGATCGTCGCTGTCCTCCGCGCCTGCACACTCGCCGGCCAGTTCATCCTGAGCCAGCTGCTGCTGCTGCTGCTGCTGCTGCTGCTGCTGCTGCGGCTGGGGCTGGGGCTGGGGCTGGGGCGGCGGTGGTGGCGGCGCCGGGCAAGCTCCGCCAGCCCCCTGGGAGCGGGGGATGGGCTCCGGGCGCGGAGGAACTCCCTCAACATCCATCTCCATCTTCCCATTCACTGGAGGGCAAGACAAAAGCGGAGCGGAGACTTGGCAGCGGCGCCCGGCGGCTCCTCAGCTGCCCGCGGCACGCATGGCTCGCCGAGGAGGGGCCGCCTCCCGCGCGCCCTCCCTCCTGCCACCCTTCGCCCGCGCTCCCCGCGGCTTCGGCTCGCCGGCTCGGCTCCGGCCCTGGCGGCGTCTGGGCCCCGGGCGCGCGAGGAGAGGGTGGCCGCGTGTCCTTGGAGCGGTGGCCTTCAGGCGCCCCCGGTAGTCCCGTTAAGCAGAGCGCATCCCGGCGGCGGCGGCGGCGCCTCCCAGCCGCGCGCCCAGCCCCGGGGCTGCTCGGGGACTTGCTCTCCAGCCCGGCCTCCCGGTCCCCGGCGTCTCTCGGGGTGGAGGTGTGCGCGCGTGTGTGTGTGTGTGTGTGTGTGTGTGTTTGGGGGGGGGGGTGCCCTGGGCGCTTCCCCTCCCTTCCAACCTTCTGAACAAAGTTACTGGGAAGAAACAGCCTGGTGGCGGGATTGGCCCAGCCAAGCCCACAGGGATGGGAAGAACGTCAAGTGCGGGTGGACTCGGTCAGCCTCGCCCGCCGTCCACGCGCCGACCCTCACCCTTGCCCTCTCCCCAGCGCCTCGGAGCTGAGGAAATGCAGAGTGCTCCGACCTGTGCGCGAGGAGGCAGCGGCGGCGGCGGGTCTCGGGAGCGGAGCCTGCCGGGGTGTGGGGAGACTGTGAGGGGGTGCCAGTGGCGGCTGCGCCCACCCTCACTCCCGCACCCCCACCGCACACACCGCCACGGCGCGCGCCCCGTCCCCGCCCTCACGCGGCCGAGCGTGGCCCCGGGGTCAACCCCTCGGGGGCGGCCGAGTGTCTCCCGGAGCCGCGCTGCTCCTCGGTTCTCCGCAGCCTTGCACTGGAGCGCGGGAGGCGAGAGCCAGGAGCCGGGGTCGGTCGACCAAAAATTCGCAGCCAAAAAGCCACCTAACCTTGCCAACGGCCGGGTCGCCGGCTGGAACCGTGGAGCAGGTGGGGCCCCGCCGCGCGCGCCCGAGTGGGGCTGCAGGGTCGGCCGCCCGGGGTCGGCGGGGGCGGAGGAGGAGACGCGCGCCGGCGTTGCGGGGCGTCCCCGGCGAGTAGCCCCGGGGTGGTTCTCGGCCCGGCGTCCTGCGGCTGGCTGGCTGGGCAGGTCGCCAGGAGGTTAAGGGGTGACTCCGGGGGCAAGCAGGGAGCCGATAGGGAGCGAGCTGGTCAGGGCGGACTTGGACACCGGGGGCTCAGTCAGGTGATCAGGGTGACTCCCTAATTTGATGGCCCTGGGGTCCAGGGCAGTAGTTGACAACTTCCCAGGAACTGTGTCTGCGTCTGTAACTCTCGCACATCCAGGAGGGCCCTTGGCGGGTTGTTAAGAAGCTGCTTGATATTAAATAAAGCCCATTGTTGTGGACTTTGAGTTCCATAATGCCCCCAAATGGATCAGCAGATAAATGAACTCGGCTTGCATTTCTTCGCAGAGGGTGGCTATTCCCCCTAACGTATAATGTATCACAGATAACACTAATGACGCTGGGAAATTGCAGTGTGCATCTCATGTCTGTTTTGCATTAACTTGAGCACCACTTTTACTTGTCAAGACACACTGCCCCAATGGACACGGGGTACACAAGAATGCATCAGGTACTATCCTTTAATGCAATCTCAGTCTCTGGCAGGGCATGTAAGAGTGACAGAAATTAATTGCCACTTTAATCGGTGTGGACAGGCAGTCTGAATAACGCACTCTTTGCTTTTGGAAAGAAAAAGTTTGGAGACTGAATTACCCACTCTTTTTCTTCCAAGTGTCTGAAAACTAGATGAACTTGTTGATAGTTAAAAAAAAATGAGTTTGCTTTAGTCTAGGATTCGCTGTATTTTTGTTAAGTGTTTACTCTGTTTGGAAAGAGTTACAGAGTGATTTTTCCATCCACTGACTCACTCACCAAGTGGTCATAAGTCCAGAGCTGAGCTGAGCTGAACTTTTAACTAAGTGTGGTTGCTTTGCCTGGCCATGAACAGGAAGCTGGATCAGCAGAGGAGTAGCTGGGACTAGAACCCATGCCCATATGGGTCACGTGTGCCACTGGTTGAAGATTAGTGTGCTGTGACACCAGACAAGCCCTGAGCCTTACTGTATTTTACATGGCAGTATCACTCCTTCTGAGGTCCCGGGCCAGAGGTGAAAGTGGAGAGCTACGTGGTTTCTAACACTGTTCTCTGGTGCCTTCTTCAGTACCTGGCAATACACCAGCAATGTGTACAGGATTTTATAAGGGAAAATTAGATTGTCCTGGAACACACTAAGCAAAAGGTTTGGTAAATAATGAGTACCTAGCAGACACCAGCAGGATACGAATCGCCTTTGAGCCTTCAGCGGAAGGCCGCTGTAGGGAGAAGAAACGGCCAATGGTCATCTTCGCTTGACCATTTTTAAGGTGTTTGGTGTCTTCAGAGAATGAACCCTCTTCTGAAGCAGACAAGAAGAAAGGCAGTGGTGTTTTGGACAAATAAGTTTTGAAATTTGACAGATTCTTCCTTTTTACAATGTCGAAGTAAAACACACACACACACACACACACACACATATCACTTCCAACAGGAGCAGGGATAGGTAGCCTGGCGAGTTAGTATTCTTCTTGGATGCTTGTTACTTGTAAAATGTGTTGGTGAACTTGTTTTGAGGAGGCTTAAACGAAGATTATAACAAAAAAAGAAAAGAAAAGAAAAGAAAAGGCTACTTTGACTAAACTTGTGCTAAATTTAGACATTTGCCTTTCAAGATTCCTATTGTTAAATGCAAATATTTTCCTTTCTTCTGCACCTTCTATTTTTGGGGTATGTGGGTTTTTTTTTTTTAGCATCTGTCATAAGTAAATATGGGCTCAGAAAATATATAACATTTCAAAACTGTTGATTGCACGTAATTATGCATGTAAATTGCTACTTCAAGCATGTAGACAGCTTGCAACATTTTGGAAATTTTGCCCTACTAGTCATCTGAGGTATTTGTGTTACTATTCTGCCCGTTGCCTCACATGACTCTTTCTGCCCCCCGTTAGGGTACTATTACCGATGTGCCTTGGGCAGTCTTGAACTTCTGCTTTCTCTGATCAGTAAATCAGCGCTTGCACAAGATCACCTTTCTCCCTGTTTGTCTCAGGCCGTTTGCTCTGTTGAATCCTTGAGCTGAGAGTTTACAAGTTGTCCTGGCAGACTAGTCGGCCCTTCCTGTTCCAGGTCCATAGATGACATGCGTCCCAGTGACGGGGATTTTGGTAGAAATGCACAGCCTAGAATTGCTGAGTGAGAGCGCTTGCGTTTGCCAGCATCTCCAAGGGAGTCCTGCCACCTTCAAGTGTGAGAAGCATGAGTGTCCTGTCTACGTCGTGTTTATGTTCATCACAGTCCCCCTAAAATACAACCTGAGGAGACTGACCGAGAACACACAAGCTGACATGGCTTTTTCTCAAGATTTATGAACATGCTCATAAAGTAAGGCAACATCTGTGTATCTCTGGTCATGAGTAAAAGGTATACAGTTTAGTAAAATCAAAAAGAATCAATCTAAAAACCCTAACTTTATCTCGAACAATGGGTGGTGTGCATGTATGCGCAATTGCTTCTCCGTGAAAGCCGAGTGTTTCTCGACCTTCTGCGTGAAGTGTTACAGTTCACACTTTATCTCCTGTCAGGTGTCTTGCACGTCTTGCTGCCATATAAGCAGAAACAAACAAGACGTTGTCTTTGCACTCGCAACCTAGTATGTGCCAATTACTTGAAGCAAGCAGCACTAAATTATATGCCCCCTGTATTTTTGGAACTTGTTACACATGGTTACCTTGGGGGCTAGTGTCATGACATAGCGCATTAAGCTGCTGCCTGCAAAGTTAGCATCTGATTTCGGCCCTGTCCAGTCTCAGTCACTGTACTTCCAATCCAGCCCCATGCTGTTCGCCTGGGAAAAGCAGAAAAGGATGGTTCAAGCCTTTGGGCCTTTGCCATCCACATGGAAATCTTGGAGGAAGTTCCTGACTTTACCCAGCCCTGGGTCCTGTGACCTATGCAGGGCCCTATATTTATTTTTAAAATGTTCCAAGTACAGGTATTACCTTTAGTGTACATGAAATCACCTGAAGTATGTTGTTAAAATGTAGAATATACGGCCCAGTGCAGTAGCCTAGCAGCTAAAGTCCTCACCTTGAATGCTCCTGGATCCCATGTGAGTGCCAGTTCTAATCCCAGAGGCCCCACTCCCATCCAGCTCCCTGCTTGTGGCCTGGGAAAGCAGTTGTGGATGGCCCAAAGCCTTGGGACCCTGCACGCACATGGGAGATTCAGAAGAGGTTCCTGGCTCCTGGCTTCAGATCTGCTCAGCTCCAGCCATTGCAGCCACTTGGGGAGTGAATCAATGGAGGGAAGATCATCCTCTCCATCTCTTCTCCTCTCTGTAGATCTGACTTGTCAATAAAAATAAATAAATCTTTAAAAATATAGAGTGTAGCATGGGCCTGAGAAGCTGCATTTATCGCAAATATTTTTCAAGGAAAGCAGTTGTTTCTAATAGAATAAAATCGTCCTATTAGATTTGCTTTTGCATCACCGATGGTGTTTGTTTATTTGAAGACAGAGTGCTACAAAGACAGGGTAGAGAGATCTTCCACCTACTGGTTTATTCCTTAAATGAATACAATAATAGGAATTGGGCTAGGCAGATGCTGGAAGCATAGAATTCCATCCTGGTCTCCCGCATGTGTGACAGGGTCCCAGGTACTTGAGCCGTCTTCCATTGCCTTGCAAATTGCATTAGCAGCGTGTGGATCGTGCAGGACACAAAACCAGCACGCCAATATGAGAAGCTGTCGTCACTCACAGGCAGCGGCTTCACCCGCTATTGCCACAAATCCCAGCCCCACTGGCGGTTTCCTAAAGCTACAGCAGGCAGATAAAGCTGGAGCCTCTGTGGTGGGATCTGAGTGTCAGTGCTTTTTCCATCTCTCCAAATGATTGTGATGCCACGCCCAAATCGGTACCGTAGGTCAGTGCTTCTTCTCCAGCTGTGCTCAGCAGACAGCCACAGCAGCAACTGGGAACTTGGCAGGAAGGGCAGCTCTGTTGCTTCACCCCCTCCGTACCGATCACGTGCTTCTGGGTCCAGCAACCTGCATCTTCACCTGGTGTGATGGGGTTGCATACTCGGGCCTGAGAACCACCACTTGGGTAGATATTCTCTGTAAATACAAGCTACAGTCACCCAGGAAGTTCTCAAAAAATACTGATTCTCTCCACACTCCCCCCACCCCACCCCTCCACACACACACTGCCACCACCAATCAATGAAGAAGAAGTCTCTGAGGGTGAAATCTAGCGTGGTAACGATTAAAAGTTCCCTCAGGTGATTCCAATTGTGCAGGCAGCGTTGAGCAACATTTCTGTAGACTGAATTTTTATGTATGCAAATTGGTGTTTCCATGGAGCAGCAGTTTCGTCTATGCCAGTGGGGGGGGGGAGGGAGAATCCTCCCTTAATCTGCAAAAAAATGGAGTGCCTAGAAAGGTAAATTAGAGTACTATCCCAATTATCATAGATTTAAATTAGTGTACTCAATATTTTCTGATAAGCCATTTTTTTTTCTTCCTTCTTGGTAACATGCTGGCAGCTCCTGACTTCTGCAGAAAAAAAAAAATGGATATGAAACAACACAATTTTCGGTGGCTAGGAGACAGAGCAGGGCACCAGCCTGTAATGGCAAAGGCTCCCTCGTTAAGTGACTTGGCCATCTTCAGGAACGTCAGTGTAAATCAGACGGCTCTGTCAAGGGTTTTAGCATCTTATCTCCAAAGTCCAGGTCACACAGCACTACAGCAGCAGCCTGGGTGCTGGTTAGGGATGCCGAGTCTCAACCCCACTCCAGATCTAGGGACTCTGTGCTTTGACGTCCAATAGCAATCCATGTGTATAAGCAAAGTTTGAGAAGCACAGCTGTGTGACGCATTAGAGGTGACACTCAAGCAACGACCCGGTCCTCTGCATAAGGAATCTACAAGCTGGCCTCCTTCAGTTGCAACTTTCAGTTGTGGTTAGCATCACTGATGGAATGTTCTACATTGATCAAAATATCTTTGATGTGTGCTTTCTGATAGGGAACCACCTGCCTTGTGTTGCTGTTGAACTTACGAATTACGGTTAATGGAACTAAGACATTGAATTTCATGTTATTTCGTCTTAACTGGTTGAAATTTGAATAATTGCATGGGGTTAGTGGCTCCAGGGATGGACAGCACAGCCCCACGAGTAATCATCCATCTTTCCTTTTATTCAGTCTTTGTCGGAGCTCCTAGGTTGGACGCTGGCTCCTCCTGTTCAGCTTTTGTACCTATTAATCCCCAGTGGGAAACAGCACGATGAAAACATCTGCTTTGCCACCTCCTTTACATGAGAAGTAACATTAGGCTTAGGATTTTGAATGAGAGGAGTTTAACTTGATTTAAATGCCACACACAAGTTGTCAAAATCTTTTTCGTAGAATTTCTAATTGCAACACTTAACGTTTTCCAGCCTTTTCGGGTATCGAAAGACAGAGGTGCATCAGAGAACTGCCTTAAGGAAAAGAAACAAAAGCTCAGATGGGTTCAGAAGGGAAGACACACAGACACCGCTTCCCCCAGCATCTTGAGTGTGTGGTGGAAAGTAAATCTCGAATTTTGCAGATTATTCTCAAAATGGAAGACGAAACACAAAAACAAAGGAGTGATCATGGAGTTAATGGTGCCAGAAGACAGCAAACAAGATTCGAAATAGAAATATACTCAACAATTAGGCTGATTGTAAGTATCTAATACGTGGAACCAATCAAATGAAATGGAGTCAGAGGAGCAGGGATGGGAGGAGAGGGGAGAAAATGAAAAACATTGATGACTTACAACAGATGTCAGCTTCCTAGAATCCTCTCCATGACAGCCGCGGCTAGAACAGCATCACCACCCTCTAGAAGTGGGCTCCACTCATTCCCCCTACAGCCCGCTCACAACCGTGCAAGGGAGTCTGTAGGCCAGTAGGAAAATAAGCCAACCCTCCTGGAGGGAGAAGAGGCCCGTGCTAATGTGAGTCTCTCCCTTTGATGGAGAAAAGACCTGTGCTACTTCAAAGCTGAATTAGCCACAACCTGTCTTACCAAAGGAAGCGTATGCTAGCAAAATAGTTCAGCAGGGTCTGTGCCTTGCCCAGCTGCTGACTGGATACTGTGTGATTCATGATTATTCCCACAAAGAAATGTGTAGCTAAGGGCAACAGCCTCACTTTGGCAAGATGGTCACTTCATAGCAACCGAAACCAATAAACAGACTTCTCTTGTTGTCCTTAGGAAAGAAACTCCAAGGGACTTGAGAAGATGTGATTTCAAGAGGCTGCTGTTCAGAACATCCCAACTGTCACACAGGCCTCTGGAGACCCATCTCACCTAGCCTGTCCTTTGGAACCTGAGAACAAGTTTCTTTGAAAACAAACATTAGCCACTCCCTTCAACAATGTCCTGCAACAGCCAAGCCCAGTTCTGTGGTTCTGCAGCTTTGCTGTCTTCCCATGCTTAACAAAACTTCTTAGTAAAGTTAAGCCAGAAATCTTAATAGCTTGTTCTATGCACTCTCGGGAGTGCATCCTATCCTGTACTTGCTCAAAAATACGTATTTGTTGAATGGATAATCAAACTTATAGGTGCGTGCTATGAACTAATAAAGTCCTAAGGATTCTCAACTTTTATTTCCAGGCCATTCGAACAAGTTCAAGGACACTTCAGTTGAAGGTCAGGCGATGTTGGGTAAGTCTGATTTCCTGCGAGACGGACACAATGTCAGCATTGCTGAGCTGGTTCTCGACTCAATTGCTGCATACACGAGTGATGGTGCTCAGCAAAGAACTATTAGCACCTGCTTTCATTCTTTGGGCCCCCATCTTGGGTTCCTGGGTGGCTTCCCTAGCGATTTTGTTTATTTGTCACATCTACCAGGATCCTTGCTGGACACTGAGGCCAAAAGGTTAAGCCAATGGTGTCTATTGCCTTGCAAACAATACAATACAGACCTGAAGGTGTGCTGTACCCAAGACTGAGAGCACAGGAGTAACACAGGCAGTAGCACCGTGAACCCACCTCAAGGTTGGAGCAAACAGCACTCTACCTGTGCAACCTGTGGGGTTCTTCAAGGAAGCATCCAGGAAACAGCCCACACAGATTCATTAGGAATTTTTTTTAGATTTGTTTTTATTATATTTTTTATTGGAAAGTCAAATACACAGAGAGGAAATTCTTCTGTCCGATGATTCACTCCCCAAATGGCTGCAACAGCTGCAGCTGAGCTGATCCAAAGCCAGCAGGAGCCAGGGACTTCTTCCGGGTCTCCCAAGTGGGTGCAGGATCTCAAGGCTTTGGGCTGTCATTGCCTGCTTTCCCAGGCTACAAGCAGAGAGCTGGATGGGAAGCAGGGCCTCTGGGATTAGAACCAGCACCGGTGCATGCAAGGTGAAGATTTTTAGCTGCTAGGCTACTGTGCCAGGCCATCCGGGAAACTTTTAAGGCCAAAGGAGGTCCAGAGAACTCACCTGTTACTGATGAGGCTTGGGCAGCAGGATACAGCCTGAGCATCAGGATCTGAACTGCAAACGCACACAGTCAAAGCAGTGTTTGGGAGGGCGGCGGGGGGGTGGGGGGGGTCCCTGCTCGTAGCTGCTGCAGAATGACAAAAAGGATTAGGAATAAATAAGTAAGATAGAATTTAAAAAGTCCGGGACTAGGGCCCAACATTTGCTACAGTAGTTAAGACACCTCTTAAGGTGCCACTGTTCTGTGTTGCAATGCTTGCAATTCCAGCTTCCTGATAACACAGCCCCTAGGAGGCAGCAACTGATGGCTGAAGCGCCCCACTCCCCTCCACCCACACCGGAAAGCTGGATTGGACTCTGGGCTCCTGGCTTTGGTCTGACCCAGGTCCAGCTGCTGCACACATTCAGAAGTGATCCTGTGAGTATAAAATCTGTCTCTCTCAATGTGTCTCTCCATGTCTCTCTCTCCTCTTTCAAGCAAACATATAATTAATTTAAAATAATAAAAATTAATTCAAAAGGAAAAGATCTGAAAGCTCTAATTATGACCATTATTATTATTATTTTACTTCTCAAACTTGCTAATGAGATTATGGACTTACCATGAGACAAACCAGAAATATTATGCTACCAGAAAAAGAAATACCAGCTGTGGAGAAGTCTTACCTCAAGCGAATTCTGTTGCAATCTCAAGCCTAAGGCCTCCCCAGCTCTGCGTCCCCTGTGGCGAGGGAGATTCCTGGGCGCCCGGCGGTGGACAGCTGCCTTTGCGTCTGGCCCTGTGGGCCCCAGGTCACCAGCCACACTCCCTCAATTGCAGGGCTAACTTCTCGGGGTTCCATACATGGTAGGCCAGAATTAACATTCGTAGTACAAAGCTCTCAAGAATTAACCCCCCGCCCCAGCTCTCATTAGCATCATGCTTGTACCGACCCAGCAAACGAGAAATTCCACGAAGGTATAAATCTTGCAGAAGAGGTGCTCTGGTGAATGTCTTTTATCTTACAAGTACCTAATAAATATTAAATGTTCAGCATTTGGATTTTTTAAACCAGAAATTATCTTTCATTCCCTTGCATAGTATATTTTGGAAGGCCCACCTAATGCAGTGCCTTGCACATGGTGAGAACTAAATAAATGTTTGAGAATGAATATTTAAAAACCTTCTACATGAAGGCTTAGAAATGACTTTGCATCTCATCTTGGAAAATTTGGTCTTCCAAAAGTTTGTGGAAAATGAATATTATGAAAAATTTCTTCATGGATTTCAAAACGTTTCCTGTAAAAAAAATTTTTTTTTAACTCTATTTTTCTTGAACCGTTGGAAGCAGTCCGGTGTCCCCTCCTGATACAGTATCTGCATGTCCCTTACGAAGGCACGCATGCTCTGCAGGGAGGGCACAATTAAACACCAAGTGTTTGCTTCTCACTCCTGCCTCTTTCACCCTCCGAGAGGAGCGCTCCAGCCCTCCCTCCTGCACACACCGTATGCCAGGCACCTGCCCACCCCTTCCTCCACAGAAATCAGTGCCTTTGTGCATCAGCACTTCCATCAGTCTTCCACCCCGGATTGCACTGAGATGCCCTTGACAAGCTACTCAGTCTTGCTTCCTCATGGACTTAGGACTCCTCCCCAACGGATACACCCACACACACCACACACACCACACACACCACACACAACACCCACCCATACTCACACACACATACCCCACACGCCCACATTCACACACACCACACACGACACCCACCCATACTCACACACCACACACACTACACACACATACTACACACCCACACACAACACCCACCCGCACTCACACACACACCACACACCATATACAACAGCCACACACATAACACCCACACCTACACACACTCACACAGCCACACCTACACACCTACACACATACACCACACCCAAATACCCACACACACCACATACATCAACACACCCACACTCTCCTACACATACCACCACACCCACACAACCTCCTACACACACACACACCACACACACAAACCCTCCAATGCACACCACACCCGCCCACATACATAACACCCACACCCTCCACCCACACCCATATACCCTCCTATGCACACCAGACACCCTCACACACCCAAACATACTGTTTTAGGAGTAAATAATTTTGCTGTTGTTCTGTTTTGTTTTTAAAGATTTATTTTATTGGGCCCGGCGCGGTGGCACAAGTGGTTAAGTCCTCGCCTTGCACGCCCGGGATCCCATATGGGTGCCGGTTCTAATCCCGGCAGCCCCGCTTCCCTTCCAGCTCCCTGCCTGTGGCCTGGGAAAGCAGTCGAGGACAGCCCAAAGCTTTGGGAACCTGCACCCGCGTGGGAGACCCGGAAGAGGCTCCTGGCTTCGGATCGGCATAGTATCGGCCGTTGCAGCTCACTTGGGGAGTGAATCATCGGACGGAAGATCTTCCTCTCTGTCTCTCCTCTCTGTATATCCGCCTTTCCAATAAAAAATAATAAAAATAAATCTTTAAAAAAATAATAAAATAAAGATTTATTTTATTTTTATTGGGAAGTCAGATATATGGAGAGAGGAGATACAGAGAGGAAGAGCTTTCATCTGTCCAATGATTCACTCCCCAAGTGGCTGCAATGGCTGGGGCTGAGCTGATCCAAAGCCAGGAGCCAGGAGCCTCTTCCGGGTCTCCCTGGTGGGTGCAAGATCCCAAGGCTTTGGGCCATCCACAACTGCTTTCCCAGGCCACACGCAGAGAGCTGGATGGGAAGCAGGGCTGCTGGGATTAGAACCAGCACCCATGTGGGATCCAGGCACATTCAAGGTGAGAACTTCAGCCACCAGGCTACTGCACTGGGCCCAGGAGTAAATCTTTTTTAAAAAATTTAAAAATTAAATGCATTATTTAGTGGCTGGTACCATGGCATAACTGGTAAAGCTGATTCTACACAGGGGTACAAGTCCTGGCTACCACATTTCCAATCTGACTGCCTGCCAATGGCCTGGGATAAGAGCAGAAGTTACCCAAGTGTTTGGGCCTCATCTATTGTGGCCATCTGGGGAGTGAACCAAAGATTGGAAGATCTCTCTTTTTATCTCTGCCTCTCTTTATGTAATTCTTTCAAATAAATACATTTTAGTTTTTCAAATATTTTTTAAATTGATTTTTAAAATATCAAAGCTCTGCTATAACCAAGCCTTGCCCGTTTCTGTGTTGTCTATGTTACAGCATCATTCTTTGTAAGAACCACAACCGAACACTCACAGGCATGCTAGGCTCCCCATGTTCTCATCTCCCCACATCCAAATAATTGCTGAATCCTATTGGTACTACTTCATTGAATAATACATTGACTCCTTTTCTTAATTCTTCATTCACTCGAAAAATGTTATCAAGAACCTACTATGTATCTGACCCTAAACTGGTTATTGTTAGCACTGGATGATGCAGGCACAATAATACACGGGAACAATGCGTATGGAAACATATTTAGATCCATATGCTCTCAAGTAATTTAGACACTTATGCTAAAAAGATCAGTCAACTAAATGTAAGAAAAGAACACTGCAAGGAAAAAGAATATTGTCCTAGATTTGGGGTGAATAAGAGGTAGGGAAAGGGGGCTGGAGAAGATGAAAGAAATCCCATACAAGCGAAGAGAAATGTGAGGATTTTTATTCAGTCTCAGCTCATGCCTTACAAATACCAATCAAACAAAACTAAATACATCTCAATTTAGCCCAGAATGACTTTCGGTTGGTCTGCCAAGAGCTGATTTCGAAAAACACTGAATGACACCCAAAGCTCAACCCCTGTTCAATTGCATTTCTCTACAGACTCATTGAATGTCTCCAACCTACAGGAAGCAAGTTTATTTGATTGAGAATAATCAGCATTATTGAGCGCTGTAGAGTTTGAAACTCGGTGTGGAGAGATTTGTGAACATTCTTCTTAATATACATTTTATTGTGGATACTTAAAGCATACAACATGATGCTGTGAGAAGGCGTTTGAGAGAACTTCTCATGGTTTTCTTTTTTAAAAGATTATTTTATTGACGTGAAAGGCGGAGTGACAGGGAGAGAGAGCTTCCATCTGTCAACTTATTTCCCAAATTGTTGCTTCCAACAGGCCAAAGCCAAGAGCCAGGAACTGTTCCCTGGTTTCCTCCTGTGTGGCCGGGGATCAGGTGTTTGGGACAGCCATCTGCTGACTTCACAGGTGCTTTGGCAGGGAGCTGGGTTGGAAGCGGAGCAGCCGAATTCACACTGGTACTCCTCCTCTTGCTAACCGCTATACAGCTATCCCATCTGTAGGTTCTACTGTCATCCCTGCTGTGTCAAAGAGTAGAGTGGGGTCTGATTTACTGACTGGCCTGGACCACAATAGGTAGCTAGTTCGTTTTTAGAGAACATACATGTTTCCAATTGGGACATAATACACAGGGCACAAAAGGTACCATCTTAACCATTTTAGATTGTACGTGCACAGTGTTGTGCTGTCATGAGCAGCCACATCTAGGACTCTTCCCACAAGCAAAGTGGGGGCACTGCACCCATCGATAACTCTTTCCTCTCCAGCCCACCCTGGCGGCCACCATTCCGTATTCCAGGCCTCTGAATTTAACTACATTGAGTACTTAGTAAGAGGAATCATACGGTATTTGTCCTGCTGTGACTGGCTTACTACATTTAACATGATGCCCTCAGTGTTCATGCATGCCATGGCAGGTGTCAGAATCTCATTCCTATTTAAAAGACTGAAGAGCATTCTACTTTTTAGTCTGAACCTTATTTTGCTATTTGAGGTGTTCTTCCCGTAGATTTAATTTTATTCATATGAAAGGCAGAGAAACAGAGAGATGAGGAACTCTTCTAATCACTGGCTTACTCCCTAAATTGCCACAATTGCTGGGCCTGGGGGCCATGCTGGAGCAAGGAGCTCAGAAATCTACTGGGGTATCCCACATGGGTGTCAGGGTCCCCCAAACTTCAGCTGTCTTGACTGCCTTCCCCTGCACACGAGCAGGGAGCCGGTTTCTAAAACAGCTCCAACTGGCACTCTGATAAGGAGCCCATTGCTGCAGAAGACAACTTTGAGCTGCTGCCACAATGCCGCGTTTTGTTTACGCATTCATCTATCAATGGGTACTTGGATTGCTTCCTCTTGGGCTGTTATGAATTACTCTAGAACAAACATGCTTTACAACAGCTTAAAGTTCCTGCCTTCATTTCATTTGGGTTTATATTCAGAAGTGGAATTGATAGGTTTTATGACCATTTCCAATGTTCAATTTTAAGAAAATACCAAATTTGTTTCCCAAGTGGCTCTACATGTTCACCGAGAGTGCCCCAAGTTTCCCTTTTCTCCACATCCTTGCCAACACGTGCTTTGTCTTTTTAGTGGGAGCGAAGAGTATGAGCTGTTAGCACATTGTCATTTCAGCTTATGTCTTTGAGTAGCACAAATTGTTGAGTCGACCACGTCGTGTAGTCGTCTGGTGATCAGAAAGAAAGATGCCTGGCTTTCAGTGTATTGCAGCTGTGTATACACATGACAGGATGACTTGGGAACCTTTCCAGCACCCAACAACCAAGTCCCAGACAGAATTTCAGTCTTCAAGTCCCAATCCAGAAATTTATTTATGACCTTGGACAATGCATCCACTGCTTTCTTTGTTCTCAATTTTTCCATCATTTATGTTGTGAATAATAACCCCTGTTTGGCATAGTTAAGATGATATTTCCTTATATATTTACTTGTAGCCCAGACTCTTAATTTTAAATATTTGGTGCTCCACATCTTGCTAGATTTTTTAAATAGTTAAAAATTCCTATGTTTCGGTTGACGTATTATCAATAAGGAGACTGGAAAAGTACATACGTTGCTTTCCCAGGAGGCTAAGCATCAGAGGTGGTTTATCAAGAATGCAAGCCCTGATGTCTGAGAATTCTAATTTCAAGTGAACTCTACTACTGGTAAATGTATGTCTTTGGAAAATCACCTCAATAATTTCACTTCTCTGAGCCTCAACTTCACCATCTGAATAATGGGATAATGATATTGCCTACATTTTGTAAATGTGCAGTAGGTATGGTTAGATTCCATTTGATTTGCATATTCAGGATGTTAATGGATCTAAGCCTTACAAGGTCCTCTTCATTTTCACTCCATACACGAGATTTCATTTAGAGTATATATTTTTTATCAATCTTAAATTTTAATTAATTTATTTGAAAGACAGAGTGACAGGAAGAGAAAGACAGAGAGGGTCCATTTTCCCTTGCCTTCCCAGGCATATTAGCAAGACAGTGGATCAGAAGCCGAGTAGACATGAGCTGAACCTGCATTGTGATATGGAAGGATGACATTGCAAGCAACAGGTTACCCATGGTCTCATAATGTCAGACCCTTCAGTTTAGGAAAACTTAAAGAAGGATGATGAAGTATACCTCTGCCCAATCTAAATATTTCACCTGACAATCCCAAGGAGCATGATGCATAGAAACTTTGTAGGAATGTAGGTAAGCCATTTGTGTGGTTAGGACAAGCTCTATGGAGCTGGTTTTCTTTCAGTTGGCATTTGGGGAGGAAACCAGCAGATGGAAGATATATTTCTCTCTCTCACTCTCTCTCCCCCTTTCCCTGTAGCTCCGACTATGAAGTAAAACAAATCTTAAAGAAAACCCAGAGTAGGCATTTGTGTTAGCAGTTAAGACACAAGTTAAGATTTCCACATAGTATCACAGTATTGTGAGTATGGTGCTCAACACTCAGTCCCAGCTTCCGACTCCAGGTTACTACTGACGCCGATTCTGGGAGGTAACGGGACGGATATGAAGTAATTAGGTACTTAGGCTCCTGTTATGTACTAGATCTGAAATGAGTTCCTGGAACCTGGCTTCAGCCCTGGCTCAGTTTGGGGAGTAAGCTAGTAAGTGGGAGAATTTTTCTCGTTTTCTTGTTTGCTCATTCTTTCTCCATGCCACTCTGCCATTAGAAAAGAAAAAAAAAAGAAAACCCATCTAATACCTACTGCAAATATAACCTCCCTGATGTGGTCGGGAAAAGCCCTTTCCCTTCATATTATTTGGAAAATGCTGAAGATGAGTTGCGTGAAAGGCAGGCTTGCATTTGATGGGCTCTTGTGAATAAAAATGATTTCTCCCTCGGAGACGAAGGCAAGGTGAACTACGCTAAATGTAATTTGTTGCAAATTACACTTCCCAGATTCCACAGCTAATCACTCACCATTTATAAATAAATGAATTTTGGTTTGCAGTGGGAAAACTAATGACCCTGAACACCGATTCCTGAACCCAGTCGTCATCTGGCAAACATTGCGTAGCGTCGTGGTTGTATAATTTAGAGTCTAACTTTTCAGGAGTGGGCAGTTGAATGATGTTTGGATTTTAGGACACTGTTATTACGTATCTAATGGTAATTCTCTGTGCCCAAGAAAGTCTTAGTAAACTGGATGTGCAATTACTGACCACATTAGGGGGAAAACCAAGTGGCAGACTGAATCTTAAGTACTGAACAAAGAGGAAATCAGAAATGAAACATAAAGGTCTGTTTGAGAGTAGAAGAATAAAGGTACTACAAGATGTTTTTTGTTACTTTTTTTTTCAGTAAAGATGTTTGTGGCAGAAAGCAATAGAAAACCAACCAAAATGGTTTTAACAAGAAGGAGGATTTATTAGTTCGCGGAACTCAAGAGTATAAAAGCAATTCAGCTTCTGAGAGAGTCTGAACTTTATCTCCCAACTGTTCTCTTGGATCCCGCTCTGCTTTGTCTTCAGGGTGTCTCCACATTCACAGGACCAAATGAGTCACATCCACTTCCAGGAAGTCATTACCATGGCCAAGAAATTAACATCATCTGATTGACAGCAGTCAGTCCCATCCTGCTCCTGGATAGGCCTGCCGTAAGACAGAAGCAGATGGCATCGATGCCGACCAAAGCACGCACTAAACCAGGGGTCAGTGAGAGCAGCAGCGTGGACTCAGAGAAGAGGGAGGCCAGAGAACTCAAAAGCCACAGTCAGGAAAAATCAGACTTGATCTGTTAGGCATCACAGAGCAGAGCTAGCCTCAGCTGGTGGGTTGACTGTATTCTTCCTGCTAAAAAAGATACCTAAGAATAACAGCTGACGGGGAAGGGAAGCCGACACCTACGTCCATGACAGCCACTTCCTGCTCTTAATTATTAAGAAAAGAACAATGACGATTTCAAGGTGGGATGATCGTGGCAGTAAATCACTGTGCCAGACTGAGAAAAAGAGGAATCCATTCTTCCAAGACTAATGGACTATTTAGCAAACGTCTGCTCTTAAAGACGAAGTAGAACTATGAAACATTTCATTAAAGAAATCAGCTTGCTGCCTGAGAACAGCACTCTGCAATGACAGGATGTTCTAGCACTGACTGATTGCTTTCATAGGAACAAGGAGTTGCATACCGATATTGACTAGGGAAGGTGGGAGGAGGGGGATCATAGCTGTTAGTAAAGTGCATTTTACAGTTTTTCAAGACCTGAATATAAATCCTCCTGTTTTATTTATTTGTGTTTCCAGTGAGAAAGTCCCTCTGAGAATAAATCAATTAGTAAATCTCTTGCACAGAATTTGGCATGTAGTAGGTGCCCAATACATTTTTACAAATGTAAAAGGATTTATTGAGGACCTTGTGAATTCTGTGACAGTCACTGATGTTAGTTTAGCAGTCCAATACATTTCCCTTGGCACTCGCTATTCTGAATATGTTGATGGCTCTGATCAGAAGCAGCTGAGAATCTCTGCTCGGAGAAGCCACTTAGCCCATAGATGGAGCAGGCCAAGATGCTGGGCTCCAGGAGCATCCCTCCAGCAATAAACCAATAATACAAAATCAAGGACGTAGGTGGTGAAATACCCTAACTTCTTACCACTCTGTGTCCTCGAGGTTTGGAGTAGAAGAGTCCCCGCAGCACACAGCACTACCCTGCACGTTGACATTTGCAAAGCACTGGCTTCCTGCGCTTCCTGTCCTCACAGCCCCACTTTCTTGGCAGCGTCTCCTGGGATCACATCCTAAACAAACCCCTTCTGCTAGCAACCTTGTTTCTCATGATCAGCTTTTGGAGGAGTACAGCTTATCACAGCAGCCCGCTCAGTAGCCTTCAGCTTTTCTTCCTGACCAAGGGAGCCCAGACACTTTGAGGAGAATAAGCTGGACGTAGACGATCACTGGCATATAAGAGAAACAGCAAGGCCACTTGCAGCGCTTGCAGATACAGAGTGGTATGGCCACTCTAGCCCACGTGATGTAAGCACAGAGCTGATGAAGACTTCGGGGATAAGCTGCTGTTCTGATGAAAAGTCGTAGATGTGACGGATCTCATTCTACCTTAACAATGATCGTGGTACCTGCAGGGGCAGCACAGTATCCATCACAAGGATTTTTCTGACCCCAACGTCACTGACCTGTCGAGCCCACAAGAGCCTATCGTCTCAGAAACTCTTTGCTTTGGGAGAAGATAAAGCTCCACTTTTTCTTTTAAGTCAGCATCATCCAGAATTTGGTTACATGCCAACAAAAGCAATCTTAACTGACACAAACACCTAGCACTATGTTGAGGATTGAGTGAGATTAAAAGGAACAATTTATGCCACGTTTGCTGGAGAATACTATACAATTGCAGTCATTTTGATTAATTCCTGACCAATGTGTATGATGTGAAAGTACAAATCGAACAGTGAATTAAGAGCCTCAATGGAGTGTGCTAGACGTTAGGGGATCCGTTCCCTTCCTACTTTTAGTTCGTTCCTATCATTCTCTTGCAGAAGGAAGCGAGCTAGTCATCCCAATACTGGTGTCAAAAACATTTAGAGAACAAGAGGGAAAAAAGAATTGAGCCTTAGAAGGTGAATGGGATATGAATAAGGTGATGTAACAGGCAGTGCAAATGGAACAGGAAGTTGGAAACACAGGCTTCAGAGATGTTGCCTGAAGCAGGGAAGCCTTAGAGCTGAAAACCAAGCTTGCACGTCTCTCTGTAACCAAGAATGAGGGGAGAATGCAGCTGCAGTTGAAGTTCAGTGGAGATGTAGAGGCAAGCATATTCATTCACTAGTTCACAGAGGCGTGTTGGAACTGGAATAGCTGCTATGACTGTATCCAGCTGATCTTGCTTTTAGTAATCTCAGAATCAGCTCAATGGATAATGACAAAAGTGCTAACTTCCATGACACCACTCTCTGCAGATGAGACCGGGATGTCATCAGGTGTGGTATTAAATGCCAAGCTGAAAAGGAAGTAGAAGAGACTGATGTGGCGGAATTCAGCGATACTGGACCCCCGAGAGCAGCCTATTGTCATTGCGAGACTCCTGAAGCATCCGTAATTCATTACTGATTCCTTAGCAAAATCCTGTCAACAAGATGCATTTTTAAAAATAAAGAATCTGAAATAGGATCAAGGGATTAGCTTGAACTAACACGTAAAGGCTTTCAGTAACAAAATAAACAAGCTTTATCGTGAGCTGGAATGTTAGGGCTGTGCAGTAGGAAAAGAATGGAGTCCCTGCTAATTCTAACTTAAGATTGTTCGACTAGAATAATAAAAAGTACTGCTATATCTAATTTATAAAAAATTCTGTGGCCTCATTCAGACCCCACAAAAATCAGAAAACATGGGTAAATCAAGAATTAGATACTCATTTTTTTTCTCCCCTCAGGAGAAACTGAGGCTCATAGAAATCAAATAATCAGTCAAATAATTGTTTAAGGTCACCTGGCTGGTACAAGAGCAGAAACTAACACAAATGTCCATCCTATGCTTATTACTCTCCCCTGGAATGTAGCTTTCTGCTACAAGAAACCGACGTGAGGAATAACTGCAGTCGGCTTTGCGGTGCCCAACATATGGCTATACAACTTGTAAGAACCTGTTGAACTTACAGGCTTTTATGAAATGCTAGCGATACAGCAGACAACTGTGACTTGGTCTCTGGATCCATAGCAAAGGAAAAGTCTTCACCCTATGATTCTTGTTAAAAGACTCAGGATCTTTGAGTTCTTTGCACAATTGTGGGGAAAGTTCATAGAACAGATTTCAAAAATTGTTACTGGGACGAGGATAAGCCACTCGTAGGGACAATGCAAAGTAGGGCGAGCCGAGGCTGACAAACACATCTTGAGGCTACAGTCTGCGGGTGGACCTGGAGCCACTGCTGGTCACTGTTCCTGCTCTCAGGACAGTCCTGTGGAGAAGTGTGACAGCTGAGCCCACAGATGCATTGGGTCTATCTCTCACCATTGTCCTTCCCCAGTAGCTTTTATTAAATAACCAGGAATTTAATTGAAATATCTTTACACTTCCATTGATAAACACAGATGTTCATGAGATATTGCTTATGAGCCTAAACATCAGTTTCTGTTCTGGAAGTGAGTACTTAGCATATTGATTAGTTTCCCAAGTTAAAACATGTTCGCTCCACGTCAGAGTAACTGCTTTTTAATCCCTGACTCTGTTCCTGACACTCCAGCTTTCTGCTAACACAGACCCTCGAGGCAGCAGTGAACACTCAGGCAGCTGCACGGCTGCCACTCACACAGAAGGCCTGTTTGGGTTCCTGGCTCCCAACCATTGCAGGTATTGGAAGGGTGATGGTGGCGGCGAAGCAATAGATGGGAGTGATAGGGACTTCAGTAATCAAGCCATCATTTGTTGATTTCTAGGTAGATCAGCAGGGAGTTGGATCAAAAGATTGAAGCGTAGTAGAGACTTCAACCAAATGTTTTGATACGGAATACAGGTATCTCAAGTGCCAACTAGATCTTTGCATCACAATGCTCGCTCCTCAAAGTGTATGTGAAGACTACCTCATGAGGGGTCAATGTTGTGGTGCAGCAAGTTAAGCCTCTTGATGCACTGGAATCCCATATCAGAGTGCCTGGCCTAGCCCTAGTCATTGCAACCATCAAGACAGTGAGCCTGTGGGCGGGAGATCTCTCTCCCTGTGTCTCCTAGCCCTCTGTCGTTTTGATAAATAAAAGCTACTTTAAATAAAAAGACTACTTAATAGTATTGATAATGAGCGATAGATGTTAAATTATTTCCACCTCTGAAATTTATATGTTGAAGCCCTCACCTTTACTATGAGTGTATTTGAAGATAGTAACTTTCAAGAAGTTGTTGAGGCTAAATGAGGTCATAATCCATGTGATCGGGTGTCCTTGAAGAGCAGGAAGAAACTCCCTGACCGCACAGGGCAAGGCCAGCTAAGGCAGCGAGACTGCTTTCCACAATCCCTGGAGAAAGACAGAGATGGAGATGAAACCCACTCACACCTGGACCTTGGATTTGCCTCAAGAACTACGAGAAAACAAGTGTCTGCTGTTTATGCAATTCAACCTGTGATCTACTGTTCAGTAGCCCTAGAAAACTAATATAGATTTATTTTAAAAGCATGTGTGTGTGTGCATCAATGATCCAATTTTTTAAATTTATACACACACAGGAAAAATGACTAGATGGAAATACATCAAAACACAAGCAAAAGACCACAATGGATCTTTATTCCCTTCCTGTGTTAGACATTTCTCTGAATGATTCATGCAGCAATAGTTTTAAGTTGTTTCCGTCATATGTTTGTTTACAAAGGTTTATTTGTTCATGGGCCTGTTAGCAGTTAGTTGTGACTGTGTTCTGTTTGATTATAGAAAATCTCTATAGTTAAAATTCCTTGTTCCCTCCCCCACAAAAAACCCGTGTGTGTGTGTGTGTGTGTGTGTTAACACACTTATTTAGGAAAATAAGGTAAATTTGCACACTGGTCCAGCAGTGTCCACAGCTAGGCGACAGAGTTCTCTCTGGACATAACAGCTAACAGGAGCAGTCAAGTAGGTCTCCGATTGGTAAGGTCAAGGACAGCGTTGCAGAGGCCCAACCTCAGCTAGAAGCACCAGAGCCCTCTGCTTCTCACTCCCCTGCCTGATACCCCCATGCACACAGCCTGTCAGGACCGAGTACAAGAGCAGGCATACGGCCTAGCAATCTGCCCACAACCACCTGGGAGTATCTGAGTTCCAGTGCCTGCTCCAGCCAACCTCCTGGTTCCAGTTTCCTAAGAATGTACACCCAGGAAAGTTAAGTGATTGGGCTCCTTCCAGCAACACGGAAGACCTGGGTTAGAACCCCCTTTCCTATTCAGGCCTGGCTGTTATGTGCATTTGAAAGCTGCAACAGTGGTGTTTGTCTGACTCTCTCTTGCTCCCTCTCAAATAAATAAAAATTTCTGAAATGTAAGTTTGGATGGAGTGAGCCATTCTAGAGGTTCAGGGGCACGGGGCAGCTCCAGCACTTACCCTCCAGGAGGTCGTGTTGGAATGTGACACATCCCTGCATAGTTAAGGAACAAGGGATTGGGAAACACTTCTGGCCAATCTCATTCTCACTCACTCTCTTCATCTCCGCTCCTTCCACTAACAGGGAGTTCCAAGTCTAATTTTCCAAGTCTGATGCTTGTCATGGCAGTGACCATGATGGAACAAGCAAATATCCTGGAAGGACCTGCCTAGATACACAAACGCACCAGAGCAACTCGGCCATGGGAGAGCAGAGGGTTCACACAGACGTGCAGAGAAGTGCAACAGTGTGAACAGTGTGGATAGGGCTGCTTTCCTTACTCACTGGTACCTCTGTGATAGCTGAGTGTGAAGCTGTCGTGGAAAGGTTAAAACTGTTTCCTCCCGTCACCGTGTAATTCCTACAAACAGGTTGATCGGGAAATGCAGTTTCCAGATTTTAGATCTCTAGCAATGAAATCCTCATCTCATTTCAGCATCCCGGCACTATGCCAACTCGGGTTGTCACCGGGTAACTCGGCACCACGCATGTTTGGCACAATTGCCTACATCATTTTCACCCTCATGCCAGCAGGTTCTCATCATGGCAGCCTAATCAATCTTCTGACCATGTACATTAATCCCCAGAATGACCCAGATAATCTGATTGGCTGCCGTGCAGCCCAGTCACAATTTACATCAGACCATCTGCTGACTCTATTTCCTCCAGGGCAGCCCAGAAGGACCATCTGCTTTAATGCTCCGTGTGTCCTGCCAAAGAGGCAAAGGTTGAGGCTGACCCCACACTGGCGAAGCACACTCCTCCTGCCTTTTGCATGAACCAGACAAATGTGGAAATGCTCTGCCATTTAGCTACTCACATCCTGCAGAGTCTGCTTTGCATTCTCAGTGAACACATCGTCATATTCAGAATGCAAATTAAACTTTATGGGTGCCATAACCTTGGCCATTTATTGCAGCGGATTCTGTAATTGCCTGAATCTGCTAATACAGCCAAGACTATTTTGGCCATTTTTTTTTCGGGGGGGAGGGGGTGGCTGTTGTTGTTAACTTTGGTAGATCAGAATTCCACATTGATTTAGCAATGCTGGTATTTGTTCGTCATCTTTCTTTGGCTAATGTATTAGTTAAGGTCCTTTTGCATATAGAATTGGTCTCAGAGATGAGTCGTAATCAACTTCAAGAAGTACTTGAGAAGTAGAGGTAATATTCTAAGGGAAAATAAGCTTGCACACAAATATAAGAAGATTTAGAAAAAAAAAAGAGAGAGAGGTCCTTTTAAGAGTACCAGGTGACTGTAAGATAGAACCATAAAGTGTGCTTTACACTAAATTGGAAGAAAACCACTCAGAATTAAGTTTACTACCGAAAAAGCACTAGAAAAGCCATAAAACAAAAGGGATGGACAAAGCTATTGATAATGACGTACATTAGAAAAAGGTGGCTATGAGACGCTGTTGTGGTTTGATGGGCAAAGCCATTACTTGCAATGCAAGAGCCCAGTTCAGGTCCCAGGTTATTTTACCTTTTTTTTTTTTTTGCAGGATTTACTTATTTCTATTGGAAAAACAGATTTACAGGGAAAAGGAGAAACAGAAAGATCTTTGATCCTCTGGTTCATTCCCCAAATGGCCACAATAGATGCAGTTGAGCCAATCTGATGCCAGAAACCAGCAACTCCTTCCAGGTCTTCCGCATGGGTGCAGAGTCCAAGGCATTGGACCATCCTCTACTGCATTCCCAGGCCATAAAGCAGGGAGTTTAATAGAAAGTGGAGCAGTTAGGGCATAAACAAGCACCCACATGGGTTACTGGCACTTGGAGAATTAGCTAACTGAGACAATGTGCCAGCCCTGGTTACTTCAGTTTTGATGCAAATCCCTGCAAATGAGTCAGACAAGGGAGTGGAGATGGACCCACATGCTTGGGTTCCTGCACCTCATGTGGGAGACCTGAATGGAGTTTCTGGCTCCTAGATGTGGCCTGGCCCTGACCTGGCTATTGCAGCCATTTGAGCAGTAAAGCAGCAGGTGGAAGATCTCTCTGTCTCTATTGGGCTGACTTTTAAATCAATCAATCTTAAAATAAAAAGGTGCCCATTCCTTTGGGCAGATCAAGTTGGCCTGATAGATGTGTTCCATTATACTTGTCAGCAATCCAATAGGTTGTTCCAGGACAACTGTCTACCAGCACCCCTGAACACACACACACACACACACATACCCCATTTTAGTGATGTAAGCAGACAGATGTAAAAGCTTAATTCGCTTAATTCTGGATGGCAGACATCATTTATAGAATGTCTGGGGGTGTGGCCTTCTCCAAGCAAGATGGGAAGAGACTTCAATGAAGTTTTGGAAGGAGTTTGGGAATTTGAATACACATTGGCCTCTACATGCTTGGTTTGCGAAGTCTGGGATTATAGGCACTTGTTCCTCCTCCCACCAGAGGGCAGTGTAAAGGAATGATCCTAGTGCTATGGCCGCGAGAACTGGATCCTTCACAAGATCTGCTTGCATAGCTCAGTCCTTTGGCAACACACACAGGCAGAGCTGGAAATGAAGCCATCTCCCCTGTGCTTCCCGCTTGCTCCTTCTGAGGCAGGTGAAATGTGGAATGGATTGGATGTGTCTGGAGGCTGAACAAGCAGCACGATCAACGTTCTGCCAGATTAGCACAGTAGACTGTGTCAAGGGCTCTGATTCTTCAGTCCTCCACGTTCTGTGAATTTGTCATTCCTCCAACTAAAAAAAAAAAAAAGGACTCATTTATGCAGCTCTAACCAAATACCACAGACTGAGTAACTTACACAGACCAGAAATTTGTTTTTAATACGCTGGAGACAGGGAAGTCCAGGTGTGGGTAGATTCGGTGCCTGCTGAGGGACCAGGTATCTCCTTCCAAGATGGTGTCTGATTGCCGAATCATCCAGAGGAAACTAATGTTGTGTCAGAAGGGATGGAATGATCCTCCCAGTCTACTTGTAAAGCAGTAATCCATTTAAGAGAGAAGCCTTCACGACACAACTGCCTTCCAGAAAGCCCTTTCTCTGAATACCACACCAATGGGGAGTGAATGAAAAAGCATTTGAGAGGGGACAGAAATATTCAAACCCTAACCTAAGCCTTCACAGTTGTGGTCAGCAATGGAACTTGTCTTAGCCAAACAGTGTGAGAACTGAGGCATTAAGAAACCACATGATTCTTTGGCTCCCTTACATTTCTGTTATCACCATGAAAGCGTGCTGTCTGATGGAGTCTCCGGTCTCAAGAGGCTCACGGAGTCTGATGTCTGCAGAGCTTGCCTCCTGGGTTACTCGAAAGCACGATCCTTTCCATTCTGAAGGCAGTACTTTGTAAACCTGTGGTCCCACACCTGCCCTGTGAGGATTTCAGCTCTGTCCCAGCGGCCCCTTCACAGCCTTTATTTGGGAGCTCTGTCACAACCTTTAAGAATCCAGGTAAGGGGTCATGTTGCTTCTTATCCAGCTTCTTGCTCATGTACCTGGAAAAGCAATGGGAGATGGCCTAAGATCTCGCAGAGCAGCCTGAGCCTGTTACAGAACCTGCTCCTGTTCTGGGCTCTAGTTAAAACTATCGGATTCTTGGGTTGCCGGGTAAATGCACCAGAATCGCACACTCAACCAAGGAATGCGTTGTGTCCAAATCCGGAGCCCGTCTAAGTAATGTCGCACTTCCTTAGTCATATGATATGTTGGATGCAGCAAATTATCCTCATCCTGCAAGAGAAGGCTTAAGACACACGCGCGCACACACACACACACACACACACACACACACACACCACTGGGTCTTGGAAATTACACTGAGGTAGAAGGGCTTTGAATTTTTGTGAGTGTTGTTTCCCACTCTGGCACACAATAGCACTAGAGTAGTTGCGGCTGCTTCTTCACTACGTGTAATCAGCATAATGCCATCAGTGTAATAAACCAGTGTGCTGTCTGGGAGGAGAAAAAGGCAACCAGGAGCTCTGTGAAGTAAATGACAGCATAGGGCTGGGGAGTTCCATTATTGGCATTTGTATTGCTTCCAGTAGACCCTGTATTAATCAGGTTAACTTTATAAAGATAATAGTTTTCTATTGAACTTATAATTCTGCAATACTTTCAGGGTCTAAGAGCTTTATCTGGCAATGGCCTTTTTGCTGGAATATTCCAGAAGTCATGTAGCACATCACAGGGTGGCAGACATGCATCTGTGTGGTTGCTCTGTTCCTTCCTTATAAAGCCACATGGGGCTTCAGCCACGAGGACACCACCCTCGTGACCTCAAGGAATCCAATCATTTCCACAGGCCCAACTTCTAGACTCTCTAAGTCTGAATAAGTTTCTAGCCTCTTGATAACCCACAACATAAGACTCTGGGGATGACACCCATGCATTGGTTCCAGCTGATACAAGATGAAGAGCTGGGATTCTTGACAGGCTTGTGATAGAAATCAGGATGCACCTGTGTGCCATCCAAGACCAGGAAGGAGGAGGCACCACGATGAGCACCTGGATGTTTACCTTTACCTGCAGATGCCATAAAATTCCCGGATGGCCTAATACATGCTGGGACCACACCATGTGTGTTTATTCAGTTAAGTACCAACCCCCCTGCTTCATCAGTGAGGCTGAGAAATGGAGGAGAGGGCTCTTTTTGCCCTTGCGTATGACTGAGGATGCTAGTATAACTTGTTTCTCTCCCTCTCTCTTTAAGTAGTCCTCCAGATAATTCATCGTAAGTATTTCTTCATGTGGGGCTGCCAAAATACACATGTGAATGTACGCATACTTTGTAGTGTTTTAAATAAATTCTATTCACATTTAGTTAGGTTACTGCTCATCTGCCTAGAGTTCTTCCCTCTGTTGGGATTAGGAGCCCCTATTGAAAATTAAGGTATGAGGCCCATAGCAAAGCCATAGCAAGTCTCTCTTAAATGACAAATCTTTGCCATCTGGATCTCTCTAAGCTTTTGAATGCCTTCTTCTATAATCAATCAAGGTAGATAGATCAAGCATTTCAGGTTTCCTTCCAGTGGACCATCTTTTGGTCTAAGTTTTAGCCAACCAATTGACCAGTGAGAGCCCTTTTTTCAGGCAATGCAGTTTTCGTCCCTTCATGTGGGGGTGTTACTTAGGAGGCCATTTCCAAGGGCAAAGAACACACCCCAGAATGTAGAGGGTCAATGTCCCCTAGATTTATCAAGGTCTTTCCAGACCTATTTCTTCTTACTGGACCCCATTTTTTCCTAATCAATGCCCTCAGTTTAACTGCAGACCTCTTGCAAGGCTGGAGTTCATGCTGCATTGTAATTCAGACAACTGTACCATAGGATTCTGCACTTCATTTTTAGCAAGCTCTGCAGCTAAGGGAAATAAAGGTCTCCTTACCGGCACACATAAAGCTTTCAGATCACTTACGTAGCGCTTGAGCTGGCAATTTGGATCTTGACCTCTCATTTTCTTTTGGTACTTTGCTCAGTGACATCATTTCCAATCAGCCAACCTCTTTACATTAGATTTTAACATCACTGTACTAGATTTCAATAAATGTCTAACAGGTTGGAGCCACGGGGTAGCACCCTAAGCTCCCACTTGTGTTTCTATCTTCCCATCTTGGTGCTGATTCAAATACCAGCTGCTCTGCTTCTGATGCAGCCCCTTGATAATGTGCCAGGGAAACCAGTGGAGGGTGGTCCACATGGGAGGCCCTGAGGAAGCTCCTGGCCTCTAACTTCAGATCAGCTCAGCTCCAGCTGTTGCCGCCTCTTGTGGAGTGAATCATCAGGTGGAAGATCTTCCTCTCTGTCTCTTCTCCTTTCTGTATCTCTGATATTCACATAAAAATAAACAAACTAATAAATAAACAAACTAATAAATAACTATTTGCACCAAAGGAAAACCATTGTCCTGGCTCAAGCAAGCGTGCAGGAAGCAAACAAGGAATGAAATTCTTCCTTCCCCTACCATGCCCTTTTATTCTCTTCAGGTCCTCTACAGAATGGGCCGTGCCCACAATAAGAAGGACAGTTTATTTCACCTAGCACACCAATTAAATTGTTTATGCCATCCAAAAATGTCTTCCCAGACACACCCTGTAATAACGTTTAGTCTGGGTATCTCAGTGACTCAATTTGAGCAAAGGAACGGTGTTCATGGTGCTGAACATCATGGTGTTGGAGAACAGCATTCTAAGAGGCCATCAAACACAGCTTTCTCACTTTGCTAGTAACTTTTGGATGGCCTGTTTGAAAATACTCCTGAGAGAAGCAGATGCCCAGAACATCCTGAGCTGTATCCTTGTTTCTTGTAAAAGACAATGTTGTGCAAAGCTTGCACTCAGTAAGTCGCCTGACTCCAAGGGTATAAAACTCAGAGTATTTGGGGGTCCCCCAACTGCAGTGCAAAAGGCGGCATGCACAGGAGGGATCCCATCCATCTCGGGCAACTTCCCTGAGTCTTGGGCAATCAGTAGAACATGGATCCTAGAATTTTGTTTCTTGCCATCTATCTGTGACTGGTAAATTTGCTTTGCCTGATAAATTGTTTAAGTGTTTTGTTTAAACAGACTAGCAGCTGGGTTTGTGCAAAACCTCCTGCCAGGTCTAGGGGTATTGACACAGGGTGTTGGCTGGCACCACTTCCCAAATGAAGCAGTCACCTCCAAATCAGGGATGCTGGGAGAAACACCATGAAATGCGATCAGTACAAACACAGGCTGAAAAACTGTGTTTTCAAAAATTTAATCTCTAAATTCAGAAATATGTGTATCACTCCCTCTTAGCTCTCTCTCTCTCTCTCTCTCTCACACACACACACACACACACACACACACTGTGTTTCCCTCTCTATCATTCTGCTTTTCAAATAAATGAATAAACCTTAAGAATGAAACTGGCTCAAAAGCACTTTCATCATCAGTGAGTATTTCTCTACTTTCGTCTCATTTACGACTGGCAGAATGACTTTGACCTTGTTTAGAGTCACTTGAACTCTGTGGTTCCAAGCTAACTTTTCCTCTCCCACTCCAAGTTCCACTTAGTGTCAGTAAAGCATGACTTTGTATTTCCATGTTCCTAAGATGTGTTATCTTTGAAATGGCTCTGAGGTGTACAAGTGAATCAGAGATGTGCATATTAATTTCCCTTTAAATATAACTTCTAAAAAAAGACCTCCTTGGGGGAAAAGTGTGTGAGAGAATTGGCTGCTTTTTTTTGTTTGTTTCTGTGTTTGGTTTTCTTTCATGCAGTGAACTTAAAACACTTGAAAGATTGTTGAAATTTTCTCTTCAACAAAGGCATCTCTAAACTCTCTTGAAATTCCCATTAAAAAACAACCATTCCTACGAAGAAGAATATTCACACCTCCTATTACTTACAGAATCAAATTCTAGAGGTTCTGCAATTTCAACATCATGGATTTTAATGTTCTAAACTCAAGGATAAAATATCTTTAAGGAGTGTGCAATTTAGCATAAATAGACTTCAGCATATGTCTAAGATTATGCCAAATTTATAAAGCCATGTGCTACGCTGCTGATGAAAAATAATTTGTGCAAAAGCTTGAAATTCCCTAACATTCTACAAATTGATTTACTTGACTTCCATCAAAGTTTTTATCTTTTTGTTGTTTTTTTATCTTTTAAATTATTAGAGCTAAGTGTTTCAATGTGAAAGAATTCGTATGAATTGAATGTGCACCAAATATTTTAAATGCTTTTGCTTAATATGTAACTAAATTAGTAAGGTAAATTCTGATATTTAAGGAATTCATTATTCTCAGTATCTATGCCATACAGTAATATTAAGAGTCAGGTAACCAGCTATAAATTATAGTACAAATGCCTGGATCTCATATACTTTTATTCAGCAAATTTCCATGTAAACTCCTAAGAACAGTTTATTTTAGCTGTTGCTAAGATTTTGCTTTTCTGAAGTTATTTATTTAGTTGAAGGTCAGAGATAGATACAGAAACCTCTCATCTTCTCGTTCACTTCCTAAATGGTTGTGACAGCCAGGACTGAGCCAGGGAGAAGCCAAAAGCAGGAGCTTATTTCAGGTCTCCCACGTGGATCCAAGGGCCCAGCACTTGAACACTTTCTTGTTGCTTTCCCAGGCATAACAGCAGAGAGTTGGATGAAAAGTGGAACATGGACCAGGGCCCATATGGGATGCCAGGGTTGCAGGCAGTCGCTTGATGTGCTGTGCCACAGTGCTGGCTTGTATTTTACTGCTTTAACCTGAGCAGACTTTTCTACTTAAGCAGTAATGTATACATGGCAGTCGTGTTTTCCAGTAAAATAATGTATTTTTCTTCCTCCTGACAAATCCTTTTTTTCCCTAGCTGGTTGAATCTCAGTAGGTATTACTGCACTGTCTCCATCTCCTTCTGTGGTCCCCAACACATGCGCACAAATCATAGCAGTTTTCTGTCTTTGTGACTCTCTCTCTGTTCTATCAACTTCTCTTCCATTTGCTCTTAGTCTGCCCTGTTCTTTCCTCTCCTTGGGTGTCTCTAGGAAGGAGAGCATAAATACAGCAGGTCATAAATTCGTCAAGATCGTATGTATAAAAAGGAACAAGAAGAAGGAAGGCAGTCATCGTAATTAAATGAGAACAACAAGCATTCTTGGAACAAAAACAATGCTTATTTGACAAAATACTAAATGTGAGTTCAAGTTCCGCATTATGCTTGTTTATTGAACTGACCGCTTACTTATGTGTGGCGAACGTAAAGTTGAAAACCTCGATGTCTCTGAGATGCAAACAACTTCACTGATTTCTGACCCTCACGTGCTGCGTGCCGTCAGAGCAGATTTCCTTGTTGTTCCCTGATCACCGCTGTCTGCCGTGACATTTGTTTCTTTCAGCAAGACAGGGGAGGGAGAAAAAGTCTACAACACCGAATGACAGAACATTTAGGAAACAAACTTTCATTTGTCCTCCTGTTGGGAGAGCTAATTACTTGTCAGTTTGAGACCTCATGTCTTGGTAAACATGTATTGATTGAGTCTGAGTCTTTCTTGCAATGTCAGTAACGTCCAAACATATTTGTGTTACTATAAAAGCTGCATAATTTATTGGTGGGCACTAATGGCTTTAACGAAGTCAGAAAGATTCAAGGGGCAGAAGCAACAAAGGGAAGATTGTGATCGGTGCGTTTTCTAATTCTTTATTCCAGCCACACACATTAGCCAGCTTTAACTCATTAGCCATGTTTATATGCTCATAAAATGACAAATCTACAGGAGCAGAGATGGTGGTAGACCAGTGTCTGGTGCACTGTGCCATTTCAGAACTAAATGATTCAAGCCAAGGGAGAGATCCCAATGTAAAGTTGCATTTGTTAGAAGCTCGAAGAATGGGGCCTGAGGGCTGTGGTGCCACAGAGGAGGCCGGTGACAGCAGCACCAGCCTCGCACGTGAGCTGTGGTCCCAGGCCTGGCTGCTCCACTTCCTCTTCAGCTCCCTGTTAATGTGCACAGGAAAGAACAAAGAAAGGCCCAGGTGCTTGGGTCCCTGCACCAACGTGGCAAACCTGGAGCGGTTTGCTCCTGGCTTCAGCCTGGCCCAGTTCTGTCTGGTGAAGGCCACTTGCAGGGCAGGGAGGAGGGTGGTACAACAGTGGATGGAAGATCTCTCTGCTTCTCCTATCTCTTTCAAATAAATGCAGAATGATTTATTTATTGATGAAGGCTCCCATGCTACACAAAACTATGATTAAATAAGTGTGCTAACTTGTCTTTTGTTACATGTTCTAGGAGTGCCAGCTGTGACAGGAGAGGGAAGGTGTCACACTTTGCCACCCCTGCAGGGGGAAAGAAAACCACCCAAAAGCAGATGTTGGAAACAAGCTACAAATACACAAAATGATCGTGTTTTTAAAAGAGTTTTCCTGCAATTTCCATTTAATCTAAGGAAGATAGTTTATTAGCCAATTAATTCGATGTGAAAAAACGCACTAGTATGATTATAGCACCAGAAGCGAAGACACATGAACTGCTCCCATTCTCCCAAGCACTTCCTGTTCTCTATACCTGCCCAGTCTGTGCCACCACCTCCTGAATTGTTACATCCTGTCAGTCCGTTGACAAGCCCACTGGCCTTTCACTGGTATTTTTTGCAACAGTGTTTTACCGAAAGATATAGCATCCAAATTGAGGATTCACCCCTTAACATTTTATTTTCCCTCTGTTGATTGCCTGATTTTATTATTCTTGTCTCAGTCACTTTCGGGACCAAGAGGATGACCTATGCCAATGCTAATTTTTATCTTCCTCTAAGGAATCTGGATGGGGGAAAACTTACTTATCTCATAGTCATTTAGTCAATGTTTGTTAAGACAGAGATTAATCCAATGCACTTTTGTAAGTAACGTAACATTCAAGTAGCATTCGAATTTAGTTTTACAGACAAATAGATGGACCTGTGGCAGTTTGGGGAAAGTAAGTTGCCAGCCATTAAAGTCCTTAACACTGTATAGTAAAGACGCTGACCCATCAAATCCCCTTCGAGGAGTGACTCAGGAAAGAATACAGAAATGCATACAAACTTCGAATGATAACAATTTTCCTGGCAAAGTGGCTTATAATCGTGGAAACGTGGAAACAAATTAAATGTCCATCAAGAGGGTGTTTCATTGTGTGGTAGTAAATATAATGAACCACTGGACAATCATTGAAACCACGTTGTAGGACAATATTTCATGGCTTGGAAATATGCTTACAGTATAAGTTGATACAAAAAAGCAGCGAGACACATGGTAAACCTAGCAAGATCAACAGGGCCACATCTAACTAGACCTGCAGCTGCCTGCAGACTAAGACTGAGACCAGCTGCAAGTAGCCAAACCAGCTGACCCTGAAAGACTTTCCAACTCAACAATATGCTGTGTCATATGTGACCTTGCTGTTTTGGGGTTGCTCGCTACCCTGTTATCAGAGCACCCTGCATCGTACATGTCTGCTGGAGGTGTTGGAAAGGCTTCGAAGAAAAGACAACACACATCTCCAGTTCAGACTCAAGGTGTTTGAGTGTTACACTTGTCATTATTTTTGAAGAGGCAAAATTGGCAAGGAGGTTAAAATCAATATAAAAACAGAGCTGATATTTTAACACATGCAGGCACCATGTAAAGATCTTGGAGACTAAGTGGGAGGAGAGGTCGCCCCTATCCCAGGAATGCACGGTGTAATAGTGACAATCCCTCTTGACCTGGACTCTGCTCAGAGTTTACCAAGAATTGTTGCAACACACTATGGAGCCCAAGAGCATTAATTAATTACTGAAGTTGATTAAAAATGCAATAAGTCTTCCCCAACGTGATTCTGAGATCATAGTAAAATCAAGAAGGCTGCTCTAGTCAGCTGATGATCTTGAAGTAATGAGGCCTATAGGTTGACTTGAATAGAAGAAAATGCTATGAAGCTTTCATGGAGGATAAATGGAAATATCTACCTGTAATCTTTCTGACAGTCTGAGACCCTTCGCCATTTAGCATTCTGTAGCTATGGGACATTACTCCTGGGCAGCAGAGAGTTTAGTAAGACTTGGCAGACACCTAACCTTCCAGTCCCTGCCTGGCTACTGGCAACCCTACGGCGCTGCTGTGGAAGAGCTGGCAATCTGAGTTAACATCAGGGCATGGGTCTCGTTAGATGCAGGGGTAGAGGTTTGCATCGGAGGGCCTGGCTGCTCTTTCCTGCTGCGTGTCGATCACAGAATGGTCTGACCTCTGCTGTCCTCCACTGCTAACCTGATTTCCCTGCTGAACGCAGTCTGCTTTTCTGGTGTAATTACAGGCTCCTCCTGGAACACAGTTCCACTGCCTCATCTAGCCTTCACTCCCAATGTTTCTCCCCTCACGCACTGCACTCCTGTCCCTTGTCACGCTGCTTTATTGCATGCAATTCCTACTTTTCTTACCCCTGGCTTTACTCTGGCTGGAGACTCATTTCCAGCTAGACCACTCTTCTATCTTCTAATTCTGGGTTTGTTTCTTGAGTTTCTCTCCCGAATTAGACTGTAATTAATATTTGGGCTAACATAACATGCCACATGCCTGGCACTCTGTTTGGTCTTTGCATAGCTGTGTTAACTGATTTTATTCTGTTTGAGATTGTTGCTATTGTCATTAATGTCCTAATTTTCAGCTAAGAAAAGTGAGACACAGAGGCAAAATCAACTTGCCCGATAATTACCGTCAGTTCCATAAGGCTAGGGGCGGTGTGTGAGTTGGTCACGGTATCTTCCCTGTATCTGCCACAAACCTGGGTCAAAATATTGAATAAAGGAATGAGATGTCACAAATGAAGCTGTTTCTGTAGTCATAGTACTCCTACTCTCCTTTGCTTTCTCATCCTTGCTCTAGTGCTTAATTTTATTTTGGAAGTCTGGGACACAATTCACAAATCATCTGTGTATTGACCAATTCTCCATTTACTTGGAAGAAGTCACGCTTGCATGCATCGGGTGACTGCTGGCTGATATCCAGCTGTGGCACTGTTTAAAAACAGCCGCTACTCAGATTCAGGGCCAGCATCCATGGGAGAGGACAGGAGAGGGGTTACTGGCAGGAGTGAGGAGTTGCTTGACCAGCCCTTTGCCCTGAGGAAGTACATCCCTGTCCCTTCCCTCATTCACGCTCAGCTGTTTCTTGCTTTATGAATTGGTTCTAAGAATTCATAGACTACACAGCATTACCATCCCAGCTCCCCCTTTTCTTGTCTCTCACATCTTGGCTTGCCACCCTCAGTAGCAGTAGGGTTTACAGAGGAATAAGGGCCAGGGTGATGGCGGCTGGCAACTTAGCAGGAAATAAAGAGGGCAATGGGTGGTGTCTGGGGTTTCATCCAGCTGTGCTGGTTGAAGCACAAAGTGCCCACAAGCCAAGACCCAGTGGGATATACAAAACACAGTATTATTCTCATCTCTCCAAAATGAAAAGTATCTTCATCCCTATCCAAGGAAACCCAGAAATCTCATCCAATCATGACTACAGGATCAAAATTTAGAACTTCATTTTATATACCAGGTCCAAGTACCAACTGGACCCGAGAACTAAAAATAAAAATTATGTGCCTGCTTTAATACATACATACACACTATGCAATATTAACTGGGATAGGATAAGCACAAAAAGATCCATTCAAAACAGAGGAAGCTGGATCATCAGAGATTTGGAAATCCTTTTAGGCAAATTAGTCAAGTTCTCATGCCCCGTGTGCAGGAGACGCCTCCCTTCGCTCGTGTTCCCAAGGAATAACAAGGTTCAGGGAGGGCGAGCAGGATGTGGCCGACTGTGATCTGCTCCTTACAGTTCCTAGCTCTAACTCCTGAGACCACCTTGAAGAAATGGAAACTTATTCCAATTTAATTTTAATTTTTAGTGCCTCAGAAGTCTTCCAAAGGCTATTTTCTCTCTGTAGGAAATTCTCGCTCTGGCCTCTCAAGCAGTTTCGATCTATTTTAGTTCCAGTTATCAGCACTTAGCAATACTGCTCTTTCTACAACTTTAGCGATCTTTCTACTTGACAGTTCCTTCCATATGTCAAACATCACAAGTATTTCAAGACATGTTTCTCTTTCCTGATTTAATCATTACCACTTTGGGAATATCAGGAGGCTGTAGGACTGCATTATAGGAAGTTTTATCCAGCTGAAAGATTTACTAAAAGTCACTTTGAGATGTTTTATGATAGAATAGCCACACCGAATGAAGTCTTTACCCTGGGACTATGCTTCACTGCAAGCCATTTGTATTTAAATTTTGCCTCTCTCTAATTGAACAAATATTTCTGTGACTTGATCATTTTTTCCAGGCTATACCTTGAGAATCTTTTTCTACCTGGAGAAGCTGAATATGAGAAGCCATTCTGGGAGCCAATAGTGTGGCACAGCAGCTTTAAGTCAGGGCCTACCTTGCCTGCATCCCGTACAGGTTCCAGTTTGAATCCTGGGGGTTTGACTTCCAATTCAATTCCTTGCTGATACAACCAAACTGTACTATCTTCAAAATATTACTCTATCAGAGATTCAGAAATGCAGAAAAGGACATGGAAACAACTCAGAGGCTCATCGAAAGAGGAATGGATAAAGAAATTGTGGTATATCTACTCTATGGAATATTATTCAAGCATTAACAAGAATGAGATTCTACCATTTATATCAAAATGGTCCCAACTGAAGACCATTATGCTCAGTGGAATGAGACAGTCTCAAAAGGACACATACTGTATGTTCTCCCTGATATAAGACAACCCTCATGTAAAACACAAAATCAATTCACATATAGGTAACCTATATATGCATTTATATATATTATATATGTATATATATATATATTCTTGAATAAAAGGAGAACTCCCAGTGAAACAGTAAAATATACTTTGATAGTATGACACTAGATCTTTTTCACTGAAAAGATTCTCCAGAAAGAGCTAATCAAGAACTGTCTGCACATTGGATCCAGACCAATTTAAATACTTACGATAGTGCTTTGATCTATTGGTGGAGAGATTACTTGTCTAGGGCCCATCATCCTCTATTACATCATTAGAGTGCCAGCAAGTTCAGAGTAAGGGTGTAGACAGTATGAAATTACAAATAAATGGACATACTCCTTTCATTTTGCCCTAGAGGTGGCAGCACAAGATCAACCAATCAAACATACACAGCTTGTCTCCAGCAAAGATAAAGCCTTTTACCACTGGAAATCCCTGTATGAATTCAGCTTCCAGCATGTGCAATTGGAACACAGCTTCTAGAACATGGGTCTGACAAAGCCAACTTTGGAAAAACTGATTTGGCAGTACTAGGGGGTCTCAAGTCCTCCAATGTAGTCAGATCTTTTACAAATGAAAAGCACCTGGCCCCAGTTGTTTAAAAGAAGATCACTCGATACTCCTGAAACTGGACAATGAAGGCTTCTTGGTTTCAGTCCAAACACTTGGGACGATGGCTTGCATATTGCCTTGTTACTTCACAATTATAACTTGGTATAATGAAGTACACAGAATTTAACTTCCCTCGGTGGAGAGATGCAGTTATGATAGTCCCATTTAGACTTAGCAATAACTAACTACAAATGTAGGGTTATTGCCCATCGAGACAGAGAGAATGCCATGAACCAACAATGATTACAGTCAAAACTAGCAGTTTTTCATGCATTGGGATTGTTATGTGAATTTTGTGTTTGTTAACGTTTCTTTTCATAGCAACCTGCACTTTAAAAATGGAAAATCTTAGGTTCAAGTTAAATCACCCAGCTCTTCTGTGGCATCACCAGGATTCTGAGTCCACAGTCGCACCGCCTTGCCCGAGCTATCTCATGGCCTTGCCTCTGAATATGAGACTTTTATCAGGAGGGAGTTGCCAGCCCTGGTGATCAGTTCAACTTCCTTCATCCTTTTTTCCTAGGCACATCTTATGTTGAAATTTGAAAGGCTGAGCACTCACACAGATGGTGGTTGTCCTAGATTGTCTTGAAAGTAGATTGCAAGCTTCCATGGCAGACAAATACAACTCAAATGTTTGTTGTCGGAATCATTTCAAACTGCTGAAGTGCACAGACATTTCAATGGAAATCCCAGGTCTCCACAACTCAAATCATGACAGGGCTGAATTTAGCCTGGAAATGTTAGTACCTGTGCCTGTAGAATCTAATGTCAATGAGCATTGGCTGTTCCGGCAAGAAGAATTAGCTGCAATTTTATCCTAGTGGCTAAATCTTTGCCTTGAATCTGCAAGGTCCCCTATGGGTGCCAGTACATGTCCTGGCTGCTCCACTTCCCATCCAGCTCCCAGTGGTCTGGGAAAGCAGCATAGGATGGCCCAAAGCCTTGGGACCCTGCACCCAGAGTGTGGGAGACACAGAAGAAGTTCCTGACTCCTGGCTTCCTGGCTCAGCTCTGGCCATTGCTGCCAGGCGGGGAGTGAATCAGCAGATGAAAATCTTTCTCTCTGTATCTGCCTTTTCTCTGTAAAATCTGCCTTTCCAGGAAAAAAAAATGAAGAATTTTCTGAAATGCTATAAATTCAGCTGCAAGAGAAAGCAGTCTTTAGCTTTCACTGTTTCATGTCACTTAAATTTTGAATATGATGTGTTGAGAGACTGTTCCTAGTCACTGTGGCTCCCCGAGTGGTTCTGAAGTGAGAGCTTTGTCAAAGCAGGAGCAGCTTAGACTTCAACTGACATTTCTGTTATTTTTTTTTTAAGAAAAACTCCAACTACATATTACACACCAGTTTAATTTTATTTCATTTTACTTTGTAATAGTTTCATTTCACTTCAAATACACATTCTCTAACAAAATTAGATTTGAATTATCTCTGAGAGTTAAAATAGCTTGGAAAGGCATTTTAATTCAACCACATTTGAACAAAGTGCCTAAACAATCATTACAAAGCATGTGTTTGTGGAAGCAAGCTTCATGAATCATTTTGAAATTAAAGCAAAAAAATAAAAATAAAAGCTAAAAATAAAGTCATCAAAGGCTTTTTAAATTCTAAATGTACAACACTGACTTAAATACCATTTTATTGGTTCTCAAAACCATGAACATTTTCAAAATGCAAAGTGGGAAGATGTTACACAGATGAACCCTGGTGTAATGTGTACCTACTTCATTTCTGTGTGTTGTGCTTAAGGAAAATATAAAGATGATAATGTTTCCATAACTAACTACTGCAAATATGCAGAATATTCTAAAATTCAGACATCAAAGCATCTATTTCTTTAAACTTGTTGCTTATACTCTCAATACATTCTCCGGGTTTTAATTTTATTCCATCAATTACAAGATAGTCTTCTTCACAGTGGCTTTCAAATGGACGGCCTGCAGGAGCTTCGGGACTGTATTTTGATAACTGTAAAAACAACCAATGCTTCATCAGGACTACAACCGGTTTACTTGACTATGTGAACAAAACATAGTCACTTCATAGCAGTTATACAACATTTTCTATTATATCAGTGGTCTAATCATGATACCCGCACATTTTACACAAATGTATGATAAATGATAAGGGATTCTTTACACATTGTCTTCTCTAACAGTACACATTTCTAGCTTTATAAAAATCTAATTTGGAAAAACATCATCACTTAAATTTTGTGTGATTACTCTGTGTTGGTTTTCTTTTGAATTATTACCAGAGAGAATATAAACTAAAACTTGCTTAGTCACATTTTCCATCTTCATTTTTTTCATAAACATATGCATTACTTATTTCCATCTTAATTGGAAAAGACAGCAGTAAAAGCAGAGGTTGGCACAGGCGTACACACGTGCACACACGTATACTCGAGATTTATAACTCACTATCCATCAAAGGTGACACTACCTTCCCGGTTAAGGCCGGGGGAAATAAAAGAAAACATTTGCAGTTAAGACAAGTTCTTCATAAGTCAAAAATGAAGCTTTTAATACAAACAATTATTCAGTGAACTGTATTATCTGCATATGGATTATCCAGTTTGTGAGTTAGTCAGATGGACTTATGAAAATCTACAGTTAATTTCCTCCCTTTGCTTGCCAAGTCAGGACATGTCAACCTGTATTATCAGCTAGAGAAGAACATAATTAGGGAGATGACTCTATTGAGGATAATAACCTCACAAAGCATTTCAGTGACAGAGAGGAATACATTTTGATTGTGTGTACATACTCTTTGTCGTGTTGCCACTCGCCTTCTTTGGTTGTGAATACTTGAGGGAAATTCAACGGAAACTTCATAGGTGAAATGAATGATGAAAACATCATTAAATTTATAACTGAAAATGGCTCACATAGGATCCCATCCGAGAATCAACATGCTCAGGACTTAAATATTATCTGGTGGTTCTTTGTAGCATGCTAATCTATAAGTCACTTCCTTCTAAAATCAGAACACATCTCCAGTTTTTTCTAATTACTAAAAATTAATTCTTCCTAATAACTAAAAAAAAAAAAAAGAAAAGAAAAGAAAAGAAAAAATCTTAGAGGTGATCATTTCCTTTAAACTGGAAATTATTCAAGCTTTGATAGCTGGTTTCATTGCAATTCTCCTCATTTAAAAGCGAACATGGTTCTAAATATTCTGAACCTGGCATGAGTGCCAGACTTACAAAGCCCAGCGTGCAGAGTGTCTTATGAACCAGTCAGCAGGAGGCAGTCAACCTGCCTGCCAGCAAGTTAAAATGATTAACTTTTACAATTCCTAAGTGGCTTTTGAAAGCACAAAAGAATTTAAGAATCTAAAACAAAAAGTGAGCTCCCACCTGGTGTTGTATTAAAACTACGTATTTTACCTTAAGAAGTAAAAATCAGTAGTGATTTTCTGTTCAATTGAGTTACTAGTTATAATGGCAAAATAGAAGGCGATTCTGGTGCTACAAAAGCTCCAGGATATCACTAAAAAAAAATCAATCTGGTTGTACTTTTGAAAAGACAAACTGATAAGATTTAAAAAACACGGCACAAAACCATAAGGGATTCGAACAAAGTTTAAAATTGCTAGAAAAAGAATAATTTATATGTTAATTAGGTACATAAGGCATATGCCACTAATCTATAGATCTTGTTCCAAAAAAAAGGTAAGATTCATATGTATATTCCAGGTCTTTTTTTTTAGAAAGAAAACTAATTGGAAAAATGGCATTTCTATTTCAAATTCAGATAAAAGCTGGCATTGCTGGTGCTAATTCAGAAAACCATCTCGATTTTCAAAACTTAGTAGAAGATTTTAATGTGTTTATTTTATTTTAATGCATTATTTATATAAAGGTAAATTCTGTATACTTTCAATAAATGAGGTGTTTAAGAATCTTTATTCTCATTAACTTTGTGAATGGCATCAAGCAATTGGGCAGACTGCCAAAGTTTGTAAGCCACCTTGTCTACTTATAAATCCTTCTTTTTCTAAACTGGAGAACAGACAGGCTTGGCATTGGATAATCGCTCCAAATGAGAAGACAGGAAAAGGGAAATGATGACAATCTCTGCCCTGATTTATCCCAGACGCGCCCGTTGCTATTCCATCCCTATAAAAACAGTTCACCCTGAGTGTCTCTTTCTGTTCTAAGCAGTCTCCTCAGCCTATCTCAGTCTTCTAAACAATCTTCCGAGGTAGATGATCAACGGCTGTGCCAAGTTACCCGCGTCCTTCGTGCTGAGCCCAGGCTGGGACGCAAGCAGCGCATTCCAGAATCAGTCTCAGAATCAGCCTGTCTTGCTTTCAGCCACAGTATGCACCTAAATGAACGAGTGAATGAAGTCCTCCGATGCACAACTGCTTGCTGCTCTGTTCTTAATGTTTAGTGAACAATCACACGGTGGGGTACATATGCCCACACTTTCTTTTTTTTTTTTTTTTTTTTTTTATTGTTGCTTACATTGTATTATGTAGTACAGTTTTATAGGCGCTGGGGATTCCCCCCACCCCTCCCATAACCCTCCCCCCATGGTGGATTCCTCCACCTTGTTGCATAACCATAGTTCAAGTTCAGTTGAGATTCATTGCTTGCAAACACATGCCTAGCATAAAGTTCAGCGTCTTATTGTCCAGATAAGTTCAGTGGCCTCTTGGGGAGACCTTCTATGGTCTGAAGATAGGTCTAACAGGGTAGAGATCCGGTCAGTTAAAAGCCCCAACAAGGCCTCAGTGTCAATATACAACATTATGGAATTAATTGACATAGTAATGGGTAGACAATATGTTAAAAATAATGCAAGTTCCATTCTTCGAAACATCTGGGTTGAGACAGTATCAATGACAGGTTCAGAAAATAACCAACAACCAAACAAAAAATTACAGGTTAAATCAAGGCAAACATGTGGTATCTAATCTTTTGGGATTCACTCATTTCCCTTAGCATTATAGTTTCCAGTTGTGCCCATTTAGCCACAAAGAACTGCATTTTGTTTTTTTTAATAGCTGAGTAGTATTCCATGGAGTAGATGAACCAAAGCTTTCTTATCCAATCTTCTGCTGATGGGCATTTCGGTTGCTTCCATGTTTTTGCAATTACTGATTGTGCTGCAATGAACATAGGGATGCATGTTGGTTTGTCGTAAAACAGGTGTTTTGGATATATTCCTAGGAGTGCTATTGCTGGGTCATATGGTATGCAGATTTTGAGTTGTTTGAGTGTTCTCCAGACTGATTTCCATAAAGGCTGTACCAATTTGCAGCTCCACCAGCAGTGGAGTAGGGTTCCCTTTTCCCCGCATCCTCGCCAGCAAGCGTCGTTGGTGTTCTTGTTTATGTGGGCCAATCTTACTGGTGTTAGGTGGTACCTCATCGATGTTTTAATTTGGATTTCCCTTATTGCTAGGGAGCTGGAACATTTTTTCATATGTTTGTTTGCCATTTGGACTTGTTCCTTTGTGAAATGTTTGCCCATTTCCCGTGCCCATTTCTTGAGTGGTTTGTTTGTTTTGGTTTTTTGGTTGTTTTGAAGTTCTTTGTATATCCTGGAAATTAGCCCCCTATCGCCTATATCGTGTGCAAAGATCTTCTCCCAATCTGTGGGTTGCTTTTTTACTTTGTTGATTGTTTCCCTTGCTGTACAGAAGCTTCTTAGTTTGATGAGGTCCCATTTGTTTATTCTGTTCTCAACTGCTATTGCTTTTGGTGTCCTTCTTAGAAAGTCGGAACCTACTCCTAGGTCTTGCAGGGTATTTCCTACATTTTCCTGCAAGAGTTTGAAGGTTTCTGGATGTAGGTTTAGGTCTTTTATCCATGTAGATTGGATCTTAGTGTATGGTGATAGATGTGGGTCTATCTTTTTGTTTCTACAGGCTATCAGCCAGTTGTCCCAACAACATTTACTAAAGAGGCCTTCCCACTTGCTTGAGTTGTCATTGGTCTTTTTGTCAAAGATTAATTGGCTGTATTTGTGTGGGTTCCCTTTTGGTGCTTCTATTCTATTCCATTGATCTTCCTTTCTGTCTTTGTGCCAGTACCAGGCTGTTTTGATAACCACTGCTCTATAGTATGTCCAGAGGTCCGGGATTGTGATTCCCCCTGCTAACTTCTTATTTTTCAGGATGGTTCTAGCTATTCGTGGTTTTTTGTGTTTCCAGATGAACTCTTGAATCATTGTATCCAGTTCCGTGAAGAATGTTTTGGGCAATTTGATTGGAATTGCGTTGAAAATGTATATTGCTTGTGGTAGTATAGACATTTTAATGATATTGATTTTGCCTATCCAGGAGCACGGGATGTTATTCCATCTTTTGAGGTTTTGTTCAATTTCCTTTTTAAATAGTTTGTAGTTTTCTTCGAATAGGTCTCCTACGCTTTTGGTTAAATTTATTCCCAAATACTTCATACTTCTCTCTGCTATTTTGAATGGTATCCTGTTGGTTAGATCTTCTTCCATCTTGGTGTTATTTGCGTACACTATGGCTGTTGATTTTCGTTCGTTAATTTTGTACCCTGCCACTCTGCCAAACTCTCGTATAAGTTCTAGCAGTTTCTGTATTGAGTCTCCTGGTTTTTCTATGTACAGGATTATGTCATCTGCATATAGTGAAAGCTTGACTTCTTCGTTTCCTATACGTATGCCTTTGATTTCTTTTTCTTGTCTTATGGCCTCTGCAAGTACCTCTAGGACTATGTTGAATAGCAGTGGTGATAGCGGGCACCCTTGTCTTGTTCCAGATCGCAGTGGGAAGGGTTCTAGCTTTTCTCCATTCAGTATGATACTGGCATTGGGTTTTTCATAAATTGCTTTGATTATGTTGTGGATTTTCCCATCTATGCCTACTTTGGCTAGAGTTTTTAGCATGAAGAGGTGTTGGATTTTGTCGAAAGCTTTTTCTGCATCTATTGAAACTATTATGTGGTTCTTGTTTTGCAGTTTTTGGATGTGGTTTATAACATTTATGGATTTCCGAATGTTGAACCATCCCTGCATTCCAGGGATGAATCCTACTTGATCCGGATGAATGATCTGTCTGATGATTTTTTGAATTCTATTGGCTAGGATTTTGTTGAGAATTTTAGCATCAATGTTCATCAGAGAAATAGGTCTGTAGTTTTCCTTCTCTGATGGTTCTCTGTCCGGTTTTGGGATTAAGGTGATGTTAGCTTCATAGAATGAGTTTGGGAGGGTTGCTTCCTCCTCTATTGTTTTGAAGAGCTTGTAGAGGATTGGGGTTAGTTCTGTTCGGAATGTTTTGTAGAATTCTGTAGTGAAGCCGTCTGGGCCTGGGCTTTTTTTCGTTGGGAGATCTTTGATGACTGTTTCAATCTCTGCCTCGGTTATGGGTTTATTTAATTCTGCAGTTGCCTCCGGACTGAGTTTTGGTAAGTGGTGGGAGTCCAAGAACTTTTCTATTTCTTGGTGGTCCTCAAATTTGTGGGAGTACAGTTCTTTGTAGTAATTTCTAATTATTTTCTTAATGATTGCAGTGTCTGTTGTTATGTTGCCTTTTTCATCTTTAATGCTATTGATTCTCACTTTCTCTTGTTTTTTTTTGGTCAATCGGGCCAGTGGAGTGTCTATTTTGTTTATTTTCTCAAAAAACCAACTTTTTGATTTGTTGATTTTATGTATAGTTTTTTTGATTTCTATTTGGTTTATCTCCTCCCTTGTTTTGATGATTTCTTGTTTCCTATTGTGTGTGGGACTCTTCTGCTGCTGTTTTTCCAGATCCTGGAGGTGTGAGGTTAGTTCCTGTATTTGGCGTCTTTCTTGGGCCTTGACATGGGCTCCGATTGCGATGAATCTACCTCGTAGCACTGCTTTGGCGGTGTCCCACAAGTTTTGGAATGTTGTGTCAGAGTTTTCATTGGTTTCCATAAATTTTTTGATCTCATCTTTAATTTCTTCTCTGACCCATTGTTCGTTTAATAGCATGTTGTTCAATTTCCAAGAGTGCCTATACTTCCTGGGGAGTTTTGAGTTGTTGATTTCCAGTTTCATCCCATGGTGGTCTGAGAGGGTACATGGTATGATACTAATGTTTTGGAAGTTGTTTAGATTCGCTTTATGTCCTATCATGTGGTCGATTCTGGAGAAGGTGCCATGCACCGCTGAGAAGAAGGTATAGTCTGTGGACTTAGGATAAAAAGTTCTATATATGTCTACTAAGTCCAGTTGTTCTATTGTTTGTGTGAGCTCTGTTGTTTCTTTGTTGAGTTTTTGTTTCGTAGACCGGTCCATTGTTGTTAGAGGTGTGTTGAGATCGCCTACAAGAATTGTGCGGGTGTCTATGTCTTCCCTTAAGTCTGTAAGTAATTGCTTTACGTAAGTAGGTGCATTAAGATTCGGTGCATAAACATTAATGATGGTGATTGCTTCTTGATGGATCATTCCTTTCACCAGTATAAAATGGCCTTCCCTGTCTCTTTTGATGTTGGTTAGAATGAAATCTATCTCGTCTGAAATTAGGATAGCTACCCCAGCTTTTTTTTCTCGTCTATTGGCGTGAAATATCTTTTTCCATCCCTTCACTTTCAGTTTCTTTGCATCCTTTCTGGTTAGATGCGTTTCTTGTAGGCAACAGATGGTTGGGTCTTGTTTGATGATCCATTCTATTAATCTCTGTCTTTTGATTGGTGAATTTAGACCATTTGTGTTGAGAGTTAAAATTGAGAGGTTGCAATTTTGCCCTGCCATGTGATTGTGTTGTGTGTGTGTTGTTGCCTATGTAATTGTCTTGTTGGTGCGGCCTTTAGTTTGGAGACCTTCTTATTTGCCAACTTTGTTTGTGATTTGCCTCCTTTTTGTCCGGGACTAGCGCATTTCTAAGGAGACTTTGCAGAGCTGGTTTTGTGTAGACATATTCTTCTAGTTTTTCTTTGCTATTGAAGTATCTGATTTCGTTCTCATATACAAATGAGATCTTTGCTGGGTAGATTATTTTTGGTTGACAGTTGTTTTGTTTCAGGACTTGGAAGATCTTTGTCCATTCTCTCCTTGCTTGTAGTGTCTCTTCGGAGAAGTCAGCAGTGATTCTGATGGGTTTTCCCCTGTATGTGATCTTTTCTCTACTTCGTACTTGTCTCAGGATTCCTTCTTTGTCTTCATTGGAGTAGAACTTGAGCACCGTGTGTCTGGGTGAAGATCTCTTTGGATCATGTCTGTTGGGAGTTCTCTGTCCATCCTGTATGCGGGGTGGATTCGTGTTCCAAGTGTTTTGGAAGTTTTCCTGTATAATTTCATCGAGCACTGCTTGCATCCCAGATTCTCTTTCTACTCCCTCGGGGAGGCCGATGATCCGAATATTCAATTTTCTAAGGTAATCCTTCATCTCTTGCATCATTTTATTAGTTTTGCTGAGGTTTGTCTCCAGCTGTTTAATTCGCTGGGCACTTTCATTTTGTGTGTCTTCTGTTTCAGAGATCCTTTCCTCTGCCGCATTTATTCTGTTGATGAGGCTTTCAATCTTATTATCTTGGGCATCCAGTTTGGTTTTGATTTGTTGTATTTCGGTGATTATGCGGTTCTGGAAGTCTTCCAGCTTTGTGTCCACGTCTCTGAGAGATTTTAGCATTATTTTCATCAATTCCTTTGTTGGTAACACTTCCATGTCTTCATCTCGTATCGTCGATATTGATAATGGCTTTTGGCCCTTGTTTGGTGGGGTGCTGGCTCTTTCATCTGGAGCACAACTCTTTCTGGTGGTTTTTCCCATTGCGTTGGTGTATTCTGGTGAGGCAAATGGACCCGTGTGTTGAGGGGCTGTCAGGTGCTTTCCTGTAGAGATTGGAGCCTGTAGGCGTGGTGTTGCCGGGCGTGGTAATTTTCAAGGCACCGTTGGTGCGTTCTCAGGGCCCGGGGCTGTAGAGCACCACCTTGGGGGCCCAGTGGATTCCAGGCACACTCTGGGCACCTCTTCTACAGGTGTGACACCCCAGGGCGTGGCGGGATGGAGGCGCTCTCTGGGTGTGCTCCCTTCACGGGAATCCGCAGTGCGTAGAAGGTTTTATGTGCTTTCTCCCTGCGTTCTCCGTGTCAGGGACTGCAGGGTTTTTCAGAGCCCACCTGGTGCGTCTCCCACACACGGGACTGTGGGTGAGGCACTTTGCAGGCGTGGCTCTTGTGCAGTGAATCCACCACTCGTGGTGTGTGGGTGTTCAGAGCCCCTGCTCCCGTGTGGCTCCCCCACTCAGGCCCTTAGCGGAGGAGTGGCCCAGGCGCCCTGTTATAATGACTTCACGGCGGCAGGTTCGCACCGTGTCAGTTTGTTGCAGGAGTTCCCCTGACACCTGACACCTGCGCTACGGAGGTGCTGCTGCTGCAGGCGGGGCGCCCAGCCCGCTCGGTGCGGCGATCAGAGTCCTGGTGGTTTCAAGCACTCACCAGGCAGGATGTGGGGGACTCCAGACCCTCGCCAGCTACCTCTGCGCACCGAGCCGCACTGGTCCCCTCAGCGCAGGGACATCCAATGCGCCTTCCCGGGGCCCCCTCAGCCACCAACACAACACCACTGTGCGTAGTTCCACACAGACCCAACAGTTTCGGCCGTCTGCTCCGCGTTCTGAGGCTGGAGCCTCAGCGGGGGGCGAGAAATGCGGAGGCTGCCACGTCAACCCCCAGCTCACCAAAAGTCCGGCCGCTGCAGTCTGCCTCCACCGCTGCCGAAGGCCTCCCGCCGGTGACGATCCCCCTGATCTCCCCGCCTCCGAGCTGGCCGCGTCTCCCGTCAGGCCGTTTTCAAAAGTGACTCAGCAGGTCTGGAGTGGGATGTCGGTTTCTCTGCCTTTGCCCTGCTCCGTTCTCGTTGTTCTTCCGAGTTGTGTGGATCTTTTTGGCTCCACACTGTCCCAGGGAGCTTCACGGACCTCTCCCTGCGGTTCCCTGCTGTTCCTCTTTGCTGCTTCTGTAGCTTTCTATCCCTTTCTCACTAGACTCTCCCTCACAGCCCTCCTCCTACGTCGGCCATCTTCGCTCTCTCCACACTTTCTTTTTATTGCTGATTTATATCAATGTTCTGGACCCTGTACCACACACACACCTCATTTTATTTGTAGAGATATGGAAAAAGAAAAAAAAAATAAGTCCATACATCCTTTCTGATTCCAACATAGTCAGTTTACTGGGGGGGGGGGGGGAGACAAATCTAGATATTAACAGTGATGCTTAATCTGAGGGAAAATTTTATCTCCCATATAATTATTAGTGATATGTTTCTTTCCTTATTGGAGAGGCTATTCTGGCTCATAAACCAAAGAAGACAGATTTCCCAATGAGCTTCCAACCTTTCCCGGTGAGGGCTGTTGTGTCGGCCCCTTCTCCCAACTGCAAGGATCAGCCGCGGTGAAAGTCCTGTTGAAGTAGCCCAGGACACTACAGAGAGTTCCCTGCACCCTTACTTCATTCAAAAGTTAAGAGAACTGCTCTGCTTCAATGTACATGACTCTTCAAACACTGACATATATATATATTCAGATTTCTCCACAGGCAACCAGGCTAATGAACCTCCTGCTCATCATGAACAATTCATTGGTGAACCTGAAGGTGTTACTTAGGCTTAGTAAAAGACCATCCATACTACCTTTTCTCTGGCATTCAGTTCTTCTCCACATCCTTCAGACTTGTCAGCTGTTGCTGGCGGTTCCAGTACTTGCTGTAGCATTTGCTCCAGCTCTTCTAGTAAAACTTCTGTCTCAGAGACCACTAAAGAAACATCATTAGTATGATTAATCAGCTAAGCTTAAGTTAATTCAATCTAATTCACCACCTCGTTCATAATCTAAATCACCCAGAAAAAAATATATAAATGCTATAAAATGAAATATAAGTATTCACTGTAAGTTTCACATATGACTACTTCATGTAAAAATTTTAGGCATTTCCAGGTTAATCTTTTATGTTTTCCTTAGAAAAAATAAACTATATTCTTGCCATCCACACTATGAAGAATTCCTGAAACAATAAAAACTCATTAGAATTTTTTCATTAAGTAATAAACTAAATTATATCAAGTGTAGAGCAAGATATAGCAAATGTTTTTAGACAACAGAGAGCAAAACTTAGCTGTTATGAGCCAGATGACGTCTATGACAACTATTTGATTACATTGTTGTAATACAAACTATACATGTGCAACCTTAGTAAAACAAGAACGGCTCTGTTCCAATAAACTACTGTTTAAAACAAAAACCACTAAGTGGCAACACTGAGCACAGGCTTGTCTATTCCGAACCTAAATGATGACACATCTCAGTCGTTGAAATTATTGTATTTGCAAAATCTCTATGCACCACTGTGATATAAACATGTAACAAAGGATAAACAAAAACAAAAACAGAAAAACAGAACCCCCTCAGCCCTGGAACAAGGTAAGGATATCCACTCTGATCTCTTACTCAATATGGTACTGTGGACTAGTGAATTGAAGGTCTTTCTCTCTTTCTCTCCTTCTCTCTGATCTGCCTTTCCAATAAAAATAAATAAATGTCTAAACAGGAGAAAGAAAGAAAGAAAGAAAGAAAGAAAGAAAGAAAGAAAGAAAGAAAGAAAGAAAGAAAGAAAGAAAGAAAGAAAGAAAAAGAAAGAAAGCAAGCTAGCTCAAGTTCTTGGGCCTCTGCTACCAAATGGGAAACTCAAGAGAAGTTCCTGGCTCCCAGCCTCAGACCAGCCCAGCTCTGGCTGTTGCAGTCATTTGGGAAGTGAACCAGCAGATGGAAGATTGCTCTCTTTCTCTCCTTAACTCTGCATTTAAAATTTAAAAAAAGGAAAGTTTAAAACATTCATAAAAATGCTTATAAATAATCAAACAAAAAAGATAAGCTCTTCAAATTTTGCTGACAAAACTCTGTGTGTGTGTGTGTGTGTGTGCATGTGTGTATGTATATATACACACACACATAGATATCCAATATATCCAACATCTATTGGACGTATATAATTGGATACATACCTCTCATTAGATAAAAAAAATTAATCAATTCAAGATAGATGAGTGTCCTATGCTTAAGATCCCCTCAAATCACAGGCAACAAAAGTGAAACAAAACAACTGGGATTTTATCAAACTCAGAAGCAAATGATCACTAGACTGAAGAGGTTTATAGCATAATGGGAACAAATATCTGTGAGCTAGCTATTCGATAAACAACTAACATTCTCAGTATACCAGCAACTTAAGAAAAACTGAACAACAAAACAAAAATAACCAATTCATTTAAATGTGCTAAGGACCTCAATAGAAAGCTCTCACAAATACAAATGGCTTATAATTTGTGAAAAGAAAGAAAGGTGGGGGAGGAAGGAAGACAAAAGGAAAGTGGAAGGGAGAGAGGGGAAGGGAAGGAGGGAAGACGGGAATATAATTCTATTCTTAGAATATTTATGAACTATATTGAATTTATTAAAATTTTAGAAATGAAAAACTAATTGAAACTAAAAAATGATGCAAAAATCTGATAATATATCCAACTTGCTGAGATAAAACGATAATCTTTACGAAATAAATCAAATACTATGCTTAACCAACAACTGATTAACAACACGCGTTTGAATTCTGGAAATTAAATTAACAAAGAAACATCTTCATTTGCTACAGGATTCTGTTCAAACAAAGATCAATGACAAGAGGCCATATGTGTCCTGCTGCCCTGCACCGGGGACACACGGAGCATCAGAGAAACCCTTCCCAGGACAACGTGATTTGAAAAGAAAGGCCGTAGGTGTGAATTTCCTCATCTTCCACTCCTATTACAAAATCTGAGTTATCACCTGTTAATGCCATTACCTGGCAGGTAAGCAAAAACCACATCATGCAGAGCAGCTGATCATTCATCGAAATCCAGGCAGAACACAAAAAGGAAAATTAAAAATTTGGCCATAGGTTCTTAAATGAAATATTTCCTTGTCTATAAGTGCCAATGAGACAGTCATGCTGTGAGAGGGCAAATTCCCCTTCTTCCTTGGTTATCATGATAGTACCTGAGAAACAGTTTTTAGTTTTAGAAAAACAATTTTTCACATTAGAATTTTTCTACAAAAATAATTTTTTCTGTCAGTATTCATTGCTTTTCACAGTCCTCTTATACTCAGCCAACAAAGACTTACTGCCTACTTAGTGAGGGCCAGTAACTGCAAAAATAAGTGTACAGATTAACAAGTCTTCTTAGCCAGCGTTTCTTCCTAGCCAAACTTAAAGTTCCTCCATGGAAAACTTCACATACAGTTTTAAAGAAGGTTTATGATTAGCTGTTACACACTTAGAACAAGTTCCTATATTAAAAAAAAAAAACACAACAAAACTAAAGCTTTAATGGGCATGTTGGTTTACTTGACATTGATCTACATAAGACTTTTGCTAAAGTCTGGGAATGCACAGTACAGAATGCTACATTCCAGAAGAGTGGTATTAAAGCTCATTTTAGAAAATGGAGAAAAGTCCACATCTAAGTCAGAGTTTTCTAGAGGAATTTATGTTCACACCGGAGTGATTTTACAGGCTCCCCTTTCACAGATGTCTTATTTAATGATCTGTCCCTTTCTAGAAGGCTGCTTGTGGTTATCTGCACACTAGTTCCCCAGCCTCACTCACAAATGTATTTTGCCAGTTTACATTCTGATTCTATGGAAACTGACACAGAAATTTAATGCACCATTAAAAAAGAGATAGATTTTGAGATGTGCTATAAAGGGAAAATGTTAAACAAGTATCTTCATATTTCTCATATGAGGCTAAAATACAAGCAATTTGTGATAATAGATGTCATTGCTAAATGGCATTGTAAACCCTCTGTTTTCCAGTGATCTGGAAAAATCTGAACACTGCTGTTTGATCAGAGGGAGGGTAGACAAAGCGATGGATGACTTGAAAAGCCAACCAGGGTTCATAACATCAATGGTACTGATGTCAAATCTTGATTCTAGAGCAATGAAAGGTCTTCTGTTCTAAATAGATGTTTCTATATTGTAAACTGAAGTTCAAAACTAATTCTCTAGATGTGGCAGTTACTGTAACCTACAAACTAGATTTATCAAAATTGGTCAATGATATCTTCCAAAGATAGAGACAAAATGATTGCCTTTGCTGATTGTGTGACCAATCATCTTCCATCAATACTGATTATCCTGTAGTTTCTCTGACTTGTTTCAATTTGCTGTTGAGAGTAAAGTGGTAGCATTATAGCTGCTCCGTCACTCAAAGAAAATAGAAAAAGAAGAAACAAAAAAGAACGCACTTCAAATACTTCAGCCTACCTCTCACTTTAACAAATGAGTGCATGTAATATAAATCGGTGTTATTTTTCCATTCCTGATAAAAAATTATTCAGTGCCTCAAGAAATCAGTTACCATTTGAAACATTTTTACATGTGTATTTATAGAGTTTTCTTTCATCTCTATTCCTGTATTAAATGTTTAAAGAAGCTATTTCTCTCTTTGTAGGGGCAATGGGTTGGGTCGCCCTGAATCTGGCACTGAAAAAAGAAACTGGCAATGCTAAGCCAAGGTTGACATTTGGAAGACATTCTATTACAGGAGCGTGAAGAAGAGGAAGACGCATTTTGTTTTCTGCAACTATAAAAAGTCTTCTGCATGGTTACAATTCCAAAGTAGAGGTAAGTAAAACATGGTTTGAGATGTAAGAAGGAAGACAGCACGACTCTCGGAAACAGACATAAGTAACAGGGACAGGGGAAGGGGCAGGAAGGCCAACAGCACCTTTGGGCCCAGAAGTTACGGGTTACCAAAGCAAGGGCAGGCAGGTGCAACGTTTCCCAGTACCTCCTAGATCCACGGGCTCAGGGCCTTCGTGCTTCCTCCAATGCCCTGAATCTCTTCCTTGTGGTCCACACCTTCTCCAACAACCATTCTCTTCCAAGCTTACCTGACGTGGCTGCTTAATAATACGATCATGGATGTTAACAGACTATGAAGTGCTCATGGATAAGTCAAGTATGCCAGCCCAACTTTTACAGCCTGTCTGCTACCTACCAATAAGTGACTATTACCAACAGAACTATTGTTAATTATTGTTAAACAACAAAGCAGACCCAGATTAACAGATTAAAAGAAACAAAAATCAGTGTATTGATAGAGACATAAGGGATGATTACTAAATTTAAAAGATGCTTGAAGCAACAATCAATACTGTAACAACAAAACCAAAAAACCTTCTAAATTTGACTATAAGCTTCCTGGCACTAAAACCAACTAACGCAGTATTTGCACACCTTGATTAAAGAAGTCAGGTGTTCTTGGAAAAGTCATGTAGCCTCTTAAATGTCTCCTCTTCCGCAACAATAAAATAGAAGATCATTTGATATCTAGTTTACTTATCTCATAAGGATATTGAAAAAGTTTAATGAACAACTAAATATGGAGTATTTAAAACAATGAGGACATGTACTCATCATTATTGTTGCTAATATCATTCATCACTGTACATGAATGTTGTTCTTACAACAAAGAACTCATACAGACAATACAAAAATAATACATTCCGGTAGTACTTCAAAATGCAATTTTGAAGCTTATTTTTAGATCAAATCTTTATAGACATGCAGGCACACCATTTGAATTAATTAATGATTCCTCAGCTTATTTTATTAATTTCCAGAAATAGGTCTTGCCTTTGTTGAATAAAAGGGCTTCACTGCCTCTCCATTTCACAGATGAGGAAACTGATGCATGTAGGAATAAAGGTGTGGTCAGTTAGATCTCCTCTTGTCCTCCAACTGTCAGAACTGGTAGAGCACAGAGCCAAGTCAGAAACTGTAACACTGCAGCAGGAGACTTGGGAAATTGTAGCACCCAGACTCAGAGTGGGACAAGTTCAAAGAGTAGGACAGAGACTCAAGAACACAGTTTAACTTCCCTGTATCATGTGATCCAGGACCGATCTGACCCCAAGCTAGGAAGAAATGAAAGACAGTAGAGGTTTGAAATGACAGATAACATGGAAAACGGATTGGAATAAAACTTGTGAGGAGAGAGAAACTTGAAAAAGAACCACTGTTTCAGGATGTGAGTCAGCTCTTGCAAAGGACACAAGTAGACTATGCTTTCTTTTCCCTCATTAGAAAGAATAAAAACGCAGGTCACTGTAGCTATTTTAACAACTAATTCAACATTTTTAGACCTGAAGGGAACAGGAAGAGGGAAGTCACTTTCAGGGAATGGACATCCTGGCTGCAAGGACTTTTCTCTGTAGTGCCCTGTATGAATTTCAAGGGTCCCAATTTTGGAAGTTCCTGTTTAGAGTGCCAAGCTCTCCTAGTAGGAACTCAGTTCAAGAATAAAGAGAGTAACACCTTCCTACAGGAACAAACGAACTCAACAGGCGAGCAAAGGGACAAAGCAGTCCTGAGAAGTTGGTGGAAAAATAGCAGCAGAACGCAAGTAGAAAGAGAAACAACAAACTTTCGCAGTGTTGTGGAAGAGAAAATGTCAAGAACAGAACTGCTCCCTCTGTCCCTCTCTGTCAAGTTTTCCTTTCTCTTTAATGAGATGGTAATTGAGTTATTTAGCCCACTGAAATGCAATGCCACAGGATTTGGGGGTGATCTGAGCGGAAGTTATCAGCGTGGCACTGAGGAACTACTAGGGGGCTAACAGGCTTTCAAGATGACTGGCAAAGTTTCTTCTTGCAACTAAGCATTTGTCTACTCCTCAAGACCAAGGGAAATGGAGGAGGAAGAATTCACATGAGAGGTAGAACTTTCTCCCTGCTGTCCACATTCAACCTACGATTGCCCACAGCAATGCAGCTCAAAACCCAGGCCTTTCCTCCTCGGGCATCAATGAATTTGCAATGGGGTGTCCCCACTTGCAGTGTGCAATTTTGATCATTTCTTCCAACAATGGCTGCTGGTGCATAGATTTTTTTTTTTTTCAGAAATGAGTGTAGGACGAAATCAGTGAAAATCTAATTCAAAAACAGGAAGGCAACTATAAAGGCCTAGTATGTCAATGCCAGAAATGAGCCACTGAAGTTTCTTGAACATATTGCACAACAGAGGTTTTTTTCCTCCCCTCAAAGGATTACAACTATATTTCGTGAAATTTAAGATAGGGAAATAAAATAAAAGCAGGACGGGCCTTCACATACCCATGTTTTCCTTTGACAAGGCTTCATCGGAACACACATTTTCAAAAGAGCATTTCAAACTAGCTTCCCTAGAAAAAGAGTTACATATATTTAGTTTCAGAAGGTCAAGTATGTATATATAAAATATATATGTGTGCATATATTTATGTATACTCATTTAGTAATTGTGGATTATGAATAAGGTTTCTTTATCTTAAAGTGTTTTTGTGGACTGTGTACACAGTAAGACTTTGCTACAGTGAGAAAAACAAAACCAAGAGGCATGAATGCTGATCTGAGCTCACGCAAGATACAAAGTACTACGTCTCCCAAGCACCATACATGGGCTTTTTCATGTAATCCTTCTCAAAATAAAACAAAACAAAAAACAAAACCAAGAGAAACAAACAAAAACATAATTGTCACTCTCATTATATGACAGAACTGAGAAATCTGACAACAGAGGTCAATGGCTGAGCAGGCTAGAGCTGCAACACCTGTGCTTTTTCCACCATAACATATTGTTGATTTAGAGTTAAAAGACATTTGTTGGGCCTGGCGTAGTACTATAGCGGCTCAAGCCCTCGCCTTGCGCGTGCCAGGATCCTATAAGGGCACTGGTTCATGTCCCAGTGGTTCCACTTTCCATCCAGCTCCCTCTTTGTGGCCTGGGAAAGCCTTGGGATCCTGCACCCATGTGGGAGACCCGGATGAGGCTCCTGGCTCCAGATTGACTCAACTCTGGCCATTTTGGTTGCTTGGGGATTGAATCAACGGAAAGAAGATCTTCCTTTCTGTCTCTTCTCCTCTCTGTGTATCTGACCTTGCAATAAAAATAAATAAATCTTTTTTTAAAAAAAAGACATTTGCTTTAATGCATTTTGTTTTAACCATGAGCTCTTGAAAAAGTCAGTTAACTTATCAAAACACTCTCTTTCAAATGGAGATAATTATGATGTATTCCCTATCTATTTGACTTGGTTACAGTGAAGTACAACTGAAATAAAGGGATGAAGAATCTTCTAAATTCAAATTAAACTTCATTAAAATTTAAAATGAAAATTCTTCATCTTCTGGGGAGGACAAAAAGAGAAGGATTATATTAGCATCAGTCTTTTGGTTTCTTTTTTTTTTAGCAGTACTTCTTTTAATACAGCATTGCTTTCACTCTAAACAAACTATCTGGCTGTTTCAATCATAAACATCAAAACACATATCATCAATGACTAATTATTCATATGAAGGCCTGTTTCTGGATCATACTGCCCATTTTTAAACTAAAAAGCGACTTCTCTAGTTTCCCATAGCACAGTAATCTTTAAAAGCTCTTGTGCCACATATTTGTATGTCTTTCTGAGATTATTAAATATTGTATTAATTCATTTAGAAAGCTTTAAACAATGTTTCCTAATGAAATAGTATCAAAGATGGAAGCAGTGTCATTTAATAAATAAAATTAATATTTTATTTTAATACTTTATTCTAATACTTTTACTTTTTTTTAAAAAAACAAACCTTTTCCTTTTTCGAGGTTTGGGTTTTTTCTTTTCAGTATTATTTTGGGAAATTTGCATCTGTAAAACAAAAACAAAAACATAAATCAATTCACGTGGAACTGGATCTGCTCAGCATACTAAGAGGTCTTTGAGGGTCCAAATGATTGTTTATAAAGTCCTGCTTTATTTACTTGAGAGAGATAGTTGAAGAGAGGGAGAGACAGAGATATCTCCCATTCACTGGTTTACACCCCAGAAGACTACAAAAGTGAGAGCTGGGCCAGAGCCCACCCAAGAGCTTCTGTAGAGTCTCCAGGGGCCCAAGTAGTTGGGCTACCTTTGTTCCTTTTCCTAGGAACATTATCAGGGATAATATTGAGCCAGGACCCATGTGGGTTGCCAGCACTGCAGGTGGCAGTTTTACTTGCTACAGCACAATGCTGGTCCCCAGTCCAAGCAGCTTAGCTAGAAGAAACACTCAGACGGTGCATATAAGCATGACCGGAAAACCTAGCCAACCTCTTTCCAGTCACAACAATCCCATGGATTTGCTCAATTGCCAGTAATGGTTAACTGATCTGATATGGAAGCCTATCTTTCAAATTACCTACCCCTATCCTTACTCACTTCCATAAACACTGAAAATACCACAATCATTTATATATTTTCTACACACATGATAAAGAAAGGAAAAAAAAAATCCAAAATCCCAAAGCCTAAAGTATGTGGAAGGAAGAGCTATACAGGAGAGCTGATTTAGTGAAAACCCACAAGAATTTGTTTAAAGATAAGCTCAAAGAGATTTAGGGCTGGGCTTTTGTAATGTAAGAAAAAGTAAGTGACATGTCTTAAGAGGACCCAGGTTTGATAGCTATACTACTAATGCTTCATAAAGTCTGGGGCTTCAAATATTTTCTTTTCCTAAAAAGGGAATAGATACACTTTGCACACCAGGACACAAAAGCAAAAATTAGTATATAGTCTGACATAGGAAGTATTGGGTGGAAAACAACAGTGGTTCTAACAGAACAAACTTCTTAGGCCAATATGTCTAGAGCAAGAAAGCCATGTTTATGACCTCTAAGAAAATCAGTATCTCAGAATCAAATGGTTACTATGAAAATTTATCCATGATTTTTATAATCACCAAGAAATACAAAAACAAGTAATGCAATAATTTTAAGTCTCTAAAATAAATCACTCAAAGATACTAAAATTAAGGGCACAGGAAGGATTATGGAGAAGGAAAAACCCTATGAAATAAGTGTATTTGCACTGTATAGCTCAGTTAACATAAAACTTAAAATCAAGCAAAACTTAGCTATGGCACTAGAAGTCAATATAGTGGTTACCCTTGGGCCAAATTTGTAATACAAGACAGCAAGAGAACATGTATGGGTTCTCAAAACGCTCCGTTTCTTTTTTTTTTGTTATAAGATTTATTTATTTTAATTGGAAAGGCAGATTTACAAAGCGAAAGAGATACAGAGAGAAAGATCTTCTGTCTGTTGGTTCACATCCCAAGTGGCTATCAGTTGAAGTTCTAAGCCATTCTTGCTTTGACAAAGCTCCCACTTCAGTACCACTCTGGGAGCCACAGTGACTAGGAATGGTTTCTGAACACATCATATTCAAAATTTAAGTGGCATGAAGCAGTGGAAGCTAAGGGCTCTTTCTCTCGCAGCTGAATTTACTCCGTAGCATTTCAGGAAATTCTTCTTCTTTTTTTTTTTTTTTCCTTTTCCAGATAGGCTATTATGCCATACCCAATATTTTGTTTCTTGATGTATTTGCTGGCTAGAAGATAGCGTTTATGTTTGCAAAAATTCTTTCAGTTTTACTAATAATTCTAAATTTTATTTTCTATGTAATTGTATTACAGTAAAAAAAAACCTTGAACTGAAAGTAAACATATTATAAAGGTATTAAAAAAGAAAATTATATGAAATAAAGGCAGGTTTCCATGACATCTATGAACTATAGATGAATTTGCAACAGAACCAAACCAGCTGTTACAGAGAAACCACTGAATCTAGATTCCAGAGAGCACATCAATGAACTGATTAGATACATGAAAGAGAGAAGAAATGTTTTCTAATGTGGTTTTTTACAAAAATTATTTTATGTTACAGTTCCATAGGCTGTGGGATTTTCCTTCCCCTGCCCTTTGCCCCTCTCCCCAGCTATCTCCCCCATATTGTTACAACAGTATGGTCCTTCATAAACAGTCCTAAGTCCATCATTCTGCTGTATATCCTGACATTGTAGGTATAGACAATGGCAGAAAATCCAGCCTCCTATTGTCAAGCTATATTTAACAATTTCACTGGGGGTACATTTTTAAAAAAGATTTCTTTATTTTCATTGCAAAGTCAGATATACAGAGAGGAGGAGACACAGAGAGGAAGATCTTCTGTCCGATGATTCACTCTGCAAGTTACCAAACTGGCTGGAGCTGAGTTGATCTAAAGCCAGAAGCCATCAGGAAAAATTTATTTACATTTTAAAATTTGCATTAAGAAATTTTCATGCATTGTTTTTTCATATGGTGTTTCCTGAACTTTTACAGACGTTAAAAAACACTCATCAAACCGTACATACCTAATTCATTTAATTGTTCGGTTTTTACCTCAATATGAAAACAAATACAGGTGCAGCTCATTCACATGTGTTCCATAATTATAGGAAACCACTTTTTTAGACTGAGTTTCGGCATTGAGCCTCAATAAAGCAAACCAAACCAGCATGGCATCACTCATGTTAGAAGCCAAGTAATCAGACTGGAGGCTCAGTTTGTACTCACCCACATGGTCACAACGACCAACCTGAAAGAACCTAGGCAACCTCAGCCAGCATCAGCAAATCCCTCTTGTTTGAACCCAAAGAAAGAAGCAGCTGGGTCCTGAACCACCTGCCTGTAGCCACAGGCTGTTTCCTTCTTCCTGCTGAGGTTGTCTTTCTGCCAGGCCAGGTAGACCAACCACCCTTGCATTTCCCTGGTGGGATGAGGCCTGATTAATACACACTGATAATAAAAGTCAGTTCTTGATTGATTCTTTAGCATCAATCCACTGAAGTCTTGTTCTTTGACGACTGAAATTACCCACAATAGTATGTGAAATGGCCAAATGCTGACGGAATACACAGACGATTCAAATGTGGCAACCCTAACTTATGGGAAGGTGAAGGAGATCCACAAAATAGAATCTAAACGGGAACTAAAGGAGTTTGGAAGCCGACTTGATTGTGACTGTTCCGAAGCGACTCCTCTGTTCCTGAGATTTCTCTCCACCCAGGGCTAGAAGCCAGCAATGGGGAGCTATGACAATACTTATCTTTGGGGGAAAGATGCATATAAATCTAAGTAAATTAAGTGAGCTGCAGTACATGAATTCCATATTAATAGGAAGCTTATCAATTAAGATGAACATCCAGACATCTGGTCATAAAATGTGAGCAACTTATCCTGCTAACTAGGCTAATAAAAAAATCTGCTTATTACAAAGAATTTAAAAAATAAATTTAGGGAGAATTTTTTTTATCAGAAAATATAATGCCCTAAAGTTCTCATACATAGAGGTATAAATCAAGGGAATGGTCATTAATTTTGCCTTCCAAATGATGTAAGTCAAATTTTTGGCATTAATAGCATTACAAAAGAAATACATACATAATTTCTACAACTTAATCATAAAAAATGTGAAATAAAAAATGAAAAGGAGATTGTTTTTTAGTTAGTACTGTCAGCATTATTAGAAATTGGTCAAATCACACATTGAAAAAACATTAAAGTAACAAAAGTGAATAGAGTGACAAATTATGATTCTACACAGGCATAAAACACCAGAAGCAAGGAATTTCTCCCAACATTAGTAGAGCGATTTTTTACAGTATCAGTTATCATTCCAACAGAATTTTTTTTTGCATGTGACAAAATTATCCGAAGGTTCTTTTTAAAAAAGCTGGAGTAATGAAGAACCCTTAATACACACATTAAAGAAATGACACAGGGCCTGGCGCAATAGCGTAGTGGTTAAAGGCGTTGCCTTGCGTGTGCCAGGATCCCATATGGGTGCCGGTTCTAATCCCAGAGGCCCTGCTACCCATCCAGCTCCCTGTTGTGGCCCGGGAAAGCAGTCGAGGACGGCCCAAAGCTTTAGAACCCTGCACCCACCAGGGAGACCCAGAAGTGAAAACAGACATTTGTTGTAACATTTAAATATAAATATATGTAAAAATGATTTCAGAATAGAAAAAGAAAATAACTTGAAAAAATAAAGTAGGTCAGTATAATATATTCATTTTACAATTTCAAAACACAGAGACTTTTAGAGGAAAGATTATTATTGGTTAGAATTAGCTAGCCAGTTGATCTAGATATTCCCTTAACAGTAAGGATGAAACTTCAATTGATATGTTAATTTTTATGTGTTTTATTTGTTTGGAGGTTGGTTTTAGCAATTTGGCAAAACTTAAAATGTGCCTAGTTTTTGAACCAGCAAAGCTACTTCTAGTAATTTTTTGCATATTAATTTTTGCACATTTAACAGGATTTGGGTGTAATGATGTTGCTGCAAGTTTTACTAATTTTGCAAATTCAGAATCAACTTAAATGTCCAGGAAATTATTCAATAAATCAAGTCACTTTCCATAAACACAAAATACTGTGCAACTATTTATAATCTTGGAAATCTTTAACTTGCAAAGAGGTTCATGATACATTTTTGAGTAAAAAAAAAAGAGTGAAGCTTAACTCATTTCATTTATGTAAATAAAGCACATGCAAAGGGTCTTCAAAATGTCCATAAAGATGCGTACTATGAAAAACCACACACGGATTTCGAAATGTTTCTACCCAAAATAAACTTGATTCTATTTTCCTTGAACTTTTTGAAGTGCTTTATATACCTATACACAGAATCCTCTCCCCTTATCCATGGTGGATACATTCCAATAGCCATAGCAGATGACTGAAATGGCAGATAGTACTAAACCCTATAATTCAATGCTTTTGCCATCTGAACTAGACACTTACATGCTCCATGACCATAACCTTTGCAGTTTGAGGTATGACAGAAAAAACTATCACAAATTCTTTTTTCTTTCTTCTTAATTTCACAGTTGGAATTGTAGGAGCTTCCTGTTTGCTTGCTTTTAAAAGATGTGTTTGTATCCATTGGAAAGGCAGAGTTATAGAGAGGAGAGACCCTCCATCGCTGATTCCATCATTCTAATGGCCACAGGGGCCAGAGCTGTGCCAGGTGCAAGCCAGGAGCCCAGAGTTTAAGCCATCACATCATCATGCCAGGCTCCAAATATTTGTTTTTGCTGTACATCTAAGCAATCTCATTTTGTCCCCTACAGTTGAAAACTTTCACCTTTTTAGTTAAAGGAACAATTTTTAGGCTTCTCTTTGGATATCTGAATGGCTAGCATCAATAGTCTTGTTTTTAGAGGAAAATTAAGGTAAAATAAAAGGTATCTGAACACAGCACTACAAATTCACAACAGTCTGCTAAGTTAGTGTGGATAAGCTAGATAGCAGAATTATTCACATCCTGGCTAGGACAGTCACAGTTCAGCATATGACCCAGAATACCATACGATTTAAAAGCTACTGATTGTTTAGTTCTGGATTATTCCATTTAATATTTTCAGAAATCAGTTGACTGAGGGTAACAGAAACCTCAGAAAATGAAAATGAAACGGGCATTTCAAAAGTTTATGGAAAAGTACAATAAAGACAAACTTATACTTCTGTCCAAATTAATTTTAAATTGATGTATACACTTTTTTGAGACCCTTTGTATCTCAAAAGCTTTTGCAGTAACATAATCTTTTAATTCTATTTTCCATAAGCTTTTTGAAAAATTTGTACACATTGCATTTTATATATATGTATTTGTATATATAAACATACTTGTAGTTCTCACAATCAAAAAACTCTTAACAAGGACAGGCACCCTTGGCAGTGGGTTAAAGCTCTACTTGGCGTATCCACATCCCACATAAGACTGCTAGTGTCACTCCACTTGCAATCCAGCTCTCTCTCGTGCTCTGGGAAGCAGGAAATGATGCCTCAAGTCCTGGACTTGTTGAGTTCCTGCCACCCTGGTGGGAGCTCCTGGTTCCTGGCTTCAACCTGGCCCAGCCAAGGTGTTGTAGCCACTCGGGGAGTGAATGCTCTCTCTCTTCCCCCTCCTCTCATTCTCTGTCACTCTGACTTTAAAATAGATTTTAAAAATCTTCTTAAAAAAAACTGCTAATGATGGTTTTCTCTTATAATGGAAATCACTATTAGTAAAGAATTTATATCTTTATGCTTTTGTTTTCTAATGCTAATTTTTCACTTATTTAAAAGTCTCTTACATATTAAAAACTACAATATAGACAAGGTTTATGTTATCATTTAAAAATGGTAACACAAATGACAATAATAATGACATTAATAATAAATGACATTAATAATCAGCTAAACTGAATAAATGAATACACAGAAGTGGAAGAAAACACAAGAAGTACAAATGCACCAAATAGATGAAAACTGGTTTAATACGGTGGAGTTTGGACTTTTTATGTCATTGTCCACAAATATGTAATGATAAAACTTGAAATTTGGAATCTACTTTAAAATATAGGATTTATTTGTAAAAAGACAAAAACTTTTACTTAACTATCGAATGGAACTATAATGCTTTAGAAATCTAAGAATTTAGAGCATGAGCTGTAGCAGATAAGGTCATTGCTTATGGAGCTGGCATCCAATTTGGGCACTGGTTCAAAATATTCCACTTTTAATTCGGCTGAAGTTCCAGGGAAAGCAGCAGAAGATGGCTCAAGTGCTGTGGCCCCTGTAACCATGTAGATGGCCCCAAAAGAAGCTCATGACTCCAGGCTTTGGATTGGCACAGCACCATCCATTACGGCCATTTGGGAGGTACACCAGCAGATACACACTTTCGTCTCTCTGTCTATAACTACCTTTCAAATAAACCATGTTTAAAAGAAAAAAAAAAGAAATCTGAAAATTTTGAACTTCCTTAAATATTTACATCTTCTCTCTCCCTAAGGAAAATCTTACAGAGAAATGTATTAGCATTTACTAAAGAAACACTATAAAATGCTATTTGTTATTGTAATTTCTAAATTAACCTTTGTAGCAATCATATCAGGTAATTATAAATGTTGCCAACTTAGACAGATTAATTAAATGAGGTTCAAAGATATTGACTAGCCTAAAGGCATAGAACAACCAAGAAAAGCTAGTTCTTGGAGACAAATCTGTTTCAATTGCAAGCATGTAGTTTCATCTCAACAAATTGTTCTTGAACATATATATACACACATATATGAAATATACATGTCATATTCAGACATCTTTTGAAATCTAACAGCTAACTACAATATCTGTCTTCCTGCTACACTATTGTTTTTTGTTTGTTTTTTCAAAGATTTTATTAATTTTTATTGGAAAGGCAGATATACAGAGAGGAGAAGGGAACAGAGAGAAAGATCTTCCATCCACTGATTCACTCCCCATGAGGCCGAAACGGCCAGAGCTGAGCCAATCTGAAGCCAGGAGCCAGGAACTTCCTCCAGGTCTCCCAGGCGGTGCAGGTTCCCAAGGCTTCCTCGACTGCTTTCCCAGGCCACGAGCAGGGAACTTGATGGAAAGCGGGGCCTCTGGGGTTAGAACCAGCACCCATATGGGATGCTGGAGCATCAAGGCATTACGCTATAGCACCAGACCCTACACTATTGTTTTTATTCTTTATTTGTAGGCCCAATTAACTCGGACACAACGAGTCTTCACAAAAGTTTATAATGTATTTAACAAAAAAACTGCGATTTTCAAAATAATTTTATACCTAAATGAGCTTATCTCTTAATTCCATTTTCTATTATTTTCATATTTATTGTGCGTAGTTCTACCCTATACAAATAATTCATAGAAAAGGACTTAGAGGCAATCTGAGCTATTCTTTGTTTATATTGAGTTTAACCCAGAGAGATTAGTGTGACTCAGTCTCTGGAATTCTAGCAATGGACAGAGGTGGTCAGATGGGGCTGTCTCTACTAGTCACCTCCATCGCATTAAAAGAGCAGTGTGGCTGAGTGGCACAGGTTACAACACGGAGCTGCTGTTTGACCCTAGAAACACATCAAAATTGTATTCAAGATAGCAACAATTTTACCTTGGCTGGAAGAGGTCGAATAGCCATGACAACTCAGCATCGGCCAACACGTAACTATAACAACGCGATCTCCAAGGACCTCTCAGGATTCCAGAGATGCAGGGAGATACGTTGATTAATTTTACTCTAGCAATCCCTCTCCAAGAATCTATATTTTAGAAATGATATCCCCAAGAATCAAACATATATCTACAATAATGTTTACTAATGCCCTATGTGTAGCAGTATAAGCCAGAGCAGGAATTTGAAAGCACTCGCAAGTTCATCAATGCAGGACTGGTTGATTAAAATTTGGATGCATCTGTTATGACATACTACTGCAGAAGATTAAAAAGGGGTCTGTAAATCTAAGTTATTCTCATACACATTTTGTCAACAACGGAATCTATGGATAATAGTGACTCTCAAAATAATAACAAAGTGGAAAGATTTATACCACCTACTGACATTGTAAGTGCTGGATGTTGTACTGTCACACATTACTCAGGTGGCTGGGGTAATGCTGTTATAAACAAATACACTATGCTGAAAGTTGTAGGAGAGCCTCGTGGATGTACTTATGCACAGTGACACCACTGATAATAATGATAAATGACCATAATACATACAGGCTCGCGTGTCTACAATTCTATAATCGTATCATGGTAACATCATTATGTCTGCCATGTTATGCTGGCAATAGCCTCCTGCATTTCATGCTTAAAGCCTCTCTCGATCATATCAAGAAGTCAGATCCAATGATTGACCCTCTTGATTATGAGAAAATTCCTTAATTTCTCTCAACACAAATGACCTCCAAAGCAGGGTAATAATAAGGTCTGGTCTTCCTTCCTCCTCAGGATCTGAAGTGAAATTGAATGTATGTGTAAATGCTTTATAATTAGAGAGTACTTCAGATGAAGAATTTTCTTTAAAAAAGGGGGAGGGAGGTGGTGCGATAGCCTAGCAGTTAAAGTCCTGGCCTAGCACGCCTAGGATCCCATATGGGTGCCGGTTCTAGTCTTGGCTGCCCCGCTTCCCATTCAGCTTCCTGCTTGTGGCCTGGGAAAGCAGTCGAGCATGACCCAAACCTTTGGGATCCTGCACCCACGTGGGAGACCCGGAAGAGGCTCCTGGTCTGATTGGCTCAGCTCCAGCCGTTGCGGCCGCTTGGGGAGTGAACCATCGGACAGAAGACCTTCCTCTCTGTCTCCTCTTCTCTGTATATCTGTCTTTCCAATAAAAATAAATAAATCTTAAAAAAAAAAAACCAAACTAGATTCATGCCTTTTTGTAAGCATGAAGTTCAAACTTCAAAGAGTCCAATGAGGGCCACTACAACGATTCAGAGAAACAAACAGCTATTAAAGGACACTGTGCAATTGAACAATCAGACTTCCATTCCGGCTCTGAAACACCTTTCTTAGTCACTTAACGCTTTCGGAGCACATCCTTTAGCAGAGGATGAAGTTAACAATTCCATCCACATTAATCATGCCTTAGTATCTCATACATTCATGAATATACATATCTGGATGAATATACACATCCTATGAACCTTATCTTGTACGATACTGAACTGCATCCTGCCAAGGAGCACAAGCATTATTTAGCCAGTGAAATTCAAACACCTTTAAAAGCTAAAAACCAAATGGATGAAATGAGATCTGGCTTCAAAAGGAATCATTTAAAAATACTTACATTCAGCATGTAAAAATGATGCTCATTCCCTTTTTTAATTACTTACATATCTTGTTCAGCATCATTTTCTATTCTTTCAGGTGACATCTGATTGTCTCAGTGTCAGCCTTGAGACAATCCCACCACTCAACACAGGAAATCCTACCACAGACATTCCTTTCGAGAATAATTTGTTTCCTTATGATGCCAATAATATTCCATGAAAATTTAGGTGTTAATCTTTTTTTTTCTCCCCAGTCGTTGCCTACAAGAACCATTATTGCTGGGAGAGAATATCAACCACATTTTCACTGGTCTTTTGAACCGCAGGCAACATTTAGAATCACGTAGTAGTGCTACTCACAAGTTTTATTTAAAAGCTTCTAGGTTCAGAATAGATAATCTTAAAGGATAATGTCATTTTCTACTTAAACTTAGGGTAAAGTCCATAATAAGCACTGAATATTATTTAAAAATTGCACACCAATGGCACACATGATAGTAGCATGACACACGAGACTATAAAATGTTGCAGTACATGAAATCTGCAATTTAAAGTCATTTGTTGGTTCAGTTACAATTTTCTATTATTCTAATTTCTAATCCTATTATACTAATCTAATTGATGAAAATATTTTCTAGTTCTGCCCAAAGAATCATATATTAGACTAACATTTAGAGGAAATGACAGATTACGTGTTTTTTAAAATATTTCAATTTTCTTTTGAAATAGTATTAATAGAATTTACAGTTGCATATCTTATATAGTTAAAAGCATGATCTTACCCTTTTCTTGGCCACCATAGCAACTTTGGCACCTGTTTTTGATTTATCTGTAAGATAATGAAAAATGGTTACTTAAAAAAAGTGCTTATGCTTCTAATCATATAAATAGAGTAACACAATTTAAATTTTCAACTTTTTCATGCTCTGATAATAGTATTATTTTTAGTAGTTCCTTTAATTTAAATGCTAATAAACTCAGTTCCCCAGAGTCAAGTATGGCAGAGTAATCCAAAAGCAATAATATCAGGGATTGATACACTTGACAAATTTCCTCTGAAAGTGAATGGTTGGTTAGACAACCCCAAGGCAGTATCGAGTTTATTTGATTTCTAGGTTCTGATCAGCTTGCCTTAAATCCAGCTACTGCTACTTGCATATCTACTGCGTGTTGAGCATGAGATAGGACTACCGATAGTATTTAATTTCCATGACTACTTTTTACAACATGTAGTCCATCTCTGCTTCACAGCTGAGGAAGTAGAGGCTTGGCTAAATTAAATATTCTACCCGTGGTCATACAACAGGGCCAGAAGCATCTAATTATAAACCCTAACCTCTCCAGGTTCTCTGCTGCCTTCAATTAGAACTACTGAGCTGCCAGTAAGGAAGATAATCAGTACTTTTAGTCATTCTACCACTCTTCATTTCTCATTCTACCAGAATAATAACACAGTTCATAGAAAATTGCTAGGGATACTCATGTATTCTACCTAAAATCTTTTATTACACTGAAATAAAGATTGTATCTGCAGAAATTAATGTAATTTATTAATGTAATTAATTAATGTGATAAAACTGAAATACATCAAGTATTCACCCAGCATATACTACAAATGTTACAGAATAAGATACCAAACAATGAATATGTCTCAGAACTCCATTTCTTTAATGATGGATTGGGGTGACAGTTATTACTTCAAGTGACTAAAACTCCAAAATAAGTTCTGGCAGATAAAAATATCAACTAACGTTCATTACTATTGTAGATAATAAAAGTATCACGGAATATGTCAGTTGGGGCTCTTAAGCTTTGGAATACTAGGAAAAACAGTTCAGTGATGTGATGTATTTTGGTGTTTAATCATCTTTTAGGTGATTCCCTTATTTTTATATCTAAATAATTATTTCCTTCTTTTTAGCTTAGTTTAAGATAATGATGATTAATAATATAAAAATAAAACGTTTTAACATACAGAAAAAACTAAGATCATTAATATAACACAATGTCTTAAATTCATAGAAGGACTCAGTAAAACCTTATGGTAACTACAAGATAAAAATAAGAATTATTTTTATAGTAATAATCTGAGCCGATCCAAAGCCAGGAGCTTCTTCCTTGTCTCCGACACAGGTGCAGGGTCCCAAGGCTTTTGGACTTCCTTGACTGCTTTCCCAGGTCACAAGCAGGGAGCTGGATTAGAAGTGTAGCATCTAGGACATGAACCAGCGCCCATATGGCAAGTATTTTAGTCAATAGGCTGTCATGCCAGGTCCATAAGTATTATTTCTAAAAAAAGTAAATCTTTCTTGTCCTTTTGAAGACCTCTAATAAAAGAAATGATTAAAGTAATATCAAAGCATACAAATTATTAAAGCAGATAGAAAGGTAAACTCAAAAACCAAAATTGGATCCAAAGGAACCTGGTGATGATATACAGAGAGTTAATAAAATGAATGGATACTTGTTACGTGTCTCCTTAAAATTCATCACGTTTTCATGTAGATACTCCAAAAGGACATGAGTTGGAAACAGAAATATCCAAATTATTGTTCAAGAGACACTTTACATTCAAAACTTGTAAAACCATCTGCCAAAAACTGAAGAGGTTTTTGAAAAAGTATCATCCGGGCTCATTTTCAAGTGCCAAGGATAAAGTCTGACAAATAGTTTAAAATGTTATGATTACTGTTATTTCCCTGTTAACAATAGGAGGCCCATGCTCAACCTCACCAAGATGAACTGCTTTCTAAGAGCTGAATTCTCCCAGACAAGAAGGGTTTAATTTCCTTCTTTCAAAGTTCTCTGCATATAAAGACCCTCACCCTACACAGTGGAGAGCAGGTAACAGCAAGCACAGACGAGACAGGAATAGGGAGGGATGTCACTCTTGCTCATGAGTTTTATTCAACTACTATTTTCAAAGCTCACAAAGGAGCTTAAGGTAGTAAAGGAAAGTTTGATTAAAGGTAAAGGTGGTTATGCTTCCTAGTCCAGGAGATAATAAAATATTCTTATTTCTAGCCATATTAGAGAAGAATACAAATGTTAACATAATTCAATGGCTTCCCTTCTTAAAAACACTTTTTAAGGCCTCTAGAAAACATTATCAGTGTAGTGCTTCTTTAAATGTGACATCCAAGAGCATTTTCTAAGAAAAGTTGAGGATAATACTGTTTCTGGTCTACCATAAGGAGCTCAGAAGTTACCATTCCATTCCAATACCACATGTGAGATCCTGAACAAATCAAAAAATCACCAATTCTTAGATCCTTCAGAGGTGAGATCATAGAACAAATGATTGCTTCCAAATTTGAAGAGACAGACAAGTGCAGAGAATCACGGCTTAACTGAGCAGAAACTTCCATGAGAATCATAAATGAATAGGAAAACATAAACCAAGTGACAGACTGTTGGAAGCTCACTGTTGGCAAGCTTGAGATACAAAAACTCCAAGGGGCGCAGTCATGGAGGTTGAGCAGTGGAACAGTCATGCTGTGTTTTAATTCCTGGAGCTCCGCCAGGTTCTCATAGTGAACACTGGAGAAAATTCTCCAAGGCTTAAGGCACAGTGATGAAGAAAGAAACCGTTTTGAAATGTGCCAGAGCACTCTGCTCTTAACATGGCCGGACTTCAGATGAAACTGTTGTACCAGATTCAACTCATTTGAAGTTCTTCAGGTTCTGATTGACCTGGGAAACCAAAATATCCAATTTCGGCCTACTCTAGTCATTGTTTGACAAGGAAGTAAAAAGAATAATAAAAAAAGAAAAAAAACAGTACTGGTGAAGTTCACTGTCTAGAACTGAGACCCAATCATGGAGTATAGATGCTTCTCTCACCCCCACATCTTAGCACTGCACTGGTAAAGCTCTACAACTGCAGTTCTTATTCAGAGCATTGTTCTAAACTTTCCAAAAGAGAGAGAGAGAGAGAGAATCAAGCAGGATAAATGCCAAAAAATACACTAAAAAACCTACAATTAGGAATGTCATATTTAAATAGCCGAAAATAGAAAAACATCAAAAAAAAATTCTGGAAACCAAAGGACAGAAAACACTTAACATTGAAAGGAATAAAAAATTATAACCAATTTCTCCAAAGGCAAGTGAACATTGAGTGGAATGAAGTGTTTGAAGATGTTTAAGGCATACTAAAAGACAAAAAAATAATCATTTGGAAGAGACAGAGTGCAAGCATCAGACCCAGATCCAGGTATAATGGAGATGGTGGAATTATCAGATTGTGACTTTAAAATAACCATGATTAATATGCTAAGAACTCAAGTGATAAAAGTAGACAACCTGCAAGAACAGATGGGTAATAAAAGCAGAGATGTAAATTCTGAGAAATATTTTTAAATGCTAGAGGTTAAAGCTCTGCGGAAGAAATGAGAAATGATTGGGGCTGGCATTAAAATACAGCAGATAAATCTGTCACCTGCTTGTGATCATCCCAAACGGGCGCCTGCTTGTGTTCTGGCTGCTCTACTTCTAATCCAACTCCCTGCTAATGGCCTGGTAAAAAGCAGTGGATGATGGCCCACGTGTTGGGCCACTGCCATCCATACAGGAAGACTGAAAGTCTGCTACTGGATCCTGCCTTCAGCCTAGCCCAGTCCTGCCAGTTGTAGCCATCTGAGGAGTGAACAGTGGATGGAAGGAATCACTCTCTCTGATAAACAAACAAACAAATAGATAATATTTAAAAATTTTTTTCATGGAGTATTAAAGAATACATTCTTTAAAAAAAAACAAGAAATGAAGAATAATGACTGACTAATCAATAAACTATCCACAGTTGTGACCAGAATTTACATGTGAGGACATACAACAAAATGGAAACACAAAGAGCCGAAAGGTTGCACTAAATAGTAACAGAAATATAATAGGAATGCTTATAAAAAATAAGAAGGGAACAGAAAAAAAAACATTTGAAAGCAAATTAAGAATTTCCCCAAGACTAATGTCACATACCAAATACAGATGCAGAAAAGTATGAGAACATAGACCAGAATAAATGCAAAAAAATACACTAAAAATTAGGAATGCCATATTCAAACAACAGAACATAGAAAAACATTAAAAACTCTGGAAGCCAAAGGATAGAAAACACTTTACATATAAAGGAGAAAAAATTATATCCAACTTCTCAAAAACAAAGTGAACATTGAATGGAATGCAATGTGTAAAGAATGTACAGGGGTGACTGGTGGAGTAGCACAGAAGGTTAAGCCACTGCCTGTGATACACCATCCCATATTTGAGTACATGTCCCAGCTGCTCCACTTCCAATCAGACTTCCTGCTACTGCACCAAAGAAGGCATGGCAATGGCCCAAGTACTTGGACTCCTGATACCTATGTGGGTGTCTGAGAAGAAGTTCATGGCTCCTGGCTTTACACTGGCCCAGTCCCCACTGTTGCAACCATTTGGAAAGAGAAGCAGCAGATGGAAAAAATCTGTCTCTCTCTGTCTCCCCCTCCTTTCTCTCTTTGTTATAGTGTCATTTAAGTAAACAAATATTTAAAAAAAGAAGAAGAACTTACAGGGAAAATCTTCAACTAGAAAAATTTCTAACATTGATGCACATATTGGGGGAAAATGCTCTAAAATCAATCATCTAAATTTCTACCTCAGAAAACAGATTAAGAAGAGCAGATAGAGAAACTATATAGCAAACCGAAGAAATGAAAATTGAGAGCAGAAATCAATTAAACTGAGAACAAGAAATCAACAGAGGAAACAAAACAACAAGCTTGTTATTATAAGATCAATATAGTTGATAGGATTCTAGTATGGTTAATTCTATGAGACACAGAGGGAAATAAAGGAGAGGAGGGGAGAAGAGAGGAGGTGAGAATGAAGAGGAAGGGAGAGGAGACAAAGGGAGTGGAGGGGAGAGGAGTAGAAGGGAAGAAAAGAGAAGGCCAAAAAACATGACAATTAAATCATGGGATAGGATTTTGAAATTAATTATAGTCTGATTGGGTCTACATTTACATATCATTTAAAATCTCCTATGTCTCATTAAAGTGTCCCATTAAGCACAATAGCATGCCAATTTCTGTACTGTGAAAGTACATGGAATAATTATTAGGAATAATTCATTCTGGATTGGAAGAAAAAAATTATGTGAAGAAATCCTAAAGGGGTTGCCCCTTAAATGCCTATCTGCTGTATAAAATGTAAATAATGACCAACTCTCAAAACTATTTTCAAATACTCTAAGAAGTTGAGAACTGTACCAGATTCACACTGGATGCCACAGGCATAAGGGTTAAACAGATCAGTTGCGAGCTGGTGAATAATGAGTATGAAGTGAACCACTGTAGGATGTCAAAGGTCAAACTCTTGCAAGTCATGGTATTTGCCTAAACTTAGACAGAATGAGTCTTTAGGTTATGTCCTTTAAGAATTACGCTTATCTACACCAAATTCTGCATGTAGACACCATCATACTTTCAACAGCAAAATTAGCTCTTACTGCAAAATCAATCAGAAATAACTTTTCTGCCCAGTGTCTGGACAGCAGTCATGCCAAGGGACCCACACAAAAATAGCCTGGTCCACACAAGAATGGGAAAGACAGTTTCATAACTTACCAGGAGAGTAACTATGCTTCTAGTCTTAAATATATGTAAGTTAACATTACATGTGGTTATGTTATTTGAAAATATTTAGAAGCATTAATGCTTAAAAAAAACAACCCAAGTGTATCAAAGCCCATTGTCATAAGACAAAAGATTTCTGTGTGTGTCTGTGTAATGCATAAAGATGTATTTGTGACAACAGAGTGCATTCAACCTTTATTGCTGATAAACAGGCATTATAATTACATTTGTGGTACTAAATGACTCTTCTCCTGGTCTCAGAATAAGCAAAACAGTGTGCCTTCCTTTCTCCATTCTCTTCAAAACAAGTTACTTGCTTTAAAAGCATAAAATAAGATGTTGGATTAATATTTAAGTTTTTCCTCAAGTAAACTATTTTTACATGTAATTTTGTTAAAAACATACATCAAATTTTTTAAGGAGAAAATTTGTGTGCTTCAAAATTCAACTCCAAAGGCTAGAACCTGATTTCTTTTAAAACCTAGGAAAGAATAGACTTCATAAGGCACAAAATTATTATGACCTAATAATAAGTAGAAAAAATTCACAACATCTTAGATGGTTGAAGATTAATGTTTATGTGACATTATTTTTAAAACTAAAAGTGTGTCATGTATAGTATAATCTTTAAGAAGAATTAATTTTAAAACTGTAAGTAACACATTTATGATTCAAGAGTACTTTCTTTGAAAATGGCCTGAAATACTACAAGCTTATCTTCTGTTTCTGCCTTAAACTTATTTAAAAATCAAACACTTTAAAAATATGTGTTCTGAAATAAAGCAGCATGCCCAAGAACAGCACTCATTCCAGGAATGTATTTAAAGCTGTGACTTCTAATTTTAAAATACATGTATTTATATATGAATATGAATATGAACATGAATATATGTATAATTGTGAAATACACAAGAAGAATTAGATAGTCTAAGAGTAAAGAACATGATAGAAGCACTATTTACAACTTTCAGTATTTAAACTAGAATGTACCTTACTCAGTGCAAATAGTTTTTAAGGATAAAGCATGTACTATTAGGTTAAATAACAAAAATACATAAATAGGTAAATAACAAAAGTAACTTCCCAATAGATAAGGGTACACTATTTCCCTATGAAGAGAAACTAAATTAAATGTATAAACAAGCTTTGGAAGACAAGCTTCTGAATCACCCTTGGTTTGAGTTGGTAAAAAAGAAGCAATCATATACCGCGGTTGGCCAGGCAGCACATTCGCAGTCTTTGTTCGTGAGACAATCCATAGAGCAGGTGTGCCTCTTGTAGCGCACTCATATACCACTTCTTTCTAGTCTTACATTCTCCAGGCTACATGCATAAAAAGGAAAAGATTAACTTAAAAATGAACAATTTTGTCTGAGATTCACATTTAAGGATTTATGTGTATTTAGATTATTGTGCAATATATTACCTAGACTTTAATATCTGATTCTGATTATTTTAAAAGTTAACAAAATGGTGGGATTTTTTTTTTTGCAAATTAATAATTAAAAGGGTTAGAGGCTTGTTCAACACAAGAATCTTACAGTATGACTCATCAAACACTTCAAAGTTTACAAAAGTCTACAGGCCGCAATGTAACAAAGTAGTCAATATTATATGCATTCTATTAGAATAACTGATTTTATAGAAATAATAGAGCAATAATTCTAAGTGGAAGATATAGAAAAACAAATTTCTTATTGGATTAAATTAAATGCATTTACATCTAATCTTGAAATTCTACCAACTTTTAACAAATTAAAGCAGTTTCTTAAACTTTCTGCATTTCAGTTCTTTGCCTGTTAAATGTAAATAATGACCATACATACATAAGTTTTTATATAAGTCTTAAATTGTATGAGAATTTTCTGAAATAGTAAGAACACAATAAGTCATTCTAGTGGGATCAAAATTTGTTTAAAACATTTAGTTTTTTTTTTTTCCAAAGCAGAAATAGAACCAAAGAATCTATGGATTAAAAATGTACCCATATTTTTATAAATGTATCCAGTGCAATAATTTTACCATTACTTTAAAACTTTCAAAAAAGATTTGTGTAATGTTTTTAGATTATAAATTGTAAAAAAATTTAATTATTATCTTCTTTTTGAAAAGTTTACCATAAAAATATATACTATTAATCCATATTTACCAACTGTGCATAAATTAATTCAGCCTTTATACAGTAATATGAATCTATATAACATTCAAATATAGATTTATGCCTCATCCACATTCAGTCTACCCAGAGAATGAAAGTATATTTAAAGCCCATCTCAAATGTCACTGTGTTGCAGGGATCCCCAAATTAATATCAACTATACACTCTCCTGAACTCAATAATTTCACTTAAAAATAATTTACTATATTCTGACTTGTTTGCATTCATGATTGTCACAACTCCTAACATGAAAGGTCCATGAAGACAGAGGAAAGAAACCAGAATTTCATCATTTTATGTTCCGCAGTATCCATTTATAACATCTCTCTGTGTATCATATTTGCATAAGCATTCAGAAATCATTTGTTAAACTGCTTGTGATTCTGCACACTGACCAATTTTATGTTAATGTGAAATAATCAAATAAAAACTAGTTGTGTATATGGAATTTATAAATTTCATCCGCTTACTTTATAGGAAAAAGGCAAAAAGCTAATCAGATACAATTCAATAAAAGTGGGAAATATAATTATTTTAAGAATGTCCCATTTATCTTCTGCTTAACATAATTTTGCAACTCAAATGTAATCATAACTTTAAGTGTGAAATTAGTGAAAAATCACCTGAAAGTTTATATTAACACAAAATAGTTGTTGTGTCATTCCTTATAGAAATATTATGAATAAATAGATAAGAAAATTTCTTGAGAAAAGAAAAAAAGGTGATACAGGTAAAATAAACTTTGATGAGATAGGGGAACTAAAAAGCTTCATTTTAAACTTGCATCTTGAATTTTTAAAAGTAATTAGTAGATATATGCCACCTAGTGGTATACAACTAATATTTTTACACAGTTTTTAAAATTAAGACTCTTAAAAAAATGTTGAATTCCTGAATTAGTTTAGATGTGTATTGCAGTTCAAGATTATTATTATTATTATTATTATTTAATAAGAAATGACGGGCGGGAAGGTACAGGTTGACGGCATCAAGCTGTCACTTGCAACGGTAGCATCTCTTATGAGAGTGGTTTCTTTGCTTCTGATTCAGCTCTCTGGTGTGCCTGGCAAAGCAGACCATGGCCCACATCCTCAGGACCCTGGCATCCATGTGGGCCTAACGGAGCTTTGAGTGCTGCAGCCACTGGGGGAGTGAATCAGAGAATGAAAGATTACTCTCCTTCTCTGTCACTTTGCATTCAAATAAATAAAATAAATTAATAAAATTTAAAAAGATATGATAGATGCAAGTTCCAGTAGTGTAGATTGTCTTTTCCTTCTAATCTCAGCTACTGTTTTCCCAAAGGTAGTTATTAGTACATTTCTTTTCCAAAAATATTGTAGCATTTATAGAAATTTACATAAGTAATACATTTTTATAAATCTACTAAGACTTAATACATATTTTTTCTTTTCAGTTGTCTTATTTATTTTTATTGACTTAATGTATTCTAACTTAGAACTTTCACTTAGTCTTGAAGGGAAAAATTGCTCCAAACCTGTAAGAACAATCTGTAAGCATAACAAGGTGAGAGATAATTATAAGAGGCAAGAAGTAGCACACAACAAACGGTAAGGATGAGCACAGTGTTGAGGGGTAAGCACACGAGTGGCTTGGGTATCTTTTAGTGAAAAAGTAACGTTAAAGACTCGAAAGCAGGCGGAGAGTTAATTATTAGCTATTCGAGCAAAGAGCACTCCAGAAAAAGAAAAATCATGAAGTTATATTCAAGAAGGCAGAATGGCTGAGTTGGAATGATGCTGAGGCCGATAAACAGGGAATGATGTCAGGATATTAGTAAAATTCAGATGATGGAGGTCAATGCAACCCACTGTAGGGTCTTTGGCTATTACCTGAGTGAAATGTGAACCACACAGAGTATGTTAGAGTAGAATTCAATTTGGCTTAACGCTTAAAAATCATATTTTAAAATTTAGTATTGATTTGAAAGAGTTAATAAACAGAGGTGGAGAAGGAGAAAAAGACAGATCTTCCATCTGCTTGTTCACTCTAGATGTAATGGCCAGGGCTTGACCATGCCAAAGCCAAGAGCCAGAGCTTCTTCCAGTTCTCCCATGTAGGTGGCAGGGGCTGAAGTTGGTGCCATTTTCCACTTCTTTCCCAGACCATCAGCAGGGAGCTGCATTAGAAGTGGAGCAGCTTGGTCATGAACTGGCATCCATATGGGATGCCAGCATTGCAGGTGGCAGCTTTACGAGCTACACCACAATGCAACACCAAAATACACTCGTAGCTTTGATGATAGACTGCACAGAGGCAAGAGTGAGCCACTTTGGCAGTGATTCAGGTGAAAACGATGATGGTGGGGATCAGGTCAATGCCATCCACTGCGATGACAATTGCAACAATTCTGGATATAATTTGACATTAGAGCAAAAAGCATCTCATGACCAACTAAAAATCCTAGTAAGAGAAGGAGTGGATGACTCTATGGCTTTTGGATACAAAAATGTGAAAGAACAGAATTTCCTTTCAATGGAGATGGAGCAGCATATCAAGAAAATGAGATCTGAGAGAAGAATCAAAAGTTTGAACATATCGAGTTATCTCAACACCAGAAGGAGGATGATTTGTACGAAGTAGAGATATATATAGTTCATCTTTTTAGTTCTTTGGAGAAGGAAATTCAGGAGACACAGCTAAATTCAGATTAAATTCAGGAATATCTCTCTGTCACACACACAACTTAAAATCAAGAAATAAGAGGCTGGGTCCTCTGGGGTCCAAAGAGTGAGATGAGGAAGTGAAAGCAGAAACTGAAAACAATGTTCATATTTTATTCCTCTTAAGTCCATCTGGAGCTATTGCTTTCTGGATTTGAAGGTGTTTGCTTCTTTGATTTTGTTTGTTTGGCATTTGCTTTTTATTGTGGAGTGCTTTGAGGTATTTTCAGAAAAGTTTGTTTCTAATTAGAATTATCAGACTCCACTTCCCTTAACAGAGGTAATAGCTTTTATTTAACTGATTACTTTCAATCTATATCCCATTACATTTTTCCATAGCTTTCTGCTTCGGTTGCATGACATAGGAAACAACCCAACTCTTTTCCTCCATTGTGCTCATTACCAGTTCCCAAAACTGTGCGAAGGCTGACCATTCTAATGCCACTTCTCTCTTTACTTGTGATGCCCCAAAACTGTCACTCTGAAGATTTCTTTTTTTCCTTTAAAGATCTATCTTTTTATTTGAAAGGTAGATTTGCAGAGGGACACACACACACACACAGAAAGAGAGAGAGATACTCTTCTGTGCCTCCCATTTATCTGGGCTCAGGGGCCCAAAGTCCTAGGTCATCTTTCACTGCTTTCACAGGCACACTAGCAAAGAGCTATATTAGAAGTGACGCAACAGGTACTGGAATAAGCAGTATGTAGGCAGGAGTTTAGCCTACTACTCCACAGCGTTGGCCAAAAAATTAAGATTTTAAGCAGAAAGCTCAACACCAATAAGCCACATTACTCCAACTACAAAGGTACATGCCTCAGATCATCAGAATGCCTCTGTATTTCACATGAAGTAAAGGAACATGAAATCCCTCCCTTTGCTCAAGTTATAAAAGGAGAAAATACAATGGCAATCCCCCGGTACACAAACATTTCCTTCCAAGATGTTTCTGTATGTTCAACATCCAATCTTTTATATACTCATGTAAGTTGGGTTAAGGGATTTCAGCTCAGTTTTGAAACCTCCTTTGTAAATATTGCATAAATAGTTTTGTGTCTTACTTTGTAATATGAAAATAGTATTTCTGCACTGGCTTGGAGTCCTAAAGATTATGTCTTTTGCCAAAATTGTGGAATACTTAATAATCTTAGAACTTTCAAGTCAGAAAATCTTACCTACCCAAACAAAATACAGATAAGTTTTAAAATTTGCTTGCTTAAAAAGGAAATGTTTAAGACAACTGATTCAACTGATTTGCCAGCTTAGCAAAGTCAAGGACTAAAGCCATTGCCTCCAAATCAGACTAAAATGAGTGCACAAGCTGATCTTCAAATTCCAGTAAATTCTATGATTCTGAGAAAGGAAATCATGGGACATAGTGCTTTGTGACTGAGAAAATTGCCAGCGGTACTTCAATTGAAAAGTTTGCCAACAACTACTTTCTTGACAGTGTATGAATCAGGTATTTTTTGCCAACTGAAGGTCTTATCATCATTTTTTCCATTTCTCACACTTTGATATTAAGTTGGGTGTTCTTTCTAACTAACTTCTGTGACTATTCTGCATACTAATATTTAATGGGAAGTTTAAAAAACAGATTGTGCATCTATTTGTCCACCCAGTAATATCAGTAAAGAAAAAATAGGCAGAAATCATGTTTTCAGCTACCTCATACTGTAAGATATTTTCTTCCCCATCAGAACTTATCAACAGATAATAGCTTCAGATTTTTAGAAGAATAAATCCTACTCCTCAAGCCTGCAAGTGCAAGCAATGTCACAGCATCTTATTTTTTGTTAGGTTAAATTGAATGCATGCTTGGTATCCTCCAAGCTGTACGATAAGGTTTTGCAGCCATTCTGGGGTCACTCCAGGCTTACATAAGTTGAAAAGGCATATATGGTGTTTGAAGGATGAGGGCATACCTTTATTCTTCAGCCCCTCACAGCTATAAGAATAATAACTTTGTTTAGGTCCCTTAAGTCAGAAAGCCCGACCACTTTTTTTTGCCACACCTGGACAGAAGAGACTTTGGAGAAGCTCTGAGTCTCTGTGGCTTGGGCTCAAGTTTCCTGAGTGAACCACAGTGCTTTTCTCGTCTGAGACCCCACCACCTGCCCAGGGCACTGACAGAACAAATTCTACTCCTCTTTTAAATCTGAGACTGTCTGCTCTGCCTTGCTGCTCCTGTCAGATCAAGGAAGCAGGTAAGCCCTGCCTTTGACTCCATAGCAGAAAATTCTGCTTGAGACGAGGGAGTATAAGGGACCTGACTGCTTTTAGGACAAAAGAGGAAGCAAAATACAACCAAAGTAAGAATTATTATTAGTCAACTACTGAGGTTTTCTTACCTATAGGGGAGAAAAATTCCAATCTACGAAATTTTGAGTGCATAAGTGCATAGAGAGGTGATAATCTTTCTGCCCCATAGTTTTACACAAACTAACTCTGCCTAATTTTCTTCCCATTTTTTCTCCAAAGCATTCATAAACAACTGAGACAATACATTTTTATTTAGTTGTTTACTATATGTCTTATTGCACTAATTCAGGTCTCATTAGGGTACTGAGTATTTTTGTTTGCTTTGTTCATGTCCAAAGCCTAGAAGCTCAGTAATTATTTATTGAGTAAAATAAATAGATAAATTTAGTTTAAGTGGAATGGGTGAAAGAAACTGGAAATGAAAAAAGAATGCTGATATGTTTAAATCCTGAATTATGTAATTACCCTTTATAAAGGAAAAAAATTAATAAACATGATGACTATCTGGTGATCCCAACTCTTAAAGATTTATTTACTAGAAAGGCACAGCAATAGATAGAGAGAGAGAGGAAGAAAGAAAGAAAGAAAAAGAAATGTGGAGAGAAAAAGAATTCATCAATCTGTTAGTACAATCCTCAAATAGCTCTAACATTCAGGACTAGACCAGGCTGACGCCAGGTTCCAGGAACTTCACTGGGGTCTCTATATAGATGACAGGCCCCAAGGAAACTAGCCCAGAAGCACAGCAGCCAGAACTCAAACCAGGCATTTCCATACGGGATGCCATACGTGGTGGCTTCATCTACTTTACCACAAGGATTGTCCTTAATCTATGCACAAAACTTCATTTTCTTAAATAGAATTCAAATCTTTAAAGTACTTCATGGATCACTGGTTTATCCTCTGATATTAATGGCATCTTTCATTATGAAAATATATAATTAATTTTAAGTGTTAATGTTATATGAAAACTATACCTAATTTTAACACTGAAGTAATTTTCAAATGCTTCTCAATATGATATACCAGGATTGGATGGGTGGTAGAAACATATTATCATCTTTTGGGTACAAAAACAATATTTATAACCTAATTTTCTCCCTTTAAATTTGATTATATAAATATTAAAGTTAACTGCAAATGCCAGTAATTACAATTTTGAGCATATATTAAAATTCTGGAAAACTGGAAACATAAATTCCTAGGAAATGCCTTAATTGAGCTTCATTAGTCATTGGAATGACTTCAAATATTGTTCACTGTTATGATTCTTTATGTGATATTTCTTTAGAAACACAGCTATAAGTCAGATGTGCCATAATCTAAAGAAATACAAAATCATTCTCCTTTGGCATGGATCTCCACTCAGAGCTTGAGGATCAGTACTAACAGGGCTAAAGTGCTCTGACTGGAGAGTTATGTCAACCGCTAGGATTCATGCACTCAAACTTGCGGTGGAGTTCACGGACTCCACGCACTGCGCTGATGCATGGTTCTATTTACTGTCATGCCCAAACCATCGTTCTTTTCCTCTGTTGGGCCAGTTGCTTTCACTTAAAGCAATTCAGCAGAAAGTTAATCACAAGGCTATCTCGCCTTCTTTAAATTGGATTTCTGTAACGGCAACCAGTAATCTAGACAGTAAGAACATTCGTGTTTCTTTGATGCACACTGGGAGATGTGCACCATCAAAGCTAGAGTTATAGTGTCCTTGGCTTTCTAATGCTGTCTGCCTTCTTTTCCAACTGTCCTATTTAATATAGGCTCACATAATCTCCACAAAATCAATTCTGGTTGATTTAGACTCTTTATTCAAATTATTGAATATGTGAAGAAGATAAAGTTTTTAAAGTCTAATTAACTTGTTGTTTATTCTACTTAAGTTTCATATAAATGCAAAGAGGAATTAGGTTTGCTAAAATCCAGCAGGAATTTAATCAAAGCAATCTATAATTGCCAATCTCCATGCCACTGCAGACTGTGAACTAGTAAAAGATCACACACACCCCTAACTTTTCTTAGTGTGATAGCTTACATAAGACTGAGATACAATATCAAGAATGTGATGAGCGCTGAAAGGAAAATTAAGCATAAATAAAAAAAAAAGAAAGAAAGAAATTTGAGGGCCAAATCTTCACATTCCATTCCTTGGCCAAAAACATTGTAAGTTATGAGTAGAGGAGCCCGTATTCCAGAGTGGGTACTACCAGCAACATTAGGAGTAGCTGACTGCACAGGACAATAAGTGGTTTTTTTTTAAGGAACCCAATAGACAAGTCAGAAAAATCAGAACATTTATATCAATTTACATTTGGGACATGCTTGGAATACCTAAACTTTTCCTATCACCACAGAAAACTGCTACCTGCTGTGATTTTTCTTATTAAAAAGGAAAAAAAAAAAACAACTCTTAGTATTAAATTTTAGAGTGATCCATTATCTAGAGTGGTGTCCTTCAGAAAACAATTTTCATGTCACCAATACAAATTTAGTTTGGTGACCCTACAAATCACATTTTTAGAAGCTAGAGAAATAAAAGGCCGTGTTGTGGTTTTTCCACACGAACGCCAGTTCAAGTCCTGGCGGCTCCACTTCTTATCTAGCTCCCTGCTAATGCATCTGGGAAAGCAGCACAAGATGGCCTAGGTAGTTAGGTTCCTGCCTTCCACATGGGAGAGCAGTGTGGAGCTCCAGGCTCTTTCCTGGCTTTGGCCTGGTCCAGTCACCACCATTACAATCATTTGGAAAGTAAACCAGCAGATGGAAAATTCTCTGCCTTTCAAATGAGTGAATGAATGTCTCTTAAAGGGGAGAGGGAGAGAGAGAGAGAGAAAGAAAGAAAGAAACAAAGATAATAAGATGGTTTCAGCTATCATAGCAGGGATCATATTAGACATTAACTAAGGGAGGAACATGATTTTCCTGAATTAAGTACTACCAACTCCAATACATCTGTGTACTTGTATTCCACAGAATAAGCTTAATAAACATGCTATGCATTTATATAAATATTTTATTTCACTAATTCCAGTAAATAAACATATAGGTTTTAATGAAAAGATCATCTTCTTTTAACGGCTCCTGAGCTTCATCAAGGAGGTTAAAAAAATTCTTCCTGAGCAGGTGCAGGAATACACAGCCTTAAGGAGCTGTAGAGCAAAATAGCAAGTTTTGTAACCAATAGTACAATAAAACCAAAACCTAAGCCAAACAAAGAGAAAAACACCCTTGCACGTTAGGATACCAATATTTTTGTCAATAATAACTGATTCCTGTTAATGTTATAAAGGAAGGAAGAACCAAAGTTTTAATGACAGCTTGAAAACACCCCAAATCCATGGCAAGGAATCAATGCACTAAGTGTACAGAACAGACCTTTCAAATCTTTGTGCAACTCAGTAAAACCCCAACTAAAGGTTAAGTTAATTAATCAAGTTGGCTGAATTAATAACAGGAGATCAATAAGAAGGTCTCTGTGGCTTTTCAGTTTATAGGTGATAGCTTATCATGAATTTATCATGCTTATGATAACGATTAGAAGATGCTCCACTGTAAAACTCAATCAGACTGACATACCATATGAAAAAAAACTGCAAAGTTTGTAACCATGAAACCTAGAATTGAGTCCCAGTTCTAAGCTGTTTGATCTCAGGCAAGTCACTTGACCTAAGCCTCAATATTTTTTTTTTTAACTGCTTGTGGCCTGGGAAAGCAGTCGAGGACGGTCCAATGCTTTGGGCTCTTGCACCCGTGTGCGAGACCTGGAGGAAGTTCCTGGCTCCTAGCTTTGGATTGGCACAGCATTGGCCGTGCGCTCAGATGGGGAGTGAATCATTAGACGGAAGATCTTCCTTTCTGTCTCTCCTCCTCTCTGTATATCTGACTTTGTAATACAAATAAATAAATCTTTTTTAAAAAGAATTAAATATGAAAAAAACAAAGAATTAAATATGTTCCATTATAAAAGCTTTGTTATATGATTATGAGTTTCTGGACCTCACCCTTGCCTGAGAAATAGCTTATTTGAGTGAGGGTGCCTTACAAATGAGTCTGTTAGGGTTCTTAAATTAGTAAATTACTGCAATAATTTTTGGCACTCATATAAGCTATGTTTGTTAGGCAAATAAAGTGAACCTTGTACATTGGCCCAAAAGACATTGATCTGAGTCATAGTTTCTTTAACAGAAAATAAGCACATCTATAAAATTAAGAAAACTATGAGGTAGAATTTTTTGAAAATATTATTACAATTCCAGTGAAAAGTCAACATGAGAATTCCAATTGATACTTAATATTTGTTTTCATGCTTTTGATGATTGAAAAGGTAGCCATCTGTTTCAACATTTTTAAACTGAGTGAAGTTGGTTATTTGGTTTTGGACTTTTAACTTCAGGACGACTTCACAGCTATTTACAAGAGATGAGTAGTGAGAGATGACAGAGGTGAATTCAAGAATTTATTTGGAGCATCATTGGAATGTATGAGTGAATCAGAAAAGCAGAATAAAGATAGAGAAAAATTGGTTCATTCAGTTGCAAAGAACATGAGAGATAGTATTTCATATTCTCCTTTCAAATTCCATTAAACAAATCCAAGGTATTCTTGAGGCATTGCTGATATTGGGTACTATTCATTCACCATGGAATCAGATTAAGGAGACTGTAATTTATCTCCTGCTTTTAAGTTACACTAAATTAGAAAAGCAGGGATTTGCAGCAATTGCCTCATTTCAATCATATATCAAAGAATTAAAGAATAGGATGAACAACTAGCACTAGTTCTCTCAATTTCTAGTAAAAGTTAATCTTGGTCTCATTGTGTTAGTACCTTCTTCGTTGCTCCTTTTAGATACGGGAAATAATTTATCTGCATATTGAACCTATTACTTCGACAATAATAATTAATCCTGACTGAGCATCTGCCATATTATAAGCATTGCATTAAATGCTTTCAATGTATCATCTCAGTGAACACTCACAACAGTTTGGGGCATTTATTATCATATCCTCTTTTTGGAGATAAGACAATAGAATTGCAAAGGTTAATGACTTGTCCGAGGTCAACTGCTAGCTAATGTAGAGCCAAAAAAAAAAAAAAATCTGACTGTAAAGGCTGCTTATTTAGCCACTATGTTAACCACTGCTGTCAATATTCACAAATAGGTCACAATTATAAAAGGATATCCTAATACTCTTAACACTCCTCTAGGCTTGATTTGTTAGAAAATAATCAAAAAGTTTTAATTCAGTATATCCAAAATCTTAGCAAACTTTGTCAGATATGAATTATGATAAAATTTTACTGATTTTACTAAAAACCTAAGATTTTTTGTTTGTTTGTTTTTTTGCTAGTAGGATGTGGTATAAGAGCTTTTTGCTTGTATTTGTTTTCAAATGTATTGTTTTCATTGTGTTTTGGCCCAATCAATTTGTATCTGTTTCTATTCCACTACTCTCAGAGCAAAATGCTGCTTGATAATATAGTTATAAATTCACATGCTAATCTTTATTGCAGCCTACAGGGCTTGTTTGGATCCTCATAACTCTTAGAAGCAAACCATTTGCTTGAATAAATATTAATCCGGGGTCCTGGTCAAATGATTTGTAAGTGTAATCTGAAATTATCAAGAATTTTGCTTGTTCTCCATGGTCAGTTGCCTTCCAAAAACAAATGCCAGCAGCAACAACAAAAAAGCAAATGTACCACACATTACTACTATCATTCAATATGTACAATAGGATTAGGTGAAAAATCTTTGTGCATGAAAACATCCAATAATAGATTAGACCACTACCTTTCAAATACACTGGCAGTATACACAGAGAAAACAATTTGATTTTGGAGTTATATATCTTTATTATAAGCATTACTTTAACATGTAGCAGCTGAATGACCCTGGACCAAACACATAGCTTCAATATCAATTTCCTACTTTTGTCAAAAAATAATGATGCCTATCTTGAAGTAGCCACTGAGACTTTAAGCAAAGGATCTACTCAATCCATGGCCTCTTATAACATGATTAATATAAACATTTGTGGGCTTTTATATTTATTGGAGTCATCACAGTGAATGTTAAAACCACAATCCTTTGTTGGAGAATATCTCCCAGTCTAAATTTATAGTCAACCCCAGCTGTAGGGAACTGACTAGGTTGCCTTGCACCTAGGCAAATGTTACGCTGCTGAAAGAAAAGCAGTCAATAACATGCATGCATTCTGGAGCTGGTTAAGGCCAAATCTGTGTTAATTATACCAGCATGCTAGCACAGTTGCCTATTCTATTTTTTCAAAGATATGTGGGGAACTTAGTGCACTACCTCCTTGGTTGCTGATGCCAATACAGTGACAGCACGCCCAGATGCACATGGGGGAACATGACAGCCAGCTCATCTAGGTCAGCAGAAGATGTCAAGCACCTTGTCAAAGGATGGAAAATAGAATGGGCTGGACAGTTCTGAGCAAGCTTTGCAGCAAGCGTCTGGGTCTGCTGAGGCACTAAGGTGGATTTGGTCAGCCAGTAGACCTTGCACAGATTTTCTCCATCCTGGTGCAATGAGGACAATATCTCAGAATTCTCAAAAACAAGTGAGTGATTCCCCTGAAATATTCTCCACATTAGCTCTCTAAGGCATCATCAGATAACCACCACTTATTCCCCGGGTGCTGATATGATTCGACAGCAAAATATGGCCTTCTCCTTTTCTCCCCCAGTGGACATAGAAGAAAAAGATAAAAGAACTGGGGGCGTTTGTCCCACCCATCTTCCTCCATGCCCTGATACTCCTCACTCTAGTTAAAGACACAGAAAAGCATGCATCTCTCTCAACTATGTAGACTATTGAAAATGAAATATTTTTTTTAAAAAAATTCATATCTATATTCAATCTTGCAACACGGAAATGGCTATTTCTCTTCATATGTTTATTACTACACAAAAGAAGCTGTGCTGGGATGGTAAACTACTGTAAGATGATAAGTTGTATACTTTGTTCATAATTATGGAAAAATTGGAATATTGTAATCTCAATCACTTGGTCACATTCTGAAGAGTGATGAAATTTCATTAATAGGTCTTCTAAAAGCACAGGTAACAAAGAGCTGTGGCATTTTCTGTGATTGCAATAGAATCTTCCCAGGTTTTACTACAGCAAATGCCTCTATCTCTTATAACGCATTCTGCCATTTGCTAGCTTTACTGAATATAGGCATCCAGACTACAAGCTAAAAAAAATCACATGCCAATAACTCAAGTATTACCAGTCTCTGTACCACAGGGAAAAAAGAATTCTGAATAGAATGCAGACAATGCTGGCAGAAAAGTAAATTGATAGGGGCCAGGGAATGGGGGAGAAGTGTCAGAAGGGGACCCACCGAGGATCTGTTTGGCATATGTAAAATAATTTCTTTGAGTTTCCATGGACCAGGCTGCAGCATGTGCAGGTAATCAAGGGTTCTGAGAAGGGAATCTGGAGGGCCTCTCTGCCCACACATACAAGAGCAGACACCAACCAGCACACACAAGAACTGGGGCTGGGAACAGACTTGGTGGGGATATTTGGGGAAGTCTCTGCTGGGCCACAGCACCCACTGGTGCAGGTAAGAACAAAGGCTTGCAGGAGGGGAACAGGCTGTACAAGACCACAGCACCTGTTGGTGTGTGTTGGGGCTGAATGTGAACAACATGGGGCTATGCTACAGTACCCATTGGTGAATGCAAGAATCAGGGTTGGAGGCAAGCCTGGTAGGAACTCCCTGGGGATGCCACTGATAGGCTGCATCATCCCCTGCATGCCAAACTGGAGGCCTACTGGGCCAGGATAGGCTACAACACCGGCAGGTCCCAGATGCAATGGGTAGAAGGCCACCCTACACTGAACTGGAGCACCAACTGGCATGTGCAAGAACTGGATGTGCTGAGGACATTCCTGGTAGTGTTTCTGGGGATAACCTTTCTAGGCTGCAGCATTCACCAGTGCAGCTGAGAGCCTGGACTGGAGTTGGGATAATCTGGGCAAGGCTGCAGCACCTGCTGGCATATACATAAGCCAGGGCGGGGGCCAGGGACTGGGTGGGGCTGAGTTAGGCAGGTGTAGGCTGCAGAACCTGCCAGTACATGCAAGAACTGTGGCTGGCGACGGGGATAGAAGAGGCTCACAGAGGTTGCCCCAAGAAGGCTGCAGCACTTGCCAATGCACACAAGAACTGGGGATGGGACCAGACTGTGCCAGGCTAGGCCACAGCACCCACCAGTGTGGGAAAGACAGAGCTGCAGGTGGGACTGACCAGGAGCTGCATCCACTGATATACACACTGACTGGTACATCAGGTAAACTGGGCCTGATTCTGCGCCAGCTGGTACACATGACAGCAAAGTCTTAGGATGTCCCAGGTGAGGTTACCTAGGGGACTCACCAACCAGACCATGGTTCTTCCTGGTCTAGGGAAATCTCTGACCTCAGGGAAAATCACATAGCCATGTGGTCTGATCCTTGGATCACATGTTGCAGGAATGGGCCATTCAGTAACTAAGCCTCATGCTAGAAAGCAGAACATACCCAGATGAACACAAAAGAAAAAACAGGCAGCTGATCCATGCTAACAGAGGGCTTAGAGTATCTCATCAAACCATGGAAAAAGAGACTGAACAACACTCCAGGCCATGCTCTAGAATAAGCTCCTAGGTCTGTGGGCATAATGAGGTAGACAAGAATGTTAATATGTATATCTATAATATACAATAGATATGTATGTATTTTATATATGTGTGTATATATGTATATGTGTGTGCATGTATGTGTGTATAGTATGCATATACACACAAACATACCCAGGAATGAGGCTTATTTGGCACATGAATCTGGTGCCTATAGTGTCCAAACAGCACAGCATCAGTATCCTGGTGAGAATCCCCTTGTTAGATCACAACCTGAAGTTAAAGGGGAACCAGCTATAGACAGTAAGAGCAACAGGAAGGAAGAACTTGGAGAGAGGCTAAACTTGCTCTTTTATAACACACAATTTCAAAAAAAAAAGTAATTAGATCCTACATTAACCTCTTTGTAGGGTGCTGACCTATGATTTAGTATTTCCCTTAAAGGTTTAAAGGATTGGGGGCAACCAGGCCATGCCAGGCTGCAGCATCTGCCGGCAAGGGTCAGGACTGGGAGTGGGCCATGCCGGGATGGGTCAGAGCAACCACCAGCGTGCTGGGAGCAGGCTTATAGGGGAAGGAAAGACTCCCCTGCTAGGCTGCTGTTCCCACTGGTGGAGCATGTGAGCTGGGCTTGGGGTGAACTGGGCTGAATATGATTGCACTCTACCTTGGCACACATGTGAGCTTGTTCCAAGGGTTGCCAGACTGGGGAAAGCCCCAGCACCCACTGGCACTCATTAGAATGCGAGATGTTCCAGGTTAGGTTATGGCATGCCTTGGTCCATGTAAGAGCTGGGTTTGGGAGTGGACCAGGTATAGCTAGGCTGTAGTATCCACCAGCGAATGCTGGGGCTGAAGGCAGGCCATGCAGGGCTAGGCCAAGCACCCACTGCTCTGGGGGTGGTTCAGCTCAGTTCTGGCCATTGCAGCCACTTGAGAAGTGAACTAATGGATGAAAACCTCTGTAAACCTCCCTTTCCAATACAAATAAATAAATCTTAAAAAAAAAAAAAAAAGATGATGCCTCCTAACTGTAACTTTGTACTTGTGTACCAATTCCTTTCTATCCCCTCCCCTCCTACCCTTTCCATCCTCTGGTAATTATTATTCTAGGTTTTAATTCTATGAGCTCAAAGTTTTCAGTTCAGTCCCACATATAAGTGAGAATATGTGCCTGATTTATTTCATTTAACATAGGGTCCTCTAGGCTCATTGTGTTGCCACAAATGATAGGGTTTTATTCTCTTTTAACTTAATAATATCCTGTTACAAATGCACACAATCACACACAATCACACACAACACATTGCATTTATCCATTCATATGTTAATAAACATGTAGGCTGATTCCATATCTTGGCTATTGAGAATAGTGCTGCAATATGCATAGAATTAATTTCATTTTCCTTAATATACAGACCTATTAACAGGATACCTGGATTATATTGTACTTTTATTTTTAATTTTGAGAGGAACCTTCATAGTTCCAGCCATAATGGCTGTACTGATCTGCATTCCCATACAAGGTTCACTTGCTCTGCAATTTCATTGGCATTTCTTATTTTTTAGAAGACACACGAAATACAGAAAAGAACACAACACAAAATAAGCTAGTGCATTAAAATGTGCATGTATTGACAGTAAAGTACAAAAGGACCAAACACTCTAGGTAAAGATGGATATGCGAAAGTAAATGCTGATGCCTGCCTCATTCCAAAAGATTTTTATTTGATTGATCCATACTGATATTTTCTTGTTATTACTTTATATAAATTTTCCTAGTGCACAGGCAGGCTTGTGGAATACTAATGCAAGTCATGCAATCCATTAAGCTAAAACATACATTTTTAAATTGTGGCTTCTATAGACATGTATTTACTAAATATAAAATAAAAACCATTTGAACTAATGAGGAAAAACTATGTCAGGTATCAGTCTCTTTAAAAAGCTGCTGAAATACATACTCCTGACTATCCCTGTTCTCTAACTCATGGCAAGAATGACATGGATTGGAATACATATTTCTTCCCAATATTTTTTACTGTGATGAAGATACGCATAATATAAAAAGTACCATTTCAACTATTTTATAATGTTTATTTTTACTTATTTTAAAGGTAGAGAGAAAGAGAGGATAGAGGAAGTCACGGCGAGAAGGATGGAAAGTAAGAAAGAGGACAGAGGAAGAGAGGGAGAAAGGGAAAGAGAAAAAGAAAGTGAGAGAGAGAACAAAAGAGGAAGAAAAGAAAGAGAAAGTGTGTGTGAGAGAGAAAAGGAACGAGAAAAAGAGAAAATTTTGATCCTCTGATTCACTCCCCAAATGACTGCAGCAGCCAGAGACTCCATCTGCAAGCTCGTGGTAGGGTTTGAGGCACCCAAGTAGTTACACCATCATCTGCCAGTAGATGGAAGAGCTAACACTTTGTCACTACTCATCAAGTACAAAGGCAAATAAATCTTTTACCAAAGAATATGATTGATATTTTTCACAGAGGCTGTGTTGAATATGTGAATTACTTTGCATGACATGAACATTTTAACAATCTCATGTTTTCCAACCTATGAACATGAGATTTCATTCATTTGAGGGGGTGCCTCTTTCAACTTCTTTTTTAAGTGCTTCACAACAATTTTGCAACAGTACTTTGTAAGTTAGCACGCACAGCTAAATTTATTCTAAGGAATTTTAATTTTTTTTGTATCAACAGGAAGGAAGTACAAAAATGGCTGCCCTTTCAGTTGTCCTCACCTCCCTAAATTAGCAGCAATCGGTGATCAGAGTACAGATATATCCTGTTTGGAGGACAGGGTTCTTTCTGCATACTGGGTTCCTGCAAGCATTATGTAAGCTATTCAAGTTCAGTGGGCACAGCTGTCTTTCACAGGGCCCCAGATTAGGGATAATTAGTAGTAGCTACCATGCTAAAAGTTGAAGTTGACTGAAAGTTACCATACCTCATGATGTCTAAGCCATCAGAAGTTGAAATTTTAATTAGATTCCAGAGTTCCAAATTAGGTACATCAGATGTAATCTGTCAATGTTGTCTGGATTGGGAGACGTATTTCTGGCGCTATCAATTCTATTGTCTTCTCAGAATAATTTTTGAACACTTATAAGAAAGTTTCTTTAAGGGAGAAGTTAAGCTACTGTTTAAGATTTATATATTTTACTTGAAAGAATTATGAGGGTTGGTGGAAACAGAGAGAGGAGAGAGAGATCCATGTTCCATTTGTTGAATCATTCCTCAAATGGTAGCAATGAAACTAGGTTGATCTGAAGCCAAAAGCCAAGAGTTTCTTTCCACATCTCCCACAGAGGTGCACGGGCCAAAGGACCTAAGCCATACTCTACTACTTTCCCAGATCACAAGCAAGAAGCTGGATTGGAAGTACAGTAACTAGGACTCGAACTGGTGCTCATATGGGATCTCTCCTTACGAACAGGCTGACTACTCTCTTTCACCTTAATGTATGTACTGTAGAATATATAAAATTCATACTAAGTAAAAATTTTGAAATGCTGACAATCCATATGAGCTCCAGTTGCTGTCCTGGATGCTCCACTTGAGACCCAGTTCCCTGCTAGTGGCTTGGGAAGGCAGTATAAGTTAGCCCAAATGCTTGGGCCTCTGCCACATCTATGGGAGACCTAGATGAAGCTCCCAGCTCCTGGTTTTGGACTGGCTCAAAACCTGGCTGTTGTGGCCATCTAGGGTGTAAAACAATGAATCTGAGATGTGTGTTTGTGTCTCTTGCTGTCTCCGTAACTCTGAATTTCAAGTAAGTAATCCTTGAAAGAGAGAGAGGGAGAGAGAAGTGAAGCAGTGCCTGCAATGACTGTCCAGAGGGCACCCACTGAGTTAGCTACGCACAGCACCTCGCTACTTGGGGATGAAGCAATCAAAAGGAGATACGGACACTCGTTTTCTTCCTGTGGTCATCTCTATGTTATGGACCTTCTCAAGCAGCCCTGAAGTCCTGGTCCTTGTGCAAGATCGCCTCAGTAGGTTCAAAACTGTCTCCTGATTCCTCAGTTGGGCTTTTTCCTGCACCAGAATTTCCATTTCTTAAGGATTAATGATATATTCACTGGAGTCAGGCTGCAGAAATTCATCCTGACTTCACTCAAATCCTGAGTGTAATGCTAATTTAGGCAATTTCAAGTCCTCTTTCATGAGGCAGGCATTATGGCACAGTGTGTTAAGCCATTATTTGGGACACTTGCATTTCAGCTCACATCCTGGCCACTTCATTTTGGATCCAGCGTCACGTTACTGTTATTTTAGGAATTACTAGAAAATGGCTCAAGTTCTTGATTCTGCTACCCACGTGGAAGATCCAAAGGTCGCTCCTCGCTCTGGGCTGTGGGACGGCCCAGTCTTGGCTGTTGTGAACATTTGGGGAGTGAGTCAGCATATGAACGACATTTCTCTTTTTCTCTCTCTCCTCTTCTCTGGCATTTTGTCTTTCAAATGAATAAACAAATCGGCAACAATAAAAGGTGGCTTGATTTTTATACTTGTACTCAAAATCTCTTAGGAATGTCTTTATGTAGCACATTGTTTGCTGTCTTTCAAGTATATAAACAAATAGCAAATTAAAAAGAAAATACTATTTGTGTCAAAAATAAGTAGTTTCTAAGTAACCTCAGATTTACAAATATTACTTTTATTATTCCTAGGTTGCATGTTTTAAATATATGTACATGTATTTGTGTGTATGCGTATTTCTCACTAGGTAAAAGAAACTACTCATATTGAATCAACACTATCCACGCTTTTTTAAAAAAAAAAACCATTGATTCCTTGGGATACAGAGGTAAAGAGCAGCAGAGATGGAGAGAGAGAAGGCAGACAGATGAGCACAAAGGGAACACTAATGTTCTGCTCAGCAGGAATCCAGTTACCAGAGCTAATGCTAGTGCTTCCCAAGGGCACTGGATAAGTCAGCAGGAAGCTGGAGCCAGAGCCAGAACTCAAGGAGAGGGTACCTTAACCACTAGGATGAACACACATTTCTGGCATCCACATTTCTGAAATTGACTTTCTAAAAATCAGGTTTTTTTTTTTAAATAACAGTATGGTTCAAAAATGAAAAGTTTCAATATTGTAAAATAGATACAGATAATTGAATTGATTTACACTTATTAAACCAAACCCTTGGAATTGAATCCAGTCACTTATTCTCATTATTCTGAAAATCCAATCTATTCATTAGCTTTAGTGTAGGATTTGAAATTTAAAGACAGTCAAAAAGATACCGAATGAGTTAGTAAAATGAAATATTCCATTTGAAATTTTAAAAGCTGGTTATATTCCATAATTAATTTTCCCTTTGAACTAGGGGTACCACTTAGAGTCTTCTACTATGAAAAATAAAAACTTACCAATTGTTAATGTTAAAACTGCTTCAAAACTTTCCAGGTGATTTTTTTTTATTATGTTACCATTAGAAAAATAAAATTTAATATACACACAGTTTTTCTATATTCATATTTTCTTTGAAAAAAAACACTTTAAAATAAAAAGCTTTGGAATTAAAATAAATTGAATATCATTTGGCTGCTGTATGTCTAACAGTAAATAATTAGATATTTTGAGCTTTGTGATTAACACAAAGTTACAATTTCAAAAAAGTTCAAGATTAATAAAGTTGTAATGTTATTGAACCTACCTTTATAATCATACTACAATGTCCAACAAATGTTGCATTTATCCATGATCTTGAATGGGGATCACCGAGGAATTCTATGTGATAGCGATCAACATTTCCATCCATGTCATAAGTCACATATTTCCCTTTAAAAGGATCAGGGCAAAGTATCCCTGGCCAACTTTCAAAAGAAAATATTTTTGATTATTGGTATGTTCTCACATAACAGACATCAACACTTCTAAAGGCGAACATCAACACATCCGTCACGATTACATCTTCAATTTCTCCTTTAAATCTCACTGACTTTTTTAAAAATAAAGCATAAAAATATTCCTACTTAAGCATTCTAAAAGGATATTCATGTGACACAAGTAATTAAGTCGAGGCTTTGTAGAAAAATTTTAGATAGTCACGAAATCAAGATATAAATATAAGTAGAAAAAAATCATAAAACAAAAGAATGCAAAAATTCTCAGTAAAGTGCCAGCAAAGCAAATCAAAAGTTAATCAAAAAGATCATATGTCGAGGTCCCATTTGTTTATTCTGTTCTCAACTGCTATTGCTTTTGGTGTCCTTCTTAGAAAGTCGGAACCTACTCCTAGGTCTTGCAGGGTATTTCCTACATTTTCCTGCAAGAGTTTGAAGGTTTCTGGATGTAGGTTTAGGTCTTTTATCCATGTAGATTGGATCTTGGTGTATGGTGATAGATGTGGGTCTATCTTTTTGTTTCTACAGGCTATCAGCCAGTTGTCCCAACAACATTTAAAGTAAAAAAGCAACCCACAGAGTGGGAGAAGATCTTTGCACACGATATAGGCGATAGGGGGCTAATTTCCAGGATATACAAAGAACTTCAAAACAACCAAAAAACCAAAACAAACAAACCACTCAAGAAATGGGCACGGGAAATGGGCAAACATTTCACAAAGGAACAAGTCCAAATGGCAAACAAACATATGAAAAAATGTTCCAGCTCCCTAGCAATAAGGGAAATCCAAATTAAAACATCGATGAGGTACCACCTAACACCAGTAAGATTGGCCCACATAAACAAGAACACCAACGACGCTTGCTGGCGAGGATGCGGGGAAAAGGGAACCCTACTCCACTGCTGGTGGAGCTGCAAATTGGTACAGCCTTTATGGAAATCAGTCTGGAGAACACTCAAACAACTCAAAATCTGCATACCATATGACCCAGCAATAGCACTCCTAGGAATATATCCAAAACACCTGTTTTACGACAAACCAACATGCATCCCTATGTTCATTGCAGCACAATCAGTAATTGCAAAAACATGGAAGCAACCGAAATGCCCATCAGCAGAAGATTGGATAAGAAAGCTTTGGTTCATCTACTCCATGGAATACTACTCAGCTATTAAAAAAAACAAAATGCAGTTCTTTGTGGCTAAATGGGCACAACTGGAAACTATAATGCTAAGGGAAATGAGTGAATCCCAAAAGATTAGATACCACATGTTTGCCTTGATTTAACCTGTAATTTTTTGTTTGGTTGTTGGTTATTTTTTGAACCTGTCATTGATACTGTCTCAACCCAGATGTTTCGAAGAATGGAACTTGCATTATTTTTAACATATTGTCTACCGATTACTATGTCAATTAATTCCATAATGTTGTATATTGATACTGAGGCCTTGTTGGGGCTTTTACCTGACCGGATCTTTACTCTGTTAGACCTATCTTCAGACCATAGAAGGTCTCCCCAAGAGGCCACTGAACTTATCTGGACAATAAGACGCTGAACTTTATGCTAGGCATGTGTTTGCAAGCAATGAATCTCAACTGAACTTGAACTATGGTTATGCAACAAGGTGGAGGAATCCACCATGGGGGGAGGGGTATGGGAGGGGTGGGGGGAATCCCCAGCGCCTATAAAACTGTACTACATAATACAATGTAAGCAACAATAAAAAAAAAAAAAAAAAAAAAAAGATCATATGTCAAAAGCCAGTGGAATTTATTCCAGAGATGTTAGGGTGATTAAACATTTGCAAACCAGTAAACATCATAAATTATATTAACAGAATGAGAAACAAAAATTATGATCATCTCAATGGACGCACAGAAAGAAATTGATAACATTCAACACCCCTTCATGACAAAACTCAACAAATAAAGGCTGAAAGGGAAGATAGTTCAAAATGACAAAGACTCTGTATGACACATCACCCAATGTCATCCTGAATGAGGAAAAGCTGAAAGAACTTTCCCTTGGATGTGGAACAAGAAAGGATTTCTCTTTTCACCACCTTTATTCAAATTCTATTCAAAGTATTAGCAAAAACAATTCAGGTTTAGAAAGAAATCAAGGGAGTAGAAATTGGAAAGGTAGAAGTCAAAATACCCATGATCAGATGACATGAGTTTGCACAAGGAAAACCCTAATATTCCATCAGAACATTGTAGCAACTGACAAATCAACCCGGCAAACTATGGCCCCAAACCTGTTCCTACCAGCAAAGGCTAGCGTTGAGCAGACTTCAAAGCACTCAATAGCGCTGAAATTCTGGAGATGGGGGGACTACGTGAAAGCTGGGAGTTTTGCCACCCATCAGTGCTAACAAGACAAGACCCCCTCTCCATTATATCAGTAGAGATTACTGGGCAATCAAAAACAAGGGGAGTGACTGGGGAGTCTAAACTCTCACTCCTGCCCAGAAGAAATGAGAAACTCCATTCCTGAATGGAAATCAATGGAAGCTGAATGAAAATCCTAGACATGCACTGCAACCTAGCAGTAACAAAGAGCTGTTCCCCGATATCCTCTGACAGCAACACGAACAACCTCCTGAACACATTAAAATGGTACGACAGTAAACTTAGAATTACAAGAACGATCCCATTTTAGCAACAGGGAGAAAATGCATACCAAAAAAGAAATCTAACTTGTTTCTTTCTCACAGAACAGGAACTTATTTTATGCAATAAAGTAGTAAGAAAGAGTCATACTAGAATGTAATATAAAGTTGTTATTGTAGAAATGAATAATATACTTCTGCAAAAATTGATACATGTCTAGTCTTGGACTCAAAAGAGGTTAAAACAACACCTAAGATTCCAAATGATGTTCATGAAAATTTAGAAAATAATGTAAACAATGAAAATCTAAGCTAAAAGTAGAAAAGTTAAGAATAGGCGATTAAAGAAAATGATTTGAAAAATAAAAATAGTATAACAAAAAATTGTCAAAAATTCAATACAGAATACTATATTGGAAGAAACACAAGAAAAAATGGCCAATAACCATAGAAAAACAAAAGATGAAATCTGAAATATATTTAAAGTAAAAAAAAAATCGAAAAAAGTTTAAAAATAGCAATGACACATAAAGATACATTGTAATACACTAGCCCTGAGATAAAATTTAAGCAATTCATTAGACATCTATTGTAGCAATCACAGAATACATCCTTTTCAAATGTAAATAAAAATTTCACACATTCATGATGTACTGTATAAGACTTAGCAGAAGTGTCCAGCATCCCATTGTCTACACATGTCCAAGAGTTTCACTGGGAATCCATCTTTCGTCTGGATTCAGGGATGCCTGTTCCATTACACCCCCACATCTGTATATGATAGACCCCAGCACTCCATCACTATACATTACCATAAGCGAGAAGTCATGAAACAAGGTCAACAACTGGTATGAGTTAGAACAGCCACAACAAAAAAGAACTGACTGAAATTGATTAAAATTAAAAACTCAATGGATGCATTATTTTCCAAAAATATTTGGTAATTTAAAAATCCTGAATTAAAAAATTTCATAAAGAAAATTAGAAAATAATTCAGATGAAATAAGGGAACATGCTACATGAAAATCTGTGGCATGTGGCTAAGCCTACTTATAGATTCATGCTTTGAATTGCCTGTTTAGGAAGGCTGAAAAAGATTTGAATTCAAGCAACCAGGTTTTCAATTTTAAAAACTACAGGAAGTATAAATTAAAACCTAAAGAAAAAGGCTACATAATAATGATGGAATCAGAAATCAATAAACAGAAAATTATATAAATAACAAATCATTGATTCTTAACAAGATTTAAAAAATTTTTTAAATAAAGCTACATCTCAATTGTTTACTATAAAACAACATGAACCTTACCTTGGCCAACTTTGTAATTTTACCAAAACGAGGCTTCCAAGAGGGAGCTGTGAATAGACAATCTTAAATCCACTTTGAGAAAGCTGAGACTCCTGAGGAAAATCTTCTTCAGAAATACAGCACTTATTATATCTTGTGTCAGTGTTCATGAAGCAATACCAAGGCTCATTGCAATCAACTTCAGCTGCATCCTCACTTGACAACAGTCTCCACTTCAAACAACTTTCATTCTCACACTGAACCCATACTTTGTTTGCATACATTTTGCTTTCCACTGAAGATTCCATTGTGCTGAAAAGATATTCAACTATCTTACCATCTAATTTTTTCTTTTTCCATTAATACATTTAATCTAGAAAAATAAGAGGAAAATAAAAGCATAAATATTCACAAGTATAAAAAAATCTCCAACCAAAATCAGAAATAACTCTTTGATGTTTTCTTTGCCTATCCCCTCTATGCTACAGACTACATATGAGTATTTCGAACATGTTTCTTTTCTACCGACAAGGAACAAAATAGAAACATTAATTATCCTGAACCAAAAAAAAGGCTCAAAGAACTAGAAATAAGTATGATGGAGCAGAAGAGAAATATATGCTGTCTGAAATCCTATTTATCATAGAGCACACATCAAGCAGATCTGTTTGCAAACTGGTAAGCCTTATTAAGTGCTGACTGTGCACCAGGTATTATTCTAAGTAGTTCATGGGCACTGTTGCTAGGTCTTCCAATGACTGTCTTCACAAAGCAAACAGAAGCCAAGAAAAATTTTTATAAGGTCACAGACATAGTACTACAAAGAGCTGGAATGTTAATGGAGGAAGGCTGGTTCTAAATTTTATGATCTTATGCATTACATGTATTACCTCTTGGGTAGATACTCATTATAACTTGATGATCTTGCTTTTACTTATTCTCAGAAAAAATGAAATGCAGCAAAATATTTCACCATAAAAACACTTTACGCTTCTTTTAAAATATTAAGGTTTTCATTTTTATAATTGTGCCTTTTATTCATTTTTAATCCAGCCTTTTTATTATGAAAATTTTTTTAAAATTTTATGAAATTTTATTATGAAAATTTTAACAAATTAGAATCGCCTTATTAAATTCCAAAACTCTAGCTTTAACAATAGTAATGTGCATATTAATAATAAAATTTACATATACATAAAACTAATTGGCAGCAACTTATTTTGTAATACAAAACCTACTACTTAAAAACTATTTGCTATATCATATCCATGACTTAGAAAAACATTACTATACAAGTGTGGGCACTATTTAAAGAAAGCTTTAGTTGATGGGTTAATCATATGTTTATAAACTACTCATTTTCTTTTGTCATATATCAGGGTCACTGGGAATTGTTTTACACATTTGTCAGTATATTTCAGATAGTATCATTGTTCACAATTTTAAAACTATTAATCTCACTTATGTGAATGCATCCAAGGAAAATAAAGGAGACCAAAAAATATATGCAAATCAAAAATGTTAACTGCAACACTGTTTATCATAGCAAAAAGGTAGAGAAATCGAAAAGTAAAATGAGCTAAATGTGTCAGAAGAGAAATATAAAATTTGGAAATAGTATTTACATTTTAAAAATATGGCTAAATTTTTAACTAGTAGGGAAATTCATGAGGAAGACTGAATGAACTGCAACTGAAATAAGTAGGTATTTTCTCTACTTTCTGAATTATTATAAACTAGGGTAGAAGTGGCTTAGTTCAGACTTGAGAGCCAAAATAGGTGGCTGGCTCTGTTATTCATTAGTATATGTTCTTAAACAAGTAATTTGAGCTTTGCTGTGCCTTCACTTTCCTTTTGGTGTACTTTCCTCTGTGTGTGCATGAATGTCTAATAACTTTATCTTTGATACTTACACAAAGTAAATGTTAGCTAGGACAGATATGTCATGGAAGCCATGATATTAATATTCTTTCCTAGTTTTAAGAGTGTGTCTAATGCCTAGATATTAAGCCTAATGTTGGTAGTATGTTTTTGTGGGAGTGAATAAAAGGTAATAAAAAAAAAACTTTTTCCCCTTTTTAAAGATTTATTTTTATTGAAAAGGTAGATTTACAGAGAGAAAGAAAGAATGAGAAAGATCTTCCAACCATTGGATCACTTCCCAAATGGCCACAATAGCTGGAGCTGAGCCAATCAAAACCAGAAGTCCGGAGCCTCTTTCACACGGATGCAGAATTCCAAGAGGCATCCTCCACTGCTTTCCCAGGCATTAAACAGTGAGCTGGATCAGAAGTGGAGCAGCCAGGACACAAACCTACACCCATGTGGGATGCTGGCACTAGCAGGTGAAGGATTAGCCAGTGAAGCCATCATGCCAGTCCCAAAACCATTTTTTCAATGAACAGATTACTTAAAAAGACTTTGTTTTCATCCAGAAATTGGTATTAAATTTCACCGAATGCTTTCTTTATATATATCGATTTAAGTACAAGGTATTCTTATAAGGTCTTTTGAAATTTGATGTGTTATAGTAAATTAATGAATGATAAACTCTTATTTGGGTAAACCCTACCTAGTCATGCTTCATGAGTTTTTTTTTCTTTAAAATACACTATTATATTCAATTTAATAATAGCTGTTTAGGATTTTTCATACATATATGTGTGTGTATAAAATATTCATCTATTTTTGTCTTTAATTTTGATTGTAGTGGTCTTGGGAGAGCTCAAGATTAGCTTCTTTCTCCAAAGCTAACAACCAAAACAATAAACAGCTATATTTCGAGATGAATGCCCACGGGAGAATAATCAAAACTCAGCAAAAGACAGGACTCCTGCATGAGACAGAAACTCGGATAGTAGAGTGGAGGAACAAAGCAAACTGACAGCGCCAACCCTAACCCTAGGGCTGAAAAGAAAACTCCATTAGGGGCAAAGGGTAAATTAGCCCCAGCAGAGTTCATTTCCACAGAGACAGAAAAACATCACTTCAAGATACTAGAGGGATCCGCAACCAACACAGGGATCCAGGAAAGTAAGCTATATGGGAAATGCATAGAGGCTTTGCTCTAGACAGGGAATTTGCCAGTTTCCCTGTCAAATGAAGAATTCAGCAAGTAAATAAAAAAAAAAATACAGTTAAAAGCCTCAACAACTGGCTCTATCAAGCATTTAGGTCTTCCAAATTATCCCGGAATGTGATTTTTTTTTTGAAAAAAGCAAAAAAAAGAAAATTAATAACCTTTGGGACACCAATAAACAAACAACTATTTGAATCTTAGAATTCAGGAAGAATAAGAAAAGAGGAGTGGCATTGAAAAGCCTAGTTAATAAAATAATAAGTAAACATTTTTCTAATCTCAGGAATAATATTGAGACTCGGGTACAAGAGGTTCACAGAACTCCAAATACACATTATCAGAAATGATCCTTTCTGACACATTATAGTCAAAATGTCAAAAGTATTTTAGAAGACAGATTTCTAAAAACTGCAAGAGAAAAAGCATAATATTACATTTAAGAGAATCCCCAGGGGCTGGTATGATGGCTCAATAGACTTATCTTCCAACTTTTAAGTACCAGCATCCTGTACGGGCGTCAGTTTGTGTCCTGGCTGCTCCACTTCTGACTAGCTTCCTGTTTATTGCCTGGGAAAGCAGTAGAAGATGGACCAAAGTCATGGGACCCTGCCACCACGTGGAAGACTTGGAGGAAACTGCTGGCTCCTGGAGGCCATTTGGGAAGTGAGCCAGCAGATGAAATATCTGTCACTGTCTCTCCTCTGAAAATCTCCTCTGAAAATCCAATAAAAATAAAATAAAATACAATCCCAATAATATTAACAGAAAACTATACTCAGCAGAAACCTTAGAGGCCAAAAAAGAATGGAATGACATACTGTAAGAATGGAATGATATACTCCAGGTTTAAAATAAAAATTGCCAACCATGTATACTCATAGAAAAATCCTTTAAAATGAGGGAGATCTTCTCTGTATCTCTTCCTCTCTGTATATCTAAGTTTCCAATAAAAAAACTTAAAAAATTTAAAGATGAGGGAAAAATAAGGACTTTTAAAGAAAGTAATTACTAAAGAAATTCAGTTCCTCTGGATTTGTCTTACTAAAGATACTTAAGAATTACATTATATGCAGAAGCAAAATAAAGATAATTATGAAAATATAAAGCCCACTAGAAGAGCTACAAAAGAGATAAAAGAATAAAATTTTATCAAAACAGGAAATGACGAAACTACTAAGAGAAATAATAGAGCAAGAAAAAAGGATATTCAAAACAAGGAAAAAAATCAACAAAATGATCTCAATCATTTTTGAATGTAAGTTCATTGAATTCTCCAACTAAAAGAGACAGACTGACTGAATAATTTATAAAACAATATCATGGGCTGGTATTTTTTGGTGCAATGTTTAAGCTGCCACTTCAGATGGGCATATCCCATACTGGAGTGCCAGTTTGAGCTCTGGCTATTCCGTTTTTGTCCAGCACCCAGCTAAAGCACTTGGGAAAGCAGTAGATGATGGTTCACATACTTGGGCAACTGCCACTCACGTGAAAGATCTGAATGAAGTTCAAGCACAGCCCTTCCATCGGAGAAGTAAACCAATGCATCTCTTTGTGTCTCTGGTTCCCCTGTCTCTGTCACTCTGCCTTTCAAATAAATGAAATCTTAGAAAAGGCCCAAATCATATTATGCCTTTAAGGAACTCAGTGCAATTCCAAAGAGGCACACAGACTGAATGTAAAAAGGATGGAAAAAGAATGTAAAAAGGATGCAAACAGAAAGCAAATGTCAGCAAGAATAGCAGCAGTGTTTTATTTTAAAAAAATCTAACTAGTTTCCTTTAACACATCTAACATGCCTTTCATACACACACTGGCTGTTACTAGCCAACACCAAGGCTTGGTGCTGATAAGCAGGAGCTGAAAGTTTCAAGCAAGTAGGAGATGATGACCACATTCCATTTTCAAGTTCTTCTTTATTTGATTTTTTTTTTCAGGAAGGCCTTTACCACAATATCTGCCATTTGCTGGTTCACCCCCAGTGGCCACAATGGTCAGGGCTGGGCGAGGCTGAAGCTGTTATCCTAGGACTCCATCCAGATATCTCAAATGGGTGGCAGGGGCTTAAATACTTGGCTTATCTGTCACCGCTTTCCTAGAAGGTGCCTTAAAAGGGGATCTGGTTGGGAAGTGAAGCAGCTTGGATGTGAATGTAGCCAACAACTTAATACCATGTTCCACAATGCCGGTAGACAGACCCCTCCCGCCCAAAATCATATTAAAAATCATAGTTCAGCTCATAGAACCACAAAAGTACAAATCATCTCCAAGGTTGGTAGAAGGAAAGAAATAACAAAGATCAGTAATAAGTAAGTGAAACAGATTTATAAAAATACAGGAGTGGGTATTAGTGTTATGACATAGACAGGTAAAGCCACTGCGTGCAAGCACTGCTAGCAATCCTATGTGGGTATATGCTTGCATCCTGGCTGCTCAGCTTCCAGGCCAGGTAGCTCCCTGCTGCTGGCCTAGACAAAAACGACAGAATATACAGAAGTGTTTGGGACCTTGCTACACCTGTGGGAGACACCTTGATGGGTTCCAGGCTCCTGGCTTTCACCTGCTCCTACTCTAATTGTGTCACCCACAGCATGAACCAGCAGATCAAAGATCTCTTCCCCAGCCCTTACCTCTCTGTAAATAAGTAAACACCTTTTTAAGAAATGATAAATGAAGAGCTGGTTTCATAGAAAAAACTGACAAACTATTAGCTAGACTAACTAAAACTCAGGTAATTCACATATAATTAGAAAACAAAAAGGAGATACTTTAACTGATGCCACCAAAATCATCACTAGGAACGTATCTACAATTCTCTTTTATATCTGGACTTTGGGAAATTTCCCTTACTTTCTTTGTGGCTAGCTATACAAGCAAGAATGTTTGGTTTATAGCACTTCTGGCTAGATGTAGCAGGGATGAGAAGCTAGGAGCATTCATGTTATGGGATTTGTATTGCCACAGCTGGTGACTGGCAAACTATATTTCCAACACTAATAATCTGTACATGATTTTTAATATAGAAATACTTCGTTCTTATAAATGGGTAGAAATTATTTTAGTGATATCTCCGTAGCCAGATATTTAAATTCCTCATGATTATCATACGGAACACTGGGTGAATAACTTCAGTTATTAGGCCAGCAAACCAATATATCTTTATTAAGTATATATTTGTCCTTGACACTTTGACAGGCATGTCTAGAAGAATGATGAAGATAAATATAGTTCCCACTTTAATCCTAACTCATAAATTGTTGACTACCCTTCTAAATTTTCAAATGATAAATTCCTAAGAGTAAATTTGCCAACAGAATAAAGTGTAAGCATATTTTCACATGTATTAGCACATTAAAATGCTTATCTAGTTTATAGAAAAGTAAATGGCAAGAAGAACAAGGGAAAAGAATGAAAATTGAAGAGTCTTGGCTTATTATTATTTTCTATTTAAGACAAGCAATCATGGTCATTTCCCTACAATGAAATGCAGTTAGGATTTAAAATATATAAAGCAGTATTAAACAAGCAAATAACCCAAGTTAGTTAAAACTTTATCCAACTAGAAAAGTTATGATGTTTTATCCAGTGGTTCTCAACACTAGACACTCATTAAAATATGAGAAGCATTTTTCAAATGCAGAAATTTTAAATCATCCCAGATGTACTGTAACAATTTCTAGGAGTGATGACAACATTAGAATTTAAAAATGAAACAAATCCTCAGATGATTTTGATATGTATGTAGAATAGCAAACTTCTGGCAGAGTCTAAAAAGCAGTGTAAGGGTTTTCTGGAATTTTTTTTTTACTTTTGTGTCTTTAAATATGGAAAATGTCAATAAAAAGTCTAATAAAAAGCCTGTCTTCAGTGAACATTTAATTAGGAAGGATTGTTAAATGTTCATAAAATTTACATAAAGAATTCTAATGAATCCCTGGGGGAAAATTCTATTACAGTTTTTTTTTTAATGGCTAAAGAATTCATGATAGATCAAGAAAATTCAAATAGCCTTCTATGTGATACAGTAAGTAACAGAAAAGCTATGAAAGGAGATTTATATGCATGGAAAGTAGTTATACATAAATTTATAAGCTCTTTATCAAAATTACTCTCTCATTCCTGAAATTCAAAACACACCCAAACATGGTCACTTAGGTAGCATTGAACACACTTTTTAAACACAGTGGTCATTCATTTTTAGGACAGTAGTTGACAAAATGCCACATAATCTCAAAAAAGGTGGTATCACATTTGTTCAGCAAATAGGAAATGTTGATTTCATAGGTTACCCTTAGTTAAAACCCCTAAAATCATTGAGTTCTAAGGCAGACTTCTTAAATTCATAAATAATAATAAACTTAATCTCCCAATTCCATTTACCATTTTTCATGCAGTTTAGCATGATTTTTATCATTGTTTTTATGTTTTACTATATGGACACGTGTGTGTGTGTGTGTGTGTGTGTGTGTGTGTGTGTGTTTCTTATTAGAAAATAGTTTTTCAGGCTCAGAATGGTAGCCTAGTGGCTAAAGTGTTCACCTTGCATACACTGTGATCCCATATGGGCGCTGGTTCACATCCCAGCTGTTCTACTTCCCTTCCAGATAGATCCCTGGTTGTGGGCTGGGAAAGCAGTTGACTATGGTCCAAAATCTTGGGACCCTGCACCTAAGTGGGAGACCTGGAGAAAGCACCTGGATTGGGATCAGTTCAGCTCTGGCTGTTGCAGCCAATTAGGGAGTAAACCAGTGGATGGAAGATCTTTCTCTATCTCTCCTTCTCTCTATAAACCTGACTTTCCTATAAAAAAGTAAATAACTAAATATTTTTTTTAGAAGTTTATCGACCTCAAGATTTTAGGGTAAATCTTGCATCCTCATCCAGTGAATTTATTGTTTTGTTCCTTATATTTAGAAATTAAATTCATCTGAAATATTTCATGTGTTTATGAATAATTGTGACACTGGGGAATGTAACTTTTCTCTGCATGATTAACCAATTATCCTGACAGCACTAATGTTCATTTTCTGTATCATATTCCTTTATTTCCTATGTCTTTCCCAGTACTAACTACAACTGTATTATGGTCTGCCTTGACATCTAATGGAACAATTTTTCCTTTTCTATTCTTTGTTCTTCAATAGTGACTTTATTTCAGGAACAAATCTTCTTTTATGTCCTTCAGTGAAGCTTTGCAGTATCTTTGCTTGAGTTCTGAACATGTCTATAAATATTGCAAGCCTTTTAAAATTTTCAGGCAGATCAGCAAATATTGGCAATGTTGTCTCTTTTACTATGAAAATGTATTATGTTTTCTTTCATATTAGCTCCAGAAAAATGTTAAGCATTAGTAGCATATCAGACATATTTACCTTATTATGACTTTGGTAATACTGAAGTATAATTGAAAAAGGAAGCAATTAAAGTTATTTTTATCAGGGTACTCTTCTAACTTTAGGTTCTAGGATATCATCATCCATTCTTAGGAGTTCTCAAAATGAGCAGTGAACAAAGTAGTAACAAAAGGTCATGAGGTTGGCTAAAGGAAGTATTGGAGTCTGTGTGGACAACTGAATTTATAGAATATAAAGAGTTGGTGAAATTACAAATTAAAAACTTATTCACAGGCCTTCTGTACTTATTCCATAAGTAAGATGAGTAGGTTTTATGAATACTGAATAGCAAATCAGCACTAGAATCCTCACTGAGACCATATGCAAGCTGGGCATACATCCTGAATGGGACATGGAGCCTTCTGCTAGAAAGGTGTGAGTTATTACAACGAAGAGGATTTCACAGAGAGGCCTGTCAATTATTCATTTGCCATTATCATATTATAATTTACTATGGTTACATTTAACCAGATTTACATATTACATTTCCCAGGTTAAATTAAGTAATATAATACAGGGTCTTTAACATTTTTATAAACACAGTGCTAAACAAAACCACATAATGCAGTTTTTTAAAGATTTTTATTTACTTATTTGAAAGAGTTACAGAGAGGGAGAGAAAATGTCAGAAAGAGAGATACTTCATCTACTTTTCTCGAGATGGTTATAATAGCCAACAAAGGGTCAGGTCAAAGTCAGGAGCCAGGAGCTATATACAGTTCCCTCATGTAGGTGCCAGGGGCCCAAACACATGTGCCATTTACTGATTTTTTTTTCAGGCCACCAGTAGGGAGCTGGATTGGAATAAAGGAGTCAGGACATGAACAGGCTCCAACATGGGATACTGGTGTCACAGACAAGTTTTACCACTGTGCCACAATCACAGCCCAAACTAAACAATATTAATAACGCAAAAAGTTAAAATATAGGTGATACAAAAGAAAACAGAAAATGAATACACTCAACTGCATAAGACTTTGTCCATCTTTTAACTGAAGGAAAAGAATTTTAAGTTTGTAGCATGGCATCAATGCAAAGCTTTAAAAAATCCATTATGGTAGTCTGTTATAAAACGTTAAGGGGATTAAAAGATTACTTTTAACTGGTAGATCAAGTTTTCAGATTTTCCTTAGAAGTTGGGTCTCATAGTGGATAATACTAAGAAGACAAATTAACACTAAGAAAATGTCATTATTACTTAATAGTGCTAGTTATTTTAAATGCATCAAACTTTAATTTCTTGGTATTTTAGAACACATTTTGTCCAGTCTAATAGAATTTATACTACAGTTGATAAAAAGCTTATTATTCTCAAGCCAAATTTTCATTGCTCTGGCTACCTTTTCTGAGACATTTGCTTTTTTCTGGTTTTCAAGCTTACTTGTCGAGGACGAAAACGATAAACTGCAAGAAGACATGGTTCCAAGGATGCTAGAGCCTTTGAAGGCACATTTATAAAATCATGACAGTGTCCCAGGCTTTAATTTATGGAAATACTAGCAAATGCAAAGCTTATGTCAATCAAGTGAAACACTTTACTTGAAGAAGTTACTAATTGTTTATTTCAGAACTTGGTTATTAACACAATGGGTTACAAAATTCAGAATAAAAACAAAAAAGCTAATTTTTAGAATGTAGGAAACAAAAAATGACTATACAAAATCACATTGCCTTGACTTCAGAGAATGTACATTAATCATTCACTCTATAACCATTCACTGAATAGTTATAGACACTCAACTTTCAGATATCTTCACCATTCTAAATTCTGATCATTTACTTGGGAATCATAAGAGTTCAACCCACACTCCTAATACAGGATATTATACATTTTTGATGTCTAATAAACATTTTTAAAATAAATGAGTGATTTTGAACAATAATTGAAACAGATATTGAATTCCTGGTCAAAGTCAAGACTGACTTTAGGACAATAGAAAAAATATGCACAAGAGCCAATTTAAGTTATTGAATTCACAAGGCAAACAGAAAGAGGCAAAACACTGTTATTCAAACAGTTTAGAAATGTAACATGGAATGACAAATGATAGCAAATGATTACATTTAAGGTTGTACAAATGAGGCAACAACTTTTCGGGGAAAGGAAGGTTCTATAAAAGATGCATGGAACATTGGAATCTGAGTTCTGACTGAGAGGATAAGTAGAACTTTATCATAGAGAAGTGGAGTAAGAAAGGAGTATTTAGCAGAAGAAATTGCATGGGCAAATGCAGGAAAGTGTAAACACACAAGGCATGTATAAATATATTGAGTTTTCAGACATAATTCTAATTCTTTTTAAGGGAAGCAAAGTGGCACCATCTGAGGCTGAAAGCATCATTTGAGTAATACTGAAAGGGCTTATTTCCTATGTTACGTTAACAGACGTTATCACTGAAGCAAAAAGAAGTCACTGACTGCCTAAAATCAAGAGTATCACCAAAAATATCAGATAATTTGTTTCATACTTTCCAAGGTACACATTTTTTTGCCTTTTAACATCTCAACGATCACAATGTATCCTCCAACCAATGATCTCCTAAAGCCATGATGTAAGCATGAATAAGGTTGGTTCATGAAGTATTCGAATGCTCATGAAAGCACATATGATGGCAGAGGTCCAACTGCTCCACTTCCTATCCAGCTTCCTGCTTGTGGCCTGGGAAAGCAGTAAGCCTTGGCACCTTGCAACCACATGGGAGACCAGGGATCCTGACTCCTAGATTCCGATCAGCTTGGCTCTGGTTATCGCATCAAATTGGGGAGTGAACCAGTGGATGGAAGATCTTTCTGTCTCACTTTCTGTAAATCTGACTTTCCAATAGAAAATAAATAAATCTTAAAAAAAAAAAAGATTACCAAAATGTTCTTTCCCATTATAAAATGTTTAAACTGGTGATTTGTTTTTTACTCTAAACTTTCAGAAAAGTGGCAATCATAGTATTTTGCTTTGGGATAAATGGAGAGATTTTTCTCTTTTATAAAGGTTAATTAATTTGAGGACCCTGCGCAGTAGCCTAGGGGCTAAAGTTCTTGCCTTGCATGCTCCGGGATCGTATATGGGTGCTGGTTCTAATCCTGGTGGCCCCACTTCCCATCCAGCTCCCTGCTTGTGGCCTGGGAGGGCAGTCGAGGATGGCCCAAGGCCTTGGGACCCTTCACCCGCGTGGGAGACCCAGAAGAGCTCCTGGCTCCTGGCTTCGGATCAGCGCAGGTCTGGCCATTGCGGCTGTGTGGGGAGTGAATCATTGGATGGAAGATCGTCCTCTCTGTCTTGCCTCCTCTCTGTATATCTGACTTTCCAAAGAAAACAAAATAAATCTTTATATAAAAAAAGAATAATTTGAAAGATAAGGTGACAGAGAAAAAGAGACAGAAATAAATCTTCTATCTCTTGGCTCATCCCGCAGTCACAATAACCAGGTCTAGGCCAGGTGGCATAAGCAGCAGCTTCACCCACTCGCCACAACGTCGGCCCTGGGAGCCTTTTAATAAAGATTTTAGAATTGATGAGCTCTGTGTTCAGGATTCATTAATTATCTTAAACTATCTTAAAATTCAGAAAACCTGATGAAAAAGAAACCTCTAAAAATCAGTCCGTTCATCATAAATACCTTCCTCATGCCATCTAGGTGAATCTTTAAGTACAAAATGGTAGAAGAACATTCTGATGGGTCAAAATAAGCCAAAGGCCTATTTTATTCAGGCAATAATTTCCCAGTGGCTAGCTGAATCGCAGCTAAACCTGAATCAAGCAGATTTTCAATGAAATTACTAGTCATACAATTTAAAGGAAAGTCATGTATTTACATACATATTAACCACCATAAGAAATGTATCCCTAACAAGCAATAGACTTCGTTTTATACCCTCATAAGAGTTGTACATTTTATTTTTTAGAGACTGTAATATTTCAATAGATTGCGATAGCTACCGTGTGGTATTACTTTGATAGTATTCATTTGTGATCTTTTATCCCAACAATTTGTCATTTTCTCAGCGAGAGCTTGGTTTTGCTTTAGAAATCTCATTTAAATTAAACACCTCATCAAATATTAATATGAACAGAAGTGACACAGACTGCTACATATACAGCCAAGTTACCTCTTTGTGTATTTAGAAATCACTCTCTCCTTCAAGGTATTTGCACTAGAAAGCTTAGTCTGTTCTTGATTAATATTTAATAGTACAACGTTGAGTGATCAGAACCTTGGAAAATCTTAATTCCAAACTGTTAACAAATACTTCTGTCAACTTCATGTGATTGAAATATTGCAAATTTATTGTGATAGAAAGCATGTGTTGCTGGTCATCTTTTAAAAAATGCTGCAGTGACTGATTTTCAATATTCAAGTACTTTATCATACAATTAATCCTATTTTTGTCCCCTAAAACTTCCTGAATTTCACTCACCAGAAAGGGATTAAAAGATTTAGGAGTATTTTACAGCAGCATCCTAGCTTTCTGTCAAGTAGTCAATATCTCAAATATCATACACATGTTTTTCTCCTTTAGTAAGCTACACACTGGCTTCAGGGTTTGTGGAAATGGAATAAAGAATAATCAATTGAAACATCACTCTGAGAACTGCCTTCAATACAAAAGCAAGTATCCAAAAGAAAAGGAAATTTACTGCTGGAGACTAAATTTTGTTTCCCCCTCCGAACACCCAGTCCCACCCAAATTCATGTGTTGAAATGCTAATGCCCAATATGTAATTGTACCTGGAGAGAGGGTCTTTGGAAAGGCAATTAATTACTACAAAAAAGATTTGGACACAGATCAATAGACAGAGAAACCAAATCAAAGAGAAGATGCCCTGATAAAAGTCAAGAGAGGCTGCAATGAATTTTTCCTCCACAACCCTGCCTACAATCTGATCTCAGAGTTCTCATTCCCAGAATTTTAAGAAAATTAGCTTCTGTGTGTAAGCCATTCAGTCTGATACTTTTTGTGACGTGTAGTCACGCTGTGTTACAAAATTAGAACAGCTTTTGGTTGCCCTTCTAAACAAACTTCAATCACCGCTCCTGAATCTGGACGTTACTGTGCTGGCAAGCCTGGAACAGATATTTGTCAAAGAGGATAACGCAAAGATGCTTTTAACATACAATGCCCACAGCATATTTTCTGTCTTCGTGTTAAATTAGAAAAAAAAAAAAATCTTAAGAAAGAAAAAAGAAGGAAGGAAGAAAAAGAAACCAGAAGTTGGCTCTACATTACAGCCAGCATCTGGCTAGCTGTAGCAACAAGGAGATTGGACTGCACAAGCACTTCAGGTAACACTGCAACCATCAGAACTGTGAAGACAGGGATGGGTGTTCGGTCCAGCAGAAAGAGGCTGCTTGAACTGCTCATATTGCATATGAGAGTACCTTGATTCAAGTTCTAGCTCTACTCCAAGTGTAGCTCCTTGCTACAGCAAACCCTGGCAAACATCGAGTGATGGTCCTTTTAGATGGGTCCCTGTCATCAAGAGGAAGAATAGAATGAGTTCCTGCTTCTGAGTTTTGGCCCAGCTCAGCTTGGATGTTGTAGGCGTTTGGGGAGTAAATTGGTAGATGATAGATAATTGCAAGCCTACCAGGTAAACAAAATAAACAATTTTAAGCATTTGGAAATCTACTAACAACACCTGCTGGTGTGGATGTAAGGAAAAAAGATACCCTACTTCATTGCTGGTGGGAATATGGGCTAGTGCAACCATGATGGAAATCAGTATGGAGAATGCTGAGACAAATAAAAATTGATCTATCATATGACCCAGCCACCCCACTTCTGGGAATATATCCAAAGGAAATGAAATCTGCATACAAAAACGTGACTTGCACCCCTACATTTATAGCAGCACAATAGCAAAGACACGGAAGCAGCCTAGATACCTGTCAACAGAGGAATGTGCAAAGAAACTATGGTACATACACTCCACGGAATACTACTCAGCCAATAAAAGGAATGGAATTCTACCATTTGCAACAAAATGATTATGCTCAGTGACATAAGCCAATCCCCAAAGGACAAATACCATATATTCTTTTTGAAACAAGGCAACACTCATGCAAAATATGTTAAATAGATTATAGGTAAATATATACACACACATGCACTCACATATATTCTCATACATGAACTCTATAATGGAGACAAGCATACTAGGAAGTCAAAATACATTGCAGTGTGGATTTCTACTCCATAATAAAGGAGGACTCCCAATAAAAAAAAATGTTAAATATACTTTAACAGGACCTGGTGCTGTAGCCTAGCACCTAAAATCTTTGCCTTATACATGCCAGGATCCCATATGATCGCCAGTTCTAATCCCAGAATCTTCACTTCCCATCCAGCTCCCTGCTTTTGGGCTGGGAGAGCAGTTGAGGATGACCCAAGGCTTTGGGACCCTGTACCTGCGTGGGAGACCCGGAAGAGCTCCTAGCTCCTGGCTTCAGATCAGCACAACTCCGGCCTTTGCTGCCACTTGTGGAGGGAATCATTGGATGGAAGATCTTCCTCTCTGTCTCTCTTACTCTCTGTATATCTGACTTTGTAATACAAATAAATAAATCTTTAAAAAAAATAGATTTCCATTATATAAATTTTTAAAACAGTTAAAATCAATTGGCGGTGTTACAAGACAGCTTTGGACCAAAGGAGTGATTGAGAAGGGCATAAAGCAGTTTCTTTTGGGCTGGCAATTTTCTAGAATGCTTGAACCCATGACAAGTAATGTATGATGTATCGACAGAATGGACACAAGCCCGGTGCCTTCAGTGAGTTTTAGGATTTGTTCCAAAGTCAAAAAAAATCTAACCAGAATACATGTATTTCACAATGAATATACATTGGTTGCCTGCAACAGGCAGGCTTTAGTTACAGGTGGAATGGGAAAGACAGAGAGAGAGAGTGAGAGGGAGAATTTCTCACTGGGTTGGAGATTAGGGAAGGATTGGGTACAAGCACATTCATAGATAACGTATTATCTCTGAAAAAGAGGCTCCTTAAAAGAAGTCTACTGATTAGTTTTAAGGAGGACATTTCTGCGACTAGATAAGGAATGTATAGATAAAGGACAAAGGATTGCTCAAGGTTGTTGCAGATGGCTGAGACAAAACAGACCTTACGTGCACATCACCCAAGTCAAATTGACCTGGTAGATAAGATTAATAGTTCTGTCTGGTCACTCCTCAGACAAGTCTCAGTTTCTTGCAGCCTAAAAAGGGGCAATTTGTTCTTAATATAGAAAATGGCGGAAATGACGAAAGCACAGCCCACGAATTATCATAGTTGATGAGACAGAGGCCCTTGCCCTCACTCTGTCCTTGAGACCTATCATTTATTTTCAGACTGGTTTATGCAGGTATACTGGGAAGCTTCTAGCATAGTTCCAAGATACTAGAAATACTTTCCTTTCTTCTCTTTTTGGGATTGAAGATAACTGATGGATTTTACCCAAGGTCAGATATCAAAGTAGACTAGAAATAGCTCATTGGTACATTTCAAAGTTAGTGTCTTCTGGAGCAACTGTATACTGTTTCTTTAAACTTTCTAAAAAAATTAAATAATTTGGAATCTAATAAATTACACTAAATGTCAACTTGAAATCTTAGTAATAAATTGATATGCTTTAGGTCTATATTGGATATTTGCCAATGCCATTGCTTATGTAGTGTATCAAGACTTATTAAAATGAAACAGACTCAAGACGGATAATTAAGTTCTCAGTCAATCAAATACAATCTCATTATAGATGAAAAAAACATATCAGTATAAATTGAAAAAATAAGCTATGAATTTCAGGCCTTTTAACTATTTTCCCCCCAGCATATGCCCATTCTAAATTGATCTGTAAGCTATCTTTCTATAGAAGTCATATAGCTGATTTGCATAAAGGTAAAATTCTGTTCTTTCAACGTCGTAGAAGGAATCTACAATTAATCTGAACATTTCTTTTTACTACAGGGCACAAAATGAGAATCTCAAATTGATCTGATCAGAAAAATTTCACTTTTTCATTCAAAATGTTTTTTTATGCTGTCACTGATTTTCCTATTTGTAGAAATAAATGGTATAATCCCGAGAAACAGAGGTAATGACTCTCATGCTATCGATTCTAGCAATTACGTTATGATTGCTTCAAGAATCTCCTCACAAATATTTACAGAAGGAATCTATCACTGAAGAGTTTCAAAACGAGCATGGGAAAGGCGAAGTAGTTTTAGGTTGAGAAATGTAAAACTGAAGCTTACTTCTTCAACACACTACGTCTTAATTTACAAAAGATATATTATAGACTGAAAATAGGAATAATTTGGAATTCTTCCTCTGGAAAGAAACAGATTTAAGGTCCATAATTACTAATAACATAAAAGAAAACCATCTAGTGACCCTATCTATATTCATTTTTAATATCATTAAAAATGTCTACATTTCAAAACTGAGTAAATAAATAATAGTAAATAAAGAACACAATTACAGTCTCAGAACTGAAATCATGCTTTTGAGGAAATATGAGAAAAACGTTGGCAATGTATTAAATCAAAAAGTGAATCGTCCAGTTCTGCTCGAGATTACTAACTTATTTGTATCTTAGTTGCATTAAAATCACAAACAAAATATAAAGAAAACCTACACATATGAAGATAAGATGATCAGTAAGGCATCAATGAACAAAGAATTTCAACACATATTTCTAGGGAAAAAAAAACGGAGTATAAATGTGCTGCAGAAAGAAATGGTGCCCAGGAAGCATGAGGCAACTGAAGGAGGGATGACAGCAGAGACAAAGTCAATCCTCCTTCAAGGAACATGAGGCTACGGAGTTTGGGTTCTTAACTCTGCAGGCCCAGCAGAGAGGGCATGGGTTGAAAATGAAAATTTGCAAATTCTTTCATAAATGATGGTGCCAGTCATCTACATTTCTCTGTCTTTCACGTGTTTATTCTTAGCAAAGAACACTGCTAACTCAATTAGGGAGACTACTCCTACCAGTGCTGTCTGATTACTCCCTATAGCTGATCAAGTTTTTTGAGACAACTTCTACCACCAACATCTGATCCTGTATCTTTGATTTATCAGTACTTGGCCTGCCTTTAACAAGAATCTTCCTAGGTCGTGTTAGCTAAAATCTCCTTCAGGTGACACCTCCTTTTAGCGATTTTCTGCCCACTGACTCCTTCATCCTGCACCCATTTGCCATATGTGACCTCTCTTCCCAAATACAATGTCTTATTACAACAGCATTAAAGAAAGACTTCTTTAATGATTTGACAAATATCAGACAAAAATCATCATCATCATCATATCTAAATTTTCTTTGGTCCGCTTTGGCCTTTATATAAAGTGATGTATGTATTGCGTTCATTGTGTGTATCTATAGTTACTTTCTGCCTCATAGGATATCCTACTCTATCAATATATCACAATGTAAGTATTCTCATGTTGTCAGCTAGATTTACGCCTTTTCTGCTACAAGGAATATTTCTCATATGGCTGCTTCCTGGTGCAGTGTGTACACACTTCAGTTGGTATGTATCTAAAAATGGAAATTCTGGAGCATACACAGAAAATATCACCAAATGACTTGAAAGGGATTATGTCAATTATGTCAATTTATACTCTTACAAGTATATGTGAATTTCTGTTACTCCGTATTATTGTCATCACTGGATACCATCCGTTTTTTCACTTTAGGCATGCTGGTGTGCAGTAGGCTCTCACTATGATTCTTACAAAACCGAAATTCCCCTACATATATCTTATGTTAGGTAGGAAGTTAGACATCAGTCTGCATGTGCCAAAGGATCAAAATTAGCCCACATGTGAAGGGGAGTAAGGAAAACAGAACCCCCTAGGGAAGGAGTGTAGCTGATTCCAACAGCCCAGGAAGAGCAGCCTGACAGCAGCCCAGGCTTTTACGGCATAAAGTCCTACCTATGCCCCAGCAAGTAAATGGCTGTGCTCCTCCCATCAAGGAAGGCACCCCAGGAGAGTCCTCTCTGCCTGATGGCAAGCTGACTACTCTGATAACACTGGGTACCGAAACCTTGGGAAGGATCTTAGGTATTTCTCACCCAGCCACATCTCTGTACAGAAGAGAAAGGGAGAAACAGTGGGAGGGACTGAATCCCAGCCCCTTCATAAGCCTGTCCCTCTTCTCATGCAACTTTGTAACCACATTATCCCTTATCCCCGCTCCCAGGGAGCAGTCTGGTGGCAGTAAACCTTCCTGCTATCTTGTTGGACACTCCTCTATATTACATCTCCATTGTTTCCTGTGGGAAGACAAGCATCTCTAGTCCACAGTCTCCGGTAACATTTATAGTAAACACATTTTTTAAAGTAGCAAATTGTATTGAAAACTTCAGATTGTATTTGAGGCTACAGAAAATTCAATGATGGTTTTAAAAAAAAAAAAATCTACAGTAGTCCCAAATCTGGTCTGGGAGAGAACTTTTTACATGCTGAAATTTACAACTCTTAGAAAAAAAGGAGCATGCCTTAAAGAACAAGAAAAAAAGTGCCTGTTTAGTCTTTCAATAAATCTCAAGTGCAATTAAGACTTGCTTAGGAATCCAAGCTACTTAGCAAAACAGTTGGCTAACAGTAATGAGCTCAAAATTCTCTTGTTATTTAGCTTAATGATGATTATCTAAGCATTCTCTTTTCCTGTAACATGGCATTATAAAGATTGTATCTTCTAATCGCAGTATCAGAGATCTTTAGTAGTAAGATTGTACTAAAACACTGACTCATGATTAAGACTAAAGCGTATATCAAGTTTTCTCTTTCTCCATTTTATTTCCAAAAGCTAATTAAAGCAGATGCACCTGAATGGAAAGGGACCATTTCTAGTAATCTAGATAATGTTTGTCATAACTACCACATCCACAAGACAAAAAAAATTATAATAAATGTAAGAATTCCATCAAATACACTTCTGCTAATAAAACTCACTAAAAACAAAACAAACACAGCTACAACCTCAGCCCTGGCCCTGTGGGCAATAGGGGAGTGAACTTGAGGTATGTATTTTAAATAACACCGGATACATCTTAAAAATTCCAAGATAAAACCATTTTTATCCTTATTTACTTGGAAGGTAAAAATGAATTTCAATTGTTGAAATCTCAATTCAACAATACTGAATTGTGGATGGATGTTGTTGAAAAACAGAAAAATTTCTACATCTTCAAATTAAAAACAAAATGATCGCTTTATTTCTGGTAACTTTGGATGATTCAATCAACCTAGCAATAACGGGCAGAAGAGATTTGCGCCTCGCTTGCACATCGAACATCGTGGAAGGACTCCAAAAAAACCGGAATGATTTTTGGTCAAAATATTGAAAACGCTGCTCCTTTAGCCCCGACTCCCCACCTCCAGCCCAACAAAGGAAAGCAACGAAATTTCCTTTCTAAACGTTTGATTACATTAATGTAAAGAGTATATTTTAAAAAATGACGCATCTGAGTCGTGGCCTTTGCTCCTGACAGCTATGAATTTCCACTCAAATCTAGAGAGAGGCTCCAACAACGTTAGTCTTTTCCAGGGAAGCCTCCCGTGGGAGGTGATAACGGGCAGAGGAGGAGTTAGCTGGCGGAGGAACTGGCAGGCAGCACAGATGTGACTTTAAGCTATTTAAGGCCCCAGTTAACACTGCCGATCGGTATTCCAGGGGACCTGGCTGACTCTCCTACGGTTACGGCTCCTTTCAGGAGTCCTTGGTTTAATGAGAAAAAGAGCCTTGGAGCTTTGGGGGGGTTAGGGAGGAAAGGGGAGTGGTCCCCACCCCTAAACACTGTGCCCCAAATCCACTCCTCCGTGACCACAGTTGACGCCCACCCTTCCTCCAGTGGGAATTCCAGAACTAGCAGGGTCCGACCCCAAAGCTCTGCCGCTTCCTCCGCCACGCCTTCCACAAACCCAACCAGACGTTGTGGAACCTGCGCTTCGACTCTTTAACTACCTGCCCTCTTAGCCCGTCACCGAGTCGACGCATCCAACACACCCAGAAAAAGAAAAAAAAAAAAAAAACATACTAGTCAGCGCAAGAGGCAGGCAGGGGGTTAAACGGCTTTTCCCTCAGGACACGTCAGCTAACAGAGGGTTTTCCCACCGCCACGCGAGCCCCAGCAGCACGCGAGGCTCCGACACCCAGCCGGCAAGCTCCCACAGCGAGCCGGCATCCCCGAGCGCCGTCCGAGCACAAGGACGCGCTAGAGGGCGCCCCCAGGCCGGCCGCTGAGGAGGCGGAGAGCGCTTACCCAATGCCCGTCGCCTCCGCTTCCGCCTTCTCGCGTCTCCACAGCCCGCCCGCCGCGGAGGCTCACGGGACTCGTAGTCCTCGGGCCGCACGCTCCGCCGCGCACGCCCCGCCGTCGCCCGGCTCCCTGGGCTCCGACTTCCGGCTTCCTCGGACGGCCCTGGCGTCGATCCTGTAGCCGCGCCGGCTCTTCCCCGGTTCCGGACTCCCTGTCCACATTAGCGCTTCCCTCCTCTCGGTGACGGGCCGAGGCCGGTCAGCGCCGGTGGGCTCGGTCCCTCGGCTCGCGTATCTGCTGGGTAACGGGCCTTGTCCGGCGGCGTCTCGGCCGCTCCTTGCCTCGGCTTGTCCAGTTCTTCCTCCAGTTCCGGGGCCCTGTCCCGAGGGCCCGGGGCGGCCAGAGACATGGACGTCCGTCTGCGGTGCACCGACAGCGGCTGCCTTCGCTGGGGAAGCGACACCGTCTTCGAGGAAACCGGAAGCCCCTGGTGACCCCCCGGCGACCCGGTTTGTTTTGTCTGTCGGTTCCCAGAACCTAGGGAAACGAAACTCGGCGGCCCTTGGGGTGAGTGCCTCGCTGGGGCCAGCCCGGGGGCTGGGGGTGCGGGCCAGGCCAAGGGGACCCCCGTCCGGAGAGGCGACGCCCGGGGTCCCCCCACCCCCGAGGACGCCCGAGCATCCCTTGTCCCTTGTAACCCCCTTTGCCCGGCCCCTCCTGGCCCTCCTCCTCCTCCTGCTCACCTCTGGGCCTGTTTTCTCTCTGTACTCTTACTCCTGTGTTTGGGTTCCTCGAGGTGTTTATTGTTACTGTGTGGGTCACTGGGGTGCCGTTTTAAAAGGCAAGAGAAGAAGGAACTGTATCCAGGACGGGGACATCGGGGGGCGGCTGGGGGGTCGGTGATCCCGAGACCCTCCTAGACTATAGACATGCCCATCCCCTTTTCCCATGCCCCTGGAGCCGGATTTTCGGTTACTTTTATGGAGTGAGTACTTTGGAGATAGGCTGAGACCCTCGGCCCTACACACAAGCAAGTCCGCTGTCCTTGGGTGTGCAAGCTGCCTGGTGCTGAAGTTCACACAGACGTGTGCTTGACCCTGGCCTCCTGCAGTGTAGACGTCTCCACTGGGCACGGTCTGAAGGCGCCATTGGAATTTCAGCTCCATAAAATTCCAGCCGTGTGGATTGGCCAGCCAATCTGGAAGTAGGAATGGGTGGCACGTGGCACGATGGTTTACGAAATAGGTTAGTTCAGCGTTTCTTGTACATGGCGAGCCGTTTGCCAGGACAGGGTTTTAATATTAAAGACACAACCGTGGAGAAACAGGAAATGGCAGTGGACGAGATCAGCACGCCAGGATCCGAGTGCTGAATTTTCTGCTTACTCATGTGACATGAGCAAGAAGTTGAACCTCTTCCTCATTTTTCCTGTCAGTCAAGTGGGGATAATGCTTGTTGGCGGGCACCAAGGTGTGGTTTGCAAGAGTTATGCTAAACACTGGCTGCCCGCTCTCTCAGCCCCCTCGCCTGGGTGTTCAGTTGCATTAAATCATTACTTTCAGGAAGAAAACCACTAGACTGCGTCATGCCTGTGCTGGCAGCCCTAAGATTCCCTGACAGTGAAAAGAATTTCTGAACTAAAGGGATCAGTGGAGGTCATGAAAATGAGAAAGTGACATTTTTCCGTACTGCGTGTCTGGTGCTGGGTACGTTTTTGGACAGTCAGTGAGCTGTGGGGCATTTGATTGCTAACACACGGATCAGTGTCTCGAAAGAGGCACTTGACCCTGTCTTTATGAACTGGTCGGTCCATCTCCCCCCCCCCCCCCCCCCCCATTGCTTCATCAAGAGTAGGGAAAGAGGAATGTTAGTCTAATTATCTACATGTTTCAGCTCAACTTCCGCAGTCACAAATGTCCCGGCCTTGTGGGAATAGAGAAGTGATGCAAGCCCTGAGGAAGCTCCACTCAGGAATCCACATCGCGCAGCCCGCAAGCCTACTGTGTGCACTTGCGTTCAGCCTCGAGCCTGGCACATACTGCCAGTGACTAGCGATATATTTGTTGACCTCTTTGAGTATTAATTGATAATTGTAATGGTGATAATATCTTTGTAGTGAAATTAATGTGTGTGCTGTAGCTTTTCTTCAGTTCCTAGCACAAGCATAAATTCACTTTTATTTGTTTAGATTTCAATTCTGTGTTTGGATTGAAATTTTTGCTTTCACGTGTTAAGAAAGTGGCATCCTAGTGATGCAGTCCAACCCAGGTGGGCAAATTTAGATTGAGAGAAGTGTACTAATCATCAAGGCGGCAAATTCTGTATCGGTTTCTTGCTTTCTGAATCCGAGGCCATGTTCTTCCTGCTATAGATATTGGCTGTGGCTGCATTCTTGTTAGGAAACACAACATCCACTTCAGGTGGCCTCCTGCAATGTTGTGTTAACAACACACAAAAAGGGTTATCTGTGCTCACCTCCCTGCTTTAGCACTGGCATGTTGCATAGCTGTGGGCAAGGTATTTAACTTTTCTAAAACTTTGTAAGTTCTAGTTCCAAAGGAAAAGGCATTGCGCGTGACAGGTTTGTGGAATGTGACAATAAACACGCTCTTCCTAGAAAAAGATGAATTAGTTTTCTAATGTCTCAAACCCTGGTTGTTTGCAGTGAATGAAGGGTTTGAGGGGGCTTTCGGATAGATTGTAGTGCATTGCCATTTAAAATGTAAATTAATTCTGGTTAATAATGTTCACATCTGCTTCCTTCCCCCCACCCTCAAATTTTACTGTTCTCTTTTCCATTCACCTTATCTGAAAACTTTCTGCATTATCGTTCTCGGGAACTAAACAACAGTACTTGTGACTATTTTTCACTTGAGTCCTTTCTAATTCTCTCTTTCTTTTTATGCATAGGTAAACTTCTAGAAATAAAGTTTGCCAGACATATAAAATGTTTTCATGACTGTGTAGCTATGTTACAGATGTACCGTATGTGATCCTCTAATGCTATTGAAATGGAATAATGAGATTACATTCTGTGCTAAAAATGTCCTCCTGTAAAATGTAGGTGATAACGTACTCATAGAATTACCCATGCCTGCAGCATCTCTAGGAATACTGATGATAGTCAGAATTTTGTAGTGGATCACGCAGTAGCTGTTTAGCATTGTTCCCTCTGGAGGACTAGTTCTCAAGTTGGAATGGCACTTCAAACCACCTCAGTTGCCTATTGGAACTTGCATCTCAGAGACTTTGATTTCCTTAGATCTGCCATAAAGCCTAACAGCTTGTATTTCTTTTTCATCAAAAAGAGAAAATTCATCCGTCTTCTATTTAGCTGCCCAGATGTCCAAAATAGCAGAGAGTGGGCCAGGCCAGAGATAGGAGGACAAAATTCAGTATGGTCTCCCAAATGCATAATAGGGGCCCAGTTGCTTGAGGAATCATCTGTTGGCTTCCAGCCTGTGCGTTAACAGCAAAGGAAACGAAAGTGAAAGATCCAGTAATTAGACTTCGGACTGCAGTCTAGGATGCGGGCATCTCAGGTGGAGTCTTACCTGCTGTGCAGTCCATCTTGGACTCAGAATTTCTGAACAGAACTGTAAACAGTTCTAGAGTATTTGGCTCACACCTTATCAGACACTGCTGAAGGCATCTTCAGCTTCTTGGAATATCCTGGAAAAGGCTTTTTTTTCTTTTTTAAACACAATGGAATACTTTCAATTTTCAATCACAGGGTTTTTTTCTTTTCCTTTCTTAGATTTATTTATTTTTATTGGAAAGACAGATTTACAGAGATGAGGAGAGACAGAAAGACCTTCTGTCCACTCTCCTCTTCTTTCTCAGGCCAGAAGCAGGGAGCTGGATGGGGCGTGGAGTAGCCAGCACATGAACTGGCTCCCATGTGGGATCCCAGCACTTGCAAGGTGAGAATTTAGCCATTGAGCCGTGAAACTGTACCACAGCTACAGGCTTACCACTCCATTATGAAAGGTAACAACATGTAGTAAGTAGAAAATTAAAAGCAAACCCTACTCTTCCTCAGGCGTATAGAAAAGGTTCTAAACAAGAATCAAAACCCAGAATGCCATTTTCAGTTATGGGTATATTTTTTTGTGCTCTTTGTATTATCACTGATCAGAGAAAAATGGTGTTTGTCACTTTGGAACTGACTTATTCCACTAAGCATATGGCTTCTAGTTGTGTTCAATTGGCTGCAAATGACAAACTTTCCTTCCTCTTTATGATAAATAGTACTCCACAGTAAATGTATACCACATGTTCTTACCCAGTCAGCTGTTGATGGGCAGTGGGTTGACTCAGGATCTTAGCTGTTATAAACTGAGCTGCTGAAAATGTGGGGGTACAGTTAACTCATATGCTGATTTCATTTCATTTGCATAAATTCCCAGGAGTAGGTACCTTTTTCCACACATCCTTGCCAGCATTTATTGCTTTCTGATTTCTGTACAATAAACATTCTGAGGTTAGATGAAACCTGATTGTGGTTCTTATTTACTTTTGCCTGATGGTTAATAATCCTGAGCACTTTTTCATATGCATGTTGACCATTTGAATTTCAGTTTTTGAAAAGCGCCAGTTCATATACTTTACCGATTTTGTTATTGTTGGGTTTCTTGAATTCAGATCCTGCATGATAATTCTCTGTCAATTGCATGGTTTGTGAGTATTTTCTCCCATTCTGTTGGCTGCTGCTTTACTTCATTGACAGTTGCCTTTGCAGCAGAGAAGCCTCTTAAGCTTGATATAATCACATTTGCTTATTTTTGCTTTGATTGTGTGTGCTTCTGGATCTTACAGAGAAGTCTTTGCCTATGTCTTGCAGAGTGTCTCTGATGTTTTCCTCTAGTAACTTGGTGTTTCAGGTTGTAAACATAGATCCTTGATCTATTTAGTGTTAATTTTTATGTAAGGCAGGGATCGATCTTACTTTATAATTCTGCACACGTTAATCCAGTTTCCCCACTACCATTTGTTAAAGAGACTGCCCTTTCTCCTGGATTGATTTCATTTAGCTTTAATGTCAACAGTTAGTTGGCTATAAATGTGTGAATTCATTTCTCAGATTTCTCTTCTGTTCCACTGATCTTCTCAACGTATGTCTCAGCACCAAGCTGTTTTTGAAGTCCGCGTTATGATGCCCCCAAGGATTATTTTTGTTGTTTAAGATTGCTCGAGTTATTTGGGGTCTCTTGTGTTTGTATGTGAGTTTGAGCATCGTTGCTACATCGAAGAAGGATAGTGCAGGTATTTTGAACAGGATAGCGTTGAACTGTAAATTGTTTTAGGTACTGTGGGCATTTTTATAGTATTCTACCAATCCACAAACATGGAAGGTTTTTCCATGTTTTGTTTTCTTGTGTTCTTCAATATTTTATAATTTTCATCTTAGAAATCCCGGCATCCTTGATTATGTTTATTCTAAGGTGTTTAAGAATGTTTTTTTGCAACTATTGTGCAGCTCCAGCTCTGTGTGAGCCTGTGTGACGAGGTGGTTCTGTCTGAAGGGTAAATCTGTTCTTCAGTGGCAGCATCGGGGACGGTGGCCTGGCAGGGACTGTGCAGTAAGCGCACACCCGCCAAGCCTCAAGCAGAGGCACAGCAGCAAAAGGGCAGAGCGTTCTGAGGAAGCTGGTGCTGGGAATCCTGCTGCTCCCCACGGTCAGGGCAAGACGGCCGGCTGAGAAGGGCTTCGTGTGACGGAGAATTCTGTGGCTGTGCAGTAGTGTGTGGCATTTGCTGGCCTGGGTGGGCTGTTGGAACCATTGTGGGCTAAGGTCAAGTGTTGATCAGCCTCAAGAGAGAGGTGAGCTGTGATTCCACTAACAACAGGCTGACGAGAGAGAATGTGCACCATGTCCAGCTTGGGTGTAAACCTGGACTCTCACCCACACTTAAGCACTGACCAGAGTCCACTGCTCGCACCTGGCAGACACCTATGGAGATCACTGAAGGAGCAGTCATTACACCAAGCCAGAAAGGCACAGTTCAGAAATAGGAGAAAACAAGTGCCTCCAGAAATACCTTGAAACAAATGCAGAAATACAAGAAAGCAGAACAAGGAAGACATTATGAACTCCCCATAAGGAACGCAATTTCACAGTATTACAAAGTGAATATGAAGGTTATTGACGAAACCCCTGAAAATGAATGGGAAAAGAAGGTTCCAGCGTTACTCAAGCAAACAGAAACAGATTCTTGATATAAATAAATTCAGACAGGATACATATTAACATTTTTGCTGGAAGATTGAGACTTCAAAGATAAATGAAAGTATCGGGAATGAAGAATTCAGTGCCATACAGAAAATACAACGGGAAACCTCAACAGGCTTGAGGAAGAAAGAATATCCAAAATAGAAGATAAAAACACGTCAAAAAAAGAAAAACACGTTGAAAAACAAAAACCTCAAAACAGTGTCCATGGGACATCACCAGATAAACAAACATAGCTATCCGCGGAATTCCTGAAGGCGTGGAGAGGGAGAGAATGGAAATTGCGTAAAGAAAGGGACATCCAAGAACAGCAAGCACACTGAGCTCCTGACAGGCATGGTCATTAACAACCTTCACTGCCACTTACTACGACCAAGTTTCAACAGTAAAACATTATGATTATAAAATGTGCAAGAGAGAAATGTCAGGTTCACTTCAGAGAACCCCCGATTCCTGCAGGATAGGAGAGAATGGAGACACATAGGATAATTTTTTTTGCTGTTCTTAGTGCATTGCCAAGTCATGTTTGTCATATATAGAACAAGTATAAATGTACAGAGCAGTAGCGTAAAATTACAAATGATGGCTTTTATATTTAGAGACCATATATACATACATATACAACTTTTTGATGGCTTACAAAACAAGGATGATAAATACAAATGTGTAAGCCAGTCTGATTACTTATTTTTTTTTAAAGATACTCTGTAAAATGTGGCACTGTCATCAGTGTACCTTGTTCTGTCTAAAGTATTTAGTAAACCCTTCCTAATTTGGTATTTCTTGGTAAATTTAAGATTTAATGAAAACTTGATTTGGGAGGGAGAAATAATCATACTTCAGGGTGCGTTTGCTGCGCACTAAGCATCTGCTTTGGCTAAGCTGCCTGAGTTGTTCAGATTGTTTTCTCATCTATGAAATGGGCTTAGCATAATTATCTATCTACTTGTTCTGAATTGGAATAATTAAATAATACTTTTACATGTTTAGCATATGATAGGTGGTTCCTTTGATTGTACTTATGTGTGTGTGATTCACATACTTTGATTTTGTAAGGCTTATTTACTTTCATGCCGATGCAATGGCTTAATGGATAAATCCTCACCTTGCAGGAGCTGGAATCCCATATGGGTGCTGGTTCATGTCCCGGCTATGCCAATTCCCGTTCAGATCAGCTCACCTCTGGACATTGTGGCCATTTGGGGAGTGACCCAGTGGCTAGAAGATCTTTTTGTCTGTCCTTATCTTTGTAACTTGACCTTTCCGATAAAAATAGATCTTTTTATTTATTAGTTGGGAAGCTAGACTTACAGAGGCAAAGGGGGAAAAGAGAAATCTTCCTTCAGATAGTTTTCTCCCAGTGCCTACAGGGGCAGCACTGCAATGGGCCGGAGCCAAGAGCCTGCATCTTCATCTAGATCACCCACATGGGCGGATCTGGGAGCCCCAGGCAGGGGTGGAGAGCCATCGGAGCCCAGGACACTTGGCCCAGCTCCTTGGGTCTGCTTATGCAGTGTGTGCCAGGTGCATGAGCCCCAGGGGTTGGGGGGCACCAGCAGGGTCTGTGAGCCCCAAGGGTGGGAGATACTGTAGGACCTGGGTATGTGAGCGCTGAGGGTTGGGGTGCCCAGCAGGACCTGGGGTGCCTGGCCTGGATCCTTGGGCCCACCTGCAAGCATTAGCCCTCACTGGAAAAGACTGAGCAGTGAACAATAGGCCCTGATGACATGGGGAATATGGCAGCCCATTGGTACTTGCAGAGCATATCTGGTCCATAGCGGAGGAAGGAGAACAGAATGATTTGGACAGCTACCCCTGCCAAATGAGGACAGCAAACATCTGGGCAAATGGAGACTCTTAAGGTCAGCTGCGTCAGCCTATGGACATTGGAGCTGCTTCTTCATCCTTGGATCAGTGAGATCGACAGCATTTCAGAACTATTGCAACCACCTGGGCAGAACCCTCAGTGTGTCCCACGGCAGCACCCTGGGGGTTATCAGGTGGCCATTCCCCATCCCCAGGTTCTGGGGTGGTTGGGAGGCTGGGTGTGGTTTTTCGCCTTATCTCCTTGCTCCCCCCAGAAACGGGAAGAAGAGAAAGAACATTCAGGAAGCAATGATTACACTCATTTTTCCCTAACTCTCAATCCTTCCAACCCTGATCAACTACGTAAACATCATCAAAAAACAAATGATAAAAGAAGAATCTGCCATACTATAGGTTGTATATATAGATACTATAGATATTGGACTTTTCTTGATGAATTGTGAAAGTTTCTACCAGAAGGATAAGAGCAGTACTGCATGGTTAGAAAATTTTAAAATGGTGTTGAGATTTGAATGGATGGCATGTTTCACCCACTCGGAATTGGCAATATACACATTGGTAAGTTTCTAGTTATTAACTCAGAAAAGCAACTGTGTAATCATAGAAGACAGACTTAAATATCGAAGCAAAAATGCTAGCGTATTAATGTTCATGTTTGAAATAAAGCAAACGAACTGTAGACGCACTGACCAACACAAGAAGGGAAATCTGAAGCTTTGGAGGAAGGCATGCAAAGTGAAACCGAGGTTCTGTGATCGAGTTGCTGCATGTCATCCTTCGGTAACTTCATTCCCTCTGCCTCAGTTTCCATCTGTTACTATCTACTCTGTGCATCAAGTCCACCGCTGCAGGACAGCGAGAGACCCGAACACTGAAGCCGTCCCCTGCTGCTCTCCCAGGTGCATGAGCAGGGAGCTGAGCCCAAGTGGTGCAGTGAGACCCAAGTTAGACGTCACTGTCACAGGCAGCAGTTGAACTCACTGTGCCACGATGTGGGCTCCAGGAATAGGAATTTTAAAGCATAGTCTCAATATTCATGTAACCTTTTTACTATTCATTTATTCAATGAGACGCTGGTGTTTTCTTTTCCTTGGAAATAGCTGCCATGGATGCACTTGTAGAAGATGATATCTGCATACTGAATCATGAAAAAGCCCAGAGAAGAGACCCCATGACTCCAGGCTCGATATATTCCGGAGATGAATCTGTTGCTTCCCATTTCGCCCTTGTCACTGCATATGAAGATATTAAAAAACGACTCAAAGATTCGGAGAAGGAGAACTCTTTGTTGAAGAAAAGAATAAGGTTTTTGGAAGAAAAGGTAATTTTGGCTTCTGCCTTCTTTGTGCTTTATGGAATAAGAATTATTTGATATTTCAAATACTTTTCTGTGTTGTCTTCCCTGGTTGTAACTAAATTTCCGGGAATAATTCACTGTTAATCTCAAAACCCTGGGTATTACAGTCGTGCTGTGTTTTATTACCATGTGCTTGGTGAATTTTGTAGAATGAAACTTGAAAGAATTATATTCCATATATTTTCCTTCCTGCTTTTTTCAGATTGCCTTACATAATTTATGTATTTTATTTAGAATTTTCAAATTAGCACAAAAAATTAGTGAAGACAGTTAAGTATAAAAGGAGAAAACTTCTGGAATAATATTCTAATAATCATAACAAGCAGCAGAATCTAATTTCTTCAACTTTCTTTGTTCTTTAATATACGTAGTTTTAGCTGATAAATTCTTTTCCTTTTTAATCTCTTCATGTGGCATGCTTTCACTCCTAAATATTATACAGTGTAAGTCATCAAATCTAGTTGGCTTTGTGTATTGTGTAGTCCTTCTCAGTCATGTTTGTCAGTGGCCAGAGCTGAGCCAATCCGAAGCCAGGAGCCAAGAGCTTCTTCGGGGTCTCCCACATGGGTGTAGCATCCCTAGGCTCTGGGCTTTCCTTGACTGCTTTTCCAGGCCACAAGCAGGGAGCTGGATGGAAAGCAGGGCCGCCAGGATTAGAACTGGCGCCCAAATGCAGGGCTAGGACTTTAGCCAGTAGGCTGTCGCACCGCACCCTATTTTGAGTTTTAATGTTTCATTTTTTTCACATCACTTTAGTGTATTCACATTTTATAAACAACAGTTTTCTGACAAGCAGTGAAGAAGATAGATTCTTGACGGCCAAGGAAATAAATTGTCCCATAAAAAATGATGAAATGAGTTCATTAGAGTTTGATTTCTTGAGGGGAGTCAGTTGTGAAAGTTGTCATTTCTTTGCATTCTATGAGTTTTCTGAACTATGGTACTGACGGCTAAGTGAGCATGTAACTGCTGTGGCGCTCGTCCATCCTGGAACTTGCCGGTACTGCAAGATCCCACGTTGCATTTCGAGTACGGTTAACACTGCAAAGTTTTGGTTGGCATGTGACCTCCTATCCCAGCAATGCTTATTATGAAATAATGTGTAAAATTACGTGAACTAATATGAGTGCTCTTTAAAAAGTAAGGTGTGCTTTGATACTTTCTCACATTGGAAATGAATTATGACTGACTGGGAAAACTGCGGTTTCAGAAGGATGTTGTACTGTGTTGTAGGATGAAGGACTGACGTGTTATCAAACAGACACTATGAAGTATAAAATAGTGACTAGAATAGAAAGCTTTTAAAGATAACTACACTCTTGCTTTCTTAATCAGCGAAGAGTAATTGAGTGCAAATGAAATGCTCATTTAATTATAGTCCAGTCTTAATGCTTGAATAACCGGTTGAAATAATGTGTGAGCCCATGAAAAGACTGGTTCTCTTGCTTGCTTGTTTTTTACTGTAGGAATAGTTCTGAAGCTTTCTCTTCCAATTTCTTCCCATTAGCTTCTAGGAGCTCGATGTGATGAAGAGACAAGTTGCGTGGGACGAGAACAAGTGAATAAGGCCTATCATGCCTATCGAGAGGTCTGCATTGACAGAGATAATTTGAAGAACCAATTGGATAAAATGGTAAGTTGACTTTGAAAGAGGGGTGTCTGTATGTTGCAAATAATTTTTCTCCTTCAAGAGGTCTAAAATTAGAAATGAAGTTGAGTATAAATACTTAGTATATGGTACTGTTTAGAATGTAAAATCCTTCTAATACCACTAACTTATTTTGGAAAATTACGGCATGGTAGAATCAGTTACTGTGCTTAACAAATGGTAAGGCGGTGAATGAGAGTGTCCCAAGCTAGAAAAAGGGATTCCTTTGAAAGAATTCGTTTTCTCACCTTGCCTTTAAAGTAGTTTTTTCAGTATCTACTTCAAAAGTAAGATATAAGCCTGTGGATTTGATTGAATGTAATTTGACATTTTCCCTGCTTAATTAGAATAAAGACAATTCTGAATCTCTGAAAGTATTGAATGAACAACTGCAGTCTAAAGAAGTAGAACTCCTCCAGCTAAGAACGGAAGTGGAAACTCAGCAGGGTATGCTACTTACTTGTCATAAACAGTAACACTAAAATAATATGCTTTTCCATTACATGTTATGCCCAGTATCAGTTTTCTATATCTGTATGCTAAGGCCTTTTTTTTTTTTTTAATGTTTGGGCTCATGTTAATTTTTTTTTTTGCTTTTACGTAATATCAAATTCTTTTTAACTTTTCCTTAGTTGTAAATGTTACTTTTCCTAAAGACAATTTGATGGTTTTTTTTTCTGAACGTCATGAAAAGGTGCAAATGAGATGCTGGGGTAGAAAGTTAGTTCTCTCAGAGGTCTTCTTTTAGGAAATAGAGTATTTTTTTTATAGTAGTGGAATTGGGCTTCTTGATAAATTAAGATACTAAGGTACTGTCTGCAGCTTAAAGCAGTATCCAGGTTTGTTGAATTTTACAGTGGAATAGTTATGGGAAAAAAATGATACAAATTGACACAATGTTCCAGGCATGTTAGAATTTATATACTCTGAAAAGACCAGAATTAGTTGGATCTTGGTTTCATATTTTATCACTGTCTAATCTTTATGCTTGCAAAACAGTATTAATCTACCTACATTTTTAGCTTATGCTTGTTTTATCAATATATTTTAAAATTGGAGATTGACAAATTTGTACCTTAAATGGAAAGGAATAATAGAGTGCTTAATATATTCAGCAAGATTGGTGGAATTCTTATTTTTATTAGTATAGAAATTTAAAAGTACTTCCTGGATTTAAAAATGTAATGATTACATATGTTTTATGTTTAATTTTTCTTTTACCTGCATTCTACTAGGATTGTTAGAATTGCAGTCAGTGTAGATGACGCAGCTAACAGTGTCTGTCCATCCCTGTTGTAGTGATGAGGAATTTAAATCCTCCATCAAACTGGGAGGTGGAGAAGATGAACTGTGACCTGAAAATCCACGGTTTGGAAAAAGAACTGGAGCTGATGAGGAAAGAATGCACTGATCTCAGAACTGAACTACAGAAGGCTAAGCAGACGGTACTACGGAAGAGGGAATTGACATCCAATATTCTGTTTCATGTTACATGGAATTTACGACTAGTAAACTGCTAACATAAATTGGGGCTACTTAGGGAATACTCACATTTGCTGAAAAACTTATCCTCCTCCTTTAATCTTTCTTCTAATTTAAATTACCTGTTACCTTTAAGCCTTATCACAGAATGATATAACTTTGCTTTTGAGAAAGACTGCTGTTTTCCCCACCAGTGTATTCCAGCACTGGTAAGGAGCTGTGCTTTCTAGTCCATGTTTCTCCGGGTTGTCACCGCCTAAAGGAGGAACTGTTTCCCCTTCTGACTGAAGTCCAGGTGTCTTTAGATAGAAGTGACACTTCTGTAAATTACAGTTCTTATCAGAAGGTAAGAGTGAGTCAAGTATTAAGAATTTTACAGCAGGCTACCTTGGTCTTAGACAAGTAGATTTCTCTGAACTAGGCAATGGGAAGTCTCTTCAGACCTTTCAGCCCTGATAAGGAAATGCTGAAAATTAGTTAACTTCTGTTAGAACTCTCCCTTTTTTCTCCAGTCTGCCTTCTGCAGTTGATTTTCCCAGCTCTGAACTTTGGCCACATTTCAGTTTTTTCAAAGCCATCAGGATTCTGTTCCAAAGCCTAGTTGCCATAGTCACAAGAGGCATCTTTTTAACTGATGTCTTTGCAAGGAAAATCTGCATTTGAAACTCTAAATTTAATTGAATATACCATCAACTTGAAATTATTTGATAGTTTGTCGTACTGTGCAGATATTTCATGGTTTAATAAAAAGTGTTGACCATAGAGTCATAAAAACCCAGCACAGTGCATTGTCGTGACTCTGCTCAGTAACTGTCGTGTAAGAACTGTTGTTTAGCTCTTTACAACTTCCTTCTGGAAGGTAGGCGTTATTTTCCCATGAAGATTAAATTAATGTATGTAAAAGTTAGGATTGTGCTCAAGGTGCAGTGTGTTCAGTGAGTTTGAACAGCTTGATTAGAGTAATTCAGAAAAGGATTGATTCTGTTTGTGTAAGACACAGGCTAAAATTTTTGATTTGAAATTTACTACTCTTTCCACTAGATGGTGCTAAGGAATAAATTTCCTTTCAGTTGATATGCAAGCAAATCATAGAAATAGAGATACAAAGAACTTTAAAAATGACATTTTGTTCCTTTAGACTCTATTTATTTTCATTTTATTTGAAAGGCAAAGAGAGATTTGTCTGTTGGTTTTCTCCCAAGATGCCTGTGCCATCCAGGCTAGGGCAGTCTGAGGCAAAGAGCCTGGAACTCGGTCCCTGTCCCCACGGGGAGAGCTGGGACCTGTTACCTGCTCGGATGTGCGTTTGCGAAGCACTGCAATGTGAAGTGGTGTTAGGACTCAAAACCCGGCACTTGGGTTGGGGATGCAGGCTTCCCAAGAGGCTGTGGTTGTGTCAAACTACCGTTCCTCTTTATTTAATTGATTTAATTATTTGCTTATATTATTACTCCTATGTGTTTGAGAGACAGAGCACGCTGGAATTCATTCAGCCATTCAAGGAATAGATAATAATGTGAATATTCTAAAAGACTTCAGATTAATACCTTCAGAAATGTACTTGTAAGATTTCAGGTTCTATAATATAAAATTCTAATTTTGCAGGAAAAAAAATTCAGATGTGTTAAGGAATTAGAAGTGATTTAGAAATATTTTATATGGTTTAAAAGTATTTCATGAAAATTTAGCCTAACTTTGCCCTATGCAATTATAGACATATTCTTAAAACTATGATATGTATCTGTGATAATAAAGACCTGAAAATAGACTGTACCAACTGTAACTTGCTGATTTCTTGCCCAATGACAGGCTCCGTCGGAGGAGGACAGCCTGAAGAGCAGCACTGTGCAGAGAGCCAGCGTGTCAAGGTAGGAGCATTCCTCCACGGCAGGGCAGGGCTGCGGACGTGACTTCAAACACAAAACAAGCACATACGCTGTGGGGACCAAATGGAACCCCTGGTCACAATGTATCTATAAAAAACATTGCATTGTTACTGATAGTAATCTTGAAATTTGGTAAAAAATGCATATTGTGATGCCTTAAAATTTCTTACCATTGAGTAATAATTTGCATAAGATGTTAGAGAAGAACTAGCTTTATGAAAATTTTCTGTTAGTGAAACCAGATTTTTATACATGAGAGTAAGTGTTATGAACATACAAAAATATCCCTTTGTCTTGACTCAAACCTAGACAACTTCAGTTATTTGGGGTAGTATGAATTTTAAGAGAATTTAGAGATTTTTTTTTCTCTTTTTTTTTAAGATATATTTGGAAGGCAGAGTTACAGAGATAGAGGGACTAAGGAAGGAGGGAGGGAATGAAAGAAGTGTCTTCCCTCTCCTGGTTCATTCCCGTAACAGCTGCAGTGGCCGAGGCTGGGCCTGACCCAAGGCAGGCGCTCACCTGGGTCTCCCCCAGGGGTGCAGGGGCCCATGCATTTGCCCATCCCCCCTGCTTTCCCAGATGTTATAGCAGGGATCCTGACCCGAAGTGGAATGGCCAGGACTCTAACCCGGGTAGGATGACCCTGCACATGGCGAGTTGATCCACTATCAATGCCAGCCACAAAAACACTGACCTCTTGTGGTGAGAACAGAAGTAGCTGCGCAGGTCACATACTGCAGCCTCACTGTTTTTCTCTCAAGTACAGATCATTTTGCTTAAGTAACAAGCTGGTTTCTTGTTTTTGTTTTCTAATATGGTAATTGTTTCTGCTGTGTTAGGATGAATATTAGCATCCAATACCCTGTTCAGTTGATTGGCTTCCAAAATTGTTTGATAAATAAAATGAATTGCCATAGGCCTATTCCTATCAAAAACCTGCTTCAAGGAAATGATAAATTAAGGAAAACAATTTGAAGAAATTATATACAGCTATTCTTTTAGATCAGAGGTTGGCAAACGTTTTCCATAAAGTGCCACCAATAAATAATAGGGTTTGTGTGCTGCCCATATAGCAATATCTGTTATAATTATTCAGCACTACTGTATAAACTACTTTTTTAAAAAAGTTTATTTATTTTTGTTTGCAATAGTTTATTTTTTAAAGATTTATTTGATAGGCAGTTAGAGCGAGACACAATGAGGAAGATCTTCGATCAGCTGGTTCACTCACCAAACGTCACAGTAGCCAAGGCTGGGGCAGACCAGAGCTGGGAGCCAAAAGTTCCCTCTAAGTCTCCTCTGTGGTATGGCAGGGGCAAAGTGTGGGTGATCCCAGCGTGCTAGCTAGCAGTTATGCATCCACTGGGATCCCATATGGGTGCTGCTTGTGTCCCACCTGCTCCACTTCCCTTCCAGCTCCCTGCTTGTGGTCTGGGAAAGCAGTAGAAGATGGCTAAAAACCTTGGGACCTTATACCTGTGTGGGAGACTGGAAAAAGGTCCTGGGTCCTGGCTTCAGATGGGCTCAGTTCCTTCCTTTCAGGCAGATGGAAGATCCCTCTCTCTGTAAATCTTTCTAATTAAGAAAAAAAAAAAAAACTTGGACCATCTTCTGCTTTCCCAGGTGAGCTTAGTCAGGAGCTGGATCTGAAAAGAGAGCAGCCAGGACTTGAGCCAGTGCTCACGTGGGATGCTGCTATGCCAGGCCGTGGCCTAACCCACTGTGCCATGATGCCATCCCCAGAATTTTCTCCAAGTTTTTATAGCAAAGAACTTTTTCCCTGTTTAAAATATATTTATACACACATATATATACACACATACATGCATGTATATACATATATGTAGAGAGAAAGAGTACATTTTCTGTGTAAACAATTTCTCAGTGTAATTTTCTGTCATCTGGGTTTTCCCCTATAACTGCTGTATTTGTCATTTTTATAAATCACTTCAAAATCAGTTGTGAAAGAAGCAGGGAACAGATAAATATATTAGACTCAGACTAGTTCAAATAAGGTGCCTATAATAAATAGCACACTGGAAGTAAGAATATATACATAACGGGGTTTCTGCTTGCATTCACGGGGATTGTATAATTTGGATTGCTGCCATGGAAATTTGTCTTGATCCTTAAAAGAATAGCTGTTTGAAAGCATCAGATAACTAGCAGCTAAGAGAAGAGTGTCTGAGCTAGGACTGAGAGAGGCTCAAGGCCCAGGAAGGTGACCCCAGTGTCAGACTGGAGCTACAACTGCAGCATCTAAGTACCAGTTTTGAATTCTTTAATACTCAAAATCCTAACATATAAAGCCTTGGTTTAGAAAATATAAAAGAGCTTTAATGTTATTCAAACTTTTTAATGTTTTTTTCTGGTAATTATAAATTTAAGTTAATGATAAGCATTTTTAAATGAATAAAACAGAATAGTACATAACAGAATAGATTACATATCATAAAGTCAAGTATGGTTTGCTGTAACTTTGCTTTGGCTTGCTGTGTAAAATGATTGCTTATGGGGCTTTCAGTTCAGAACATTTAAAGACATGTAAGGAATCAAAGTTACAGTACATCACATTTGTAAATCTATAGTTCTGGGCTAGTAATATTTCATCCTTTTAGCTCATCCTTGGCACAGGTGGGGGAATGTCTGGCCTGTCCAAGGCAGTTGCAGGAGGGACCTGAAATTCAGCTGACCTATAACTGGATAGTTTTTAAGTTACTTTTTGGATGGCCCACAGATGGTGTTACAAATATCTAAAAGGCCCTTAGGAGAAAATCTGCTCCCCATCCCTAGTAGGGAGATAGAATAGGTCAGTAATTTTCAAATGTTAAAGATACACTGCTGAAGTAGAAACTCAGATTTCCCTTAGATGAAGCGCTTCCTTTCTGTGTTTCAGAGCTGAGTGTATAGTGTCAGTTAAGAAAACAGCTTTTACATAGTTTTACTTTGAAAGTGGGACATGGCAGCCCTTGGAGATGTAGACAGGCTGTATTATTACATCCATAGGTCAGATGTGAAATTGTTATACTGGAGCTGAGATGACGTTGGCAGCATTTTTTAACTGCTAAATGAATGATGATTATATGAAATGTATACCCCAAATTGGCAGTGCTCAGTCAGTTGATTGAATAGGTAAAAGACATCTCTGAAATGCTGCATAGTAAAATGGAATGAAAACCTGAATCTGTTTTATCACGTGTAAAAAGAAGTTATGTACTTCGCCACTTCAGTGTGCGATTGTGGTTGAAGGGCCTAACACCTCTTTGAAGCACAGCCATTTTTATATCATTGTACTTTATAAAATTCCCCTTTGGAGCACTTTAGTGTTGAATTTCATTATTCAAGTACTATTAATATTCTTTATAGACATATATAAAATTGGCATTTTGCTTCTGCATCATTGAAACCAAAAATAATTCGGAACTCGGGTACATGTGCAATCTATGTGTAATCTCAAAAATATTAGATAAACAGGGTTCATTGGAAATTGGAGGGAGGACAACCTGCCTTTCCAGTCTCACTTTAGTTTAAATATTTTGTTCAAGTAGATCAAATTCTTTAGAAAAAGATTGCTTTTTTGTTTGAAAGGCAGAGGTACAAAGAGAAGGGAAATCAGAGGTCTTGCCTGCACTGATTCTCTCCCCAGATGGCCACAATGACCAGAGCTGACGTGCAGCTGGGAGCCAGGAGCTGCCTCAGTTCTCCCACATAGGTGTGGGTGCCCAAGGGCTTCGAGCCATCCTCACTGTTTTCCCAGGCCATTAGAGCGGGAGCAGCAAGGACACACACCTGTGCCCATGTGGGATGCTGGCACTGCAGGCGGAGGCTTCACCTTCCACATTATGGTTCTGGTCCTAGAATTATATTCTCTCTATGCACTTCAACACCACAGTCCTTTAGTATTCACTGTGAAGTAGCTAACAGTAACTGCCATGACTTTTCTATCCACAAGAGGGAGAACTGTACTTAGTAATAATTTTACATTTTATACCTTGTTTTCAGTGCAGCTGAAATTAAGAGTAAGATGCAGAGATTACGTATTTGTTAAACTTGATGACATAGTTTCAGCCTAACTTATTATTTAAGTCTTGAATTGAAAAATGTGTTAAAGACGCTGTATTTTCATATAATTGTTTATTTTGCATGTGTCACTGTTTTTAATGATTAGATCTATGTGGTATTTCAGTAACCAAACAGTACCATTGGTTTTGGCTTTTATTTCATATAAACCAGGTAATGATTCACTGTCTTGCCTCATTAATAAACTGTTCTTAGCTATCATACCATGACTACACCTAGTAGCCTAGGTACAGTATTTCTGCTGACGGCTGTATAATGTGAGGTATTCTCTGGTACGCACACTGAATGCCCAGAGTTGCTCCAAGGAACCAGCCAGCAACTGTCCTCATGCTTCGGACAGGTTCCCATGTGGAACTTTCATTATGGCAAACATCCTGAATGTTTCATGGTGAAGTAAAAGTGGCTAGCTAATTTTGGTGTGTTATTTTTACACCTACCAGAAACCTGCAAAAATCTGTGTGAGTTTAATGCACCATAGTAGGTTAATAACTGAACAGACTGGAAGGAAATAGATATTTTTTTTAAAGCAGGGTAAAGTTCATCCCGCTGCTTAATATAAAAGAATTATAATCTGAGTGGAATGGTGATACTTTGACCAGAAGGACAATCTCACATAATTCAGAATAATTATTTTGGAATCTATCTGTTGCTTGTTATTGGGATGTTACCTTTAAATTTCAAGAGTGCTACCCTTTGAATCTTGTTTATAGTTAGACAAAAACGGGGGCATGTTTGGTTTGCTTTCTGTACTACTATGCGTACAGCAGTCTCTTACAGAGGCAGTAATGGCTGGCTGACCAGAACAGTTGTTCTTACATTTAATGCTTCAGATATTCCTGTACAACAAAGGAGAATATACTGAACATTTTAGTTATCCAGTTGGCAGTAAAGGATCTGAAGAAAAAAAATTAAAAATATCCAAATAATGTTTAGTAGAGAATAAAACAGGAAATTTGCTGTAAAGTAACTAAGTAGTGTCTCTAGCAGTTCAGGTAAAACACCTTTCATTGTAAACCCTGAGATGTATTTTTGAAGTTTTGTTGCTTCTGTTTCATGTAATCCTTCCCTAGCTTCTTTTTCCTTATCAGGAAATCATCTGGCTCTTCCTGTCTCGTGCTGTCATGTCACGTTGGTTTAGAACCAACAATATGCGACAGCCCAGTCAAACATAAAGAATGTAATTCACGAAACCTAAAGCTTAATGTGGATGGGATACACTCAGCAATTGATACATCATTTCAGTTTACGATGTCAAATATCAACAGTAGAAATTTAGAATCCATATATGAATGAATATAACGTGATTCTTGACCAGACTTGCAAATGAAGAGCAGAATCCTTACTACCTACTAATTATGCTAACATCCCTCAACATTACAGCATTGTAATTTTCATAAGAGACCTGTGAGAAACTCGCCGGTTAGAATGTTTCCTTTCATTTTAATCCTTTTAATGGATTATACTTAATTGCTAGAAATTAGGACAGTGTTATTCTTAGATCTTTTCACTCTAATATCTGTCTTAAAAATTCTCCAACTGTTATCTATCCAGACTGAGCCAAAGAATAGATCTGCTTAATTCCCTTTTATCCATGAAAACGAAAAACTAGAAAAAATTTTTATTTCAGTGACAATATGCAGCACGCATACTGGGAACTGAAGAGAGAAATGACGAATCTGTACCTGGTGACTCAGGTACAAGCTGAGCTGCTGAGGAAGCTGAAAGCCCCCGCTGCAGCCAGGAAAGGTAAGGCACGAATGCAGCCCAGATGCTCAGGGAGCAGCGCAGTGTTTCTTATCAGAATTTCATCAGCTAAGTTTGATAAGCCGAAGTACATTTAGTTCACAGTCCACCCGTTTTCTGCTCTGGCTTCAGTCTCATACTGGTCAACTTCACACATAAAGGTGTTGCTGATGTGTTTTTTTCTTCACTACTGTATTCTTTTCCCCTTGTGGCTTTTCTCAGCCAAGTGTTGCTTATGAGTATAAGGCTGAGGTGTTAAGTTTGTTCTAGTTGACCTTTTACCACAACTACTTCATATCTTTAAGGGGAAAAAAAAAAGACACCATGAACCTTTTTTCATTATATTGCTACAGAGTACAACAAAGATGTAGCTTTCTCAGTTTATCAGAAAGGGAAAAAAATTTGATTGTTAGTGACAAAAATTTATAAAAACTGCAAAAGATACTTACCAGAGGAGTGTCTAAGTGCTTTCCCTGTGTCTTTTTTAAACTAAACTGAAATTTTGACTACTTTGCCTTTTATACCTAACTGCTTGCCTAATTAGGCAAACTGTTGGCTTTTGTGTTAGCTAAGAGTAGATGCTTTCACCAAAGCTCTTTACCTTACAGGAAAATCTGTGTGTATTTGGTATAATATAAATGGTTTACTTCTTTAGAATTGCATATTATAAGTTTGAATGCTTTGAAATTTTTTTAAAGAAATGTGATTTCTTGAAAAAAAGACACATAAAATTATTTGTATTCCAAACTTAGAGCACAAGGAAATGTGGTGGAAATATTGCACAGTGGAAGCCTGAAGCCTGTCTCTGAAGAATGGAATACTTAGAACTAGGCACAAATAGTGTGTCAACAAGGCAAGCTCAGGTGGTGGTTCGCGTTGCCCTTTGGTTTTCCAGTGGTCAAGATTATGTATAAGAAGAGTATAAGCTAAAGATAGGAATAAAACTTTAAGTCAGTTAATTTTAAAAAGTAAATTTTCAATATGATTGTTTATGTAACAAATATAGCTTGATGAAAGGACAATGCTCTTGGCATAGTAAGATGACCTACCGGTGGTCATCCTTTAGTTCCTGCTAATGATTTATTTTATGCTGTGGTCCTTAAATGTCCTAGCACATTTCTTAGAACAATGGTAGGCTAAAGGTAACCACTTCTTACTACAGAATTCACTGCTTTGACAAGTAGAGATGAGATTGAATCAGCATTTTGCCAGAAATTGAGCATCATTGTTCCCAGTTCTTCTCCGTCTGCTCTACTCCCTGTCCCATGTGATTTTGATATGGTCAAGCTTTAGTTGCACTTTGCTTAGCTCAAGGATACATTTCTTTTTACCTTAGATTGTGTTAGGATGAATCCTTGATGATAACATACACTTATTCTGGGTGTGGCTTTAAAGCAGTCTTTTTTTTTCTAAGCCATTATGTATGCAATTTTTTTTAACTTGACCTGTATTATGGCCATGTATAATTTACATGTGCCTATTATATGTGTGTTTTGTAAAAAAAAAAAAAATAGGCTTATGTTACAATTTTTTTAAACTGCTTTGTGCATAAAACTGTTAAAACTGGATTTGTTCTCACTAATTGAAAATTACTTTTCTAGAAATAATTTTTGAATCACCTGTAGACAAATGTTTCAATAAGCTGAAGTGTATATTTAAAATTTTTTCAAAATTAACATCCTTAGTGTTCACTGACACCTAAAAATAGTCTTTTAGCCTTTTCTAGCCATTTTATGAGCCAAGAAGAGGATGTTGTATTTTAGCTGCCAGTTTTGAACTTGTAAAAATACACAGTTCTGCATCTTTGAATAACTTACAGGACAGGATTACTGCAATTATATTACAGAAAAGGAAAAGTGAGACTTAACCTCACATTGTAGGCAAATAACTGTTAAGGATCATACCTGAGATGATCATTTATCCCGCAGTCATGGCACCCCTGTGCTTGCAGTGGGGCTTAGACAAATTAGTGAAGTGTTAGAGTATTTTATGATCACAAATGTAGTGAAAACTGACATTAACCTATTCGTTGTTTTTTAGCCTATGGCCCAACAGCCTGCACTGAAGACTTTGGGAAGGACAGCACAAAACTCCACTTGACAAATTTTACTGCATCATACAAAAGACACGCCCCTCTCTCACCAACTAGCAGAGCTGTCTGTCAAAGTACATCTCCCCCTTTTCCAGGAGATACAAAGATTTTATCAGAGAAAGCACTTCTGCAATCATGGACAGATAATGACAGATCCATTCCTAATGATGGTACAAACTTTCAGGAACCCAACTCTTACAGCAGAAGTTCTCTAGAAGATAATTCTTGGGTGTTTCCAAGCCCTCCGAAATCAAGTGAGACAGCATTTGGGGAGAGTAAAAGTAAAACTTCGCCTTTGCCCAATCTGCCATCACTGCATTACTTGGATCAACATAATCAAAACTGCCTCTATAAGAATTAATTCTGAAGAGATTGTTGATTTATCATGAGGATGCTGTATCTCTTGGTAGCTCTCCCCAGAAGTTATTTCACAGAGTGGATTGTGACCGTCTTCAGTGTATATACATTTGAACACATCCTATTTGATATTATGCACTTGATTTACCAATGTGAAAGAAGAGCCTTCCAGCTTCATAGTCAGAATCAGATGTATGCCACACTCCCAACTGAAGGTGTGTTGCAGAAAGACAAGTCTGGCTTTCATAACAACTGTAAAATTTTGCTTCTCAAAAATATGGTTTAGCAAAGTGTATAAAATATTCAAATATCCATTTGTGAAAGTCAAAAAGCACTAATACAAGAGAAAAAACAAACTTGTATGTTTCAGGCTGCATAAAAAGCTCATATGGCAGTGTGAGTAAGTTTCTGTTGACTTTTTAACGCATAGATTTGGGAAATTATTACAGTGGAATAAAAGTATACGCTGCTGCATCAATAATGCTGTTATGTTTCAAAGTGTAAGATATGATAGGTGTAGTCAGTGTTATTTGTTGATACAATGTTATTTGTTGATACAATTGTAATTTTAGAATTACAATTTGAATTTTAAGACTTGAGGTAACTTGCTCAGAGGCCAATTCTGTCTCAGTGCGCTCCTCCAGCCCTAACTAGGGGGAAGAGAGCAATGATGAAGTGTAAGAACTGTGTGATATACGAATAAACTATGACAATATATATTATTCAATTAGAATTAGAAAGACCATCACACAGATCCGTCTGTCGTTTCAGTGTCTGTAATGAAAATGGGTGTGTCATGTTTTTCAAAGGGAATACAGCTCCTGATTACTTGGAACAGCTTACAAATTTTATACTTTGGCTCGATGTATAATCTACTTATCGATAAAGTGATTTTTAACTAGTTGAATTAGGAATTTTTGTTCTAGCACCAAATTTTATAATGTATTGATAATAGTCCAGTAGTGAAATGTCCCCCACCTCTTACATTCTGTGTGGCAAATCAAATTCCTTGTAAAAAAGGAAATTTAAAAATGTGGCTTCACTTGGAAATTTATCTAAATTCAAATAACGTTATTAAGAATGAGTAATACACTACTTACATCTTTTTCCTGGAATAAAGTATTTCATGTTGTGAGACTTTACCCTTTCTGATAGTTTCTTGTATTTTGAACTCTGATATCTAAGATGTCTTGTATCACTGTAGCATACATACAGTGTTCACCATTCACTAGAGATTTCTGCCTTTGTATTATCTTACTTATTCAAGCTTCTGTGATTAATGGAATTGGTTTCAGATGCTGGAATTTATTCTGACCAATGAACATAGCAGACTCAAGGGAATAGAGCCTCCTGCCAAGTGACAGCATAGAACCCAATACGCATGAAACAAATGTTAGAGTCCAGGCTTTAGCTAAAGAGACCAACTACCTGTGTAATGACAGAGCAGCAGGAGCTGTTCCTCATGTGGCCGCATGGGCATGCATGATACAGCTCACTGGTGTGCCTTTATTAAAACCAAGACTAGGAATTTTTCCTTGGTAAAGTTGTCTTACGAGATAATGACACGATTAATATTTTGAACAATGCAAAAAGATTAAAATTTTTATTTGACGTTTAAGTGGATATGAAATATTCCTTCTATATTCCAATATCTGCTTGCTTTTAGTTAATTTGATACAGCAGACATGTAACCAATTTGTTTTGAGTGAATTATTTTCTACCTAAAATAACAGTGATGATAGCTGCCAAACCAGGTATATTGCAAAGGCAATGACTGTTTAAAAAAACTGACATTGCAAATATTTATGGGAAACCATGATATTTTAATACATGTATTCATCTTGTAAAATGTTCAAACACATGTTCTCAACATTTATTATTTCTTTATAGTGAAGAGATTCAACAACTTTTTTCCTGTTTTGAACATGTATATGGTAGGGAGCATGAGAACATATTTTATCTAACTATAACTGCATTAAATAACCTTTCCCCATCCATCTCTTCCCAGGCTATGGCAGCCAGTATTCTACTGTGTGAGAAATTCTCGACAATTTAAAGTGCTAGATAAATTGTGTTAACACTTTGGAAAGATTACCCCAAAATTATTGCCCAGTAAGAAATTCTTAAATCTATACTTGACTATATCTGTTTTAGGTAAGATTTTTTTAAAAATTGATACGGAGTGGTCTACTGATAGTTTATAATGTGAATGTACTTAAAAATGAAAATTTTGTTGACATTTATATTTACTAAAACTGGATACAGTGAGCTTTCTTTGAAAATTTTTTTTCTAAGAACCCAAATCAGCACCATTGTAATGCACAAATAAAAAGACAACAGAACTAAAATAACAAAACCTTCCTCTCAAACCCTCACTGGCTGAAGTGTGTTTGTCTAGGGCTTGTCCCATCCCATAGACGTGTGCTTGGGTTTGATACCCAGTTCTAACTCTTGTGTAAACAGAGTGGTGATGACTCAAATAGTGTGGATTCCTGCCATTCACGGGGAAGACCTGAATTGTGTCCTGGCCCCTGTCCCAGCCACAGCTGTTGGCATTGGGAGGAAGGAACCAGCAGACTGAGTTCTTGTTTCTTCTATTTCTGCCCTCAAGTAACAAAAAATACATCATGAAAAATTTACATTTCTAAAAGTAACACTGAGTTGTTGCCAACAGACCTGAATCTACTGAGCACAGCCATAGCTCTGACCCATTACAAAACCAAAATGAGTAGGGAAAAAGACCTCAAAGAGCTGAGATATGACAACAAAGTAATGATGTCATCCAGACAGGCCACTTAAAGGGAAGCTTAATAACTTAAAAGACCATCGCTGGTCACTAACAGGGAACAAAAGCAAAGCGACCAGTACAAAAAGTACCAGACTTACTATGAAAACTTGTGTTCATTTGGAAAGCTGTGATGTATGGTTTAATTTGACCTCATGGAACAGGATTGTATTAAGCTAACAATATGCCGTTTTGAGGATTAAAATACATGCACGATTTAGGTCTGATCATTTTGTTTACATTTCCTTGAACTGTGGGCACAGAAGGCCTGGTCTAAGATGAAGAACTGAGTGATGTAACATCTAAGGAGACCCCACTCATTTCATCGCTCTTGCAGGATTGTCATGTACCTCATCTGTTGTCCCTTGATGGAGACGAAGGAGATGAATGGCACTAGCCTGCCATCCCCCTGCTTGCTAAGTTGTACCTAATTTCAGGTTCAGTTAAAGGATTAATATTTTCACACCTCCATAGGTAAACTGTCCATACAGAATTCAAGGTGGTTGCTTTTATTGAAAGTCATAAAACACGGTATTACAATCATTGCTTTGCCTTTCCTTCATTTGAATTACTAGACGTGAGAATCAGTAGCCAGTTGTCCTAGTGTTAGGACGCCCGTTAATAGTGAGGTCTCAGGTGCTATACTCTGAGGAATACAAACAGCAGAGCTGGCCAAAAAGGAGTGTTGGGCTTGTGTGTCTATGTTGTGTGGCCTTCTTAGGGTTCTGTATTGTGTTTCTTTTGTCTCTAAGCTCCATCCTTTGCATCCATTTGTATTTCAAAGAAAATCTGAGAGTCATTCAATAGTAAATGTGAAACTTGCAGCATCCATCTTTAGGGACCTATTTCATTTAAATTAAAACAGCAAAAATCCTTATTGCCAAGTGGTTTGGACACCAATGAAAATCTTGTCTAAGTGGATAGTTGTAATTACAAAGGACCATGTAAAAATACACATAAATTTACTTACCTGGAAACTAGTTAGGATGGTTGTTGTGAGTTAATCGTTGATGAATACAAAAAACATGATTTTTAATGTTATTGTTCAACCTTGGACTAAATTATTGCATGTGACAATTTTTCACATTGCTTCTTGAGTCTCTGTGTAATGGTAATATAAAATATATTTTAGAAACTTCAATGATTTAAGTAAAATTCATGAGTACTTACCTCCCTGTTTCCAAACAGGCCTTCAGTAATAATGGTAAGTCCCAATTATAGAGCATTTACCATATTTGAGGCAACTTCTTATACATTATCATATACGGTAATAATGTTCAGTAAACTAACAAAACCTGAAGTTTACTTCCACAGGTATACTGTTAATAGTGGTAGAAACAGGAACTAGTCTGTGTCATGGCCATGGTACAGCACAGTTCTACCTTTGTTCTACTTTCTTACTTTTCTTTACTTTGCTTCCCAGGATCAGCCGTTAGTCTACATACTGACACAAGGTTCATATGGAGCAGAACACCAGTATTGCTTCTACAGAAGAGCAATCCTGAAAGAACTAAAACATCCAGAGTGATCACTGACATTTACTTTTATCTCATTTCATCAGGCAGCACATTAAAATAAAGATCTTTATTCTAGGTGATACTTTCATAATTAGGATGAAACAAATTTGTATCTTGAGTCCATTATCCAGGAGATTTAGACTACAAATGCCTTCTATGGACGTTAGTCTCTGAGTGTCACTGGAATATTTTCTACATGCTGGTAGGAAGCTTCTGTAATCTTTTCTTAGTAGGAATTCCAGTTTTTCTGAATTCTTCCCTTTCCTTCAGGTACTCCATTTTGCATTCTTCATAAAAGGCTGGATCTTTATAGCTAGAAGGAAGGATGAAAATATTTTTAAATGAATAACAATGCAAATGTTCACAGACTCAATCTTTAGTGATGTCACAAAATTCCCTGAAGATAGGCTACTACACTACAGGGAGAAAAGCGAACTATTGGTTGTTTTTCACAGAGGTGGAACTGTCCCAAGCAGAGCAATGAGAACTCCTGTCCTCTAGGGGCGCATGGTGCTACAGGGATGACCATGTGACTGCATGACAATGTGCTCTAACAGAAGTCTGCCCAGTATACCATGGGAACTGGAAGGGGCAGGTATGTCTGACACGGAGAAATGCCCAGGTTTCATTTGCAAGATTTGATAGGACTTAGCATAAAAGGCGCGTATGGGCATGTGGATGAAGAAGCAGTGTAAAAATCTGCAAGTAGATTGCTACCAACAGGAAATGATGCACAGAGAAGAGATAAAAGTGGAATGGGAAAGAGCCAAATCGTAAGTCATTTACACCATACTAAGAATTACAATCTGTCCTGAAGGATGTTGTTAGCAAAGCAACTACAAAGTCAGTGTCGGAGTTTGATGGCACGTAGCAGGGATGCTGAAAGGGGCCAGTGTGCTTTGGAGAAGGAAGTACAGTAATCCAGATACGTCGTGATGGGGTACTCGGTCAATGAAGAGCTGTAGAAAAGACGAGATCACAGGAGATCTAAGAAATCAACAGGAAATAACCAGTTAGGGGTAGGGGAGAAGACGCTGGATTCCAGATAACTCTGATTTACAAATACATTTGAGGAGGAAGTAGCAAAAGGCAAGTTCAGTTACAGACCTGAAGAAAGAAGTACGACATATACACCCAAAGTCTGTGAATGCTAAATGAAGTTTCTCAGACAGGAATTAGAGGGGAGCAAGGGAAACCCCAACTGTAAGAAGTGAGCTGAGGGAATAAGTTTGAGAAGTATGGGGAATGTACGGCAAAGAGTAAAATCAAGGAGGTCAGAATTTTAAGAAGGGATTGTCAGAGAGAAGATAAAAACTTAGATGTAGCTTGCATGAACCCAGTAGACCCTTCAGGAAGAGCCATTTCAATAGAGCTAGGGCAGAAGTCAGACCACATGGTGGGGACTGAATGAAGGTAGGAGGCAAAAACACAGGAGCACAAGTCATTTCAACACACCAGCATACAGGGAAACCTGGAGAGGTGTAGTTAATACATTCATTCCATGGATTTCAACAGCAATTAAAGCAGAGCAGTTTCTTAAACAGCAAGAAATACTATTATGTATATGCTGCAACTTAAGTAAAATTTTCCTTAATATCCACTTCCTTTTAGCAAATGATCCATCTTGGCTTCCTTCTGTGTGTATCTCTTTGAAACAAATAATAACCACTCCCCACCTTTGTCCACCAAAAACTCCAAGAGTTAACACTCCTCTCGTACCTGTGATGTGCTGGGTGTGTTTGTACACTGCTACCCCACAACTGTCACACCGGACACAACTGCCTCCCTTCCCACAGGGGAGGCACCTGTCCAGGCTGGAGAGCTGGCTGAGATGCTGAGCATCCAGCTCCTACCCAGCCAGTCCCCCAGTGACAGCGCTGAGCTAAGTTAAAACAGGAAGCCAGGAACGTATCAGAGCTGCATCTGGAGCCAGAACAGGCATCAAACCCAGCCATCTTCAGTTATTTTTGTTTGCTTTATGTAGTAGGAACTTTTTTTTTTCAAAACTCTCCATTTACATGAATTTTGTATATTTTTGCACCACAATCTTTTGAGATTATTCCACGAAGTTCCCTCCTGTGTCAAGAGTAAGTAAAAAATGCTAAATATATGGAACTGAATTGACAAATTCTGCCACAAAGGGAAAAAAGTTTAAAAGATTATTTCACTCATTATAAGCATCTCAGGAGCATGCGAGAGCAGAATCAGAAGAGCTCTAAGTCCCAGAATGAACTTGTCCTCCCCCCCAACTTTCCCCCGCAGTTACTGGGTGGCCAATCAGGGTTGCTGTTGGCAGGACAGGAGGACAGGAGAACACCAAATCCTTAAAAGAATAATCTTCCAATTCTAGAATTCTAAAAAAAAAAAAAAGTCCCCACAATTCTTATAGAGAATAGAATATTCAGATAATCATTACTTTTAAAATTTAATCCAGTAAATATAGTACACTGGCACATAAAAGCAGAGAGAGCAAAATAGAATGACAACAAGTGCAGAGCTGAACCAACACCTCTCAGCCAAGAGTAGCATTCACTCTAACACCCATCCTACAATATTAAATCAACAGGGATTTATAACATGGGGAGACGAAACAGTTACACTCAAAATCATGTTCACTCTGTAGTTTAAGTTCATGAACCTAGGGAATTATGTTTAAATGGATCTGACCGTCTGTGAGGTATGTGCACAACTGTATCCTGCATGTGACTTACTGAACTGTCCTGGGAAACAATTTACATTACTCTGGTGAGCCACAAAGCTAGATTCTGAAGTCTCCTTCCATCTGAAGAAATATATGCAGTCACATAATTGCCGGCTTCACACTTTTGGTCAAGATAAAATGCTGACCAAGCTGAGTCATAAGTTTGTTGGATTTTAAAAGAATAATCTTCAACATATTGAAAGCTCAGAATCGGTCAGAGTAAGAAGAACCTCATAGGGGAAAGCATATATTATGTATAATAAATTTCACTCTTAATAGACATACACGGGCACAAATGCCAAGGGAATTACTTACTAGGCAGTTAGACATTCTTTCAGTGCAGAATTTTCTTTCCGACACTTCACTACCATAAGGAGTCCAGATTCCTTGCAACATTTGGTAAAATCTGAAATTAAAAGATGTAGTCACATTAACATAATCTTAACAGCTCTAAAATATTTAACATCTAGGTTACACTTGGCACACAGGATGTCATCCACACGATACAAACAAATGAAGCTTGTGAGGAGGGAGAGAACCTCAGACTGAGTGTGGAAACTTCAGAGACAGGATGCAGGGTTTGAGTAGGCTTTCTAGTGCAAAGTGTATTGCAGAAGAAATAAACAGGGTCAAAGGGTACCCTCACGGCATCCTTCCCAGCTCTGCCCACCTTCACTGTACATGGCAAAGCCAGGGGATCCTTCCATGATTAAATCAAAACATTCTCCTAGTGCCATCCTTCCATGGTGCCTTATTCTCTGATCAAAATACCTAGCTATCCCCACTTGCTAATTTTTCTACTTAAAGCACCACATTAAGATTGACCAAAGCAAAAATTACAGTTTCCTATGAAAACATGGACAGTCCTCAAAGGGAGTACATCTGTTAAGTTAATCCAGGGTTTCCTAAAGCTGGATAAAGACTCTCCAAGTTCAACAGTGCTAAGGAATTACTGCTCCACTGTCCCCTCATGACACCTCCACAGAACAGTTATCCAGACAATATGAAAATATGCCAGCTAGACTGAGCCCGGTCTTTTCCTGCAAAACAAATACAGGATAATATCCAGAGTTTACTGATTTTCACAGACCCCATATTTTTTACTGACTTAGAAAAATTTGTAAAAGAATATTTAGGCAATACACTGTGGTATGAATATAAACATTCTTACCAGTGAGACCACGCAAGATAGCACACAGTAAAGGCATGATCTATTTTCACATCTGTCCAAATCTCTTCAGGATTAACTGCCTGGCAAGCAACCTCAAACTGTTTATAAGGCTTTTGTCAATTGTTTAGCAACAACATGTTAATGAGGCCTTTCGTTTACCCTACAATAGCAAACATTCATATGATAGTTTTTAGTTTTCTATAAAAATATTCTAAAAGAAAACCCTCATGAACTACTTCCATCTTTTTAAAATTCATAACATATAATATTAAACTATACAAATGAAAATTATAACCATAAAACTATTTGCTTATATAAATTAGATAATTAAAAGCAGTTTATTGGGCCCAGCATGATGGCTCAATTGACTAATTATCCACCTTGAATCTGCTGGAATCCCACTTGGGTGCAGGCTTGTATCTTGGCCTCTCCATTTCCCAACCAGTGTCTTGCTTGTAGCCTGGTAAAACAGAGAAGATGGTCCAACATCTTGCGACCCTGCACCCATGGGAGAGACCCAGAAGAAGCTCCTGGCTCCTGCTCCGATCAGCTGCAGCCATTTGGGGAGTGAGCCAGAGGATGGAAGATCTTTTTGTTGTTCTCTATAAATCTGCCTTTCCAATAAAAATAAACATTTTTAAAATAAAAGATTGTATATTTTTTATCAGTTACTGAATCATAAGTTTCAAAATATAGAGCTGACGGGGCCCGGCGCAGTGGCGCAAGTGGTTAAAGGTCCTCGCCTTGCACGCCCGGGATCCCATATGGGCGCTGGTTCTAATCCCGGCAGCCCCGCTTCCCTTCCAGCTCCCTGCCTGTGGCCTGGGAAAGCAGTCGAGGACGGCCCAAAGCTTTGGGAACCTGCACCCGCGTGGGAGACCCGGAAGAGGCTCCTGGCTTCGGATCCTCAGCATAGTATCGGCCATTGCGCTCACTTGGGGAGTGAATCATCGGACGGAAGATCTTCCTCTCTGTCTCTCCTCTCTGTATATCCGCCTTTCCAATGAAAAAATAATAAAAATAAATCTTTAAAAAAATATATAGAGAGAGCTGATGACATAATGAAAAGATCTCCCTTCATATACAGGCATTCTGCAGTTTGATATCTGTAATGTAAATTAAAATACAACACCAAATTTCGTCAAGCAAAGCTATGTTTCATGTGAAGGCTTCTGCAGTGAACTGTCTAATGCCAAGTCCCTGCAGACAGTGCCTGAGTGCTGTGCCACTCTGAGTAATCGTCATCCCTTCTGGAAGCTGTGAAAAAGCTCCTGGTGACAGCAGACCAGCCTCCCTCGCCAGCTTCCCAGGCTGCGGGGAAGGCCTGGCCCAGGCACACACAAGGAAGGCAGCATTTTCCGCTCTCCTTTCACTGTTCAGCAGAAGGAAACCACAGCTGTGGAGCTCATCATCCTGGAAAAGCCGCAGACAGCACTGAATCACATGAAAGATTTGGAGGGCAGACACTATGTACGTTTGCTTGTAAATTTTGGTGACAAAATTAGATCCTTGCAACTTCTTTATCAATGATCCTAGTAATCTGACTTTAGGAAAGAATCTAGTCTAACTTAGAGTTGGTGGAAGATCTCTTTCTCTCCATTTCTTCTTATGTCTCTGCCTTTCAAATAGATGGAAAGGAATATTAAATAAAATTTAAAAAGCTTACACTGCTGCAGTTTAGCATCCCTTCCCTTAGAAAACAATATCCATGAAAATAATAACTCCTTCAAATACAATGAAAGAATTGTTTCATCCAGTTCAAATATAAAAAATAACGATGTAGGTTGGCTTTCTTAATACATTCTCATTGTATGAAATCACTAATAGAGCTGGGTAGCCTAGCAGTTAACAGGATGAGGATGGCGGGGATGCCTGGGTACCCTCTCAGAATGAGTGCGGTCAAACGGGTGGGGACCTGGCACCCCTATAGGAGACCTTGACTGCATTCTGAGCTCCTGGACTCAGCATGGCCCAACTCAGGTTGTGTGGACATTCGGGGAATAAGTCACGAGACTGAAGCACACTCTCTCTCCTGCTTTCAAATAAATGGGGAACAAAAATTTAAGACAGCAATTCATCGCTATTCTTGCTCTCATCCGTTTTCATTTGAAATTTAAAAACATCTTCATGTCAGTGACTTCTGCCATATCTTGTATCTAATAGTCACAACAACCACCAAAATGAAAATATATGCCACTAAATACTATGCAGCCATCAAAACAAAACCCAGCACATTAACAGAATGATTCCCCAGACTGAAAGTGAAAATAGCCAAGCACCGGAGACTGCACACAGAACGCTCTCATTTCTGTCTAGAATACAAGCAGCAGGTTTGTTGTCCACAGGCGCACTCCTGTGCGGTGTGTGTGCCCCGACAAGCACAAAGTGCCTGTGGCAGAAGAAAATTCCAGTGCTGCGCTTAGCTCGAGGAGAACCGAGAGTCTGGAACAAGGACTGAAGAAGCATATTTGCATTTGACACTCTATGCACTTAAAAAAAAAATGTCCTTTTTGGTGCCAGAGAAGGAAGAGTGCAGAGCAGCTAAGAGAAGCCTTGACGAGCCCAGTGAAAGAGGCCGCTCTTAATTTTTTTCTTTTCTTATTTCTTTCCCCTTTTTTTCCTGAAATGCTGTATACTAACAATTGACTGGGGGACCCCTCAGTGTATTTAAGAATTCTCAAACATCACACTCTATAAAGATGCTTTTGCGTGTCTAGTTTAATTTCATTAGATGCTAACTGTTCTCAAATGAAGGAATTGGGCATTCCTTTTCACACGATACATCCGATTCCCATTCAGCATCAAGCGGAGAGCGCTCTGCCCAGGTAAAATGACACTATCCAGAGTCGCACTCCTGGCTTTCTTTTAATTTAACACGGTCATACCAACTGCCAAAACAGGAGAGATCTGCTAACAACAATATGTGCTACCTTGCTAGCACATAGCTCCTACTCCTCCGTTTCAAATAGAAAAAAAAAAGGAGATAAAAGACATGAAATGTTAAATTTAATTAGACATCTAATAAGTAGAATATCCCTAGTTAACAAGACAAATCGATCCTTTCAGTTCTGGCTGCAGTTTATTTAAAGACTTTACAATTTTACTACTTAAGAGCCAGTCCTATGGAGGTGTTATCTCACCATTTATATTTTCACAACACTTATGATATTGCTATCACACTCTTAAAATAAATGAAAAGTCCATGTCACATTTCAGACCAATAGAAATGCTAAAGATTATTTTTATTTCTGGCAATAAACATCAGAATAATTCTCTATTGCTCACTTCCTTCTTACGTTGTAGCACACAAAAGAAAGTAAAACTAAGATTCTGTTTATGTTCCAAGTATACATGGAGAGGTTTGATCACTTTAAAATTAGACACTAGAAAATACGTAATAAAATGCTGACAGTAACAGCATCTTATGACAAAATTATTATGCCTTTAGTTTTCTACTAAACTGTAATTTATTAGCTTACTACTATAAGATTAGTCTGTACACAGAACGAATTTAGTGGTGCATTTAATGAGACAAGAAGGTAGAAGGATGAACATGAAAAGATCATTTTATAGTGCAGTGCAAGAGCTATTTGATAATTCTGGCACAGTACAAAACAAAAGCTTCTGTAGATTGATCATGGTTCAGTTGACATCACTGAATATCTAATACCTCCAACTCAATTAATTCTCACCTGATTAAGATCAGACTGATATTCAAACTAAATCATCTCTCCAGTCAAGTAGAAATCAGTATTTCTGATTTTACTTTTAAATTACAATAGAAAATAAAACGCATGCATCTTCAATATGCCTGGAGTAGCTTTTCTATTCTAGCCTGCCATGGCATGGATAACACAGTTGATTGAAGAATTATTCTAATTTGGGCATCAATATGTAGCAAAATCTGATTAATCTGAACACAGAAATGGAATGAAGTAATTAAATATATCTTACATGGGGCAAAAAGAAAATTGACATAAAATAAACTTGGCTTCCTTAAAACAAACCTCACTGTTTATCAGCTCAAGTAGTTAGGAATACAATTTTATTAAAGATTGATTACTCTGAGAGAAGGGGTTCATTTCAGGCACAGCTATTCATGGTGAGCAAGGCACACCCTCTTTCCAGATCATTCTTTTGCTCACACCACTACATCCCAAACGCAGGCACATGCCTGAAGACAACCAAATCATTTCAATATGATTTTTTTTCCTGAGAAAAATGGAACATGGCCCATCTTTGCTATGGAGGAAAATCAGTGAATCCACAAACCAAAAAAGGCTTACATATTTGTAACTGTTGCAAAGATAACCTAAAATAATTTCCCTCCCATCGTTGGAATGTCTAGATTTAAGATGAACAGTAAAGCCAAACTGTTGGATTAACTAAATAGAAATAATTGCTTTGCTTGTTAGCAAACTCAATAATTCAGACAAAAAATAAGGATTTTCTCAAATTTAAATGATATGCTTAAGGAAGCAACATCATAAGTTAATATACATTTAATTTTAACTGAAAATAGTAGAAGTTAGAGACTAATATATGGCAAACAATTGTGCATTAAATATTAAGTAGATGTAAGTGCACATTTTATACCAAATATATTATTTTAAAGCTTACAAACTAGATTGTTAACCACATATTAAATAGTCATGGTTTGTTAAAGTTACCTTAAATGTGGTTTTTTTCTGTGTCTTTTACACACATGTATCTTAGAGAACAGAGTAACAGAAACCTAGGTTTATGCAAATTAATCAAGCATAGATTTACATAACATATATCCGATGAGAAAGAGCTACAGAGGCTACTGCCAGCTGCCGGAGTCCAGCAAGCAGCCTGCAGCACTGTGGCAGCAGTGGGCTCAGCTGCCCTCACGGCAGCATCCCTTACTGAGCACTGCTTCAAGTCCTGAATCCTTTGCTCCCAACCAAGAGAAACAGCAGATCCTGGATCAAGAACTCTGGCTCTGTCTACCATGTGGGGGACCCAAATGGAGTCCTTGGCTCCCAGCTTCAGCCTGGCTCACACCTGGCTCACACCTGGCTCACACCTGGCTCACACCTGGCTCCCAAGGCAGTGAAACAATGGATACAAGAGTTCTCTCTCTCCTTCCCTTCCTTTCCCACTCCCTTTCTGTTATCTGCCTTTCAAATGAATAAACAAGGGCCCGGCATGATAGCCTAGTGGTCAAAGTCCTCACCTTGCACGCCCGGGATCCCATATGGGCGCCGGTTCTTATCCCAGCAGCCCCGCTTCCCATCCAGCTTGCTGCCTGTGGCCTGGGAAAGCAGTCGAGGTTGGCCCAAAGCCTTGGGACTCAGCACCTGCGTGGGAGACCCAGAAGAGCTCCTGGCTCCTGACTTCGGATTAGTGCAGCTCCAGCCATTGAGGCCGCCTGGGGAGTGAATCATCAGACAGAAGATCTTCCTCTCTGCCTCTCCTCCTCTCTGTATATCTGACTTTGTAATAGAAAAAAACAACAACAATAATAATAAAATGAATAAACAAATCTTAAAAAAAAAAAAGGGATTTTTAGAAATGTTACCTACAGACTGGAACTAAGGGCCTGAAAATAAGAAACGTTAGGGTACATGGGCCCGGCGTGGTGGCGCAGTGGTTAAGGGATCCCATATGGGCGCCAGTTTTAATCCCGGGGCCCCACTTCCCTTCCAGCTCCCTGCCTGTGGCCCAGGAAAGCAGTCGAGGACGGCCCAAAGCTTTGGGACCCTGCACCCGCGTGGGAGACCTGGAAGAGGCTCCTGGCTTCGGATCGGCATAGCATCAGCCGTTGCACTCACTTGGGGAGTGAATCATCGGACGGAAGATCTTCCTCTCTGTCTCTCCTCTCTGTATATCCGCCTTTCCAATAAAAAATAAAATAAATCTTTAAAAAAAGAAATGTTAGAGTACAATACCCTCCAATATTTATACACTCTGAAGCTAGGCAATTATACAAACTGCAAGTTGGTACATTTGCATATTAAATGCAAAACATACTCTCTAACAAAGGGCGTCATGCTTTTTCTTTTTGACTCACAACAAGCTTTTGTTTGACTTGTCTCACTTAAGACCAAACACAACTTCAGGGTAACATTTGTCCAATACATGTAACTATATACATATATATACAAAACACACACACACAGGTACTACACACTTGGTTACATAAACACATAACCTGACAGCGCAAGCATGAAGTCCGTCATGAGTCACAGTCCCATGCTGACCGGTGCCGCTGCCGTGACCATCCCCCATCCCACACCCCTGTTTACCTTACGGGATGGAGACACAGTCATCAGATCTGAGAATGTATCCTTTCTTAATGTTAGAATTTTTTAAAGCTATCACAATTTTCAAGAGCTACCTTTGCTTTCTAAAACAGTACAGAGAGCTAAAACAAGCCTGCATACCGGCCCCAGACACAGGCTGGCAGAGGTGTCATCCGCTTCAAAGATTTCCTTGATGGTGTCAGCTTTGGGACAAGCCCTGCTCCCCAACCCATGTCCTGCCCCACCAATAACTACTAGTGCAAATGCCTCCAGTCATTCTAAACAGCATCACAGAATGTAGGGGCAGAAGAACGCTTCCCACAGGCCTTCTGGCTCTAATCCAGCCTAGTTCAAGGTCTACCGCAGTCCTGAGAGTCTGCCTGGGCTGTGGTAGAAATTGCTGCATTTTACCCCTTTCGGGAACCAACAACGGTGTTGCATAAATGCATAAAGTGAATACTTCCTTCAATCCCACACGCGACAGATGCTCAGCCTCTCCAAGGTAGGCTGAGAAATACTTCTGGTGACAATGTTTGAAGGACACTACTTGAGTAATTCATCAGATGTCTACAAAGAAAGACCGTGGACAGTGTGTTTGCTGCCCTCAGGAAGTTCCCAGCACAGAGGCAAAGCGATGAGTAAATAGCGGTAAAAGGAATAGATGCCCCAGGAAGCCACATGCAACGACTTGTAACAGGAAGATGTACTAGGAACAGGTGTGGTTACTGGAAAGGCAGCGCGTCACCCAAGGCACTGGCCACACATCTACAAAGACGGATGCAACAATCTCAAGACACACAAAACAACATTGTCTATTTTTTTTTCCTATTGACTAGTCTGTTAATCAGCTGGAAGTACAAGTGAGGATATAATTATTCGAAATATTTCTAGTAAGCCTACGCAGTAAGATTTCAAGATAATGAGTGTTAACTGTACCGATGGATAAAGAATTATGACAAACCAGTTTGACTTAAGAAATTACTGCTCCTTGGTGGGGGAAGAGGACTCTGTTCAATACTGAAGTGCCCTGGTTCCAGATCTAGCTCTGCTTCCAATGCCAGCTTCTGCCTAACTCACCGCTGGAAAGGCGGCAGGAGATGGCTTAAGTATGTGGGACCCTGCCACCAGTCCTCTCGGACCTGCCTCTTGGCTCCAGCCTGGTCCAGCCCTGGCCGGTGGGGAAATCTGCCAAGTAAAGCAAAGGATGGAAGATTGGTGGCCTCTCTGCTTTGAGGGGCTACTTCTAAATAAGAATTTCACTTTTGCTCCGCATTTCACTAGGAATGGATATCAAAAAATTAGAACTGAAACAACTGCTCTTCTCAGGATTTAAAACCTGAGCAAAAGCAGGAAAAGTGGCGGCCGCGGAGTTTCATGGTAGATTCCAAAAGAATATTTTTAAATTTTAAAACAGAATTTTAACAGGGTTGACTGAAATAAAGAGAAATAAATTAATGCTAAATAATTACTAAAGAAAGGAAGTTTTGTTTATTGAAATGAATAATTCAGTGTTTTCCAAAGTAAATTCAAGCAGCATCTGCTTTGCTGACATCAAGCTAAAACGAGCGCCCTCCAAATGTACAAACTTTGAAATGAGAGCATCGTCATACTCTTCACATATCAAGCAGAAAGATGATGTGTGCTACATAACTTCCAGCTTATGTATAAAATATTACATGCTTACATTAGTTACCAGCCAAGCAGTTAAGGAGTTTCAGTATGACATTTTTCACAGGGGTATACTTAACTGGATATATGCATAATTCCTGCCTCTTAAGACTTGGAACAGCTGGGGCAAGAGAATGAATTGTCAGATTTCTAACAATCTGTTCCCTACCTACTTGATCCCAGATTTTATTCAGATTTCAAAATGAATCCTGTGGCTGACTTTTAACTCGGTGAAGTCCCATTTCTGCCTCCCATTTGTTCTCACGTAAAAACAAAGAGTTCTTTCTTCAGAAAGAAACGGATTCCAAGTTAAAAAGAACAAATATACTGGAGAAAAACCGTATATACCCTAAATTAAGCTTATTTTTTTTAACAAAATAATTAATTCTTAGTTTCCATAACAGATTTAAACTACAGCAGCTGATACAAAACTTGAAAACTGAAATGTCATATTAGCCTGAAAGAGAAACATAAAATTAAATCAACTCCAAACCATCAAATGTTAAGACAAATGAAAGCCAGGTTCCATAGTTAAGCAATATAGGAATGAAAAGGTAAATTCAGTTAATAGTATACCCCTCCCAGCTCCCCACCCCGAGTACTCGGCTATTTTGTTAAATAAATCACATCAACATACACTTTGAACCTAAATCCTCCATTTTGCTTAAATCCAAGAACACAATGAAAGTTACCAAAGACAGGGAAATGAGGTTTACATAGCAGTTTTAAGTGTGTAGAAATGTGGGGTGGTGGTCCTGATGCAATGGCTCAAGTGACTAACCCTCTGCCTACAAGCACCAGCAGCCCGCAAAGCGCACTGGTTCAGATCCTGGCGGCACCACTTTCCATCTGGCTCCCTGCTGATGGCCGGGGAAAGCAGTGGCAGACAGGGTCCAAGTGGCAGACTTGGGATCCAGCCTCCACGTGGGAGACCCTAAGGAAAGCTCCTGGCTGCCGGCGTGGGATCAGCTCAGTTCTGGCTGTTGGGGCCACTTGGGCAATGAATTAGCAAAAAAGAGATCTTTCCCTCTGTAAAATCTACCTTTCCAATAAAAGTAAAAAAAAAAAAAAAAAAAAGTTTAAAAAAAAAGGCATAAAATGACTGGAAGCTCCTGAGCAATTCTTGGGATTAGTGGTGTTGCTACTTTATGCTGATTTAACTTATGCATATTAATTTTTCCCTGTAGCTTTTCAATTCATAAATCACTTTATTTCTTTCATTTAGGAAGCACAGGTGCATTACTTCTTAACTCCTGGTACATAGCTGTATAAGTGCTTCCTCTTTGTAAAAATCTATCAACTTGCGAATATTTCTCCCAGATCCATCTAAACGGCTCATACAAGTTGACTTGTCCTCCGCTGTAGCAAACAGGAGATTATCTAACAAAAAAAGAAAATACTATGCCCCAATTCTGCTACTTACATAACTTAGAACTTGATAAAATCATTCTGTAAGAAAATAAAGCAATTACAGGAAAGTCTGCATAAGCATTTCTCCTATTTTGCACACGTAACTACTGAGCAAGGTTTTCATGAAGGCATTGTCAACCACATAACTTTTTTTTTGACAGAGCTAAGCTATGTAACTACCCCACAACTAACGCTGACAGGTTCCATGTGTCAAGTTAAACTAGAAGAAGCCTGTCGTAACACCCTGTTAACCAGACACCTCTATTTTGAAACTCTTTATTTTTTTAAATAAATGACTAGCTTCATATGCATTTTAGCCAATTAAAAGGTTCTTTAAAATACAATTATTATTTCTCCTTATCTAAAATGCAGAGTTCAAGTTTAATCTTAAATCTAAAATGTTTATATTTTTATAAAAACTGAACATATTTTACAGGATAGAGTAGGTTTGCAAGCTTTTAGAAGGAGACATTTATTTGAAAGCAGAGTGACAGAAAAGAGAGCAAGACACATCCTGGGCCAGTACACCCCAGATGGCCAGAGCAGCTGGGATGGAGCCAAGCCGAGGCCAGGAGCTCCGTCTCATCTCCCCTGGAGAATTCAGTGTCTGAGCTGTCATCCAGTGTTTCCTGTGCAGAGCGAGGTGAGCGGGGACTCCACCAGCATTCTCACAGGGAACAGACATCCAAGAGGCCCTTTCACTTGCTATGCTGCATCCTCCACCACCTCCCCATGCAAGGAAACATCCAAAAGGTATAGATTTGTTTCACACACACAAAAAAAGGAAATTTTCATTAGATGTTGAATATCTGCTTCTCTTCTACTTTACAGTGAACAGGCCCAGACTCACTCTTGTCCAAGATGGTTAGCTTGAAGCCCTATAGAACAATTATAGCACTTAACTTTTTTTTTTAAAGATTTATTTATTTTTATTAGAAAGGCGGATATACAAAGAGGAGGAGAGGAAGATCTTCTGTCCGATGGTTCACTCTCCAACTGACCACAATGGCTGGAGCTGAGCCAATCCGAAGTCAGGAGCCAGGAGCTCTTCTGGGTCTCCCATGCGGGTGCAGGGTCCCAAGGGTTTGGGCTGTCCTCAACTGCTTTCCCAGGCCACAAGCAGGGAGCCGGATGAGAAGCAGGGCTGCCGGGATTAGAACTGGTGACCATATGGGATCCCAGGCATGTGCAAGACGAGGACTTTAACCACTAGGCTATGATAGTCATGCCGGGCCCAGCACTAACTTTCATTTCAACTAGACAAGAGAAAGAAAACAAAACTGCATCCAATTGTAAGGATGCAAAAATAATAAAACTGATGCACTTATCTCCTCACAAAACTTACTATTTCTAATAAAGTCTTGTAGGCAATCCCTACAGGCATGATTAGTACCAACATGGGAGTGTCAAATGTGGAAAAATGGAGTTCAAAGACAATATAAATTTTTCATGAACTTTCTAATAGATATACTAAGAAATGACTGACTTATGTTCAATATCATCAAAATGGTCTCCCATCCAAGTACTAACCAGGCCCGACCCTGCTTAGCTTCTGAGATCAGACGAGATCGGGCGTGTTCAGGGTGGTATGGCTGTAGACCAATATCATCAAAATGGTACAATGATCGGGGGAAAACATTTCCAAAGTTTCAAGTTTAAAAAAAATTTTTTTTTTCAGTTTTAGGGTAGGATGACATTTGATCAACTCAGTGTGGTGAGTAAGATGATGAGACATGACATAACACCTCAAAGAATCTTAACCCTGAGCCAGTCGCAATGGCAAGGAGCTCCCGGCGTACCTGCGCTCATCGCTGCAGACCTCATATCAGAGCCATCTAGCTACAGAGAGGAAGTCAGGAGAGTGAGAGATCTAGAACCTACTCTGTGTGTAACACCTCAATACATGCTAACCACAACTTGGACATCTACCCAGGTAATCTTGGGGTTGGGGAGAGGGAATTACAGTTAAATTTTATCAGAAAAAAAAGGCTAAGAAAGTTAATGAAAGAAACTATGGTTAATAAATTAAGCTAGGGTAAAAAAAAAAAAATCACAGTAGACTTAAATGAAAGTTAGGCCAGATCCTACAAGCAGTGGGGAATGACACAAAGGAACACTCCAAAAAGCTTTACATAACAAAATTTACTGTGAAATTCAGGGCAGAAAATTCAGGGAAGAAATTTTCTAGATAGGGAATGCTAAGACAGCATTTTGGGCAAAAAGACACTGAAGTTTGTTCAAGGTAAAAACTGTAGGATCCTTCAGGTTTATAAACCTTTCCTCAAAAATTGTATTAAACACTGTGAGTTTCAAAAGGGCAAAAAAAAATGACAAAAATGACTGGATGTCACTCTACCATATGGATATTCTCACACCTTTAAACTTCAAAAGGTAGCAGTGAGAAAACAGAGCAGAACCCGGCGAGGCTCACACCACCAGGCTCAGGGCGTCCTCGATCCTAAGCCCAACTCCAACACTCAGAACGTACTGGGGAAAGAAAATCAGCTAAACCAGTCTGAAGAGTCCTATTCATGCCGTTCTTGAGAGACGCAGACTGACAGCACAGAGGAAGCCGAGAGGAAAATACAGAGAAGAACTTCGTAGAAGCCTTCCTCCACCTTCATAGTAGGTTCAGCAAGAGTTGGTACAACTGCCAGGGTCTCCTTTTCTCCAAGGAGCCACAGCAGGGATGAGTCAGAGGCAATCCCACGGGAAAAGAACAAAACTGTCCTGAAGGTGACTCGACCTCAACACTGCACTGCCCCTGTGTCCCTGTCACCCTCCTCCAGGCTTCAGGAAAGCACCCTGAGCACCTGGGTCCTCCCAGTACAGTCCTTGGTGGGGTGGGTGTGGGGGTGCAGAGGGAGCAGGGAGGAAGAAAAGCATCAGAAAATGGCAGAGGTGGTAAAGAGCATTCACCCATGATCTCTCAAAGGAACAGCAGAGCGACTTTGCAAACATGCCTAAGGAAGAGCAGGCGCACGCCAAATGTCACACTGTGTTAAAAAAAAAATAAGAAAAACAAACTTAAGAAAACAGGACTTCAAAAGAATCCAAACTTCAAGCAATAGTTGATAAAAAACAGAGATGAAGATGAGATAAAATAATTTGAGCACAAATCAGCGCTTAATGAATGTCAGAGCTGAAATCCAAGTCAGAAATTCTGCTGAAATGACAAGATGATTTTGGTATATATGTACTGAAGAAAATTTTTAAACAGTAACGAAAGGCAAAAATCATTGTCAACAACTATCGCACATTCAGCCTCAACAATATAACAGCCTTCAGTATGTAATACCCTCAGAGTGAGGGCAGCTGTGGTGACACGCTGTTTTTGCTCTTGACTTACGCAAGGGCATTAAGCTTATCCTACAAAATGAGAGCAGAATTTGAGGTTCTCTGCAAGGCCCTTGTGAGGCACAGAACGCAGCCACGGGACTGAAGGCCACTTCTCCAGCGTCCTTGGGCATGCGGAAAACACAGGCAGCCCAGAAGTTCACAGAGGACACCTCTACACACAAACAAATCTGAACTCGGCACGCTTTCAGCAGATGGCCCACTTTGGTGAACAGTGTGATTTCTTGGGGCAGTTTCAAAGGGCTGGAGACACGGGGCCTCTGCTCTCCCACAGGGTATGTCAGCAACTAGATGCAGTCAAAGCCAGATGATGCATGGGTCTGGCCATCCACGTGGGTCACAGCGGTGGGCTGTCCCAAGATCCCCTAGCTGCAGGTTACCTCTGTGGTCTCCCTGCGGTGTGGATGACCTTGTCCGGCGGTCCTTGGGTGTCTTTTGCAGACATACCCACCCTTTCTGCCGCAGTCCGGAAGCTCTGGAGCTCCGCCATGCCTTCATCCTGTGAGCGGACGCTCAGTGATAGCTCCCTAGACACTTCCTCCTGGTCCTTCCTTGTTCACAGCAGTGTGGAATCACATGGCCAACTCACTTCCTTTTCAACAATTACAAAAAAGAAATCCTTTGGGAATTTGATAGGACTCTTGAAATGTTTCAGGAGCTTCCTGTCACTCCTCAGTGACACTGCTCAGCAAGGCAGCAAGCAGCCGTGTTTCCACTGTCTTTCAGGATCCCCACAAAGGTGGATCACAGCTGGAGCTTCACGTTCTGCTAGCACAGGGACTGGAAGCTGAGCTGGAAGTGGGCAGACAGCACACCACAGAAAAGCTTCAGCGTACATGAGCTTCAGTTGCTTTATGTTGCAGCTACCATCGGATAAAGCCAGAGAAAAGAAAAATGTGAAGCAGGTGCTGGTCCAAAAACAATGCTATGCTTCTCATGTCAATGGGCATCCCACTTACATGTTCTGGTTACAAAAGATCGGGTCCTGTGTGAACAGATGCTTCTCAGCTTGCAGATTTTGAAGTAAACTGCAGAGTGAGAAGGATTCTGGTGGCAAAGGACTGAGGCCGTCAGCCCAGTAACTACCAAGTGTGTCCCCAAAGGGAAAAGAACAGAGATGAGCCAATGTGAAGAGAAACAAGCTCTGACCCTACTAGCAGCAGGGTCTCCAGGGATTCCTACCACAACATGGAGATAAAGCAAATGTCGTTACATACTGCAGTAACATGTAATTTTCTTTAAAAATTTTTACATAAGTTAGCTCATAATGAGAACTATATGCTGGCTTTCAAGATGAACAAGACTGAAATCTTTCCATATGTGATTAATTTCAGTTATCCTCGAAATAGTCTTTTGATGAAATATAGAAGAGCATAATGCTAACACAATTCTATTAATCGTTTTGAAAAAAAATTTGTTCTTATTTGCAAGACTTACAGAGAAAGGAGGAAAGGCAGAGAGAGATGTTGTATTAACTGGCTCACTGCCCAGATGGCCACAATGGCATGTCTTCTAAACCTCCCACATGGCTGGCAAGGGCCCGAGCACTTGAGCCATCTTTTACGGCTTTTCCCTAGGCCACTAGCAAGGAGCTGGATCAAAAGTGGAGTAGCAGGGTCACAAAGCGGCAATAACACGATGCGGCTTCATCGGCTGTGCCACAGTATCAGACTCTCTGTTCATCCGATACAGAGCACTGAGAGCACTTCTAGGGTTTTGGAAACATACCAATGACCCCACTGCCCACTTCCACAATAGAGCAATGCAAGAGAACGTTCCACAGTTATGCAAACATCAGCTGTCTGCTTTACCAGATGTGGTGGCCACGTGTAGCTACTGAGCTTTCAAAACGTGGCTAACACTGAGAAGATGACCTTTTAAATCTTGTTGAATCTGTATCACGGTCAACTTCATATTTAAAACATATAAAAATTCATTGATTTTTCAGATAGCAATTTTAAGGAATAATTTTTAAAATCAAAATGATTATGAACAATAAATAAGGAATCTAACCTATAATGATGAGATTTAGCCACAATCATGAGGCGCAAAAGCTATGGAACTACAAGGAGGGAAATGCTGTGCATGAAAAGAAATGAAGTCTTTTCCCATCCCTCCAAAAAGAGCAGGTTATTTCATAATATGCAACTGTTTTAAAAGTCTTTCAATAACCATGTGAATTCTCATGTTTGATACAGAAATATACTGGGATACTCAAAAACCATCTGAACTAGCTGCATAAAAAATAAACTACGTATTTATCAATTTTGTAAGTTGATATCTGCATAACGTTTTCAATAACGGAAAACAAAATGAGCTTCCTCCTAATGCATTCTGGGAGGGAGCAGTGCAAGAGCCGAGTGCAAGGGACCCTGTCACCACGTGGGCACCCTAACAAAGTCTGGAGCTGGAGGCGTCCGTCTGACCCAGCTCTGACTGTGACAGAAATCTGAAGAGCGTATCAGTGGATGAAGATCTCTCTCTCCTCGCTATCTCTTTCACGTGGACGAAAATAAATTCTAGAAAAATGTTTTTAAAGAGAACTAGTAGATTAAATAACAAATAACTCTTAAAACTATTCTGACACAGGTGCCTGACTTTAAAAATAAACAAACAAAAAAAGATGTTTAACTTTCTGTAGGCTTAAAAAAGTGATGATGTGCTCCCATTTTTAGTACATAATAAAAATTAAGTTTTCATTAACAGGTCACACTCTAACAGAAAACAATAAGCTTTTCGGTGTATAAGCTTTTCTTATAACCTTGCCCCAAAAGAGCTCACTGAACTTTCCCATGTGTCATGTTAAAACTGAACCCTAGAGGGCAACTGAGCTTCAATTTTTACTTCCATAGCACAGTTCATTTCCTTGCCAATCTAGAAACACCATGACCTACTTCCTTATAGTTTGGAACTTTTAAAAATGAAAGTGGAAAGAAGGAAACTGACACATTGGATCCACTAACATGAAAAACACCTTTCTGGAATGCATTCGTTAGCGGTGGTTATTCAAAGATGAAGACTGTGGAACAGGCAGGCATATTGCTGAACAACGCGCCTTGAAGGGAGACCTGAATGCTTACACCGTGAGCATCGCACAGCAGACAGGAAAGACACACCTGGCAAGCCTGTTAAACACTGCGCGAACTGCACAGTCACTAAGTTACAGCTCAAACTTAGAGAGAAAACGCCACGGATCCAATTTCAGTAATAATTATCCCTCAAATACCATTCAACTCACGACATGAAAACAAATATTCCCCAGTGTCTTAAGCTAATTCTTTTTTCTTAAAGTACTGATTTTCAAACACGCCAACACAAAACACCGACGTAGCAAAAAGTAGTGTTTTGACATCAAAACATTAGTAGATAGCAAAACTACCAAAAAAATCTAACAAAAACAAGTAACAACACACAACCAACAACTTAGGACAGAACAACTTTATACACAGAACACTGATCTAGGTGGTTACTTATAAGACTTAAAAGTTTTTTTAAAAAGTGATTTAAATCCTTAAATTCTGTGGCTATATCCCAGATTTAAGTAGACATTCCACTCCTTTGGCTCATCAAAGCTCTGAAACATTCAATTCACCTTAGGAGCTTTGAAAACTACAAACTATTCCCTCTCTGGAAACTTCTACTTCTGCTGGAAAGAGGGGGTTGAGAACTGCCAACCCAGCTTATGCGACGACTTGAAAACAAATGCATCTGAATCAGGGAAGAAGAATAACAGTTCTACCCCTACGACTCTGGAAACGTGTATTTCCCACTCTACTTTTCAAATAAATCAATCTTTTTTTTTTTTTTAAAGTTCAGGAATCCAAAAGGCTTAAGAACACAGCTCAACTGAGAAAATGCATTACTGCAGAGAACAGACCCTAATCACATGCTCACCATACACTCTAGATTAACCCAACCTATGGCTAGTTAAGTGCCCAACACTTCACATTCACATTGGAAAAGTTGCCAATTAAAAACTTGAACCATTCCTTTAAATCTGTTCAAGACTTAGTTATTGGCAACTTCACTGACTCTAGAGAGGTGTAAATACGGAGTTAAACTACAGAAATACATTGTAGGGAGGGAAAAAAAAAAAACACTTGGAGGCCATGCTACTAGCGTAGTGCAGCTCCAGCATTGCATATGGCTGCCAAGTAATGGTAGCTCCACTTCCACTTCAGCTCCCTGCCAATGTACCTGGGAAAGCAGCGGAGGATCACACAAGTGCTTATGTGGGAACCTGTAAACAGCTCTTGGCTTCAAGTCTCAGATCAGTCCAATTTACCGGTTTAGGAGTTTAGGAAATGAATCAGCAGAGGAAGATCGGCCTCTCTGTAACTCCACCTTTCAAATAAATAAATAAATCTTACGGGGAAATAAAACTCAGAAAGTCAAAAGGAAGCTAAACTTGTATATGATCACATAGTGATCTTCTAAAAAGTCTTCAGTAATACTACTTTAGTCCTCAAATCCAGTTTCTCTTAAGTTTTGATAGAAATAGCTAAAATAAGGACATGCTGATAATATAGATTCAAAGTTTTGGGCTTGGCTGTCGTTAGCACCAACGTTTTAAGTTGTGGTTCAAGAAACAATAAATGAAAAAGTTCAACGTAAACTATCCATGCACTTTAAAGATAAACACATGTTACTACAATACAATGAGAATAAAACTAATGGTGTTGATTCAGTAGGGAAAAAAATATCAACCTTTCAATGTGAACTCTGAGGTTGTGTCAGCAGAAGTCAGCCACCATCACATTAAGACAATGCTCTGTAACCTGCTGTTTAGCTGCCTAGCCATTCTCACACAAGGAATGCTTTTCTTTAGTTTGGGGGAGTTAAAAATGATTTAAAAACCTGACAATCTTGATAAATAACTTCTCTAGAATAAGCAATAGCACATGCCTAAGGATACCTGTGAAAAACGAAACAAAGACGTTTTCACAACTAAGCCCTGAGAAACACTGGCGCGGCTCTTGCTCATCCTTCTGAAGCAGCCTGAGTCAGCGTCCCCCGGCTGCGACAGACGCTGGGCGCCACCGCCAGCGAAACGCAGCAAGAAATCAAAAACTTAGGAAGTAAAACTGCCCGCTTAGTTTGTACTCTACTGACAAATTAATCTTTCAATTCTATTTGTTTAAAGTCTACTTCCAGGGAGGGAAACAGGAGGAAATGAACGGAGATGGGACACATTTTCCCTAGATGAACTCATAGAGGCACGTGTGTATTCACAACTAAACACACACAGGGAGAAATAGAAGGAAGGGAGAAGACAGAGAGAAAAGGAGCAGTCTCGTTGTTTCCTTCCCCAGATGCACACGGTGGCCAAGGACAGAAGCTTAAGCACAAACCAGGTCTGTGTGTGTGGCAGGAGCCTCACTGCTTCAACTATCACTGTGAGAAGCCAGCTGGAGACTGGACCCAGCTGCTCCAACTGAGATGCAGACATCTCAACAGCAAACTCACCTCCTCTGAACCCAGCTGCTCCAACTGAGATGCAGACATCTCAAGAGCAAACTCACCTCCTCTGAACCCAGCTACTCCAACTGAGATGCAGACATCTCAACAGCAAACTCACCTCCTCTGAACCCAGCTACTCCAACTGAGATGCAGACATCTCAACAGCAAACTCACCTCCTCTGGACCCAGCTACTCCAACTGAGATGCAGACATCTCAACAGAAAAATCACCTCCTCTGAACCCAGCTGCTCCAGCATGAGATGCAGACATCTCAACAGCAAACTCACCTCCTCTGAACCCAGCTACTCCAACTGAGATACAGACATCTCAACAGCACAATCACCTCCTCTGAACCCAGCTACTCCAGCATGAGATGCAGACATCTTAACAAAATCACCTCTTTCTCTTTCAGTTTTTTTAAAGTAATTCAGAATCAGCCTTGATTCCCAATCTTTATTTACTGTCATCTTCTCAAACACATCACTGGTTTCTTGAACTGCTATCTAACATAAACAACTAGATCCAGTCTCACCTTTGCACCTTTAATCCTGTTTTTCCAGCCTCCCTCCAGACACCTAAATCATTCCCCTTGAGGTCCTGCTGATACACTTCCTTAAGTTTCATCTTACTGAACTATAAGTCACTGATTCTCTCTAAATGATAACATAGCTATTAGATACCGTATTAATATGGACTTCTATTTTATGTCTCTGGTTTGTCTCTCATTATTCACACAAGGAGGTACTCAAAAGCAAGCTTTGGGTTCTACCCTGCCTCTGTAGCACTTTTCAATGTTCAGTGTTGAACATATGATAGGAATTAAATGAATAGTTAATGAAAATTCTACCAAACAATTTGTTAAATTAAGAACAGCATTAAAAAAATTAAAGCACACCTAAGTATCCATCAGTAACTGAATAAAGAAAATGTGGTAATTTGACATAGCAGACTATTAATCAGCCATAAAAGAGAATGAAATCTTGCTGGTGTAGACGGGAAGCTAGTTAGGTGGGATGAGCTGGAATTTTCATCCTGCAAAATGACATGGTCTCTTTAATGTTGTTTTGATATGCCCAACTTACCACGTTTCATCTCACTTCTGGGACAAAGGTGCATGCTTACACCCCATCCTGTCTACGTTTCCAATAGAGGTACTATCCCTTCCTTGTAAGAGGTGGGAGTCACATTTTGGTCATGGACCCTGCTTAGAGCTGCTGCTCCATTGTCTCCTCCTGCTGTGGATCACACTCCCATATGCTTTCTTCCGCGGCAGAGCACAGGTGGACCTTTCCCACCTAGCCAATAGCTCACACTCAGATGGACTTTCCCATTTACAAGCACCAGTTTTGCTTTTTCCTTTTCTCTCCAGTTCTCTGGCCAACTCTCTCTTATTTAGCTCACCATCTAACGCAGCCCACACTCACACTTGCCTGTGAATATCTTTATTACTGCAAAAACTCTGCCTATTTGCACACAATACCAGTATCCAATAAGAATTTCTATCTCTGTGAAGACAAGAATCTAGACTAAAATTTATGAATGTGTTATCCATATCACTGTCACTTATAACAGCAGAAATGAGCTTCTATTTGTTTTTTATACTTATACTGGAAAGAGTTACATACAGAGAAAGACGGAAAGACAAATACATCTTCCACCCACAGCTGTAGTCCCCATATGGCCTGCAATGGCCAATGCTGAGCCAGCGGAAGCCAGGAGCTTCATCCCAGACGCAAGTGGCTTCCAGGCACCCAAAGATTCAGGCCAACTTGTGTTCCATGGCCTTTCTCAGGCCAATAACAGGGAACTGGATCAGAAATGGGTCAGCCCGGGACCTGAACTGATACCCATGTGGGATGCTGCATCACACGTAGCAGCTTTACCAGCTAGACCACCACTCCACCCTCCAGTAAGTTCCTTTAATGTCCCATTTCAATCAGGATCTGTTCCACTACCAAACAGTGTAGCCACTGTTTACACTGCTTTCTTTATTCTATCACTCCATTTATTCCTCTTATGAGACAATATTTAAAAATATGCATTCATTTTCTTTATATTTCATCCACAAAAATGCTTGGAAGTTCATCTCAGCTCTTGTACAGCATAACAACCTGTTCCATTTTACTGAACCACAATGCATTCCCTTGCCTCTACACAGAAGCCTGGGTTACTGTTAGCTGTGGGCTGTTACAAAGAAGCCTCCGTGCTATTCTACACAACTTTTCTGTGTAAGCTTCATTTCTCCTAGGTGAAGCTACAGGTGCTCCTTGCTCTTAACACAGTCATTCTGATAGGTTTGCCATTCCAATTACTAGAAATTAGTCTTAAGTTATCGTCAAGTTCCTGAGGCTCTGTTTAATTTTTTTAAAATATTTCTTCTCTGTTCTTTGGATGGGACACTTTTACTGATATTCAGTTTTTTGACTCCTGGGAAGTTCCACTCTTTATTGCATAAGCTATTGTATCTTCCAGTTTCAGAATTTCCAGTTGTGTCAACTTTTCTTTTATGGCTTCTTTTCATCTTATTCATTCCATTTACATTTTTCTTTGCATTCTTTAGCAATAACAAAAGCTGCTTTAAAATCCTTCTCCGCTAATGCCCACCCCATTCAAGCTATCCTGAGGTTAGTCTCAGTTGATTTGAGCCTTTAATGGCATTTTGCCTGTTTCTGCATACACTTAATAATTTTGTATTGTGTTACAAATAATATGACAAAGTTAGGACTCTGTTTTCTCTGGTCTTTTTAAGTAAGATTTAATTTGCTCTGCAGGTAGATACAAGCTACAAATCTTGATGTCTCTGTGTTGTTACCGAAGTTTATTTTAAAGAAGGTAACAGTCTTTCATTTTGGAAACTAGGAAAAAGTTATACATAACAAACCACCATTTTCCTCTCACATTTCTAGACACTTATTAAAGACTGGGTGTACTTTTTCCTATATGTACATGATTATTTTGTGATAATTACAATTGCATGACTATTTGATACTTACTTGATTACTTACATATTTGATTATTATATGATATGGTTTACATTGTATAATGTTTATGTTTGCTGAAAATCATACATAATATCAACTATTGATTATACATTCTGTGTAGTTACGGTTTGTTGTGAAAGGAAAGCGATCTAGGTTGAATTTTAAAAGAAAACCAAGGGACAGAAATGTCAGTTTTTAATCCATCACTGTCAAAGTAGAACATGTGTACAAACTGTACACTAACATGCCTCAAACTATTTACATATCAATAAAAACACACCTGTAGAGCCTATTCTTATGTCTCTCTTTAAAACCAATACTATCATCTAGAAAAATGGTTTCAACTTGAAAGTCTAACAAAATCCTTGAGGCTAACATTCTGAGTCCTAACTCACAAAAAACAAAACTAATATAAAAATTTTCAATATACGTCTTCCGCTTCTCTAACTGCAACTCCACCGTCTTACTCTGTTAAGACGTATAAGACAGACATCATCTTGTGTTGCCTCTATTTCAAGACGTATCCCAGACGTGTCGATTCTTACCTCCAACCCACTGCCATCACCCTTCTAACATATCATAATTTATCACACTGCAATAAAAGCTAGTCCATATCCTATCACTCAAGAAAGGATTTAAGCTTTAAATCTACAATTCTAATATAATCTACAGTCATACACAAAACCAACTGCCTCCTTTATTATTTATCCAACACACACTCAAAATTCTTACTAGAAAATGTATTCCAGTCACAATATAATTATTATCTATGCTATTTGCAAACAATTTATCAGTGTCAGGCTCCGATTACCTAGAAAGAATGCCAATTACAAATGGAGGATCATCAGGTAGCTTGTGAACTGTGATTTTATAGTTTGGTTTTAAATACACGTGCATAGTACTGGTTAAATACCATATTTAATTTTGGATTAATTTCTCTGAAGATGAAAGAATTTAAGCCTATTACAAGAAAATAATTGAAAGTTGATATCTAGGAATATTGGAAGAATAAAACCTGTTAATGAAGTACTTGCAAAAGAGCAACATCATACTTCATAGCACATTAAAATTTTAAGCTTAAAGCCATGTAATACTTTTCTGTTGTGTTCAATGTAGACTTTTCACAGTTGTACCTTCAAAGATGAGTGATGTAAATTATTGACTTATAATATTCATCTGCCCTGACAAAATTCTCTAATTTAGTCAATTAAGTATTTGACATGTAAACATTTCATTTACTTCATAAACTAAAAATGTACCATACCATTCTCTGAAAAGCAGTCATTTTATTCTGGGGTATTTGTGTGCAGCTACATGTATTTGTACTTCAAACGATCCTATTATTAGAAATAAGGCCATCATATCAAATACTAAGCCTAATAATAGGGGTATAAATTCACAACTATAACTGAGAAGCACTGTATCAATTAGTGCAAATCACTAATACTTTGTTCTGTTTTGAAAATGAGACAGTTCTTTTTGTGACTGTTATCATTCTGTTACCCACGGTTTTACTGACATTATAAAGGCCACATGAACAAACACAGATACCTACTAGTAAAGTGTTAGAACGGTAAGCATGACACCTCTGTTCTAAGCAGGGCCGGTGTAAGGTTGAACGTTAGTGTGCACCTGAGAACTTGAGTTTGGGACGTGTTCCCACCATAAACTAACAGATAAAGAGCTCACTCTGTGCAAAATGCAGTCATGCTGCACACCTGGGTTTGTTTTTTTTTTCTCGAAATCAGAAATTCATATACGTAAGGCAGAGTGCGCCCTCTTAGAAACCTGCACAGGGATTCCTCTGAACTTTGTCTTACGGGCCCTTCCCTTTCGCTATTTTGGCCTGCAGGTTTTTGGTAATGAGTCTTAGCCATGAGTAAGGCTAAACGCCGAGTCTTCCCGACAAATCACCAAGCCGAGGGAAGGGCCTAGTTATCCCACAGGGCAGAGTAAGAAACACTCCCTTATATTCATCTGTATTTCTAAGAGAACATATTTGTAGCAAATATTTATCATACTCGACTTTATGTGTCATCCTCGTAATATAGCCAAACCAATCTCCAGAGGCGCTGTAGTTCCACTTCAATGTTAATGCTGATGAACCGGCTTAATGACAAGAACACTGGCAACAAGGATGGCACAGCTCAACCGTCTATGCAGAACATTTCACAGGTTCAAGCAACACCTGGACAGAAGACTAAACGCAAACTGACATCCATATGGGATGGAGCACACAAGGCCAAGTACACAAGGCAAGGATTTTAGCCATTAGGCTACCACATCAGGCCCTAGGAGACTACTGAAAGAAAAAAAGTCCCAAGCCATCTCTGATGTCTTAGTACTGTTTTGGTCTTGATCACAGCATAAACAGAAAAAGGCGCCTCTGATTTTAATGCAAATGTGCTAATTCAACCCATAGACTTTATAATAAATGTCAACTACACGTTTCAAAAATGAAATATAAGGAATTTTTTAAAAAATTGCAATTCATAGCATCTTTCCTTTATAGAATTTCTGTTTCCACAAGAAAAATTTAATAATATTGAATGCATACTTTACCACAACATGTGACCAGAACTATATCCTAAAGACATAAAAATCATTCACAGAAAATATTAAACTTTAAATTGCTGAAATTAAAGAAGTTGAAACAGGCACCCCATTGAAAACAACCCCCAAAGCTTGCCAAATAATCTCCCTAATACACAGCTTTGTAACTCTGGGACCCAAGAATAATGATCATGGCCACCACCACTGCAGGGAATAAAGTAGGAGGGAGAAAAGAGACAGTCGTAGTCATTCTAGAATTTTCCTTCAGTTTCATTTCCAATGTACTCAGTGTTGTTAATTTTCCCAGTGTTTCAGTCATTTAGTCTAGTGGCACTATTCAAAAGAACAGTATTGACCTTAGCGATTATGTCAACGACTTTTGACTACACCGAAGTTCATAATCTTGAAGTTTCCACAGACATTACACACCTGAACTCCAAATTCTAATCTTTAAGTCCAGCTATCTTCACTAACCAAAGTACCAGAAGGAAAGGTGTTATGCATTACTTTTCTCTTCAAAAAGAAACAAATTTTAATGTTCTATTTTACAACCACCAAACGTATTCTGTAGAGACAGTTCTAAAGTGGATAACAGTTTAATATCAAAAGCACTGCTTAACTGTTCCCCAAAAGCTGAGATGCTTGTGCATCGAGTTTCATTTATCTCAGCATTGAAATGGTACAGTTACCGTGAGTTGTACAATCACTATAGATTCATTAGTAAAGTTAAAATTTCAAAAGTATTAGGTTGTATAACGCAGCATTCCACATATTATCTGCTGTTTAAGATAAACTGTTACTGTGTTCAAACATTAGGTGAAATGTGCAACTCAGACTAAATCAGTGTACAGATCAACGATGTATAGATAATGAAGGTATCAGGGAAACTGGTTAAAAATAATGATGACAGAACTGGTAAGAATATAGCAACCTGGCTGAAATTGATATTCATTAGGGTCCTCTCCACATCAATAGGGAGCATTTGGACTCCCTGGTCTTTATCTGTGTCCCAGCTGGTAATGGTTGAAGGTTAATGCTTTACCCCATTCTGTTCAATTTTCTATTCTAATTAGCCCTCCAAATCTATAGCTGTGAGCACCAAGTGTCTGTGCTCAAAAGAAACTAATTAATGCTAGCAAATTAGATCAAGTCCAAAGATGCAACAGCCAAACTCTTAGTTAAACGCTCCTTGTTAATAGGAAGTGTGGCTGTCAATAACTGCTGTGGGTGACTATAATGAGGCATCTTTCTTTCACTGAAAGTGATTTCATTTCTCTTTGTCCCTGGAAAAGCTGTTCCATTCCCCTCACAAACCTAAGTTGCTGGCAGTGTGACCCAATTCTTAAGATCAGCTGGGTTGCAATCTCACACACACACACACACACACACACACACACACACACACACGAAAAAGCTTTTCTACATAATGTTTCAGGCATTTAGCACAAACTTAGATCACTTACTAAAATTCCTATGTCTTTATCCAAAAATGACACAATTAGCATGTATCATGTTCTTATGTAAAATACTATGATTTGATAAAGCAAAGGGGCTATAAGCAAGAAATAAATAGCAGAGTCCTGATTCTAAATTATGCCTTAATGTTCACTTTAAATGCAGTTTGCTTCTGCTGCTTGAACATTAATATAAATATTCTTCCCCAATTCACATGGTTAAACAGGGAGAACATTAAGGATTTGGTAATCCTTTATAAAAATAATCAATTTTAAATTCTGAAACACTGGTTTGAGCCATATGGCCTAAAAAAAAAATCAATCCATGATTATAAGAAATTCAAATACTCAAAAATCAATCATAGTATGCATTCTGATAAGCACAAATGCAGTTAAATAATCCAAATATATTTCAGGTTTAGGGATGCTTTCAGTATTCAGATTAAGAAGTTCTAAGTATTCAGTAAGCACATTTAAAATCATTAACCATGTCAAAATCCTAAACAATTTTTGAAAAAAAGAAAATGTTGCAATTTCTTTTCCATGCCATTAAAAATAGCTGTGTGAAAAATATTTTTATTATTATAAGTGGTTGCATAAAAAATGCTTTATATTCTATTTTATTTCAAAGACCAAAAGCAAAGGTTTACTGTATAAAGGTATTCTAAAACCCAAAGCTGTGCAAACGTTTTGCATTCTCATCTAAATCATCAATAAAATGCAAACAAAATGTAATATAAATGTAATATAATTATAAAATGTAAGTAAAATGTCATCAAAATGTAAATCTGCAATTGAGTTAGCTAATTTTCTCTCTTTCCAGATATAAAAATAATGTATCACAAACAGCATACATACAACTTCTTATAACTTTAGACAGATAAATCAGAAGTAAATCTTTCTAGTAACAGAGTTAATTCTTATGTATTCAAGATTTATTCATTGTTATTAGAAAGGCAGATTTACAGAGAGAAAGATCTTCCATCTATTGGTTCACTCCCCAAAAGACTGCAACAGCTGGAGCTGAGCCCATCCTGAACCCAGGAGCCAGGAATTTCTTCTGGGTCACCCATGCAGATGCAGTGTCCCCAAGGCTTTTGGCCATCTTCTACTGCTTTCCCAGGCCAGAGGCAGGGAGCTGGAGGGGAAGTGGAGCAGCCAGGACACAAACCTGCACCCATTTTGGATCCCAGCGCATCCACAAGGTGAATATTTAGCCACTAAGCCATAGTGCCAGGCCCCACTAACTTTCTTAACCCTTGTAAATTTCATTCTCCCTCACCTGAATTAGAATATGCATATGTATTTTAAAATTCTGAGGCAAGTGGAGGATTATCACTTGAGACAATCAGCATAACACCTGCCTGTGCCAGATGTGCACTGCATCTTACCTGCAGGTGCTGGGACTGGTTACTCCAATTAAACAACTAATTCATGGTCAGAGCAAGAATAACATTGAGTGACTCTCCCAGTTACTAATTTATGAATGAATTTCAAAGTGGAATAGGTCACTGAACAACACAGATGACCATCACATAATGGTGAGTGTAAGCAATTGCCCTTTTATTTTATTGCCTCCATCTATCCGCTGCAAAGATCATCTCTAAATGGCGGGAAATGGGGGCTGATGGAAATGTTCTCGGCATCTGTATATCACTGACACACTGCTAAAACCAGACCTCATACAGCCTGGCTCTTCTGGAGAGAAGCTCGCAGTGCCCACCATCATCCTCACGAGAAAGTTAAGGAGAGCCCAGGAAAGCAGCCAGATTCAGCTCAACTCTGCTACATTATGATGAAAAACCTAAGACATGAATTTTTTTTAAAAGGGTCTTTGCTTCTAGAGTAATTCTGCCATGTACTTTTCTAACCACTCATCATACATACACAGATTACAGCCTCATGTTTTCACCCTCGGCTGCTTTGGTTCCTTCTGCTGGAATGTTACATAGTAACCAACAATATGCCTCTAAGCATGTAGGACATAAGTAAATTTCACGTGAAAAACATGTTCTACAGAAAGCTTGCTTATAGGTGTTCATGGATTTATAATAGTATTCTCCATTTAGAAGCAAAGCAAAACAAAACAAAACAGACACTGGATTCACTTTAGGTCCTACTGGGACTTCATGAACGGACAATGACTTTAAGGAAAATCACGTTGGAACATATGTAGGAATATGTTGATAGATGAGAAGCAGGCACACGTTAGATTTGATATGCTTATTTTCCTGACAAAAATCATCAGAATAATTCATTTCTCCAAAATACATATACCAATTTTTTTCTCATATATAGCTACACTACTGGGAAAAATTTTTTTTACTAGTAATCTGAGGGAATATTTTTAAACTGGAAATGAATTAAACACCGCCTGGAAGTTCTGAAAGCTGAAACACTGGTATCTCAGGGAAAGGTGAGAAGCAATTCATACATATTAATTCATTGACTACTTGGCTCTGAGGTTAAAGATTAAATTCAGATCATATTATTAAAATGAAATTGATCTTCACATGAATACTGGAATCTTACCTTGAACTTGTTCAGAACACCTCTCTCTGGCCTTTTCTCTCATTATTTTAGGGATCAAAACATCTTTTTCAACATGCCTGAGATGCTGTTCTGGAAAAAAAAAAAAGGTATAAGTTCCAAGTAAACCAATAAATTAAATTTTAAAAACTCAGCACTCTAGTTCATTTAAAAGCCTATGCAGACAAACTAAAAAGATTTAATTATGTATTCTAGACATAGAGTGATGGGGAGAAAGGCAGAAAAAGACAGAGGGAGAGAGACAAAAACAGAAGGTGAGAGAGAAAACACTTCCGTCCCATTAGTTGGACAGTAGAATGATGGAGGACAGGTCAGGCTAAATCTAGGAGCTCAGAACTCCATGCAGGTTTCCCACCAGAGTAGCACAGGACTAGGCACTTGACCATCTTCCACTGCTTTCCCAGGAGCACTAGCAGGGAGCTAGATCAGAAATGGACACAAAATGGCTCTCAAATGGCACGCCGCCATCATGGGTGGGTGGCTTTTTAACCAGATATGCCACGATGCCGACCCCAAAATCTCTTTCACAACTTGATAAACTTGAGATTATTGCATTCACTGAAAATCATTCCGGGTACTTGTTTTTAATATATAACAATAATATAAAGTGTGAGAGATACAGGCAACATCTTTCTAAAACTTCCTGCATACTGAAATAAACACACTTACCTCATACTATAACCTATGTAATCCATCCATTTAATGGTCAAAATTAAATCCTAAATCATTTCCTTAATAAAACACAAAAAGCTTTTTCACCAATATTGATATTCAAGATTAGATATCATGATGAGATTAGAAGACGGAGAAGTAGCCCCCTGACCTAGGACTAAGAGTAGCAGAAAAGTCCAACTACAGATCTCTATATAAAACAAAGCTCATGGGATTCCTACATTTTACAGCTTCCACAATAAGCCACCTGCTCTGGAATCCCACCTGCTTCTCAAATTCCGAGTTAAACAAGGGGAAAGTGCCCTCATGAATCCAAAGTAACAAGTGACAAGCTGGCTTCCAGGGACGAAGGACAGATGAGATCAACCCACAGATAATCATATCCCCACAGAATACCCAGGTGAAAAACTGATGCCAATCTGGGTGCCCATGCTGCAGAACAGCAACCATGGGGTTGCCAGAAAACTGCCCTACAGGAAACTAAGTGGTAGAAAGACTTGAGGAAGTGTCAAACATCCCCCTTCTCTGCTGCCCTCAGAACATGTGTAAAAGATGTAAATGAATATAAGAATTCATCTCCAAAGGGACCAGAATGTTCCCCAGAATCCAGTGACACCCAGGAAGACCAGGAACCCCAACTCTTTGTGGTGCTCTGCTGTTCCCAACAGCTTCTAGATCCAGGCAACTATGAAGTGACAATGCATACTTTCAGAACACCTCAAAAGGCAAACAAAGTCAACATACAAGATCCAGGAGTCACTCAGATATAAAGAAGGACATACAGTGAAACAGAAGAAAAATTCTATTCAACACAAAGGAACCAATCCATAAGAGTTGAGTAAAGGCAGTCAGATTTTGAAGAACACCACATTCACTGAGGCAAATAAAAAAAAAAAATGAGTCCTCAGACAGAAATAGGTCACAGATCACCTTAATGGACTTTGATGAAATCTCTAAAAACCCCGAATCATAACAGACACAGTGAAGAACACTCTGCCCACAGAAAGGCATGAGAACCAGCTGTACATCCCATCTCACCGACAAGCTGTGGATGCAGCAAGTCAACAGAAAAACAAGACTGAAGTTCTGACAGAATTACTTCATATCCAAGATTATAACAATCAATTAGATCACCAAGTAAGACCAAAGCTGGATCACAGCTCAATTGTCCAATCCTCCCTTTGCAAGCACTGGTATCCCTTATAGGTGCAGTTCATATCCCAACTGCTCCACTTCTGATCCAGCTCCCTGTTTGTGGCTCAGAAAAGCAGGAGAAGATGGCCTAAAGCCTTGGGACCCTGCACCTGCATGGAAGACCTGGAAGGAGGCCCCTGGCTTCTGGGTTCAGATGGGCTCCGCTCTGGCCTTTGTGGCCATATAAGGAATGAACTAGCGGATGGAAGATCCTTCTCTCTCTCTTAATCTGCCTTTCCAACAAAAAATAAACAGATGTAAAAGAAAGAAAGAGAGAGAGAGAGAGAGAGAGAGAGAGGAAGGCAGGCAGGCAGGCAGGCAGGAAGAAGGAAAGAAAGAGTGAGCAAAGCTAGGAATGAGCATTTAGTCTAAGTTGAAGCACTCCCATACCATGTCACAATGCCTAAAACCCAGTTCAAAACCCAGCTCTGGTTCCTCATGCCAGCTTCCTACTAATACAGACACTGGAGGGGTGATGGCTTCAGGAACTGGATTCCTACTATCCACACAGGACACTTAGGCTGTTAGGACTAGTTAGGCTAGTTTGGACTGTAACGCAAAACGCCCACATGCAGGTTCTCCATTTGTTGTGGCTCCTGCAAGTACGGCAGCAGATTCATTCTTGCTACATGGTCTGCTTCAAGCCACTACAAACAGCCCACATGCAACCACATGGAAAGTACCATTCTACAACACAGGATGAAAGTTGGGAGACAAGGTTGTGGTACTGGCATTCTCTGTAAAATAAAATCTGCCACAGGTAACACAGAATATTCTATTAAAAAACAAAAACAAATCCATGATGATAAATGAGGATTCATAAAGTGTATACACACAGTACTTGTGCTCAGCATGGTAGCCTAGTGGCTAAAATCCTCACATTGAATGCACTGGGATCTCATATGGGTGTCGGTTCACGTCCTGGCTGCTCCACTTACGTTATACTGATCTACTTAATAAAATCAGTTTCAAAATTTTATCTCCTTTGCCCTATGCAGTTTTAATGCATACAAGCTTAATGTGTTCTAATGAATCTAATCTTTAATCCATAAATCTTGCAATGATCTTCAGATTTTTTATTAGTTCCTTGAATACAGGCATAGCTTTATAATACTAAACCATTTTCCATAAGTAAATTGTAGCAAATTTAACTATATTATCTACTGTTACAATAGTCATATCAAAGACATTTTAAAAATTATTCCCAATAATTCCTTAAATTATTCTTCTAAAACCTTCTATGGTGAAGACACAATCCTAAAACTCCATGCATGTTGATTTCAATTTTCCAAACTCTTGATGTTAAATCAGAAATGACAGTATTAAGAAACGTATAAATTCTGATAATTTCTCTTACTTGAAAATCTACAAATAGCAACTATTAATTATAATCTTATGTATACATACAATTTCAAAGCTATTTTCAACAGTAGATACTGCACATTTACTTACAAAATTACATGATTCCATTAATTTAACGTCATTCCGATTTTAGCATATGTGCTGCCAAATCGAGCACTGGTGATTTAATGTCATAGCGGTACATCCTATGTTAGACATTCCAACATGGTCTGCCCTTCCCCCTCAATCAAATTCTAAAAGTTTGCTACTACAAAGTCATATGAATTTATACTGGGACAAAGAATCAGGGAAAATTTCCAAAGCTCTAACTTCTCAACATTCTATCATCGCCTGAAAGTCAATTTTCACCTTTTTCTCTGGCTGAATTTGTTAGCTCAGATTCTGCTCAGGGGCTCACATGCTCTCACAAGATGGCAGCACCATATTGCACGGTTCCTGACAACAGCACTGGGTAGGAACCCACAAAGGAAACAGTGCCACAAACCAGAGCGTTACTGACTTTTTCATAGGGAAGAACAAGATACATTAAGAGCAAGGCAAACCTCTTCAGTAATGAAAACATTCTGACTTAGAAAAGCTCATTCTTTATTGAAGATAATAACACTTTTTAACTTCCAAGTTAGACTAGCTCCTGAAAAAAAAAATTGGGGGGAGGGCAATATTTTACTCTGAAGAAAACAAGAAAAATGCTTGCTTTAAAGTGTCCTCATTAACATCAGTTTCTGTCTTTAAGTGCCTCTTCTTTACTAGCTACCAAAAGCATCAAAAGGGAAGGCCCCAGACAGATGACAACACATACAACACAGCTAGACCACAGCTATCACTGTTAGATTCCCACTGCTTGCTTCACACCAGGAAGCCAGACAGACTCCAGCTCTGCAGAAGACAGACGAGGATGCCGAGAACCAGCTGCCCAACCTTGCCAGCTCACCCAGATCTTCCTCCTGTGAAGGTAGCAAAGGTGTTGGGGACAGAGGTCTTGGGCCGCAATCCTTTCACCTTACTCCCTTTGAGCCCACCTGGACTAAACAGAAAGGGAAATCAGTAGAAGACATTTTTCTCCTCAATAATTCTGGTTGCCTCCTGGCTGTGACACAAGGAGATGAGGGCAGTGTGAACCAGACAGTCTTCATAAAAAAGGCCCTCTCAGGTCCACTTTGCAGATGAAGAAGTGGAGGCCCACAGATGTGAACTGGAGCAGACCTCTGAAAAATTGGCAATGTCTAGTTCACATAACCAAGTTCTAGACTGTCTAGGAACCACCCAGAACAGGGTGAGGCAGATGGCCTCTTCAACAGCCAAGCTGAATTCTACAGTTAAACTAAAGGACCAAAGCAAGCCTTAAATAACACAGCTGGCTTTCAGAAGCAGCATTTGGAAAAAGCATCAACTCCAAGCTTCATAATTCTCAATTTTATTCAGAAAGCCAAGTTCATATACAATGATTTTTTAATCCCTACCACATCAAAAAAAGAAAGCAAGAAGTGTGTGAGCTTAGGCCAAGGGTGAAGACACTGGTGTGCTGTGAAGTCCTGGGGTTCAACAAGGGCTCTACTGTACCCTCCCACTGATGCACAACCTGGAAGGTAGAAGGGATGGCAAACGTCGTGGAACTCCTGCGACCAGTGAGAGACCAGGATCGCGTGGCCACTGAACAGTAGGAGCCACACGCAGCTCCGGCTACTACTGCCAGACTGAGTTCACGCTCTCTCTCCGTGTCTCCTTCACAAAACCAAAACATAAAAATTAAAGCAAAAGAACGGCTTCTTAAGCTGACTTTAAAGCACTTTCAAAGAAAGTACGCAAAATATTAATCAGCAATCTAATTTTTATAAGCTCAACCTCATACAAAATGTGAAAATTGCATCAGTGAAACAGAGGTGTTTGTTTCTGCTTAGTTTCTGGGTCATATCTGGCAATGTGCTTCACTTGAACTTTTTTGTCCTGTCAGCTTTCACTGCTAATAACCACTGTGTTCACACTAGTTGTGCCCATTTCCCAATAATATCTATTTCTTGGACCTCAGATTTTGCAGATTGTTAGGTGTGAAAACTTCCTCTTCCTTCCACAGTACTTTAACCGACATGTAGCTAGAAGAGACAACAAACCTAAAAGCATACCGAAGCAGGAAATCAACTTACACAATGAGACACGCCAGTTTAAGAAATGTGCTATAATTTCCATTGCCTAGTTATTTAAATGAACTAGTTTTCACTTTACATTCATCTACAAAGGGTGAAACTTCTATTCTTACATGCATTATTTACTACTACTATTTTGTAAAAAAAAAAAAATCAGCAGTCATCGGGGAACAGACACAAAAATGCGACAGAAATGAGAGTGTATGTGTGGCCTTCTTAGCAATACACTGCCTCACTCATGTATTTTCTCTCTTAAATAAACCTAGAAGAATATCCAACTCGATGAATGTCCCTTAATCCCTTTGTCCGTCCCATCCCTACTAATTCTTCTTCATCTTGCAATATATCATAAAGTTTTTACAAAGAGCATGTAGTTGGGGATGGCCTGGTGCTCAACAGGCTACTTCTCTACCTGCAAATGCTGGCATCCCACTGGGTACCAGGTTGTCTCTGGATGAAATTCAAGTTTACTTTCAAAACAAAGAGGTACCCAAATGTCAGGAAGGTTGATGAAAATTCTTCAAGAATGGTGACACTATAAAAAGTATAAATGCTTCCACATAATTCTGCTCTGTGTGAAGACAGATGGACCCATCTCCACCTTTACTCAGACAACATTTTCAACTATCTTTTATTAATGAGGAACTTCAACTTAAATTTTCTACTTACAGCTTCATTTTTGTCATCCTGAGCATTTATCCTCTTTATCTGAAAAATCAGCTTACATTTATATCGTACACAGGAGCACAATGAATATTTGCAAAAGGGTAGAAGGAATGGTTGAAGAAACCATTTTGTACCCATCAACTCAATTAAAAGCAGGTATAAAGAAAACTGGGATTCGGAACTCAAAGTAAGCTGGCAAAAATTCAGTATAAGCAAACTCTAGTTATGTCTTGTCTTTATTTACCTTTGTTAGAGCTTACTCAAAAATGCAACTCAATATCTCTTCAACCCAAAATTCTTCCTGACCCCAAAGCGACTCTAAGGGATTGCTCCTTTCTCTGTCCCCAAGATTCACCCTCCCCAAGGCCTTAGGACCTTAGGACACATCACATAATACATGTGATCTGCCACTGGGTCTATGGATGCTCGACCGTGCTGCTTCCCCTGGCACCAAAGTCAGATGCTGCAGCCATCCATGATAAGCACGGGGGCTCTCACCTCTTTTCTCTTCTCCCTTATCCCTGCTTTCTCTTCACCATGATGGTGGGGGTGGAGGGGACACAATGCAGCCCTCACCAAGCAAAGAGTCCTATGGGTCACTCAATTCACGTGGATTTTCTGGATTCCAGAACAGTTTGGGAGTAAATTTCTGCTGTTTAAGCCACCTGCCTCTGTGTTTGTGAGTCAGTCAGCCTACAGTATTTTGTTATTATAGTCCAAGTACCCAGGGACATATCTGGGAACCAGAAATTCTCAATGCTATCTGTACCTGTTACAAAATTCTGATGCTGGGGCCCAGCTCAGCACAAATAAATCATAAATGCTGGGGTTTTTTAAGCCCTTCTTCCACTCCCTCCCCAAAAAAACTCTTATACACAGCCATACTAAGAAAAATATATTGTGATGTCACAGAATGACTGATCTCTATAACTCCTAGCATATAGTAAAAACACAATAAAGCCATTATCCCATGCATATTTAAAAGACCCAGTATTTCATGATTACATATATTTATTCTCTGAACAAATGTTTGTGAGGCAACTACTCCATGGCTATCACCATGCCAGGGGGCGAGCATGCAGGGCTAAGAGGGGCAGGCTTTCTTATTCTGCAGCAAAAACACTTGAAACTCTACATTCCAATTAAGCATGCTTAGATAATTAACATATCCTTTGATCTGTAAAAATTTCTCTACAATAATTCTTAAGCAAAAAAATAAAAAAAGTAGGATAGTAAACACTTTAATTTCCCCCTCAATCTCATTTTAAAATGCAAAAATAAAACGGGCTGTGTGAAAGAAATGAGAAGTATTAACATTCTTATTTGGGCACAAGTCTATTTGGCCGACTTACATCAAGTACGAGATAATAGTTCTCATATTTTTTGACATCTGTAAGTGCAGAGATGTCTACAAGCGCTCTCCCAGGCCACAAGCAGGGAGCTGGATGGGAAGTGGAACTGCTGAGATTAGAACTGGCATTTATATATGGGATCCTGGTGCATTTAAGGCGACGATTTTAGTGCTAGGCCACCACGCTAGGCCCCGGAGTAGTTATTTTCTGTGGAGAACTTTCTAAGTGGAAAGCCCCTTGAGACTCAATAAATATAATCATGTAAACAAAGGCTTCAAGGAAACTTAACTTCTATATCTTACTCTCCCTACTTCTCATCCTCAAATCTCATATTATGCCATTTACCTGTCATTGATACTGTCTCAACCCAGATGTTTCGAAGAATGGAACTTGCATTATTTTTAACATATTGTCTACCCATTACTATGTCAATTAATTCCATAATGTTGTATATTGATACTGAGGCCTTGTTGGGGCTTTTAACTGACCGGATCTTTACTCTGTTAGACCTATCTTCAGACCATAGAAGGTCTCCCCAAGAGGCCACTGAACTTATCTGGACAATAAGACGCTGAACTTTATGCTAGGCATGTGTTTGCAAGCAATGAATCTCAACTGAACTTGAACTATGGTTATGCAACAAGGTGGAGGAATCCACCATGGGGGGAGGGGTATGGGAGGGGTGGGGGGAATCCCCAGCGCCTATAAAACTGTACTACATAATACAATGTAAGGAACAATAAAAAAAAAAAAAACTGATTAAATGGCAGTATCTGAAACAATGAGTGGATCTTACTAAAGGCCAAATTTGGTGTTTATTTCCAGCAGCCTTCCTGCAGGTGGGTGAACCAAGCTCCTACTAATGAGAGAAAATAAACAGGTTTATCCTTTCTGGTCACCCAGCCCCCAATAAACTTTTTTAAAAGATGGTGAAATCACATAGAAAATATCTGGTGCTTACTACACAGGTAGAATACTGCCCTTTTCAAAGTAACATTTTATTTTTTTAAATATACACACATTTATTTGAAAGGCAGAGTGACAGAGTAAGACAGCGCAAGATACATTCCATCTGCCGCTTCACGCCCCAGGAAGGCCACAAGGGGTGGGGCTGAATCAGGCTGCAGCAAGGAATCAGGAACTCCATTCTGGTCTCCCGCTTGGGTAGCAGGGACCCAACGCACACGAACCATCAACCACTGCTCCCCTAGAGGGTTGGCAGGAAGCCGAATGGGAAGCAGAGAAACTGGAGAAAGGAGGGACCCTGAGGACTGAACCCACCATCCAGGACTCAGGGCCCCCTCCCAATCCCTGCTAATGCAGTACTGCCTTCAATTCCTCGGGTCTCAGTCCCCCTGAATACCTGGTTACCCAGCACTACGGTAAACCTCCTAGACCTCAGCTGCCTTAAATGCGCACCTGCCTAATTAAACTTAGTGACCTTCAGGTTTAAATGGTGAGCTCCAACAATCCCCTGAGGCATGCATATCTCAGTTCACTAACAGCCGGCACCTGCCAGTCCCTGATCCTCCTTATTCCCCTACCCTGAGGCCATTAAAGATGCCTTTCCCCTTTGTTTTCTGCTGTGCTCTGCTTTCACTATCTCCCTACCCCTTGCTACTTCCCCGGCTGAAATAAAGCCCTCTGGTGTGGTTCACTTGCTGTGTCTGGCATCTTGGGTTTGCAGCATGATCTACAACGGGACCGGAAGTCCAATCACCTAGATTTCCTTTAGAATTGGCTGTAGGCGCAACCAGCTGTGTAGCCTTGAGCCAGTCACAAGACTAGAGAGCTGAGAGGAACCGGAAGGTAAGAAACTGGAAACAGGCGTGAACAACACGTGCTTCCAAATTTCCTTGTCCATCTAAATGAAACAACAAACACATGTGAAAGACTTTAACCGGGGCATTTTCAGTTTCCTCAGCTGTATAAGATTGCAAGGTCAGTTCCACTTCAGAAACACCAGAATCACCTAGGACTACACCTTAACATTCCTCAGTCACCCCCTCATTTACACCTCGTCCATCCTCCTGGGTTCAAATCAAGATGTTCACCCTGAGACCCAACACGACCCAATACCTTCCCTGCATTCCAACTACTGGAAACTGTACTCAAGCCGGGTTATACTGCTTATCCACCACACACACTCACCTCATCCCCAAGCCATGAAGTGATCTGGTCACGATGTGTCTTGGAATTCCTTCGTGCTTCAAACAAGAGTACTCCCTGACTGTACCACTACCAAGAAACTTGGGGCCTGGGATTCCTCATCTAGAAAACAACGACCAGACAATCCCCCACTCCACACAGCCACTCTCAGATCACTGAGAACACTGAGCTTGTTAGAAAAAATATAAGGTGTCCAAAAAAATGTACGTTACACATGTAGTTTGACCTCCCTGGGGGCTCCCGAAGTTTCTCTTTCACTTCCAGATCTCCAAAGGTTTCAAGCCATACTACCACCCAATGTGTTGAGGGCTTTGCATTCATGAATCAAAGGAAGAGATGGATCGATATAATAAATAAATATATGTGTATATATATATATATCCAAAACGAATTTCTAGATCCATACTTTTACATAAACAGCCTAAATTTTCAAGAAAATATGCAGATGGTCTTCTACAAAGAGAATTCTAGAGTAACAACTACTGCAAAGACAAAGTACATGACAGTTTAAAACATTCCAGCTTTGAAGGCTCCCTTCCCCTCTCCCCCATTAAACGCCTTGTCACAGGAACGGTTTCTTGAACTCCTAAGGACGAACTGAAGGTTCGCGAACCTGAGAAAAGGAATATGAACTCCTGCACCGGCAGGCATACGCAATTTCTTCTGGGTCAAAGGTGCCTACACCGTACAGTGCTTATTCTGTGCCCTTAAGCAGAGACAAGTATGGCGAAGAGATGAGCTGCGCCTGGAGGAGGAGAGGTTTGCACGTCACCAAATGGATAAGGAGTCGCACGCAACAACCGCGAAGCCCATCACCTAACCCTCACCCCAGCGAGCCAAGAAGCCGGGGCCGGCCAGAAAACACCACAGAGGGCGGGGTGTGTGCAGAATCGGTGCTGCCCTCGGGAGCTCGGGCCTTGCCCAGCCCGGCGGCGCGAGCCCAGCGCCCCGCAGCAAACCACGCAGCAACCCCCGTACCTGCGGGGTCGGGGTCGAGCGCCATCTCGGCGGGGAGGTTCCCGGGGAGGGAAAAGGGGCGGACAGGGGAGGAGCTGGGCTCCACGTGCGCTCGCCCGGAGCTTCCCGCTACCGGGAGCCGCGGGAGGAAGAGGAGGGGCACCAAAGGGAGCAGGCGCGCGACGCCCTTCGCGATGATCCGCCAGCTCCTGGCAGCCCTTCCCTCGTTCCTGCTTCCGCTGCCCAGTGCGCCTGCGCGCCGCCCGCCCAGGCACTGGAGTGGAAATCTCTGTGGGAAGGTTCCAACGAAGGGGGCGTTGCTGCGCGCCGAGGGGCGTGGCTGCGCGCCGAGGGGCGGGGCCGGGCTGCAGGCTGAGGGCGCACCCGGGCTGGAGCAGAGCCTAGGTTGGAAATCATCATCGCCATTCCCAAGTGGGAGCCTCCTACTGTATATCTGAAAACCAAATGAGACTAGATCGTTTTCTTCATTAACGTGCATTCATTCATAAATACTGCGAGCCAGCCAGGCTCCAGCAGGAGCCATAGTGGAAAACACCTGAGAAAAACAAACAGAAAAAAAAAAACCGGGTCGTTTTCCAAGGCCGGTGTCCGCAAAGGGGAGTCAGGCTTACAACCTGCTGGGAAATGCGCTCAGCGCCCACGCGCGTCCGTGCGCAGCCCACCCGCACGGAGCAGGTGCGCTGTGGGCCCTTCTCCCGAGTTCTAGGGGTTTCTGTAAGAGCCCCAGGGCGTCCAGTCCGCTTTGAGGGCTGTTTCAAGCCAACTCTACCGATTAAAAAACGAAGGAAGATAACCACATCCTCCTTAAAACTCCCCTGCCCCTCCCATAGAAGGAATTTGGAGAGTGGGGGGTCGCGCGCTCAGCTGACCCCCCACACCCCCAGCACCAGCCCCTCCGGGACTTGCCTTCCTGTCAAGTCCACCTCGACCCTGCTCCAGTCTCCCCTGCCCGGGTGAGGCGTGGCCGGGGACAGATGGGACAGATGTTTAGAAAAACAAGGAGCAGCTGCCTCTTCCCTGCAAGGGATTTGGGGCTTTCAAAATGATCCCCTCGCCTCCTACCTGCAGGCCCTGCTCCCCCGCTGCTGCTTCCGCCTGGTCAGTTGGCAGAGAAGTTGGACGCAGTCGAGCCGCGCTGGGAAAGTGGGTCTCTGCTCAGCAGGTGTTCTGTTTAAGGGCCTGTTTGGGCATCAGGGCCCTTAGTGCAGCTGTAGCCCCAGGTGCCAACGAGGGGGAATTAACTTTTCCTTCAGCCAGGCGGGAAAGAGGGTCCTTCCCCTTGCGTGTTTTATAAATGTGCTTAGCACACCGAATGCAGAAATCAAAAACAAATCATTCTGAGGAAATGTAGTAAGACCCAAGTGAGGCATCCGCATTCAAGCTAGGGAGGGAAAAAAAAAAAACCTGAATTTGAAATTTGGGAAAAGTTTCATAAAATGTTGACCTGGATCATACAGAAATGTATAGGAAAAGGGTAGATATAAGAATAATTGTAAAAGAGGAACGAAGACTTCCTGATTGAGTTTAAGACACTGGGGAAAACCATTAAGAGGCTTTCCAAACGACTCCTTTCCTCTGCCAATATTTTCAAATGGGAAAATCATGGCAACATGTGTATTCATGGCCACAACAATCTCTCCCTGATCCTCATTGCTGGGCCAGTGTCCAGGCAGACAGCAGCTAGGAAGAAATGGCAGTTGCCATAGGGAGCAGTGACTTTGGCTAAACCATGCTAGACCACGTGGAGGTAAAAAAAGAAGTGCTTGCAATGTAGACTGGCCGTTGAAAATACACACAGAGCCATGCATCTCTGTATTTTTTTCTAATAGGCAAGGCATGTTTGAATAGAAGCACATATCTTGTTTACCAAATCAGTCCTGACTGGAGGTAGCAGTCCTGTCTGCTGCCTGTAGGTACACACTTATTTTTTGAAAGTGAAATGGCAAGTCAGCCCAGCTTGCTGCGAATTCTGCCGAACATCACAAGTAAAGGCTTTGCACCCCAAGTCCTCTCTACGCTGTCTTTGAGTCAACGAGAATCAAATGTGTGAGAATCAAGTCAGATATTAGATGCCCCATCCCTATTAGTGGACGGAGTTTAGAACAAGTTCTTGCCTGGATCACTAACCAGTCCTTGGTGTCCCTGACTGCCTTCTAAGCAGCATAGTTTATCACCTGGCACCGCAAGCTGGACCTTCTCTGACGCGAGTGGACTCAAGTGCACGCCGGCCACAATGATGAAGCTTCCAAAGCTGGATAGCTTACACAGCAGAAACTGTTATTCCACAATTGAAGGCTAGAAATGTGACATCAAGGCATCAGCAGGTTTGGTTTCTGCAGATGCTTCTCTTCTCGACCTGCAAATGATCACCTTTCTGCTGTGTCTAAGACAACGATTTATTTCTTATTTTGAAAATCAAAGTTACAGAAAGAAAGGAGGAGAAACAGAGATCTTCCGTCTACTGATTCACTCTTTAGATGGCCACAGCAGCCAGTGCTGGGCCAGGTCTAAGCCAGGAGCTTCATGCGTGTCTCCTATGTATATAGCAGGAAGCCAAAATATTCGAGTAACTTTCTTCTTATCTCCCAGGTCGTTAGAGGAGAGTAAGATCAGAAGTGAAAGAGCTGGGACTTGAACTGGCATCCGTATGGGATGTGGCATCACAGGCAAAAACACGTCTACTAAGTCACGATGCCAAGACCCTACTTGTGTCTTCACCCTGTGTGTGTATCCTGGTCTTTCCTGGTAAGAACACACCACATTTTGGATTGGGACATACTCCAGTGAACAAACTAATAACCTCATTTTAATTTAAACTGCCTTATTAAAGATCCTCTCTCCAAATAGGATCACAAATTAAGGTTTTTGAGGTTGAAACGTCAACATATGTATTTTGGAGGACACGATGAATGCCCTAACAACACTCAAGTTGTTTGCAAAGACCTAACATCCTTCCTGAATCACAAATCACTTGACTGCAGCCCTGGCAACCTACCTTAGCCCAGCTGCAGCTGTTGCAGCCATTTGGGGAGTGAATGTGTGGACAGCAGGTCTCTCTCATTCTGTCTCTCCTCTCTGACTCTTTCAAATGAAAACATTTTAAGCTACTTTTTGGCTTTTGAATTGAGATGCAAATTATGTTCTGTTCAGTGAAGGACATACGTATTTGTGTAGTTTGATGACTTTCTATAGATAGATAGATAGAGAGAGAGAGAGAGAGATACAGATATGCATCTTTTAACTACCAGCCCTAACAAGGCACAGAATATCTCTCATAACCCAAAAGGTTCCTTGATAGTCCCGTCTAGAACAAACTCATTCCCAGTGTAAGTCTTCTTCTCTTCCTTTCCACCAGCACTGGTATTTGAACCTTACGTACCTGCGATCCTACAGTGTGCACTCTTTCATATCTCACTTTTCTTGGTCAACTCTGTAGCTATGAGCTTCATTCATGTTGTGTGTATCTCCATCTCTGTTCTCCTCATGTGCCACTCAGTGCATCACTTATCCTAGCCTCAGTCACTGATGAGAGTCCACCTCAGTCATTGATCTGAGTCTTAACGATGACCTATTGCAAATCCTGATGGTATTGTCTGATACTCAGGAGGTCATTCATGAGCCATAGCCTGTGCTGCTGTGAGAGTCATCCTTTTCCTCTTTAGTTCTTGCTTTCTGGTAAGCTGTTCTTTTCCACTGCTACCATACTACACACAACTTACACATTTTTTAATTGTTCAGAGCTACTCTACCCTACACATTAGATTCTATATTTAAATCAGTATTACGTGAAACATCCTTCAAATGAACAAAGGTGATTCAGCAGTGTGCCCTGTCACTTATCAGGTGAGAAAAAAAAGTGTGAAAAACACACATCTCTCCTATCTATAGTTCATATTTTGTTTTTGCCATGTATTGTTTTCTGGGTGGCCTGCTGTGAGACACAATTTTCTCTGAGGTCAGAGATTTTTATTCCTGAAAAATAAAATAATGCAAGTAATACTAGTACCATAGCGGGAGTTTTATAGAATTTCTCTTATTGTGATCTTGGGCAGATGCTGTGATCCTCTGTAGAATTTCTCACAGGAGCTGATGGAGAGCAGTAGTGCTTTTTGTTGTACACTGAGATTAAACTATCAGGGACATTCTACTCAGATGATCACTTGCACTGAAAACAACTCAGGGAACTTCTTACTCATTTCCAGGAAAGAAAATTGTCCTTGCCCAATTAAGCTAAAGTAGGGAAAATGTCTGGAATGCAGCACCCACTATTCCCCCCTTAGTCAGATTTCCTACACGTCTTGCTCTGTGTGAGCCCTGAGGACTCAGGCCCCACCCTTGCGGATCTCAAGTACAGAGAAACAGAAGCAGACATACAATGTATGATGTCAATGACAGAAAATGTTGTGGCACTCTAGAGATGAAAATCAACCCAACATCCAGAAGACTTCATATAAATGCTGTGTCATGAAAAATAAAGAATTTAAATGGCCCGGTGCAATGGCTCAGTGGCTAAATCCTTGCCTTTTAACCGCCAGGGTTGCATACTCATGCAGCTCCCAGCTTGTGGCCTGGCAAAGCAGTAGAGAATGGCCCAAAGCCTTGGGACCCCGTACCTATACGGAGACCCGGAAGAAGCTCCTGGATTCTGGCTTCAGATCAGCTCAGCTCTGGCCACTACAGTCACTTGGGGAGTGAATCAGTGGCCAGAAGATCTTTCTACCTGGCCAGAATAGTTGCTTAGTATGTATTTTAAATTATGTTTAATTTTAAATTAATTTTTATTTAAAAAAAGTTCGTGGGATATTTGATCACCTGGAATTCTAACTTTCTTTCATTTTGACAAAAAACACTACCAAGGAGACTTCTCGCTTTTTTTAGCTACTTGTTAATTCATGAGCTCTTGGATTCAAGGGGTTTAGCTGATTTATGGCCTAGACCTTGCTAGATATGCCTTAGTCTGATGTTCCCCAGCCTTCTCTCCATCCAACTTGCTTGTCTCCTTGGTTTCTACGGAATTCCTACTGAGTAGCGGAACGATCTTCCTTGATCTGATTTTTTCACTGACATGTGGTTTTGAAATAGTCTATGACCCCTAAGTTGAAGGACCCATTTAGCTGGAGTGACTGGCTTGGAGAGAGAGCTCTGACCGATCTCTCCTTTTTCTCTCTTTGCCCTTTTCCCTGGTGCTACAAGCAAACATTTCTTCACTGGCATTGATTTATCATGCAACCATTCCTCAATCCATTCTTCCGTTCAGGGCTTGCTTACAGGAGACAAAGGGTGTGATCTCATCTATTCTATTCCTATTTCAACCTATTTATTTTTTATACTCTGATATCAGGAAAAAAAACAAAATCTGGGAAGAAAAAGAAATACATGAAAATTTTTTTGAATAACAATCCATCTGTAAAATATTGCTAATGACAGCCTCTTTAACGTACCATTAAGAGGGCAGCATAAACCATGTTTTCAGAAAAGATGAAAAATCATACTCATTAATTATTTGAAAGTATTCTAATTATGGAAATTATTAGTTGTAAAAGATTGCATATCCTATTTGCTTTCAGCATGAAATATACTTTCTTGAATTTGTAGACTAATTTTGCCTGGCAGGTTGATGTTTAAGCATAAGTGATAGCATATTTCCTCTGTTAACTAAAAAAGTTAAAAATAAAAACTGTCAACTTCTGATGAACTTAGAGGTAAACATTGATAGTTATTATGTCATTTCAGATAAAAATTATGATGACTGTACTTGCCCAAAATAAATGGACTTAGTGAGAAATTCCTTATTCTCAGAGGTTTTGATATTTAATTGTATAAGGAGACTGATGTTTGCCAGATAAAATTCCTTATTATTTATAGTTTTAAATAATCACTGATATAAAAAAAATTATATATGACCTGATTAATAATACTTGTTGGGTTGCTGTTGTGGCGCAGTAAGCTAAGCCTCAGGGTGCTGGAATTCCTTATGAGTGCTGGTTCATGTCTCTGCTATTCCACTTTTGATTCAACATGGGAAAGCAGTAGAGGATGGTTCAAATTCTTGGACCCATGCACCTACACTGGAGACCTGGAAGAAGCTCCTGACTCCTAGCTTTGGATTGAATCAGTTCTGCCTGTTGCAGCTATTTGGGGAATGAACCAGCAGATGCACAACCTCTCTCTTTCTCTCTCTCTCTCTCTCTGTGAATCTGCCTTTCAAATCAAAATAAATAAACCCTTTTTTAAAAAAAAATTCAAGATTCATAATGTACAGTATTGTTCTGAGAACCGAATAAAGATATAAGTAAGTGCTAAGTATTTGTGTTTGGGTCTGAAATAAAACCAGCTAGCATCTTGCATGGGGCTGGGTACATGGGATGCAGTGGCAAGATTTTTTTTTTCTGCTGCACCTGCATTACTTAAATTTTTTTTTTTACTTCTAATTTTGAATTTTATGGTACAATTCTGTAGAGTTTAGGATTCCACCCTCTAACCCCCACCAAATTCCCACTCGGAAAAATATTTGGAAGGTAGAGTGACTAGAGTATGTTGAGAGAGGAGATGGGGGATGCGGAGAGCAAGGAAAGGTGGTAGATTTCTGCTTGTGTGAGAAGGAATGCCTCCTCAGTCACTGATGAAAACCTAGTGGAGGAACTGAATTGAGGGACAGAAAGCAGTGTCCCCCCACACGCACTTACTCGCTTGTGCACACATATGGATGTGTATGCACACACTGATTTATGTATACGAGACTGACGGTGAATAAAGATACTTGAATTAGAGGTTTAAACTTTCCTGGCTTAAAACTTTCCCGGCTGGTGTTGTGGCATGAAGGGAAAGCAGCCATTTGCCACACCAGCTTATCCCAGATGGTTGCTGGTTCAAGTGCTACATGACTTCACTTCCAAACCTGCTCCCTGCTAATGGCTTATGGAAAGTAGCAGAAGATGGCCTAAGTATCTAAGCCTTTGCCTCCCACATAGGAGATTTGGTCAAAGTTCCTGGCTCCTGGTTTCAGCCTCACCCAATCCCGACTGTTGTTGCTATCTGGAGATGTCTCTCTCTTCTCTCTCTCTCCCTGGCCTCCCTGCGTGTGTGTGTATGTGTGTAAGTCTCTCTCCCTCCACGCCCCTCCCCCAACTCTTATCTGAAAATAAATAAGCCTTCTTTTTTAAGAGAAAGTATACATATCAAATTGCTCCACAGCAGTGGATGGATGAGATGTCACAGGACGTGGTGTAGGGTAAATTCCAGAGTCTATAATGGAACAGAAATCAAGATAAGGTGATGTTGCAACAGGAAGGACTATTGTGTGGTGCTAAATGTTATTGAGAAGACAAGATATAGATGGTAAAGATTCTGGCCTGCTGGTTTCAGTAGAGAAATGGAGATAGAAGGTAGGTTAGTGGGGCCAGTGCTGTGGACTAGTGGGTAAAACATCCCATATAGATACTGGACTGAGTTCTGACTTTTCCATGTCCAATCCAGCTTCCTGCTAATATGAAAGCAGTGGAAGAAGGCCAGAGTTCTTGGGCTACTACACCCACATAAAAGATCCAGAAGAAGCTTTAGGCTCCTGGCTGTAGCCTGGAACAGTCCCAGCTATTACGGTCATTTGGAGTGTGAACTAACAGATGGAAGATCTCACTCTGCCTGCCCTTCTCTCTCTGTGTTTAATTCTTCCTTTCAAACAAATAAATACTTAAAAAAAACAGCTAGGTTGGAGTGGAGAGAATAGGTTGTGTATGCAGCTACGCCTACATACACATTCACTAGTAAATACAAGGTACAATAATTGACAGCGTATTTACTTGGTACTGACAGAGAGCTAATTAATATAATTTTAATTTTTATGTAACAAAGAAATGTATGACTAACTTACCGTTGAAAATCATGTTTATATTTGGATGATCTAGTTTTCCCATGAAATTGCATTACTGTGGTAACTTTCATTTCATTTCATTATTTTCTGGTTAATATTTATTCAATGGAATGCCTGATTTGTCTAAGGCATAGGAATGGTTAGGAACAGGGCATGGAGCTGGATATACAGCTATATTTCATTGCATTACTGGAGAATTCAAATGCCTTTAAAATATCACACTCTAAGACAGTAAGTAATATGTACAACGAATAGATGTTTAGACTTCAAAACATGAATGTGCATATTTTAAAGTATTTTAATACAATGCACGTGGTGGACTGGTTTCAACTTTTCATTAGTAGATGAGCATCCCTTCAACAGTTTCATTGCCTTTTTCTAATTATCACTCATTTAAAAAAAAAAGATTTCTCTAGGTATTTTGAAACAATTACAAACAGGGAGAAAAAGAATTTTTATTTCCCAGATGGCCCCCACAGCCAGTGCTGGGCTAGGGTGAAGGTAAAGCATCAGGAGCTTCTTCTCAGGTCCCTGACATGGGTGACAGGGGCTCACGTATTTTGGACCATCTTCTGCTTTTTCTAGGGCCTTAGCAGGGAGTTGGATCAGAAGTGGAGCAGCTAGAACTTAAACCAGCATTGTATGGAATGCTGGCATTGTAGGTGGTACCTTAACTCACCATGCCACAACAGTGGATCTCAGTTATTTCTTAAATGCATACATCTAGGTACTTTTAGAAAATTAACAAAAATAACAAAGATAGCAGCTTATGTCCCCCATTTGAATTTTTATACCCCAGTTAATCAAAAGAAAATTTGCTCCAACAGACTGAATAGTCATTTTTCTAATTCAGGATAGTCTTCATTGTAAATGGAGATGACAAATTTCGGAGAGAAAAGTAACTGACTATTCACTCAGATGTAATTCTCCTTTCCTGGCTCCACCTTGCCTGCAGACTTGAACAATATCTCTCATTTCTTTTTTTAACCTTTTGTATTTAAAGCTGCTTCATTAGGAGAGAATCTGAAATTTTCTTTATTCTTTTTTGAGGAGTCATACAATTAAGAGTTTGAAAATGCACTCAGATGTTTGAGGAGCACAGATTACACTGAACAATCCACCCTTAAAAATTAAATAGAATGTTATAATCATAAATAGCTCTGCCTTGCAGTCATTTCTGTAATTCTAACATTCATATTGTCATTTGATTAGTTAATCATCCATTCTCAAAGGTGTGAATGTGTTTTCACACTTCTGCTAAGACAGTGTTAACTATGAAACTATAGATAGCAATACAGATTAATTATCTATTGCACAAGTTCCCACACCTTGTGCTTACCAGATAGAGGAAGAGTGCATGTCTTAACACAGGTGTGAGTTTTAAAAATGGGGGGAAAATACTTGGTCAAATGAGTTCAAGGAGTACTTTCAACTAACATGTCTTTAAAATATTACATGCATTTACACTTTCATTTCATAAAACAATTCAGTGGGTTTCTGTGTATCTTTGGTTGTGATGAGTTAGTGAATGAATTGGAAGAATTTTCGAAATGATTCAGTCTTTGATGGAATTAGAAAATGGAACGGGAATTCTGTATCAGATATTGAGAATGATCATAACTTTAATAGGATCAAACCAGAAAGGTAGACTTGTTTTCGGAAACAGTCACAGCCTGTTAAGTCAATACAATAATTGTTATGTTAAATAATATATTACACATATTAATATGCACAATGATAGTAATAATCTTTCCATTTGCTTCTGATCTCAAATTCTAATAATTAAGTCTATTAATTTAGAATCTGGCTTATACCTTCTTGGGAATATGATTTTTTTTTTTTTTAGATTTATTTCTCTTCAAAAGCAGTGTGATGGAGAAAAACACAGAGCTGGTTTACTCCCCAAATGGCCATGACAATAACAGATCCAAAAAAGCCATGATGTGAGAACTCCATCTAGGCTTCCCAAGTGGGTGGAAGAGAATCAAGGACTTGGTCCATCTTCCATTGATTTCCCAGGCATATTGGCAGGGATTTCAATGGGAAGTGGAGCAGCTGGAATTCCAATTTCTATTCTAACGTAGGAAGCCAGTATTGCAAGTGGTGTACTAACTGGGTGTAACACAGTCTGATCCCTGATTCTGACTTCTCTATGTGGCCAGGCCTGGGGAATGCCTGGACTGCAGGCTTTTTAAGGCTCAGTAAATCATTTGATCTGGTCCTGCCAATGTAATTGCAGATGGAGCTTGAACTTCTATAAGTTTATAGCAGCCTAACTTTTTTTTTAAAGATGCATTTTATTTTTATTGGAAAGGCAGATATACAGAGAGGAGAGACAAAGAGGAAGATCTTCCATCCCATGATTCACTCCCCAAGTGAACGCAACGGCCAATGCTATGCCGATCCGAAGCCAGGAGCCTCTTCCAGGTCTCCCACACAGGGTGCAGGGTCCCAAAGCTTTGGGCTGTCCTCGACTGCTTTCCCGGGCCACAAGCAGGGAGCTGGATGGGAAGCGGGGCCGCCGGGATTAGAACTGGCGCCCATATGGGATCCCAGGTGTGCAAGGCAAGGACTTTAACCACTTGCGCCACTGCGCCGGGCCCAGCAGCCTAATTTAAAAAAAAAAACAGTTTTATGATTCACAATTAATGTCATAAAAATCCAAATGTGCAGGAAGCCAGGTAATTGGGTCAGATGGCATGGGTGTGTGATGGGCACTGCAGCTTGGTTAGCAAGCCTACAAGGAGTTTCTGGCTGAGTGGCAAGGCCCCGCAGAATGTCGCTGGTCACCTCATTGCTGCCTCACCCCGTTGTATGCACATTCAATCACCTCTCTGATGTTTCATAGAATTCTCCTGAGGGTGTTGTTTTTGTTTGTCTGCAAAAGTGAAATGATTCCTGTAACTGGTATAACGCCTCAAACTGATCAATCATGTTATGATAAAAACATCTTTAGCAACGTAAAGCAATGACACACAGCTAAAAGCATACAATAGTGCAATTGAGCCCATAATGTCTCCAAACATTCTGTTACGTGTCCACCTTTGTCCTGAAGCTTGCCCTAATACAAGTAATGTTTTCCTTAAGAAATGGCTTGATAATATCTTGGAACAGATGGCAATCATGGAGATACAAAGAATTTGTTTACCATGCACCTCGAACTGTTACAACACATGATATGATGCATTTTGGTTTCTCACCACGGAAAGCAGAAAGTATATGGGGCATCTTCTAAAGACAGACAAATGTGAACTCCCCCACCCCCCGCCAAATGGCTTAAAATGTTTACCTTATATTGGCACTTATATTTAGGGAAAGAAAACAATTTATAAAAACTTCTACCTTATATTGGCACTCATGTTTAGGGAAATAAATCAGTTTATAAAGATAAAAGGAAGTTTCTTGTAAAGGCCCTCTGTAGATTGGCTGAGTTGCCCTGGTCCCTATCACTGCTCTTTAACAAAAGAACAAAAAAAAAAATTGAATCAGCACTAGGTGAAGGTGGTGGTAATTAATTCATGATCGATTATAAGATTTAATAAAGAATCTATGATTTATGCTTTTATAAATTCCTTTCATTTATGATCTTTTGTTTTAACTCTGTACTCTTTATATTTTAAGGACTGTTAATTTATGTTTAGTGAGAATTGATTTTGGATATAAGTAAACCGGTTGCCACTATGTAACTGCATGTGCTGCCAACCATGGAGTTCCTGGCTTCTGCCAGGTCACTGAAGGTTTGAATGAGTAATAGCTTCCTAAAAATATTTTCTCTGAAGTAAAATAATAATAATGTTTTTAGGATTGATTTTGTAATCATTCTTTTATAATGAAGTAAAAATGAAACAATTGGATGTTGTGCAAAAGGTTGAGATGATTTATGCATAAATAAAGAAGGCAACTTTTCTGAGTTGTGCATTATGAGCATCATGCCATAGTGGTCCACGCCTCCTCTGCCTCACCTTCTTATCTCTTCTTCTCATCTCGCCAATCCACGCATCCCTTCACAAGCTCTCGAGTCAGCCAGAGCAGGTTTCTGGTACAAACAATCATTGGCAGAAAAAAGATTTCCCACTCCTGGTAGGATGCTCAGGATCTCCTGATGGAGAAGAGGCACTGAGAGATAGATATTGGTTTTCATCCATACTAACTTTTGAAACAAAGTAAACTCCAATTTTAATTCATCATGAAACATTCGTATTCCATTTAGTCCTACATTACAGCAGGACAATTGGTCATTCTCCTGCCAACAAGTCATGAAAATCAACCAGAATGAATTTCTCTCATTCACAAAGCATCTCTTCTGTCTATTTTTTTCTTCAGTTGTGTGAATTTTATCCAATGGGAGTCTGTGCAGACCTCCACCAAGCTTTCTGATCTCTTAGCAACTACCTGTTCATTCAGTACTTTCCTTACAAATACTTAGCCCAAATTACTTGTTTGGTTTTTTTTTTTTTGAGTGTTCCACAAGACAAGAAAATGCCAAGTCATGATGGATTTTGCTAGTAGAAGAAGGACTTGTTGGATGAAGGGGTATAATATTCCAGTATTTATATCTAATCTACTAATATCAGATTTAACTATTTTCTCTAATCTCTTATCCTTCATGACTTTCCCAACAGTGTAGGCATGGACATTGTCAGACAGTCCATCATCTTACTGTTAGGATGTATTCAATTCTTTCACTGGGAGTCCATCCTTGGTCATTCAGCACTTTGTCTCCCTATCTGAACATATCAGTCCTGCTACACTTTCATTCCATATCCCTTAGAACTCAGAACCAGTGAGCACAGTCCACAACAGGGTGAAAATAAGAAGTTTTCATCAACACGAAGTTAACAAACATGCTACAAAAATAAAAATGCATCACAAGAGTGGTGAAAATGGGAATCAGAAACCTTCTTGCAGGAACAGATGTTAGTGTGTGAGCCTTGTGACACTGAAGGAATTACAGTTAAAAACTAGACCTTCATTACTTATGATATGTAGCAAAACAGTGTTGAAATGGACATTTACAATCTCAAGTGCTTACAAGCAATCCATTTCTTATGGATGACCAATTAATGAATCACAAGAACTTATTGGGAGGGACACAAATAACTAGGAAATGTGAAAAGGTAAGATTTAATAGCAAAAATCATTATTTGAATTCCATGTAACAGCACTTTCCAGTCAATGAGTAAGATTAGTCATCAGTTATCGCCACAACCCCAGCTAGATTTAGGATATTAAACATAGCAATAACAAGAGCAGATCCAGAGCTAGCAGAATTGCATGAGCTTAGGGAAAATATTTCAAGTACATAAATGAAGTGCTTCTTGTCAGGATCTGATATAAGGGTCTCTTACATACATTTTAGCTGAACAATCTAGAGATTAGGCTTTATTTATTGGGGTTTGTTACAAACTAGTACAAAAAACCCCACAAAGTTGTTAAAGGAATCAAAACACCTTGGAATGAAAGAGGAGAAACTACAAAATTACTTTCTAACAAGGTTGCCCAGAGCCCAAGGATAACCAGCATTCTGAGCTAGCAGAACTGAGCCCTTGCCAAGGGATTGAAGTCATTTTCCTGAACAGAGTACAGAATCACTGTGCCTCTTCAACTTCCATGTACCTTCTGTCCCCTTCCCTTTTGCATAAGACTGTTACCAGCATGCAATCACCATCTCATAGTTACACGTTGAGAAGACATTTATATTTAATTCATGCATTCTGTGATCACAAGAACCATTGTTGGTGAATTTGTGACTCCAGGAACATCACCAGAGGTGATGCAGCTAAACTTATGCTATGAGCTAAATGATCCATGCTTCTTGTCCTATCGCTTAATGCATATGCTGTAGACCTAATGTTTAGTATGACTGTATCTGGTGGGAGAACTTCTTTTTAAAATGTTCTTATTTTTTTTTTAGTTGTTTGTTTGAAAAACAGAGTTACAGAGAGAGAGAAAAAGGGGCAGATGGAGATATCTTCCATTCACTTGTCCACTCCCCAAATAGCCACAATGGCCAGAGCTATTTCAGATCAAAGCCCAGGAGCCTAGAATTTCTTTTGGGTCTCCCATGTGGGTGCAGGGTGCCCAGAACTTGGTGCAGGGGCCATCATCTGCTGTTTTCCAAGGAGCAATTAATGTGTGGAACTGGATTGGAAGTCTGGCAGCCAGAATTTGAGCCAGTGCCCCAAAGGGAAGCTGGCAGAAGACCTTTTCATCTGTTACGTCACAAGTGCTGGCCCTGGGAGAGTCATAACGAGGTCATAAGGGCAAGATCCTAATTCAAAGGGACCCTGTCCTTACAAGAACAAGAGAAGATCCACACTCCCAAGATGACAGCCTCTCTGCCATCTGAGCACGCAGCAAGAAGGTGGCTGTCTGCAGGTCAAAAACAAAGCCCTTACCAGAAACAGATCTTGACATTGCATTTTATGACCTCCAGAAGGTGAGAAAAAGACTTCTATTGTTTAAGCTGCCCAGTCTATGGTATTTTGTTATGGCAACTTGACTAATGCAACCTGATTTAGATGACAGTATGTAATTCCTTTAATCTAAGTCTGATGCTACAATAAGACGAAACAGTAAGGCAGTAACTGACTAGGTAATTAGCATATTTTGTATGTGGGACTAATGTACATATCCTTTTTTTCTTGCCAGAAAGTGTGCATTGTACATACTTATCCCATTGTGAAATGGGCATTCCATTTTCCTCCCCCTTGAATCAGGAAGGCTTTCTGTTTGCATTGACCAATGGAATATAATGGAAGGGATGCCTTGCCAGCTTTGGGCTCAGGCCTAAGGAAGTTATGCAAATAAATAAATAAGTGTGGGTGTATATATATATACTTTGCTATACACTAAGGGTTTGTGACTTTTACTGTAACAGTTACATCACCATTTTAGAAGTAAACAAATTGGTGTTGTATTGGAAAATCCATGGCTTCTCCTCTTCCAGTTTGGTTAACACATATAGTACAGAGGTGGTTCTTTTGGTGTCTCATTATTCTTAGGGTCAACCATGAGGAGGCTCTAATGGGTCTCTCTCTTTTTTCTGTATACTAGACAGGAAGGAACAACATTTTTGTATCTCTGAATCCTTATACTAAACTTCATCTGATTTAATCAATGCTAACGTATTGTGACTTTCCTTTAGAATACATCCATTCCACGGAATATTACTCAGCAATTAAAAAATGAAATGATACCATTTGCAACTATATGTTCCCAACTAGAGACCATTCTGCTCAGTGAAATAAGTCAATCCCTAAAGGACAAATAGCATATGTTCTCTCGAATATAAGGAAACCATCATGCAGATTGGAATGTGTACTGCTGGAGTAATGGAGACTACCATACCCAGATGTGAAGACACGATGCAACATACATCCCTTCTTCCAAATTAGAGATGGACTCTCAATGCAAGTGTTGGACAACGGGATGATGGACTATCTAACATTGTCCGTAAAATGTCGGGGCACACTTAAATAGCAGACTAGTGCAATTGGAACTTATGATGAAGGAATGTACTGTTGTGACAATATGGGGAAAATCAGCCCGGGGGTGGGAATTAGGGGCAGAGGAATCCCAGACTATATAGAATTGTACGATAAAATTGAAAGCTTAGGGCCCAACACAATAGCGTAGCGGCTGAAGTCCTTGCCTTGAACACGCTGTTTTAATCCCAGCGGTCCCGCTTCTCATCCAGCTGCCTGCTTGTGGCCTGGGAAAGCAGTTGAGGATGGCCCAAAGCCTTGGGACCCTGCACCCGTGTGGGAGACCCGGAGGAAGCTCCTGGCTTCAGATCAGCTCATCTCTGGCTGTTGCGGTTGCCTGGGGAGTGAATCAGCAGACGGAAGATCTTCCTCTGTCTTCTCTCTGCAGATCAGACTTGCCAATAAAAATAAAATAAATCTTAAAACAAACAAATTTTCCATTGGGATGCTCTTTCACTTCTTATTTTCTTTAGAGGGTCTTGTAATTTGTTCTCAGTATTTTACTTTTGGCTGTTCTCCATTTAGAATCTATTACTTTTCATTATCACTTTTACTTTATAATCTTTCAACGTCGGCATTTCCCAAATCAAGCTTCAAATCACAATCTAACAACTCCAAACCAATTAGATCTGGATTTGTTTATTTACTGTACTTGCTGCATTAAGAAAATTAGGTCCATGTATAGCACAATAGGTTTTGTAACTGGAAAAGTAACATATTATGTATTACATTTTATTTTCAAATGGATAGTCTTAGGTTTGGTTTCTTTTTCTTCCTTCATCTGAGATAAAATCACTGCACATTGCTTGTTCCAAATTTAAACCTGACACCTAGATAGAAAACTGACAAACAGGAAATGTGTCTTCCTACCAATTTTGATACCATCAGACACTTTTTGTTAAAAAAAAAATCGTCTTTTAAAAAATCTTTTGGACTAAATGGGGCATGACAGTAGCAAGTTGACTTTTTTAGACTTATTTATTTTTATTGGAAAGGCAGATTTCTAGAGAGAAGGAGAGATAGAAAGATATTCCATCTACTGGTTCATTCCCCAAGTGCTCCCAGTAGCCACAGCTGAACCAATCCGAAGCCAGAGGCCAGGAGCCAGGAACTTATTCTCCAGGTCTTCCACACAGGTTTAGGGGCCCAAGGTTTTGAACCAACCTCTGCTGCATTCCCAAGCCATAAGTAGGGAGCTGGATGGGAAGTGGAGAGGCCAGGACATAAACTAATGCCCATATTGGATCCTGGCGCTTGTAAAGGGAAGATTAGCCAATTGAGCCATTGTTCTGGACCCCAGCAGTGTTGTTTTGTATGTTTATCTCTCTGTGACCATGATAAGGGGGGGGAAATGTGTTGTTAGTTCATTCTCTTTGAATGCTTCCTTGGTGATTAGCTTTCTAATTCTTGATGAGGATACGATCTGAGTTATTTAGCTCATACACCTTTTGCCTGAGGACTTACAAACCAATGATCCTGGAATGTCGTGTCTCTGTAGGGCATTTTCTCTAACTCTTAGAAAAGAATCTGTTTTATTCTATTTCCCTCATTCAGAATAAAGGCGGCCAATCAGAGTGCATGTGAATTAAGAAGGCTCTTGTCTTCTGACTACGCGCATGAACTCCAACCCCTCCAATTCAAATGCTTTCATCCTTTAAGCCAAAGTGAGACCTAAAAGATCATCTATGGTTGTGAAATTCAGGGTATTTAACAGCTAGCCAGCTAGGCCATCTTTGTATTACCTTTTGAAGATTAGATGTTAATTACAGAGTAGTATATAGTTGCTAGTTATGAAAATTGAGAGGCACATATCCATATAAAAAGCTTCCCCTGTCCCTCCTGTCTTCCATCTTCACTTCCTCCTCCTGCAGATCTGACGCCACCAGCACTGTGTGTGAGTCTTCCCATTTCCATGTATGTCCCACTTGACTACGACACTTATCTGCGTGACAGATTGTTCTTTCTCTTTGCCAAAATGAAGTTGCTTTTTACATACCGTCCTAAAACTTACTGAGTTCACTTAAAAATGTAATATGGATTTTATTTTTTACTACTAATAATCTGCCTCTGGAAATATGTCTAACTACAAGTAGTATTTGAATAAACAGGTTTTGAATAAATGAAATAATCAATAAAAGTAAGTCTCTATGCTTCTATAATGTGCACAGACATACAATATGTGAGGCAATAGTAATATATTTTTAATAATACCATTATCAATCTTTTGCCTTGAAAAGAATACATATGCATCTATTTTAATCTTTTGGAAATAAAGCAGAACATATGAAAAGAAAAACATCAGTAGGTAATAGCCATCTATAAGTCAGTGCAAAAAAAACCATGCAGAAAAACATTTTAGTAAATCTCAAAAGTTTATAGTGATATAGGATAATCTATATTTAAATTGTGTGAGTAATACAGCACTTTACATTGAAGAAATGTTCAGGTCAATTAATCTGAATTATTGTTTCACATTTAAGAATAAGTACTTGCCATCTTCAAGATTCATGCTTTCTATGGCAGAAGTTTGATCCCCAGAAGGTAAATAAATGCAGTTCCAGAGTTGGGCTCTGTTCACCTCTCAGTTACAGAATAATTTCACTCATCATCGTGAAGAAGTCAAGTTCCAAGTTTTCCCAACATGTCCTGCAAAGAAGCTTCCCTAGTGTACATCTGAGTGACTGGTGTGCCTTCCAGATCTATGGCAGACACCAGAGCATTTTTTCCTACTGAGAAAAGAGTTTCCAATACAGATTTTCAGGTGGCTTTTCATTTGGTCATATTTGACACACTCAACTAACGCCATTGTTCATCTACAGAGAGAAAATCATTGGCCAAGCACCAGTATCTAGCTCATGTCCAATTTTTAATAAACAGTGACTTCCTTTCTGAAGGATTGTTTCCCAATATTGATTGATTCACAGGATTTCTCATAAGAAATCTGCTTGACCCATTTCATCTCCTTCTGCTCCATATCCAGCCTTTTTACAGCCTAAGTATTGTGATTTCAATCTTGTAGTCTAAAGGTGTATCCATCAGATCTTTTCTGCCTGAAGAAACAAACAGCCCTGACGTGGCTGCTTTGAAAAACAATAATTTCACATAGCAGGGATTTCTAAGGCAAGGCAGACTCAGGTGGCCTTTTTCTTGGGGATGCTCAAGATAAGGTCCTCCTGGGCTTGCTCTGTCCTCCCACTAGTTCCCTTTGTTGCTGTAACAATGACAGCTGCCACAATTCAGCATCTCATGTAGGCATGAGAAATTCAGGAGCTGAAAAATAAATGGGCGCTTCCAATGTCCCCAAAGTAGCCTAGATGGTCTCGTGGGTCACAGTGGGCCAGCTGTTCATGCCACATGTAATGGGCACATTATAATAAATCTAGGCCCTTATCTTGAGCAGGGGCAGGCAACTTCCCTTGAAATCTATGGCACTGGGGAGGAGGTGAGAACTTTAGCCAAACTGAAGTTGTAAAAGCAAATAAGAAGGGAATGATGGTCTTAGTCTGGCTACCCCCATAAGCAGATCCTAAAAATAACACATAAGTAATGCATTTAGGAGATTGCTACAGTTTGGGTATGATTTGAGTGCAAAGATTCTTGTGCTGGAAGCTTGGACCCCAATGCGGTAGTAGTGAGATAGTGAAATCGGTGAGATGAGTCTAAGTGAAAAATCACCAGACCACGATGACTCTGTCCTCCAAAGCGATCAATACTTGTGTCACAGAATGGAGTGAGTGAGTTCTGGGGGAATGAGGGCACAGCTCCCACTTGGCCTCTTCTGCACAGGGCATGTCCTTTTCCACCTCTCTATTGGGGTACAGCCAGAGGGTCCTCAGAGGTCAAGCAGATGAGGCTGCCTCATCTTTGACTGTCCCAAGCTTGGAACTGAAAAATACCTTTTCTTTAAAAGATACCCAAACTTCAGGTATTTTGTGTCTTTTTAAATTTTTTTTTAGCAATTTGTTTATTTATTTATAGTTTTTATTGGACAGACAGATTTGCAGAAAGAATGAAAAACAGAGAGAAAAATCTTCCATTTGTTGTTCACGGCCCCAAAGCCAAGAGCCAGGAGCTTCTTCTGGATCTCCCATGTGGTTACAAGGTCCCAAGGCTTTGGGCCGTCCTTGACTGCTCTCCCAGGCCACAAGCAGGCAGCTGGATGGGAGGGAGGCGCTGGGACATGTATCAGTGCTCATATGGGATCCTGGCACATGCAAGGTGAGGATTTAGCTCTGAGTCATCTATGCCAGGTCAATTCCAGGCATTTTGTTAAAGCAGCAAGACACAAAGTGGACTAATATGGAGATGATACTGGGAAACTCTGGAAAAGCAGTGAGGTCAGAGAAGGAAGGTAAAACTACTACCAAAGGGTGCATCATGCATCGAATTGTAAGAACAAGCTAAATACAATGAAAATGCCAGGAGTTCCTGGAGACCTTTCTTAGAGCTGCTGGAAGTCAGTGCAAACATTCTCTAACCAAGCTGTGAAAGAGCTGGGGCGTTCATCTGTCGACTCCCGTCTTCCCTTGGCTGATGGTTGCTCCCTGCAGTGCTAACTCCCCCTACCTCCACTTTACATTTCTTGTCTGTGCCACATATGGGCTTAAAGATGCCCTGTGGCAGCAGAGTCACAGGTACGTTCAGTGCGATGGATGCCTACAGGATAAGGCAGAGCTCCGGCAGCATCTGCTACAGCCAACAGCAGGCTTTGCTACTAACACAAGCTATTCCAATATGTAGTTTTATCTGCAGACTTTGGAACAACAGTAGCCCCCAGACTAATCTAAAACAAATGCAATCTTCATCATACCATGTGCCTTATAAACATGAACAGTTGTTCCAACTGGGCACCGGAGATTTCTGGAATAAATTCCATGTTCGTGGTTACCCGTGAGACTTACATGTCAACTCTGAGAACAAATGGTGGCAGAGGAGAGCCTGTAGGGAAGGTTGGATTGGAGTCTTCTCCATTTTTAATTCCTTTTTAGAGTGTTGGGTATTTTTTTTTTAACAAGGCAGACTATTTTTAAAGGTCATAGCTTTTAAAATAGGAATGTCCTAAGTAACTAAAAATATTTACAGAGTGAGTTTAGCTGAAAACAAATTTCTACTAAAGTTTCAGTGGCATCTCTTTTGAGGGAGGGACGCATAAGGAAACATAAAACATGACCCATTTCCATGTCATTGTGGATTACACTGTTCCTTGCTAACTTCTGTGTTGAAGGTCTAACCTCAGGACCTTAGAATGAGAAGTGACCTTGGTTGGAAACAGGGTTGTTGCAGATATAATTTGTTAAGATAAGAGTAGAATGGTCCTCTAACTTGATGTGACTGCTGTCCTCATTAAGAGAATTCCCTAATGGGAGAGCATCATGAACACACATTTTGGGGTAACATGTCCATGAGGCACAGAAGGCCGAAGGTTTACCGTACATCAAATCAGAAGCTGAGAGAGGCTTGGAGCCTGTTCTCTCTCATGGCCTTTGGAGGGAACCACCTAGCTAACCCTTGATTTCAGCTTCCAGCTGCCAGAGCATTGAGACAATACATGCATAATTCCAGGTCACTTGCTGTACACTGTTATGACAGCTGTACAAACCAAATACAAACATCTCTGATGTCTTGGTGATGGCTTCTTTATGGAGTTGGTATGATTATCAGTCATACTTTCTAAGAAAAGAGGCCCTTTTAGATGTTGACAAGTATTTGTGGTCCTAGTCTCTTAGATCCAGTGGTAGATCACATAGATTTGGGTTAACTCAATCCAGTTACTGCAGTAAAAAAAAGACCCTGTGAATATATATTTCAGGAATAGTCATATCTATCCAGATTTTTTTTCAGGACAGAAATTGCTTGGACTGGAAAACATTCTTGCAGTGATTGCTGGAGACCTTCAATACTTTTCTTCTTTCCTTATTACTCAATACAGAGCAATCTTGTTTTGTGAGCCCGACAGTCCCACGTGACCTACCCATTTGCTCACTGAGGTCAGTTTGAGATTCAGAATAGAAAAAGACTGTGAGCAGTTGTATAGCAAGCTGAGATTCCACATGTGGTGCCAGCACCCTTCATGGGTTTGAGTCCCAGCTGCTCCACTTTCAATCTGGCTGCCTGTCTGTGGCCTGGTAAAGCAGTGGAGGATGGCCCAAGGACTTGAGCCCCTGAACTCATGTGAGAGACTCAGAGGAAGCACCTGACTCCTGGCTTTGAATCAGCTTAGTCCCGGGCATTGTTGCTATCTGGAGAATGAACCAGAAGATGAAAGATTCTTTCTCTCTATTTTTTCCAAACTCTTCTTTCAAATAAAAATAAAAATCAGGGAAAAAGAGGAAAAGGCTGTAAGTAACTAGGAGAAAAGGATTTAAATTTTCTTGCTAAAAATTTTGGGATATTAAGGATAGAGTTAGGATAGAATTATGGTTCTGATCCTAGCTCAGTGGTTTGTTGTTATTCATTTTAATTTCTATTTCTTTATTTAAAAGTGAGAATGAGAGAAGAAGCGGGGGTCCCCATCTGCTGCTTCATTCCCCAGACACTCACAAATGTGCAGGGGATAGGTCTGGGACAAAAGCTAGAACTCAGTTCAGGAATCCCGTGTGGGTGGCAGGATCTCAACCCCTTCAGCCTTCCCCTCTGAGCATGTGCATGGGCAGGAAGCTGCAGGTAAGACCTAGGACTGAACACTGAGCTCAGCAGTCTGAGGGGGTCGAAGTGGGAATCTCAACTGGCATCATTCAGCCAATTGCCTGCTCTCCATATGGAATTGCCTACTTTAAAAGGAGACCCTCTACAACTGGTTAAAAAAAATGTTTCCAGACCTCCACCTGATAACTTTCTGCAAACGTTTATGTATTCATATATATGTTATTCTAGGGGAGACAATGTGCTGCTTCCAATAGAATTTAAAAGTGAACTGGAAGGGTCTGGCGCAGTAGCCTGGTGGCTGAAGTTCTCGCCTTATACACACCAAGATTCCATATGGGTGCCAGTTCTAATCCCGGCGGCCCCGCTTCCCATCCAGCTCCCTGCTTGTGGTCTGGGAAAACAGTCGAGGATGGCCCGAGGCCTTTGGAACCTGCCCCTGCATGGGATACCTGGAAGAGGCTCCTGGCTCCTGGCTTCGGATTGGGGCAGCTCCGGCGTTTGTGGCTGCTTGGGGAGTGAATCAATGGACAGAAGATCTTTCTTTGTCTCTCCTCTCTGTATATCTGACTTTGCAATAAAAAAATAAAATGCATCTTTAAAAAAATAATAAAACGTTAAAAAGTGAACTGGAAGAAACAGTTTACAGTAACTTGAGAAATCACCACGTTGCAGGCAATGCAGGGTTACATTCTGCAATGCTGTTGTACAGAATTTTTATTGCTTAATTTCCAATTAAGCAATAAAATTTACAGCAGTGGAGTACTTTGCAACGTCTTGTTGCTTTTTTAGTTTGTTCGTTTGTTTATTGATTGATTGATTTGTCTGGGAGGCAGTCATGGAGAGGAACAGAGTGAGACGTTCCACTCACTGGTTCACCCCCCAGACGGCCTCAACGGCCAGGACCGGGTCAGGCTGATATCTAGCTTGGCCTCCTGTGTGAGTGGCCCAAGCGCTGAGACACATTTGCAGGGAGCCGGTCCTGAAGTAGAGCTGTGGGGTTTCAAACTCATACTCCTTTGGGATGCTGAGTCACACGCTGCCACAAAACATACTATGTCACAGGGCAGACCCCTAACCACCTCATTTTTAATATTATGAAGGCAGCAAGGGGGGGATATAACTGTTTCTGTTTTGCAGATTGCAAATGAAAGGTTTGGGAAGGTTAACTAACATCCTAAGCACACAGGGTTCTTAATGGCACCTGGCTCTGTCTTGTTCCAAAGCCCATGTTCCTTTGAATGGCAGGTCTCCTGCTTCTTCATCCAGTGGCAATCTTCTCTCTCTGAAAACATTTTTTATTTGTTTCATTGCAGCTGATTGTGGGCCCCAGCTATTGTAAGAGACACTTTTACATGATTTTGGAGAATAGATTTTGTTTTCCCCCCAGAATAACTACTTCTGAAATTCTTTCCAGATTTCAAATTCTGGAAGACTGTGAAGAAATGCAAGACGTTTTGGAGTGTCCAGAGACTTAAACAGAATGAGTCAGTGTGAGGAGTACCTCCTCTCATTCTTCCCCTTGGGAGAACATTTTCAATTTATAGGCAGAGTACGTTTTCTAAGGTGTGCATTAAAGCATGGCACTCCTTTGCTTAACAATCCCAGGTAGATTTCACCTGAACTCTTAAAGCCCAAGTTCCTTGTGGCATCCTGTTAATCTTCAAAAGTGAAGAAGGGCATTTATTAACAATCAAAATGAGATCAAGCGTAGTATCACGTGGCGTGTAAGCTTGCCCTCCCTTCTGGTGGCATACTCTCCCTTCACCAATCTCTTCTCATTTACTCAGACCATTTCCTTCACTGATAGGTAAGCTGTTTAAGGGACTTACTTGTCTTTGGTTCACTGCATGGTACTAGTAGATTTTGGGAATATAACTGCTATCCAACTGGCTGAATTAAAAAAAAAAAAACAGTAACTGTTAAAAAAAAAAACTTTCATGATTATAAAAATAAAGGTGTCTTGCTTGGGCCAACAATGTGTAGCTCTTGACTGCTTTTCTGTCTTTATTTCTCACCACTGGTGACTCCCGGTTCCAGCCATTCCTAATGTTATCGCACACGCATGTCTCTGCTTCTCAGACTCATCCTTCTTTCTCTTCCTTTTGCTCTTTCTCTGTTATCTTTCTCTTTACCCTGTATCAGTCGCTCCATTGGGATTTCTTTACTTCCCCAGATAACGGACTCCACCAACATCCTACATTTCTGGCGTTATCACCCCCTTTGCACATTATCAGTATTTTCTTGTTAAGGATTTTATTTTTACCATTATTTTCACCAGAAATAATTGCTATCTTCTTTTTTTTTTTTTTTTACTGCGTTTGTGTTTTGAAGCCTAGAATGATGCCCAACACACAACACTTGCCTAGTGAATGAGTGAAAACACAAATGGGCAGATCTCTCAGGAAACGTGCTCCACTCTGGCGCTCTCTTGGACTTTTACATCTTTGCCTTCATCCTAAAAATATAAGTTCCACATGCTAGGCATCGGCACAGGATTTATCACCACCTTCTGATTCATTCTCAATTTCTAAATGTTAGGATATCCTGCTGTCCACAGCATCAGTGCTAAGCTAAAAATCTTCAGCCTCTTATTAGCTCTCAACATCTAATGAGTCACCACATGTGGTACTTGTTTAAAACTGTCTTGCTTTTCTCTAGTGCTTGGTGCCAGATATTTGCTCTCTAGTTCCTTCAACAGAAAGTCTCCTTATTGCCGTCATTATGGTCAAAATTGGTGCATACACCTGCTGTCAGATTTTAGTAGGTGTCATGGTGTGCAATCAGCTGTTGTTGAAACTCTCTAATTTCAGCATGAGAATACTAGAAGATAGGGTTCTTCTTGGCACAGATGATTTTTATGGCACGAAGAGACTGATAGTAGATTCTAGAAGCAAACTAGACATTCTATTTTTGAATCAGGGCGATGCAAATGATCAACATATTTTTCTTTTCTTCTTCTTTTTTTTTAAGAAGTGCTGGTTTATTTCCCTGCTGTTCCACTTTCAACCCATCTCCTAGGAAACCAGTAGGACGTGGGTCACAGTACTAGAGCCCCTGTCACCCATGTGGGAAACCAGGAAGAAGCTCTAGGTTCCTGGAGATGGCCTGGCGCATCCCTGGTCATGGCAGCCATCTGAGCAATGAAACACTGGATGGAAGAATGGTATTTCTCTATCCCTTTCTTTATCTATCTCAAAAAAAAAGCAGGTGTGATCAGACCAAGTACTATTTTACAATTTGTTTTGTTCTCTTAAAAATACAAACTGGACAGTTTTCTATCAAGAAACATAAATTTTTTTAAAAGTCTGTATTATTATATTTTAAAGATTTATTTTATTTTTATTGGCAAGGCAGAAATACAGAGAGAAAGATCTTCCATCCATTGGTTCACTCCCCACTGGCTGCCAAAGGCCAGAGCTGAGCTGATTTGAAGCCAGGAACTTCTTCTATGTCTTTCACACAGTGTGTGCAGGGTCACAAGGCTTTGGGCCATCCTCTCCTGCTTTCCCAGGCCACAAACAGGGAGCTGGAAGGGAAATGAAGCAGCTGGAATATGAACTGGTATCCATAGAGGATCCGGGCTCATGCAAGGCAAGGATTTAACCACTAGGCCATTGTGCTGGTCCCCTGTGTTATTTTCTTTCTTTTTCTTCAATTTTTTAAAAAATTATGTTTATTGTTATTACTATCATTTTATGATCAGTTCCATAGGCCCTGAGATTTCCCTTATTCCCTCCCCAAATTCCTCCCCTCTCACTGAGTTCCCCTATATAATTATTGTAGTTCTTCACATACAGTTATATGTCCATCATTGCAGGAATGGACAATGGCAGAGAGTCCAGCATCTTATTGTTGAGATAAACAGTTTCACTGGGAGTCCACCTTTGTCTGGAAGTAGAGATGCATATTGCATTGTATCCTTACATCTGTATATGACAGTCTCCATTACACAGTTATTATACATCCCCTTAAATGAAAAGCCACAATACAAATTCAACAACAGGAAGAAAAATAGAAATTTACAATGCGATGAAGCTAAATAACATGTTACTAGGTACGATAGTCTCCATTTATTTTCCATTACATTTTTAAAGGAGACTACTGCAGTAGCATTTCCAAAAGAACCACATTGCCTAGTGGCCATGCCTGTGTGCAGTTCTCTCATGCATATACTGAGGTTAAGCACATGACATGCTTCAACTGATGGGGAAGAAAAGCTGAAAAATGCCCATGTTAGAGCACATGATTAACTATCATTAACACTACATGGAAAACTCACAGAATCGTGAATAGTAACAAATCTTTCTATGCTATAAGTTAAGCAGTGTTTTTTTTTTTTACATAGGAACACGTGACTGAAATACATAGATAAACTGTATTTTTCCAGTGTACTATTTATAACTGTATAGACCTGGTGTAGTTTTTGTATTTAAATAACATTGAACAAACTTTCTTTCATTGATGAGGTTGCATATTTTTTTTAATTCACGGGATTAAACATCTTTATATGAGTTTAGTACTTATTTTAATTTCTTTGGCAAGCAGTATTGAGTTGTGTATGTTTTTCATTGTTGAATTGCAACGTCCATTTATGCATGCAGGGTATTGAGCTTTCGTTTGGGATAAGTGTTTAAAGTGTTTTACTCTGCTCTATTAATTGCAAATACCTTTGTTTATGATGTCTTGCATCACAGATTATAAAGTCACCTGAATTGAGGCCTCACAAATTTTTCTTTATATTTGCTACATTTCCTGAAAGCTTTGTAATGATCTTGTCTATAGTATGATTGCAACACCATCTTAGTCACTTCTGGAATACTTCAGAATGAATTCAATTATTTATCTGGAACATATTTCTGTGGCTGGTGTGAAGTAAGACTATAACATTAAGTTTTTTGAAGTAGACAACAAACAGTTATGAAAGCACTTATTGAATAATTTGTTCTTTTCTGCCTTATTTCAACTCATTAATTCCAGAGTGTAACAGTAATTTAGTTTCCAGTCATAACACTTTGCATTGATTTTTTTTTCCTGTGGCAACATGATTCTTAAAATTATCATGAGTTTTCCTTGATAGTGTAGTGAGTTAACCATTCAGCCTCAGACAAAATCTAAAATGAATAGATTTTATGTGTTAAAGGATAGATTCCCATATCTGTACCTAATTTACCAATATACTCCTAGAACTTTGTATACAACTCATAGGGCAAGAGAAAAATGTTTGCAAACTGTGCATCCAACAAAATGTTAACATCCAACACAAAATATTAACAATACAACTAATAGTCCAGTTTAAGACATGGAAGGATTTGAAGACACTTTTAAAAAGAAGAAATAAAAGCATACAACAAACACATTTTAAAAAAGGCTAGTATCGCTGAGTAACACTCAGTAACACTACTCATCGCGAAGTGCAGTGAGATAGTGTCTCAGGCCAGTGAGAATGATTTTTGTCAGAAAGACAGAAAGTAACAAGAGCAGGTGAGGTTGTGGAAAAATGGGAATGATAATACACCGTTGGTTGGCATCCAAGTCAGTATAGATTTTATGAAAACAGTATGGCTGCAACAAAACCTAAAAATAGGTGTCCCATATGATTTAGTCACTCCACTTCTGGGAACATATCCAAAGAAAATGAAATCAGCCTGTGAAAGAGCTACACTGCCATGGCCATTGCAGCTTAATACACAATAGCCAAGAAGCAGAATCAACTTAGACGTAAATCAGTGGAAGATCAAATAAATATATACACTCAGTGGTTTATTATCCAGGCACATAAAAGAATGAAATCTTGACATTTGCAACAAAATGGATGGAACTGGATCACAAATACTAGTGAAATCAGCCAGACAGAAACACAAATATCAGACTTCTCATATGTGGAGGTTATTCCATATATAATAAAGCATTACATATATACATATACACATAATAGAAGTGTATATATGCCATATTATTTGATATATAGATAGATAAATGTTGTTATATAGACAAATACTTTACTGAAATATATCCTCCTTTGCAAATAATGTACTCATTTTCTCCTTTTATGATCTTTAACATAAATTCCATTTATATATTAATGTATCCCCCTAGCTTTCAGAGAGCAGAATGCATGTGTCTGTATATATACATATATATATTTACCTATGAAGAGAATAAGATAAAATGCTAAAAATGATTAAATCCATGTGTACTCATTGAACTGTTCTTTGTACATTTTTGTATAGTCGAAGTGTTTTAAAATAAAAGTTTTGAATTCTTAAAGCTGCACATCCTTCCCTGCCTGTTTCCCCAAACAGCCCAGCCACATAGAAGACAATGAATGTTAAAAAGAACTACAGAAGAAAATGAGACTGTGGAGATGATACATGGTGGTTGGGAGGAAAAGATGATATTATGCCATCTAATTTCTGATTATGAACCCATTTCGGGCAACTGGAAAATGAATCATGTTCAAAACAGTCTAAGATACGCTGGAGATCTTTTCTATATTTTGGAGAAGTGACAGAAGATTGTTACCTTCTCCTGAATCTACATTGGGCATACTCCTCTTTTAGATTATTTATTTACTATATCGTTGAAAGGCAGAACATCAGAGAGGGAGAAGCAGACAGCAAGAGGGTGAAAGATACATTGCATCTACTGACTCACTCCCCACATAGATGCAGTAGCCAGGGCTTGCAAAGGCTGAAGCCAGCAATCACTAAAAAACTATTTTCTGTATGTTCTTAAACTCAAAGGTATTATTCCAATGTTTATATTGTTACGAATAGTTCCCCAGTGTATTACTCATTTCGGTTTCTTTTTGAATTGCGTACACACAGATCCCTAACGATCCACATGTGCATGACTTGGTCTATTATATTGAGTTCTAGCAACGTGGTATATGAGTAAGCTCAGATGGTCAGGTAATCACTTCTGTAAGCAAGAGTTACTGAAAAAAAAAACACCAAACAAAATAAAACAAACCACCTACAGCTTTGTAAAACATACCTCCCATAGTCCATGTAAATTCTTTAGGATAATGTATTGATCAAGGCTCATTTTGTTGCCAGGATAAAAATGCAGATTAGAAAAAGCCAGACAATCCCAGTTTGTTTTCTCAGACCACAGCAACCTTGTAGGTTTCAGGTCTGCAAGAGGCTGGAGTCTCAGTGTTGTTGCCTTCACATTCTGTTGTCTGAGTTTGACTTGACACTTTTTTTTTCATGTCCTATTTATTGAGAAATTCCTTTGGAAAGATGATCTCTTTTCTGGTCAATATGGCAAAAGAATAGTAAATAAAATTCTTACTTGTCGGTCTTAGGGAACTTGTCCTAACTTATTCCGTTTGCCCTGAAAAAGGAGTATATAGAATGGGAGGCTTGGGTCATAAACTCTATCCTGCAGTTGGTCACGGACAAGAGAAACAAAGCAGAAAGGGATGTAGGTCAGAGAAGCAGGGATCCATACTAGTACAAGGGAAAGGGCTATTGTTTGATTTACCTCTGAGAACGCCCTTGTTGCTTAGATGCCATCCTGGCTGAGTACTCAGTAAATGTCATGCTAAAAGACAGTATGGTTTAATTACTCTCGACCCCATATGGGTTGAGAAGGGTTGTATGAACAGTTTCAAATATATTGAGCTCATTGATCAGTTAACATAATTAACAGGATATAAGCTAATCATTCATAGCAGTTTACTAAAAGAATTCTATAAAACGAATTTTATGTAACAGGAAAAGAATGCTTATGGGGAATAGATGCTATACTGGTTATCAAAAAGCAGGCAGAAAAACTGCTTTAAGGAATGGATTCTTATCCTGTCTGCTCTATTTTCAGGAGCCCGGTCTATATAGATACTGACAGTTATCTTTCTGTTGCTAAATGAATTTGTCTAATGAGACATTGCATACCATGAGATGATAGGAAAAGAAAAGGGTTGGGATATTTCTTCCTCCGATTTATACGCTATCAAGTCATGTGGACCAGCTACACGTCTCTTTCAAAGTTATCATTTATTTGTTATGACAGTGACCTCTTTAGATTCTATAATGCATTTTCCTTTTGCCTCTTCAGGCCTAGGGTTGGTGGTGGCTCCAGCAGTACCCTTTGCTGGTTTCCCTGAACTGCTGCTGAATCTCTGTAGATGCTTGTCTAACAGTTCTTAAGTTACTCACTTACAGCATGCCCTCTGTCTCCTGCTGGGTTTTTGGCTTATACTTTTCCCCACCAACATGGAAAACAAACACCTTACTTTGATAAACCTTTGCTTCATAGGCAAGATGGAGGCTGGCTTTTTGACAGCTATCTTGTTGGACTTCTCAATGTTCATCCTTTGTATCAGCATTTCAAAAATCTTTATTATTTGAAAGCCAGAGAGAGGCAGAGTAAGACCATCGTCCACTTGTTGGTTCAGTCCCCAAATAGCTGCAAGGGGCTACAGCTGCGCCCAGTCAATCCAGGAGCTAGAAGCCTGACTCAGAACTCCTCTGTGGATGACAGGAGCCTGAGTACTGGGGCTGTCTTCACCTGCTGGTACGCTAACAGGACACTGCATTGGAAGTGAAGCAGCTGGGTCTTGAACTGGTGCTCCTATCAGACGCCTATGTTACAGGTGGCCTACCCTGCTCTCTCAGAACACTGGCACCCATCCTGTATTGCCCTATTAAAGTTGTCGTTGGTAATCATTCTTGTGAACTTTTATTTAAACATTGTATTGTTTGGGGTTTTTTTTGAGAAGTGACAAACACTGTTCTATGTTTAGCGGTTCTATTCACTGGTATTATGACTTTTAAATATTTTGGAAGTTGCAGTTTTTCTTCTAGAAAGAAGCGTCATACAGACTCCCTCAGTGGATTTCTCCCCTGTAGGCTTTTAACTAATGAACCAAGGGAAAAGAAAACAGAGAAAATGTTTCATTAGTCACCAATCAGCAAAAGGATGCTATTGAACCCATTTTAAAGGAAATTGCTGAACAATTCCGGTTGCATGTGACTTAAATGACAGCTTGAAAAAAAAAAAAGAAAAGTATTTCTCACGTTTCAATTAGAGTAAATTAATATTAAGATATTTTAAATAGCTCCTGCCGGCATTGTTAGAGGGTACTTAGTTTCATCACGTCTTTGGCTGTAAAGCGAGTTACTTTTACAATGGCAGTAAAATGTATTATTCTCCTTTCTCGGTGACATTTACTCCGAGCCTGTTTATGCTAGTGCAGCTGCTGTGTAAGTCAGTGCTTTTCCTTCCTTTTTTTCTTTCTCTTTTCATTTTAAAGGCATATATGCAAGTCATCTGACCCAGGGTGTACACGAGCCGTACAGCATATGGTTGGGGTAAAGAACATCGTATCTTTTGTTCAACAGTTTTTGTATTTCTTCCCAGTCTTTTGCTTTTCTGGTCCTCAAATAAGGCTAATTACAAAGAAAAAAAAAAGGTGGTACTGGTGGAGAGGGAGCCTTGAAAACCATCCCTTTTGCAGCGTGGAACAAAAGAGAGTACCAGGGGCATGGCAAGGCCTCCACAAAAAAGAAAAGAGAAAAACCACCTAATGAGGATGTCGAGATAAGTGCTTGTGAAGAAAACTGGCAAAAAAGAGCTTTTAGTCTAAAATCCATAAATAAGTGTGCATCAGATGGGTACTAGAACATTTTTAACAAGGCAGGCCATGAAAACTCTTTCTATGCAAGAGCTGCATGCCTTGGAGGGGTGGAAAATACCTCCTTTCTTTATAAGAAAGACATTTTTTTTTTCCTTTCAAAAATTAATTTTAAAAAGAAATACTTGAAAAATTAAGATGTTTTATTCATCTCTCTGAATCCATTATACAGTGAATATCATGTTAAAAAAAAAAAAACTTGTTTTTGAGGCATAACGATGAAGGCTGCTAGCTTCCTAAGGGCCAAAGACTTCATGAGCACGTGAAGAGGTTGTTTCTGCAGGAGAACACAGCGGAGCAGGCCTTGACCTTGGAGGTGTCTGTTCCATTTTGACTTTTCCAACGGGAAAAGAAACAGGGTACCCCAAGCAGACTGGCACAAGAGGGAATTCTGGTCAGAAAGTATGAACTCTGTCGTGGATTTTGATAAAAGTTGCCAGATGGATGATCATATTTGTTCATTTGAAATATACCAATACACATATTTTCCCAGAGCCTAAAGAGCTGGAAATATACTTATGTTAAAACATAAGTAAAAACATAGGAGCAAAACTATAGTTATTTAATATTTTAATCATGTTTAATAACTACATTTGCTCATTTGAAATCTTCTTAATCATTTCATCTCCTATTTTATGTGTGTATGGTACTGAGTCAGTATGTGCCCATTTCTCCATGTAGATCATCTTCTTGTTTGTGGTACATTTTATATGTTATGGCCTGTTGATGAAGTTCTCCGGTGTGTTTACAAGTATTAGGTTGTATTCTATGATACGTCTTATCTGTTCTAGAATTTTCTTATATTTTCCTTTTATGTCAAGTAACACAGGTTTTTTTTTTATTATAGAAAAGTTGAAAATGCCGCATATACTTTTTTCTAATCGCACTTTTAAAATTACTTCAACTATGAAAATTTATCTGGGATGCATTAATATTCAAAACTGTATCTTTGATTTTTAAACAGTGGTCTGCAGACCAGTCATACTGAATTTTAATAGGATCTGTAGGTGATATGTGCGTTACACTTAAAGAAGCCCTTTATACGTAGCTTCTTCCCTCTCATGACATTAGGAGACTGATTTTTCTGCATTGGATCCAGTGATGCTTCGGGCATATAGTTATTATTTATATTTGTTTTCAATCATTCACCTTTCCAGATTGATAGTTGAACCTGGAAGCCAAGCATCCTTATTTGGGGTCAGGTCAACTGGGGTTCAAACAATGCTGTATTATTTACTGACTCTGTGTTGGCCAAACCGTTTAGTCTTTGTATGCCTCAGTTGCCTCACTTATAAAAGAAAGATATACTGGGGGACAGGTTTGTTGTGACAACCAAATGAGAAGATATTTGTCAAAATGATTATCATTCTGGTTGGTACCTGGTAAGGAACCAATTGCTGATGGCTATTAGTATAGTGATGCTCTCACTGTAACCCTGAAATTCTTCTCTGTCCTCAGTGTTCTCAGATTCAATGCAGTCAAGAGTTTGCAAATCACCTGATCGTCCTAAGTTAATAAAAACCTCCTTACAATTAAAGTCAGATAAAAGGAAGTAGTTTATGCTGAAAGAATTATGGAAGTTTATGCATGCTATATTGAAAAAAGTAGCTGCTAGTTTACTTAACATTACTGCTCACAGAAATGGGTGAGCTACCAAAGTGACTGATACTGCCGGTTCAAATATCACAAGCTGCACCACAATCAGAAAGGTGATTTTTTGAAATAGTGAACATCTTTTTGTAAAGTTCTGAACAAAATAAGAGACTAGGCTCCTAGGCTGGCACCTGTCTGAGCAGGCCATGTCCTTAAGGCACCCAGCACACCTGGGCTGGTTGCAACTCTTGGGTTAGCACCAGTTGCTGCAAAAGCTGGGTACCATCAGAGCGGAGGGCCAAGGAGGGGAGCACTGATGATTTTTATTTTTTTAAAGATTTATTTATTAGTCTATTGGTAAGTTAAATTTGCAGAGAGAAGAAACAGAAAAAAAAAATGTTCCATACGCTGGTTCACTCCCCAAACAGCTACAACAGGCAGAGTTGAGCCAATTCAAAATCAGCGGCCAGGAGCTTCATCTGGTCTCCCACATGGGTGCAGGGTCCCAAGGCCATCCTCGACTGCTTTCCCAGGCCACAAGCAGGGAGCTGGATGGGAAGCAGGGCAGCCAGGACATGAACTGATGCCCATGTGGCATCCAGGCGCATACAAGGCAAAGACTTTAGCCACTAGGCCAGTGCATTGGGCCCACACTGAAGACTTTTGATGTAGGGACAGCTATGGCCACAGGCCTGCCTCATCCAAGCACCTGCTTGGGCATTTGAGAGCTGGGTGTGGGGATGAGACAGGAAAAAAGGCCTAAAGGATGGACATGTCAGGATTTCTGGGCCAGACTGCAGCACTCACTGTGGGAGCGGGGAGGGCCAATTAATGGCTTTTGGGATCAGCAAAAAGCCTGTTGTTGTCTCATGATGTTCTTATGCATCTGTTACCCTGATCTCAGGGACCAGAGCCCGCGGGGTGAGGTCTGGTCTTAGCCAGATGCACAATTAGGCCACCTATGTTTCTGACTCCTGTTCTACTCCTATGAGCCCATCGAAGACCTTGCTGACGTCTTCAAAGGGAAGAGAGATACATAAAACTTTGCTTTTGACATATCAGAGCTGCTGCACCTTAAGGCAGACACTTTTGGGCCCAGCACAGAAGCTGAGTGGCTAAAGTCCTCACCTTGAATGCATCGGGATCCCATTTGGGTGCAGGTTCTAGTCCTGGTGGTCCCACTTCCCATCCAGCTCCCTGCTTGTGGCCTGGGAAAACAGTCAAGGATAGCCCAAAGCCTTGGGACCTTGCACCCACCTGTATGAGAGACTCAGAAGAAGCTCCTGGCTGCTGATTTTGAATCGGCTGTTGATTTCAACTCTGGCTGTTGTGGCCACTTGGGGAGTAAATCAGCGGACAGAAGATCTTCCTCTCTGTTTCTGCCCCTTCTGTATATCTGACTTTCCAATTAAAAAATTTAAAAAGAATTTTTTTTTTTTGAAAAAGAACATTGTGGAACACTTTTGTGCCTGTTGTGACAAACTGTTCTTCAGTCATGTGGTATTCCATTTCCAAGTATCATCTTTTTGTCTTTCATTTTTGTAGCTGATTGGTGTTAGTTGTTATGATAAAATCAGAGTGAGCACCAAGAAGCGATTACACACTTGCCTTGTTAGGTAAAACCAGAACTATTATAAAATAGAATTATCTATGGGCCAATATGTCTTGTGGACTGAGTGACCTATAGGGCAAGGTGTGTAGCTTCTTTTCTCTACTTGCCTTGAAGACACTTACAGTTATAACTCAGGGCAGTTGACCGTGATATTGTGACACTACAAATTGCAATTGACTTTCAGAAAACAGATTACAGCTTCTCAATGCCTCCAGCACCTGTGATCGCACATGAATATACACTTTGTCGAAGCTGATTGCTTAATTAGGACCTAGAGTCCCTGAGATAGTAGGAAACTTTCTCTCTCTCTCTCTCTCTCTCTCTCTCTCTGTCTCTCTGTCTCTCTCTCTCTCTGACAAAACCTTTCTAATACAACATGGTAAAAAACAAATCTCACGGTGAGCAGTTCATGATTGCAAAATTCATCAATGCATTTTTGCATGGGTGGGTGTTGTTCCTCTGTAATTAAACACCATGACAGATGTTCATCAAGCAAGCTTCCAACAAGACTTGTTTCCTTGCTTATACATCTGGCAAGATTAGAACAAGAAAGCCAAGACGGAGAAGTTTTGAAGAAAATAATTACAAGTTCTAATGTAAGTAGTAAAATGATGATCCAATAAAAAAAAAAAGGAAAAAAAATAGCAAGCCTCCCTGCCTTCATCATCCAACTTCGTGTGTGTGTATACTCTTCTGCATGTGGAGTGAATCACCTGTGGATTGCATTTAGAGCCTTTGGAATGGCTCATTAAAATTTCTCAGGTGCCCTTTCATGATTGGAAGTGTGAACTTTAGTGTCCCTTTTGATACAGTTGCTTTTCTCAAAGCTAGAATCTTGTGCAATTATTTATGCCACGTTAATGGCATCTCATCTTTTCAGGCAAGTGTTGTAGAATAGTCTACTCTCTGGCAAGAGTTCAAGCTTCCCTTTGTTAGCACAGAACCATTATAGGGAGAAAAAGGCTAACCATACACACGACTTCGCAGCCTGCCTTGAATCTAGGTGAGTCCACATGACTGAGCTGAGTGGAAGGAGGCTGGAAATGAGGTGTTTGTGCTTTCTGAACTAACTGACTCATAATACCCTGGGACCATCATCCCCACTGTCTTGTCCCTAACCTGCTATCTGGAAGCCTTGGGACTTTCTGGAAATCATGTGTAGAACAGAGCAGCATCTCTGTCACCCGGGTCCAGGAGGCGCCAGGTGCAGCTGAATGCCTTCTCTGCCTTCTCACGTTTTGGACTTGATAGAAGCCAAACGTGCACGTCTGTTGGGAAATCCACATTTATTGGTTTAAACCTGGAGATCTGCAACTCCATTCACTATAGCAGCTACCCTTGAGTAATACGACCAGTCACCATTTGCGTCTTCAAGTCATACAAGAATATCTGACATATAGCATGTCGTCAAATGAGCCAATGAGCGTGAGCCCTATAGAAAGGCAAAGATAGTGTCATCCCAGCAGTTTCTTGATTGTTGAGGGAAATCATTGTCCAACACAGTGTTGCAACCCTGGGCCTGATGAAACTGTGTGCAGAGAGTTGATCGAAAGGCTAGTGGAACGTTTATTGTATCAGAGAACCCAGCACCTGCCACGAAGGTGCACTGCAAATTTCAGCAAGGAGCTTTTCCGCTGATCCGCATGCACCTTTGTCAGGGATGCTATGTGCTTGCTCCTCCCACAAGAATCTGTTTAGCAATGGGCTCTGCTTGCCTCTCAAAAGGATGCCTGGGTTTCAACACCTTCCCCAGGACCTCCTTCTGTCAGGGCAGGCCCTACTCACACCCTCTTTATCCCTCTCTCCTTCCCCGTTCTGGCCTCCCTAAAATAAAGTCTTCTCTGCTTCTTTGAACCCTGAAATCTTAAGAATAACAAGTATAACTTAGGAAGAATTTATTCTGTCAGTATTCTTGACCTGTTCAGCCTAGTCAAGCATAGATTTATTTCATTGTGCCAGACACCGTCACAGACATTTCATTTCTCTTTTTTTTAAGATTTATTTTAGTTTTTATTCAGAAGGTAGAATTATAGAAAGAGGAGAGAGATACAGACAGGCACACACACACACACACACACACACACACACACACACGTGGGTAGGGGAGAGATGGGGAGGGAGGGAGAGAGAGAGAGAGAGTGCTCTACTTTCCATCCACTGGTTCACTCCCCAAATGGTTGTAATGGCCAAGAGTGGGCCACTCTGAAGCCAGAAGCCAGGAGCTTTTTCAGCGTCTCCCACATGGGTGTAGGGAACCAGATATTTGTGACATCCTCTGCTACTTTCCCAGGCCATTAGCAAGGAGCTGGATAGAAAGTGGAGCATCTGAGACCCAAACAAGGGCCCATATGGGATGCTAGCACCACAGGTGGAAGATTAACATGTTACACCATGAGACATGATCATATATGTTTTTATGTAAGCTTTTACACAACATTATTCCTTATCTTCCCTGTGTTTTAATGGAGGCTGTTTTGTTGCTGACCTAATTTGCTCGAGGATCTCCAGTGGTGCGCCTCCTCCATGCTTTCAACCTCTTCTTATCATGTCCGATGTCCCTGGGAATCACGCTTCAATTGTGGCTGCAAGCGTCACTCAAAACAAAACAAGCTTCAAACAAAACCAAACAAAACAACAAAACACTAGGTTAGCACTGAAAGCAATATGCTCTGTGTCTGGAATCCTTTCCTTTGGAAATCGTTGGAAATATGACAAAAAGCTCATGGAACACTTGTGGTAACTTATAATTCAAATTTTTCATACACTTTTTGAAGTCCTTGTTTACATACTGCACAGACTCATTTGGACTACAAACAATATTGCGATTATTGCTATTTTTCTGTAAGAAGTTTCCTTCCTTTAAGCATGTATATTCATTCTTCTTCTTCTTGTGAAGTTACTGGATATTTCCAAAATATCAAGCTGTGTTCTCTAGAGGTGGTTTTCTGTTAGTGTGACCTGAATCACAATTCTTTTTGGCACCATGCTTGAAAAGAACAGTTCTTTATATCTTGAGTTATTGAGCCTTTTCTACCTCTGGCCAGGTATTAAATATATTGGGTTGTGTGAACCACAAGGTTCCTGTGGCAAAAGCAGTTATAAATAGAAATGAATGGCTGGGTGTGGCTGCACACCCACAAACTTTACAGAAAGTCTGCAGAGTATATTTGGTATATTTTTATTAGTAGATTTTATGTTCTACCTCATATTAATTTTTTTTTCACAATTGTTCTCTTTTTCAACTTTGAAGTGGACATATAAGGAAAAGCAGGTGCTTAGGTTATTTTAAGATTGTTAAGAGCTCATGTACTCATTCCATTTGAAACAAGAACTCGTGTAACAGACTTCTTGATTTAAAATATTTTTTTTTCCCTAAGGAATAAAGAAAATACGGCTCTCACATGACATGAGGGATATAGTAACATAAGGATAAAACTACATTAAGATTGGGAAATTGATGTTGGATTAAAAACAAAAGTGTGGGGGCCTGTACTGTGGCACAGAAGGTTAAGCTGCAGCTTGCGATGCCGACATCTCAGATTACAGGGTAGTTTGACTTTTGGCTGCTCTGTAAATGCACTTAGGGAAGCAACAGAAATGGTCTAAGTACTTTGACACTTGGCCCTCAAATGCAAATCCCTGAAAGAATTCTAGTCCCTGGTTTTGGCCTGCTCCTACCCTGGCTATCACATCCTCCTGTGGGGTGAACTAGTGGATGGAAGATCTCTGTTATCTCCTCCCCTCCTCTTCCCTCCCCTCTCCTCCACTGTCTCCTCTCCTCTCCTCTCCTCTCCTCTCCTCTCCTCTCCTCTCCTCTCCTCTCCTCTCCTCTCCTCTCCTCTCCTCTCCCCTCCCTTCCCTCCCCTCCCCTCCCCTCCCCTCCCCTCCCCTTCCCTTCCCTTCCCTTCCCTTCCCTTCCCAAATAAATACATAACTTTTTGAAACAATCAAATGCAGGTATGAAATGCTTTCTGCATTTATTTAATTAGTGAAAATATTTATTATCTCTGCTTCAGATCCTTGGATTATAGATCTCATGTATGTGAAAAAAATGAATGTAGTCCTTGCCATACAGATTTCATGAGTTCGTTGAGTAGGTATGTGTTAAAGAAGAAGTTATTTTAAAGGGTGAAGAATATATGGACTCAGCAAGTACAGGGTAAAACAGAAGACTGATTAGGGAGAATGAACCAGCAGTAGAGAAAGCATATAAGGAGAATAAAACCAGTGGGACACTGACTGATGGCTTTGGAATTTGTAGAAGAAAGTTGCATGTGTATCTATCTGCATGTGACTTTGACATAGTGAGATATAACATATTTTAAAGATTAGCAATTTTCAGTTTGGTTTTTGCTTTAAAAATGTATGTATGTATGCATGCATGTATGTATGTATTTGGGGGGACAGAAAGAGCTCGCATCTGCTGGTTTACTACCCAGATTCGCACAGCAGGCCAGGTCTGGGACAGAGTTGAAGCCAAGAATCATGGTTGCAATCTAGGGTTTCCACATGGGTGGCAGGTATCCCACTACTTGAGACCACTGTTACCTTCTAGTGTCTACCTGTGAAGGAAACTGGAGTCAAGAGTTGAACCTACGCACTCCAAAGCAGAATGCAGGCATCTTAACCACCTGGCTAAACACTCACTCCCTGGCTTTTCCAAGCGACCTTGAGGATTAACTGGGGTGGAGCATGGCTGGCAGTGAGAGTGGCAGGTGGGTAGAGGGAGTGAAAGGTGGGGAATAAAGGGTGGACGCAGTACTTGTCACTGGTTGGCAGTTCTAAAAGAGGAGTTTGGTGTGTTCAGGAAATCACCAATTTGCCTGGGGCAGGGCATGCAGGAAAGGGAGAATTTTCAAAAGGTTAGAGCCAGATGGTGGAAGGTTTTGAATGCCAGAATAAGGAACAGGGTTGCCTCAGACAGGATCTGAATCAGGCACCATTTAGGAAAATCAGAATTAGGGAGAGAAAGTCTGGAGGCAAGGAAAGGGATGAGACTCTGAATAGTTCAGGTAACAGGGGCCAGGAGACGAAATGAATAGGGTTATATACTGTATTGAGAGCCTGCTTCCCATTTCTATCAACTCTTTTGAGTTAAAAGTAGCATCTGTTCATGCGCCGGTGGCACAGTTTTCTACTGGTTGAAGAACAGCGCTGTATTCACCGGCAGCTGACAATGTCTTTCCTTGTGCTCGGCTGTGTTTTAATTATGTTTGACATTCATCGCACACTATTATCCAGCGGCAGCCCATTGAGGAAATGCAGCTTCATTTGAATCAAACAAAAGTGAGGACACATGTAATTATATAGTAATATGTTATTACTTGGAAGCTGGGAGATTTTTAGGTTTAATATGCTTGCAGCATCCCACCTACCTCTTCACTCCCATATTTTGTTTTGATTCAATTGTAAGGAGCCTCAGACCACAATTTAATTATAAACATCTACCCTAAACCAAGGATGGTTCAAAAGAATACAGAATCTAAAAACCAAAGTAGGAATCAGAAGAAGGCGATGGCTTTTATTATGGGATTTTTTTTTAAATATATACAAAAGTGGGGAGAATAATATAATAAACTCCACGAATTTATCATTCTGTTTCTATAATTATCACCATATGGCCTAACCTGTTTCATTTTTAGTCACATTTACATTTTAACCCGTGCTTGTCAACCTGGGTTATTTTAGCACAAGCCTGAAGCATCTGATTGTTTCACCTGTATATACTTTAATGTATATCTTTAAAAGATTAAAAAAAAACCCCACATTATCCCTATAGTACCTAAAATAAAAGTAATAGTAATTTTCAGTAGATGTCATATTGTTACTCGATCATTGTTTTTCTTTGCCGTTGCCCCGATAAGCATGCAACAATGGCACACATGTCTCCCATATGTCCTATACAGTTATTTATTTATTTTTATCAGGTTTGATAAGCAGAGAGACAGACACAAAGAAATAAAGATCTTCCACCTGCTGGTTCACTCCCCAGACTCCCACCAGACTGAAGTTCCAAGTAAGGAACTTACTCAGAGACTCCCACACGGTTGGACAGAACCCAAGTCCTTGAGCCATCCTCTGTGGCTGCCCCAGATGACCCATTTGCAGAAAGCTGGCTTAGAAGGCAGGGCTGCTGAAAGTTTAACCAGGCCCCCTGTTACAGCATGTGGGTATTCCAAGTGTTGACTGTTGTGCCAAATGCCTGTTATCTTAATTTATATGTTCTCTACCTGTTTGAGTGTGTGTGTGGTACCTTTCTACTTATTCATTGAAGAACCATATCGTTTGACATATAAAAATTCACACTTCCACACTTAGTTGTTACCTAACATGTTTTTTTGACCCTTGGGTTTCCAGTAAACCAATAATTAGTCTGAGAGGATAGAGCAAATTGGATTTTTGGTTTTTTGTCTTTCACGAGAATATTTCGTGGTGGGCCTGAGTTCTGTTGTATTATGTAAAGTGGTGCTTACCGTCTGCTTGTTTCTCTTTTGGGGCAGTAAACTAAAAGATACAAATGAATCATTTTTAAAGAACTTTTATAAAGTTCTCCATTAGTTACCCTCAGATAGTAGTTTAAACAAGAAAAATGGGAGAAATGCTTTGTAAGGCTTTTTTTTTAAAAAAAAAATTCTATCACGAAATTAAAGATTTTTTAAAATTTTGGTTTAATACACTGAAATACTTTTTAAAAAATGAATATATTATGTTTGTTTAAGGGAGCTCTTTCGAGTTGGAATCTTTTTTGCTCTGGCTTTCCTGATAACCTCTACAGCTTTCGTGATTTCTAGCATGAAAGAGACTCATTTAGTGTTTACTACTATAGGGAACTGGTCATTTCTCCAAGCCTCTCTATTTACTTTTAGTGAAAAATAATATTTTGAAACAATAATTTAGGAATGATGGGACTGACTACTACAAGGGTTGGCCATTGTATCTATACCTTACATATGACAGAACTAGCACAGATTTTTCTATCGGAAAAAAATGTATCATGAATGTATACTAGTATTTCCAACATTAATACTTTTCATACAACTTACCTTATTTCAGAGTTGTATTTTATTTCTTATGTGCTGAAAAGTCCTTATTTCTAATGGTATAATTATAAATACTTTTGCTTTATCATATAATTAATACTATTATTAGTGAATATATAATAGATTTGTTCACTGTTCTTTCTACCTGTAGGATATATTCTACTAAGGACATATCATATATATATATATTTTTTTAAATGTACATGAATTAAGTCACATATATAAACCTGTCGCAATAGTTTTTGTGGTTAAGCCCACAACTTACACAGTTATCTTGATTTGTTTCATTTGGAGTATTTTTAGAGTTTGATAATATTTTTTAGATTAATTTTTTTATTACCCAAAACAATCCCACAAGTTCAGAGACAAAGATATAAAACTAATTGCATTTGAAAAGTCTAGGTTCCATCTTTTCCATTTGCACCTTTTCCCTTGTAAGTATTTGTTTTAGTTTGTTCTTTCACTTAAAAAATTACCCAGGCAAGCTTTACATCCCTGTGACTTAACCCACTGCCTGCCATGCCAGCATCCCATGTGCTGACTGGTTCAGGGTTTGGCTACTCCACTTTTTAAAAAAATGAAATGTTATTTATTGTTAATTTGAAATTAAGTGTTACATGGGGACAGAGGGAGTGAGGAAGATAGAGAGGGAGAGAGAGAAAAGCAGAGAGAGAGAACAGGTGACAGAGAAGAGACGGAGAAGTCTTCCATCCTTTGGTTCACTCCTCAGATAGTTGCAAGGGCTAGCGCTGGGCCAGGTCAAAGCCAGGAACCAGGAACTTCTGGATCTTACATGTGAGTGACAGGGGCCTGAACACTTAGTTTACCATCCACTGCTTTTTCCAGGCCATTAACAGGGATCTGGATTGGAAGTGGAACAGTCAGGATTCAGATCCAACACACTTATTGGATGCTCACATTACAACCAGCAGTTTTACCTGCTATGCCTCTTTTGATCCAGTTTCCTGTCAATGCTCCTGGGAGGCAGCAGAAGATGGCCAAAGTGCTGGTCCCCTGCCATACAAGTGGGAGATGCAGGTGGAATTCCAGCTCCTGACTTTGACCTGGCCCAACCCTGACTGTGGCAGCCATTAGAGGAGTGAACCGGCAAACGCAAGTTCTGTTTCTCCCTCTTTGTTCTTTTCAAGTAAGTAAGGAAATGTTCTAAAAATACTAAAAAGTACATGCAGTTTTATAGTCTCATTTCTGTAAAAAAAGATAGCATAGAATACATAAGATCCTGAAAGGAATGGCACTTGAGATGCTATGGAAGAAAGCACTAGGAAACATAAAGTAATATTCTTGTAAAATATTTTTGTTATTTCATAAAAAATAATGTGCAGCTTTTATCACGCAAGTTTGAAGCCACTTGGTAAACATCACAGTAGCACAGTCTCAGCAGAAAAATGACATTCAATGAGCCCTTGTTAAGTTGGAACTCTGGCATGAAGAAAACACTGCCCAGTTTAGTGATTCATTTGCAACACTTACTACCTTCCAGATGCTGTCATAATCACTTTTCAAAGAATGGCTCATCATGTACTCTTTGTTATACCCATGAATAGACCTTGTTGCTCGTCTCAGTTTAGAAATGAAGAAATGAAGACAGAAGATGTTAAGACTCTGTTAGCATTTTCAAGTATTAAGCAAATACGAACTAGAGTTAGAACACAATATTCTTGAGTTACAGAGCCCTGGCTTTTTCTTTTTTAACTGGAAGGTCAGAGGAAGATCTTCCATCTGCTGATTCACTCCTCAGGTGGCCACAATAGCCAGAGCTGAGCCGATCTGAAGCTAGGAGCCAGGAGCCTCGTCTAGGTCTCCCACATGGGTGCAGGGTCCTAAGGCTTTGGGCCATTCTCCACTGTTTTCCCAGGCCACAAGCAGAGAGCTGGATAAGAAACAGGGCAGCTGGAATATGAACCATTGCCCACATGGGATCTTAACATATGCAAGCTGAGGACTTTAGCTACTAGACTACTGCATGGTTCTGAGCCCTGGCTTTTGATTGGCTCTAGTTGCTGCAACCCTGTGTTTAGTCACCAAGTATCTTTTTCTTTTTTTCTAGCTTTTGTAAGCAGCATTGCAATGACCGTCTCTGAAGATAAGCCTTAGGTATCATCAGTTAATATTTCCATATTTCCCTGTCATCATATATTGAGCTAAAGTTTTGAAGCTGAATGGTAAGCATGATTGCAGTCCAACATTTTGGAATTTTCCATGAGAAGGAATATCCTTTTAAGAATGCCAACAAAATATCTCCATGAGGTTTTGAAATTGAGCCACATAATTCAATATTTTGATAAATATATGCACATTGTACATTTCACCATAGTTAAGAAGTAGGCAGTTTCTATCATTTCCGAAAGTTCTCTACTGCCTGCTAGCGATTTCCGTAAGTTTTGGAAAGCGATCCTTTTGACTTGCAGTGTTGTGTTTAAAAGAATAAGTAAAGTTTTTAGATTTAGGCTATCCCATTAATAAATGAACTGACTTCAGGCAGAAATTAATTTTTACCCTTGTCTGCTTTCTTTTCTGCTAAAATCCACGTCAGAAATCATTGGCTTGAAGCTATCCATATGAAGTGTTGCCTTCTCTGGGAGAGCTGAAAGCTGACGTCTGCTGTGCTGTCCCTGATGAGCCTGCAACACACACGTCTCGTGAGCTACACTCACCAGCCGGCCCTGCCTTTTCAGATGTCTATCCTTGACATTCACTTGAACAAAGGAACACACTTCAATAGCCCTCACAGCCTGTTTCCCTGAGGGAGTGTCATAATCTGTCCAAAAGATAGGAAATTTAAGTTTGGCAATGATTAGGGAATTTCACTTCTAATCAAAGGTTTAAAAATGAGTTATAAGGGCATGACCAAATCTATTAGCACACATTATTGATTAAAATAATCTTACAATTGAAAAGTACGGATGAGAAAAACTAAAGCCCAAAAGGCGAAGTGGCTTGCGCAAGGTCACACAACTTATGTCGTAATTGGAATTAAGACCTTTCTAATGGGATCAGCCGCCCATTCTGAAGTCTCAGTGTGTTGGTTCTGAGTCTCATGTTCTGTCCATAATGCCAGGGTGCCATTCTGAACCAGTCTAGTTCTTAGGCATGATTGCTCCCAGACAGGGATCACAGAAACTGCAGATGTTGTACTCACCGTGAGAAAATTCTCATACTTTGTGGTCTCAACTGAGTATCAGTTGCAAATAAACCTCATTATGCCTAATCCTACATGTATTTGATACACCATTCATCTTTTCACTTGGCATGCAGTGCCGTAGTGGGGAACAGAAGCAAAAATCACACCTCTGCAAAATCTTACTCTTGGTGCCAATTACTATAGAACATAGCAACCCACTGACCCTTGGGGAAAGGAAGCTGCAGCTTTCTTGGCAGTTTTACTTAGCATCTGATGCAAAGTCTCATGTGATGGTTTGACCTAGGTTACCTAGAAAATGTATTGCATGCTTAGATTGTTGCAAAAGAAAAGTGCATATATTTAAAAAAAACAGATAATAGCAATAATAAAATTACTCTCATCATCCTCAAACTAATTTTCACTGTTAGCATTTTGATGTACACTCTTTCTAAATGTACACAAAGTTTGGGTTTTTATTATTTTCATTACGATAACGTAGATAGCATGTGAATAACACTTTCTTCTCTTTAGGCACAGTAGGGTTAAGAGAACAGGCCTTGGTTACCAGTTGCACATCTGAGATCTGTCAGTTAGTGGTTCTGTGATGTGAAGTAAATTAATCTGCATGTGCCACAGTTTCCTCATTTATAAAACAGTGATAATTTCAGTGCTTGCTTCCCAAAGTTGTTTCCAGAATTACAGGAATTAATACATATAAAGTATTTAGAAGAAAGCATCATGTTTACTGTTAAAATATAATCATTAGTATAAAATAATAAAATCAATATAGATTCATGCCATGCCTCTCTTGGAACTCCAATGCTCTCTTTAGAGACACCCAGGCTCTGCCTGCCAAAGAGAATCCAACCATTCCAATGCTGTGATCTTTGAGCAATATTCTGGCTTCCACTATGGTTAAGGGATTAAGAGAAGTTAAGCCTTTCACACACTCTGATCGAAGCTTCTGAAAAGAATGAAATTTGGGGAGATTTGGAGTTTGGGCCACAAGCTTGTAATAGGGGAAATGGGAAAATGTGAAACAGCCTGACTTCCTTTTATAAGTCTAGATGTGGAAAGCAGAGGATCCAGGTGCTGCTACGGTCCATCATCCTGTCACTGTGGTTGTACACTACATTTTTACACTTCTACCATGGGCAGTAAAAACTTTACATGTTGCAAAAGTAGGGATCAGCAGTTTCATGCAGGTTCCATATCCACTCCATTGCAGAAACTTCCATCCTCTGAAACCCAGTGTCAAATATCTCCTGCATTTCAGAGGCTCCTCGTATTGGTGCCATTCACCATTCTTTCTGACTACAGAAAAGGTAGATGGAGACGTGACTCATGATAGTTCACATGATTTTTGTGTTGAACATCTCACCACAACTAAAGAGCGAATGCCTCTTTTTAACCTAGTTCAAATGCCAGGCAAGACAAGTTCAGATTAGGTCAGGCACTGACCTCTGAGATAATCAACTGTGGCCAGAGAGGCTGCAGTCCTGAACAACATGACACTCTCTTTTAGAAGCACATGCTGGGAGTGATGAAAGAGCAGTTCTCATAACAAGTGAGGTGGGAGTGGGTGGGGTATACTGCTCTTGTGATGATGGAAGGAGCTGAGCAGCCCGCAGCACCACTATGACCCTTTCTTAATTTCCTTCTGCTCTCTGCCTGTGAGTCGCCTCACTTTCATTACTCAGCAGCATGCTGTGGGTGTGACTTTTGCTCTTGTATGCCATTGGTGCCATCTGCTCCTGCCTTCTCTCCTTTGATGTCATTATACAGATGGCAAGGACACAATGGGAAGTGGCACTTAGTTCAATATGGTAGCTCTGGATGCATCTAGCCTGCTTCAATGCCACTGATAACTAATCCAGCTCATGTGTAAGTCTAATAGAGGAATTGTTATTACAGGTTGGCTTAGCCTCTGAAATCCCTTCATCAATTGTTAGAACTGTGTGCATCCATTCCAAAAGATGCATCTGGGAGATAACATATAGTATTATTTTAAATAGAATCTGGTAGATTTCTAAGAAATGGCGATAACTTGTTAATAATAACACACCAAGGTTGAGAAATCATGTCGGTATTATAAACAATAGAAAATGTCTTATAAGTGTGCTTGTTAATTTGACCATGTAGGTGTCAGAGCTAATCAGTCAACAGCTATAGTTAATGCAGCAAAGAAGAAAAATTAATATTCATTAGACTCTTGTTTACACTTCTGTTGTCAAGGTCAATCAGCTTGCTTTAAGCACAATGTTTCACTCTTATTAAAGTCATTAGTGCCCTTCAATATGTGGAGAACACTTGGGTTTCACAAGTGTATTTGACTTACTCATTGCCCACATAGCCTGGGGACCCAGGCTAAGGCCAGATTTTGCTGGGATTCAGACACAAACTTATATTTAGATTAACCAATTATTCTCTATTATCAAATAATAGTTAAAATGGAATCCAAATGAACGTATTTGATAATACTCTCAACTTTAATATTCAACAAGTATTCAGCCTTTCAGGTCTAACAACAGCATGACATATATGCATATCAAAGCAGCCACTATCAGGCACGGGTGCTTCACAAAGGATTCTCTTTTTAGTTGTGTGTCAAAAATAGTAATTGTTAATTCATGAACAATGATTAATTTTTTTTTACTGAAGGACAGTGAATGTAGCGAAAATCCAATGGATGTAGTTATATTAGAAGATAATTTTTTTCTTGTTACAAGTGGAAGGATAGTTTTTATGTCTCTCTAAGTGTGGAACTGCCAATGAGATGGAAGCTTCAGCTTTGCCTCATTCCCGTTTACTTCTTAGCATGGCAACACTGGATTCCCAGAACAACCACTACATTCAGGGGAAGTCTCTGGAATGTCTGGAAGTCTCCATTAATTATAATCTTGTCTTCGATCACTTCATGGAGAAATATCTCAGAAATAATACAATGTGATTTTCAACTTATACCTGGCTCTCCTTGGTGCTTGGAATGCTGAGTAATGCTGAAATGCATTATTCAGCGAAGACCGAGAACATGCTGTTACTTATAATACCCTGAAAACATGCTTGTGACTCATTGACATGGGAGTCAAACTCCCAGAAATCAAACTGAACTCAAAAGAAACTGTATGAATGGGCGTCCAAAAAGGAGTGGGAAAAAAAATGCAAGCAGAAGATTGATTTATCTTGGTACAAAAAAATCTTGGAAATTAGATGTTTTCTAGCGATCTGAGAAACACCTGGGGATTGGAAATAGATTGTGAAAATAGGAGATGGGTACTTTCCACTTCCATCCTGCGTGTTCAGAGTGTCTCCTTGACCTTGGTAGGGGACTGCGTGTCTATTTTCTAGATCAACCAAAGTAAACACTGGATTTGGGGCACCAGGTAGAGTGGGTAGGATCCTCCCGAATGATCCTGAATCCTCTGGATCCTTTTCCTACCCAGTTCCAAAACACCAGTAACCAGGTTATTGATCCTCACCGTCCTCAGCCATCTTCCCTTGTGCAGAGCAAACAATTCCAGAGCGAAAATACATAGATAATGATGCAGAAAATTCACAAGTAAAAAGTTAATTGGTGGCGGTGACAGGGGATGGGGTGCTCAGGTCTTTGACACAGCAATGGAACACTGAGAAAAATGAAGGCATCCTACACTGGAGTTTCCGGGTTTGATAGTCCACTCTAGTACCTGACTTCAGCTTGCTGCTAATATATATCCTGAAAGGCAGCTGTGATGGCTGCCTTGGCTGGTGTTCTACTGTTCACATAAGGGATCTGGACTGAATTCTTGGTTTCTGGCTTCAGTCCAGCCCAACCCCAGATATTGCAGCCATATTAAGATGGGATCTTGCTCTTTCTGTCTTCAGAATTTTTTTTTTTAATTTAAGACCAAGTAGTTAATTGTCCCCGTTGTAGCTCACCAGTATATAATTCTACCATAGCACCAAGAGATATCAGCCAATGTCTTAGTGCTCTATATTCAGAGAAGAAATGATAGCTAATGATAATCAGATGCTTGAGCGTAAATTCCACGAAAAAGAAAGACGTTAAAACAAGAAGAGTGAACTATATAACTCAGTGAGGGGAGAGGGAAAATTCTTGAAGAAAATTTCAAATAAAACACCAGAGAGATAAGAGGAATATTACACAAATAAAACAGGAATAGGATATCACTGGAGGAAATGGAAAAAAATAAATATGAGGGCAAATATGATAAATACAGTGGAAATTTTGAAAGATGAATTTAAAGAAATATTTCCAAAAGTTGAACGAAAGGAAAAAGAAGACATTAGAAGAGGTTAAGAACAATGGAGATCTAATATCTATTGAGTAGAAGTCTCAAAGAGGAAAAAATACAGAAATGGTTAGAAAGACATAAAAGGACTATACTTCCAACTTGAGAAATGTAAGTACTGGCATAAAATATGAAAAACACTCTATACTATGACTTATGATTGTGGAACTTCAGAACAGCAGAGACACAAAGGATTTTAAGAAAGATGGGTCACTGTATGAAGAACCAGGATTAGAATGGCATTAATTTTGTCTATAACCAGTTGTGTACGCTCTAGATACAAGCAAAGCAATTGAAAATGACACAAGAGTGAGTACTCAAGGAAAGAGGTCTTAAGACCTGGCTATGATTTTACTAGAAGCCTAGACATTTCAAGTGAGTTCTATACACTGTTTGACAAAAATTAATTAAAAACCAAACCAAACTCTTGAGAAAATAGTCTCAAACTATTTCTATTTGATTCTTGTTAAATTCTCAGTTTAGAAAATAAAATGTTTAGATTCAGATGTGGGAAATATCCAAATATAAATTATACATCTGCTGGTTATACTATGATATGAAGAGAGTTGAGAAAACATGGCTTTTTCTTGTGCAGATGTTGAGACATCGTCGAACACACCTCTATCACTAATATAAAATGAGCACAGCACCTCTTTGAAAGCAGATGTAGCCACACTTCAGAGCTTGCCCTCAGAATTCACAATGAAGATTCCTACAACCGCTAAGCAAGCAAAAAAAAAAAAGGACGTAATTGACTGACTGACAAGGAATACCTTTTCATGCTTAACTTGTTAAAGATGCATTAAAAACAGCCAAACCTAACATCTTGACCATGACATTTCAGTATGTCAATGATTGTATAAAAATTCTAAGAACATTCCCTTTTTAAAGGGATGACTTTTCCGGATACCGAGATTTACTAAGAAGTCAAATGTATTATCATGGGTATATTGAATCTCCTGCAGTTCCCACCATCAGAGAATTTGTAATGCTTTGTATTCAAATAGTACAGATAATAGAATATTAATCAGGGCAGATTTAAAATGGAAGCTTGACAGTGTGATTTAAGTGTTTTTCTTCCTGCATATCATAGTAGTAAAATAAAAATCTATCAGTTAATTATGTGCTTTTATTTTTAAGCAGCAGCAGAAAAGAGAGAGAGAGAGAAAGAGAGAGAGAGAGAGTGTGTGTGTGTGTGTTTCTAACACAGATCATTGGCATTTGAAATAGTCAAGATCTCTTTGGGTTAAAATGCAAAGGTTTACTTGTTCTTATTTAATAGCAATTAATATGTAAACATGTTCAAAATCTAAACTGGGATTAGGGTGTGATTTCTGTTCTTCTTCTCTTGCCTCTGAATCTTCTAGCATTCCTTTCTCGGAGCAGTGACAGTAATGCATTTGTGTGCACCCTTCTAGAGAAATTCAGTGCATGTACAAAACAGAAGGGGAAAGTCATGCGTTTTACTTGCTCTCTTATTACATCGTGAGGGTTACTTCAAATCACAGGTAACATCCCACAGTGTGAATGCACTGTGGTGCATTTAGCTAGTCCTGTGCTTACACCCATTGATGGAATTTCCAAATTTTAATTCTTGAAAGTAGTGCATACACAGTTCTGGAAGTATGTGGATTATGGGCCCAGCATGATAACCTAGTGGCTAAAGTTCTTGCTTTGCATCTGGCAGGACCACATATGGGAGTGAGTTCATGTCCTGGCTGCTGCTCCACTTCGCATCTGGCTCCCTACTTGTGGCCTGGGAAAACAGTAAAGGATGGGCCCAAAACCTTGGGATGCTGCACTCATGTGGCAGACCTGGAAGATGCTCTTGGCTCCTGGTTTTGGATAAGGTCAGCTTTGACTGCTGCAGCCATTTGGGGAGTGATGGGAGATCTTTCTCTCAGTATATATGATTTTCCAATAAAATATTTTTAAAAAAGAAAATATGTGGATTATACTTGTTGCATTAACTACCCCAAATAAAACTTTTTAAAAGAAAATGCAAGCTTTTGAGATGAATTTAACCAAATATCCCTTCAAATTCTACCTGCACCAACATTTTAGAGTTGTATTGGGTAAACAAAACATATTTCCCTGCAATTTTGAAGGAGACTTGGCATAAAGTCACAGCATTATCACCCACACCGTTCACACCTTCTGCTTTTGCTTAATATTGCATGCTAAGGTTTAAAAAATCACACACAGACATTTTCCTGACTCTTCAGCCTTTTTTGGTCACTTTGCAAAAAAAATGCCTGTTGTGGTTTATGTTTGGAGGAGTGGCACAGAATCTTTCCCCCGAATCCTTGCAGCTTGGGTCAGTATGTTGGCAATAATTGCAATAAGCAGTGCCCGGCTAATGCTTCCCTGAAGTGAAAGTGGCTGCTTCACAAAGGAGCAGGCAATTTTGAGACAAGCCCTTTCAACCGTGCTACACCGGAAGTTTTCACCCCAATGTTAGAAGATGTTACAGTGCTCTTTTCCTTTAGGAATTCAACTCCTATGTTCTGTTAAAGAGAAGCAATGCCAGTGATGGTCTAAAAATGATGGGGTATCATTCATTTTCTTGGTCAATTAGATTTTTCTAGTTTAAGATTACTGATGTGCAGCTTTCAACTCTGGATTCTTCTTCTTAAATTAAGTCAAAATAACACTTCTTTGTCTGTTGGGTAGGTAAACCAAGTTATAAATGTCACCAGTGAAGAGGACCTTCAAATGCCATAATGCCTGCTTACATTAGGTGAAATGCAGTGCAAAAAAAAATATTTCTGAGTATAGTTTCCTCATTTGTCTTTATTTTCTGAATTTTTCCCTGGCGTTAGATTTGACAGGCTCTATGAACTTTTGCTTTTCCCAGCCTATATTAGATTTTTAGGCTATAGGTCTTCCTAATTATTTCAGCAAATGGGACAAAACCTAGAAAAAACTCCACATGGGAGAGTAAGTAAAATGCTGAATAAAAGTGACAAGAGTCGATTAACGTGATGATAATGAATACATGGATTCACACGTATAGACACTTCCAAAATCTGATATAAAGTACTTGGCCCCTTGGCTAGTCACTGGGCAATAACTACTCACAGAGACCAAGTGAAATGCTTGCAGATTAAATGCGATTAGATACAGAAAAGTAATCGACACTAGGAGATGATGTTGACCTAGAGTTTATTTTTATTCTTTTGAAAGCAATGGGAGCTTTTTTGTGCAGTGGGAGCTTTTTTGGTGCAAAAAAAATATATATAAGGAAATAAAGTTAACAATGTAAACTGAATGAAGAAGAGTTAGAGCCAGGATTTACTGAGTGCCCGATGCGTGCAAGGCTCTTACTGAAATACTGAGGACACAGTATAAGAATGAAAAATCCCTACAGTCATAAGGTTTCTATCTCATTGATATACTTAATCATGAACAATTTTAAGCTCTGGAGCAGTTCAGTGGGACCTGTGAATCCTACTACCTTGTATCTTTAAATATCTGTGAGATTCTAATTTGTTGAACAAGAGTTCTCTCTCATCCTATGTGGCTGAAGTGAGTAAATGGCTAAATGAAATGCTTCCATGAAGTTATTTTTTCTTATTTTTTATTTTACATGATACAGTTCCACAAGTTCAGGGGTTTCCTCTTTATCTCTCCTCATTTCCCCTCACATCTCCCTCTAACTTCCTCTGTATTATTACAGCAATATAGTCCTAATCCTTCAGCAAAAGCCACAAATCCTCTATTCTGCTATTTAAGTGTATCCTGACATTGCAGGGATAGACAACAGTAGGAAGTCCAGCATCATATTATCAAGTTGTATTTAGCAGTTTCAACGGGAGTCCATCTTTTATTCACGAGTAGAGACATACAGTGCACTGTATCTTCACTTCTTGGTATGCTTGTCTCCATTTTACAGTTCCTCTAGATGAATACATGTACATACTTGTTGACCTATATATATATTGATCTTCATTTTGATCTTCTTGATCTTCATTTTGCATGAAGCTTGCCTGGACTTTATACCATTGTCTATACCTACAATGTCATGATACACTTACATAGCAGAATGATGGATTTGTGACTGTTGTTGAATAACTATACTGTTATAATGATATAGGGGAAATCAGTGGTGGGAAGGGGAACTGGAGATAGTGGAGGGGAAAATCTATGAGGCTACAGAACTGTATCATGAAAAAAAAATCAGAAGGAGTTTACCAAAAATGAAACAGCATGAGTCACTAAGAAAGTGAAAACATGAAATGAAGAGCTCATGAAATTCTAACCTGTGTTCCCAGGAGTGAGTCAAAGAAGACAGTGCATGTTCTTCTAGTGTCCAAGTTAGATTAAAGAATGGCTATTCCTGGCCTTAATTTCATTCAGGAGAGACATTATGAAAAATGAGTTATGAAGATATAAAAGTTCAGCACGAAGCAGGGTCTGAAGAAACATGCTTCATACAAATTGTATCTGGGCGAGATTTTGTTCTAAGGCTACATAAGCTTGAGTCATAGCTCTGCTGTTCAACTTCTTTGTAGCTTTTGGGTATTTGCTGCCCTGATATTATGAGTATGAGTCTCTCTTGTTTACTTAAAGAAATCAGTGGGTACGAGGTGGTAGATTAACCCAGTAGTTCTGTGAAATGAGAGTTATGCATTCTTTGTGATTTCCTTGACTTTCTTATTTGAAAAACAGCTGCAATTGCTCTGGGCATCTCATGCTCAAGATTTCAAGTTTGAGAAGCAGTGAGAGCAGTCAGGGAGATGCAAGGGATGGAGAGAGAATCCTCCAACATGCCCCTTCTCCCTCTAAAAGGAAGAAAAACAATCCTTCTCAGAGCCCCCTGGAAGATGCTCTTTTATGTCTCCTTGTCTAAAACTCACTTCCTTGGGCATTCTTAGCTGAAGAGACTTGGATCAAAGTATCAAATGGTTATCCTTTGTGGCAGGAGAGTAGGCAAGAAAGGTAGAACTGACAGTTTTGGTCACATCAACTAGCAAAGATCTGCTCATGGTTACAAGGCCAGTGGGACAGAATACTTGCACAAGAGCAAACAGATATATTCAATCTGCTTAAGTTTTAAAAATTTTGCTAAATTATTCAATTTAATAAGCCAGGCAAGTAAACTTATTACAGGAGGCAGTAAGGAGAAACAGAAGCCCAGAATCATGGAACAGTGACTTTTCTATGGTCAAGCAGCTGCTCCAGCAGCTCACGAGCATGTGCGTGCCTCGTACTGCTCTGTGGCTGAGGGTCCTTGACAACGCTGGGAACATTGCCCGAGTGCCAGGAAGCATGCTCAGCTCCAGCTTGTGTACTCCTTGTCCTAGAAGGAAGCAGTATCCTTCTCCTCCTCTCATGATATTGCCTTCTTGGCACTTCTCCCTGAACATTTCAAGATGGGTCAGCCTATGTCATCCAGAGACCTGCCCTCCTGCACTGCCAGGATATTTAACATTAAACATGAATAGGAATAACACATGCAAAATAATGCTCATAGGCAATTGTAAATATTGAAAATATGGTAACAATTCATTGCTTTTTTCATTTGGCTTGAAGACAAAAATTCCGAATAGTCTTAATCTTTAAATATTTGAGTATTGGGATGCATATAGAGATGACAGATGAAGTCATAGATTTGGTAAGAGCATTATGAATGTGCAAGAGTAGTGTAAATGATATTTGCTGTGTATCATTTGTTCCCCCTACCCAGCCAGCCAAGGGAGAAAGGTGTTATATCTCAAGAGATTCTTTCACCACGTCCAAGTTTTAAATAAATGAAACTTGTACAGACTCCAACACACCATCTTGAGACAAACTCGGGCCTTGAAGTATACTGACAAGCAGAATCATCACAGCCAAGTCATCAAATTGCTTTTGAAAAGAATAGCTGATGGAAAACATTATTAGCCACACTGAGATAAAAAAGCGGATTTCTTCAAGCTGAAAGGGTTTCTGAAGATAAAGAGGAAAGCCACTAAATTCATCCTCTTACGATGCTTTAAGCTACCCGAGCAACCAAAGCAGATTGGCAAAGCTGCTCTTTGCTCAGTGGATTCCTACATTTGCTGTTATATTTTTTTAACCTCATGTTTTTCCTTCGGGTTCCACACTGGTTCATTTTCATTGTACTATTCACCAAAGCTATTCTTGCTCAGGGTACCACGGACCTATAGATTTCAGATCTTTGCCTATTTTTCTACCTTACTAAACTCCCCAGCATCATCCATTAAGCATGACTACTTGCCCTCCTAGATGTTGTTGTCCTTGTTTCCTTTCTAGCTATTTTGCCATCTCTCAGAGCATATGAAACTGTGTCATAACATAATAAAATAAATAAATTTTAAATAAGAAAAAAGACTTTAGATGCTCTGTAGTTTGTCTCATGTGGTTCTGACCGAAATCACTGTAAAATGTAAAAGGTTAGAGGACCTTCCTTTGGACTGATGTTTAAAAGCAGAGCCTCAATCACTCCTTAGATACGTAATGAGAAGGCTGTGCCTAGACCGAAGGAGCTCGTCTCCATGAAGTGCTACAGGACAAAGTCCACGGATCTGTCCAAATGCTGAAACAAGCTCTGCGTTGAAGCTGCTGAATTCTGTCCCTTTAACCCACTGGGCGTCCCTGCATCTCACTTTGAGTGCATGAGTCTGATTCCTGGCCTGACTCCTGATTCCAGTGCCGCTAATACCGTACTCAGGGAGACAGCGTATGATGACCAGTCACATTGGAGACTTAAATTACGTTCCACTTTCTAACTTTAGCCTGACCCAGTCCTGGAGATTGTTTGCATTTGGTCGGTAAACCAGAAAATGTAATGATCTCTCTCTTGCTCTGTCTTTTGTCTGCCTTTCAAATCAGATACATATGTGTACACATAAAAATATATATAATTGTTATTATTTTACATGATATGGTTTTATAAATGTACTTCTTTATATTCCTTCCTCCTTTTCCAATCTTCTCACCCACCATTTCCCCCCATATTATTATAATGAATAGTATAGTCCTTCTGCAATAGCTCCAAATACAGCATTCTGCTAATTAAAAATTAAGTGTATCATGGCATTGCAGGTATAGACAACGATAGGAAATCTAGTATCATATTGCCAAAGCATACTTAACAGTTTCATTGACATTCCTGCTTAGAATGAATAATTTTTTTAAAAGAGTCAATGTGGAGCTTGAAAAGCTACTTGTAGCAGTACATCCTGATTGACATGCCAGATTGTAACAGTCTTGAAACAACATGTATCTGATTTGGGGATGATAGATATTCCAATTACACTTATCTGATCATTCCACATCATTTACATATATTGAAGTGTTCCATTGTCTTCTACAAATATTTATAATTACTTTGTATCAATTAAAAATGAAGATATGCATTTTTAAACACCAAGTAGATCAAGGGTCGGTACCCAACGTGACCCTAGGAGGAAGGCACATGAAATAAATGTGTAAATGTATCTAGGTAGATTAAAAACTAGAGGGTGATAAGGACATGGTGGATTGGACTTTCTCAAGAATGGCAGCCGGTTCCCAGCTCCAGCCAATTGTTATCTGTGACGGGATGACCTCCGTATTTTCAGTTCTCACTAGTTTTCGAGAGATCCAGGTTCCATACTTCCATAGTTGTATATAAAATGATTTGCTTTAAATATTTGCATCATGCTTAATTGTAATTAAAAAAATATTTACTCACAATATGCATTGAAGGAGAAGGAGATCTCTTCTGTACACTGCTTTACTCTGTAACTCATCAGATCTCATCCAGGCTGAGGTCAGAAACCAAGAATTCCATTCAGATCTCAAACATAAGTAGAAGGAGCCCAAGTACTCAATGTGTGCACTTGATGCCTTCATGGGGACATGAGCAGGAAGTTCGAATAGGAACAAAATGACCAGGACTTGAGCCAGCATGTCAATATTGCAAGTGCCAGCTTAACCTACATGTCACAAAGCCGATGCTTAATAGCTGATAAATATCATCTTTCTGATAGGGAATTTTTCTTGTTTTTTTTTTTTTATTAGCACCAACAGCTTTTCAGCAGGCTCCACATTTCCTGAAACCACTTTTTTTTTTAAATCTTTTTTTTTTAAGATTTATTTATTTTTTTTTTACTATTATTTTTTTTATTATTGGAAAGGTGGATATACAGAGAGGAGAGACAGAGAGGAAGATCTTCCGTCTGATGATTCACTCCCCAAGTGAGTGCAACGGCCGATCCGAAGCCAGGAGCCTCTTCCGGGTCTCCCACATGGGTGCAGGGTCCCAAAGCTTTGGGCCGTCCTCGACTGCTTTCCCAGGCCACAGGCAGGGAGCTGGAAGGGAAGCGGGGCTGCTAGGATTAGAACCGGCGCCCATATGGGATCCCGGGCATGCAAGGCGAGGGCCTTAATCACTGCGCCACCGCGCCGGGCCCCTGAAACCACTTTTTATATTAATAAGATTATGGAATCAACATAGAGAAGCATACCAGACTTTGAATTTTTAAAAATCATATTAAGGAATATATACAGGCTTTTTAAATGAACAGGCATGTAATTTACACACATGTTATAAACACAGATATGTACACACAATCTTGTTGCAGGTCGTTCTATTTTTTTAAATCTTCATTTTTTTTAGTCTATAGTTCCTTAGGCTCCGGGATTTCCTCTCCCACTCTCTCCTCAACCACTCCCCCCTAAATTGTAACAAAAATTTAGTCCCTCAACAACAGTCACAAATCCATCATTGTATGATTTAAGTGGTTCATGACATTGTAGATGCAGAGAATGGTGGAAAGTCCAGCATTCTAGTGTCAAGATATATATGTCTGTATATACATATCTTTAGAGATAGGTAGATGTGTGTACCTTGGGAGCTCGTCTTTTATTCAGAAGTAGAGATGCACATTGCAACGTATCTTCACTTCGTGGTATACTTGCCTCCATTATACAGCTCGTCTACATAATATATGTATATACAGTCTTACTTTTATATCTATCGATCCCTTATTTTTCAGGAAGATTGCCTTAAATCAGAGAGAAAACACGGTGTTTGTCCTTTGGGGATTGGCTTATTTCACTGATCAAAATGGTCTCTAGTTGGGACCATTTTGTTGCAGATGGTAGAATTTCATTTTTTTAAATTTCTGAATAGTATTCCACGGGGTTGATGTGCCACAATTTGGCTGTTATAATCTTAACTTTACACTTCTATAACCCATTCTAATATTGCCATATTAAAATAATACTAAAAACTCATACAAATTGGCCCATAAAACAATTTGAGATTCCTTGCCAAAGTAGATAGAATAAAAAGAAAAAAAGCTTTCAGAGATAGTTTCTACGGCTGGAAAAAGCTGATAATAGATTACAGAGTAGTGGGGACAACAGAATGTTTCTTAACTAAATTTCCCTTACGAATGAAGCTGAGTTTCATGGGTAAATGACACACTATTAACCATAAAATGAAACCGGAATCCAGTCTTTCTATCTCTGCAATGCTGTTTTAACTCATCAACTCCATCTCTATGCAAATAATACAGAATTTAACAGTGACCTACCTTGGGCCAACATGGTGATGTAGCATATTTAAGCTGCCACTTGAGTACTGGTATCGCTTAGTGGAAGTCAATTCAGGTCTACACTGTTCTGTTTCTGGTACAGCTTCCTGCAAATGCACTTGGACCAACAGCAGAAAACAACCCAAGTACTTGTTTCGTTGCCACACATCTGGGAGACCCGGGTGGGGTTCTCAGCCTCTGGTTTCTTCCCGGCCCCGCCCTTTTGTTGCAGCCACTTTGGCGGAGAGAACAAGTGGATAGACTGCCTTTTTCCTTCTGTCTCTCCTTCTCACTATCACTCTGTCTTTCAAAAGAATAACTCCTAAAAAAATAGACTTCCTAAGCAATATTTCAAGAATCTCATTTAACATAGCTTTGATAAAAGCCAGGAAATAAATAACTTTTAAAAAACTGCTTCAAATATTTTTAATATAATTTTATATAAAAACGGTTGACAGCCTTTGCATGAGGCATATCCAATGGCTGAGTATTAATGTGGTGATCCTAAGATGTAGAATATGTTCGTAGGAAAGTTCAAATATCTATTATAAATTAGCTTCTTTGACCTAGGTCACCCCCTTCATAGTACGGGGTAAATGACATTCATATATATTTCATACTAACCATTTCTAGACTTAGTTTTAAATCTACTCTTTGAGGCACAAATTCCCATAAAATAAAAACAACTTTCAAACAGAGATAACCTGTTAAGATTCTCTATTTTCTTGTCTCCTGTCCACTATTTCCCATCTGCTAACTTCTGCTGAACTCTTGACCTTGGGTAAAGAAGCAGCCTGGTCTGAATTTTTGAAAGTGACTTTGGCAATTTAGCAGCTAAATGTGTATGATGGAAATCCAGCTTACCTTGGAGGCTCTTGGGCTTTTTAGCTTGCCATGCCAGAAAGGAGCCTGGGCTGGGAAAACACAGCTAATGTCTCCCAGCTGTGCGGCCAAAGTGTGAACAGCTCTGTCAAAAGAGCTCTCTATGCTTCTTCCCTGTTAGGCAATACCTTAGACTCAAACCATCACTTCTCATTTGCCATTTGGACAGTGGTGATGGAACTGCTGCTTTGTTCACCCGCGGAGGAGCGGACTGAGGAGTGTAGAGCTTGTCTTATTGTTACCCTGGGACAAAAAGAAGTCGGAGACACAAGCCTGGTCCTGAGGAACACATGCAGAAGGCTGACAGAATGTAAAGATTCTCACAGCTTTGGCCTAAAGGTTTCTGGCCAACCAACAAATCCTAAGAGGAAAAATGACATTTGTGCCATTTGGAGAGTTTTTGATTGTCTCCAGGTGAGAAAGTTAAATGCCATCACTTAGTCCTGGGAGCAACGAAGTCTGTTTGTTAGAATGCTGGGGCTTTTGCATGATAAAGTCTGTTAGAAGTGACAGAAGCATAGGGAACCCAAACTTTCAGAAATAAACAGTAAATTTTTTGCCATGGGCAATAGTGTCAACCTAATGTTTTATCAAAAACTGATATTAAGTAAGCATATTTGCTTAGTACTATTTTGTTGCAAATACTGTTGGCTTCTTCTCTGATAATTACTCCTCTTTTCTTTCTTACATGACAATTTGACTGCCACATAAAAGGTAAAAATTTTGGACCCTTGCTTTCTCTGCTTCCCTAGCAGGTTGGGTAATCATGTGATCTAATTCTTTTTTTTTTTTTTTTAAGATTTACGTATTGTTTTATTGGAAAGTCAGATTTATATAGAGAAGGAAAGAGAATACTCTCATTGCTGATGCAAAATACCCAGAGTGGATTCCCTCTGCTGTAGCCCAGCAGCGTTGGACATAATGCAGTACACTGTATTGTACACTGAGCCGCAGTGACAATCAGGGTGAGTGAAGACCAAACTTGGCTGGTAGAAGCCACTGCACTTGAGTCTTCTATTTTGATTTTACTTTTCTGCTGTGTACCCTGGTGCACTGTGATAGATATACATGGTAGGTAAACTCCTACCACACTCATGGATAAAAAAAAATAAGGGAACAATCTTGTGTTTATTTTGGTTCAAGATCTGTTCTCACATGGGTAAAAATGGGAGATTTTATCGTTCATTTCTTCCACAGAAAATACTACCCCTAACATACATTATGGCTTAATAGATGATCATTAGTAAATTTTCCAAAGAATAGGACATTCTATCATTTTATTAATAATATCTTAATCTGATACTTTGAGATATAATTTGCATGCCGTACAACTCATCCTCTTGACACATAATTTAATAGTTTTTTTAACACATGCAGAGTTACATGATCATAACTAATGTTCAATTTTACAGCATTTTAAAAGAAGATTTATTTTATTGGAAAGGAAGATTTACAGAGAGAAGGAGACAGAGGGAAAGATCACCCATCCACTGGTTCACTCCCCAAGTGGCCGCAACAGCTGGAATTTATCCGATTTGAAGTTTGGATCCAGGGGCTTGCTCTGGGCCTTCCACGTGTGCACAGGGTCCTTCGACTTTAAGCTATCCTCCATTGCTTTCCCTGGCCACAAACAGGGAGTTAGATGGGAAATGAAGAAGCCAGGACATGAAATGACTCTCACTTGAGATCCCAGCGCATGCAAGACAAGCGTTTAGCCATTGAGTCATCCTGCTAAGCCCTAAGTTTACAACACTTTTTAAAAAGAAATTAGAAGTTACCTGTCATTTACAATCTCTGCCCCCACATATGAGCAAAGCTTGATCTATGTCTGTCTATATGGGTTTCTTGTTCTGGAATGTACCATGTACTCTGCGTGGCATTTTGTAACTTCCCTGTTGAGCTTATCTTCAGTATCACCCTTGCTATAATGTGTATTAACTCTTCATATTCTGTAGTACAATAGTATTCCAATGTGTGAACACACTTTTTGTGTTTATCTACTCATTGGTCAAATGGCAATTGAGTTGATTGCACACTTTTTTGCTATCATGAATTGTATTGCTATGAACATTTATGTACAAACTTTGGTATGGATGTGTTTTCAGTTCTGGATCAAGCATGTGATGAAATGCAGACCTTAAGTAGTCCAACCTGTTTTTTTTTTTTTATAAACCTCTGCTCCCGTTTGAGGTGATGGAAAGATGATACCATATGTCTATAATAAATGAGTATATGTCATTTATTAGTATTGGTGTAAAAATAACCATGATTGAGGATTAAAACAACACAGATTTATTTTCTTACAGGTCTGAAAATCAGAAGTCCAAAATGGATCTTTTTTGGGTAATAATTAGGGTTTGGGGAGGCTTAAGATGTACTGTTTCCTTTCTCGCCACATTCTACAAACTTCCAGCATTCCGTGCCTTCTGGTCCCCTGGACCTTCAAAGCCTCCCATTGTATTACTATTATTATGACACTCTGCCCTCTTCTTCTACATCTAAAGCTTACATTTCAGGTCAACTGTGCAATTTAGGATAATCTTTTTATGATATCTGATTGCAGACCTTAATCCCACCTGCGACCTGAACTCTCTAGCAGGTGCTATGACGTAGCATCTTGACGTACTCTCGCATAGACACTGTCAGAGCTGGAGTGGTGCAGAGGCAGGGCATTATTTAACCAACCATAGCACCTTTGAGCATTCTCGGAATCTCTGTTCCCACTCTCCTCTGCCTCCCAAAGAAGAAAAAAAAATACTAACAGCAGACAGTCTAAATTAATATCCCAAAATAATGTATCTGTTGGAAATGCAAAATATACAGACATTTTAGAAGATAGTTTGGCAACTTTTTACAAAACTAAACACATTCTTTGCCATATGCTGTAGTAATCGTATGCCTTAGTGTTTACCCAGATGAATTGGAAAATGTATGCCCACATAGACACCTACACACATGGATGTTTATAGCAGTTTTGTTTATAACTGTCAAAGCTTGGGAGAAACCAAGATGTTTTTCAGCAGGTAAATGAATAAACAAACAATGGTGTACTCAGATGATGGCATATTAGAGACAAAAAGAAATGAGCTGCCAAATGACCAAAAGACATTGATGAAACTTAAACAAGTGATGTCAACTGAAAGGAGCCAGTCTGGAAGGCATAGCTACTCTATATTAAATATGATACAGAGAAAATACAGGGGACCAGCATAAATATGCCTTGTTGCAAGGAGATTTCGGGAGGATCGTTGTGAGGAAGTCTAGAGATGGGTGGGTTTAGCTCAGGAGATTACTTTGGACAGAGGGAGCATTTTGTTTCACATTATTATGATGGAGAAATACCATTCTACATTTGTCAAAACTCGTTACAAAGGCAACAGGAAGAGCAACCTAATGTAAGCTTTAGAGTCTAGCTAATGTGTCCATATTGTGTTAGTAGTAATTAATGTTCCACACAAAGACAAAATGTCAATAATAGGGGAATCTCTCTCTCTCTCTCTCTCTCTCTCTCTCGGGGATGAGGTTCATGAAGTGTCCATATTTACTGCTCGATATTTCTGTGAGCATGAAACTGCTCTGAAATATATTCCATCAATTATTTTTAAAAATAAATTCAATCCAACAGGTGCACCCTGATCACTGTGAGGGTTCACATAGTTTATCGGAAATATGTAGCTCTAGGACTTGCAAGGTAGTGTGCCTGTGGTGCCAGCATTTCATGTTCTGGCTACTCCAGTACCAATCCAGCTCCCTGCTGGTGGCACAGGAGGGTGGCAAGGGTGACTCAGATGGAGCCCCTGCACTCACGTGGGAGATACGGAGAAAGCTCCTGGCTTCTAGCTTCAGATTTTCTCAGTTCTGGAAATCACAGACATTTGCAAGGTGAACCAGTGGATGCAGGATCTCTCTCTGTCACTACTTTTTTCTGTAAATCTGCCTTTCAAATAAAAATAAATAGATCTTCAGAAAAAAAAATGTTAGCGTCTCCCTTTTCAACTCTCTATTTCAGAAATCTTTCTTTAAATGTATGCAATCCAAAGCCCACTTGGATGGCACTTTTCCTAAAACATTAAGATCCCCTTGCTTTAAAAACAGTTTAGTGTCTTTCTCTCACAAGACAGAATTTTTTTAAAGAATCTACTCATTAGAGTTTCAACTATCTTTAAGCTCTAAATTCAGTTGCCACCACCCTATAATATCTATAGTATGGAAAAGAAATCTAAGAATAAGTCTCCACACTGAGTAGCTTTTTATGTTTGCTGAAATTCAAAGATATTTCATTTCTGATATAGCCATTGTATGTTCAATCTCAAAGGAAGCTATTTTTGCACTTTCTAAGTCATCCTGAGCCCCCCAGGGGTTTGTTCCTTTAGCACAGAAGAGAAGTCTCCTCCAGTGAATACTGAAGTAGACATTCAAGCACCGCCATCAGCTCCTATTTTTCTGTGAGGTTTTCTGGCAGGTCAAACTTATTCATCATTATCACTTCTACTCAAAAATTATGAAAATTCAAGTCAATCACCCAGAAAGTGAGGGTTTTTTTTTTTTTTTTTAACATCTTAGACAAGGTTCCAGGCTGGGTCTTATGGTCCCAGACCATATGGGGATTTTCTCTTAAAGAAGGTTAAAAAAAAAAAAAGAATTTAGAACTAGCTGAACGTTTTGGCCATCCTTCCACATTGGTTTTACAGCAACTCACTTTGTTCTCAAGATCTGCATGGTATCCTTGGTAAGAAATACTAATCCCCAATGATCAAGTTCCAAGCGTCCCCGTCCCCCAAGTTTTCCCTTATCTCTGCTGCTGGAAGTATTGTTACATCTGAAGAAGAGAAGAGTCATATTCATGTGATTTCTGGGTTTTGAAATCTATCAGGCACACTTCTGGGTATTTATTTCATAGTTAGTCTAGGAACTCAATGTAGAAATATCTCACCTTATAAGATCCATTTACTTGGGATTTGTGTGCAAGGAAGGTGCTATTTCTTTGCTGCTGTATTTTGTCTCACCACCTTTTCTTGTTAGTTTTCATTTTTATATGTGATTTTTCACTTTGGCACTGGAAAGTACAGCCGGAAACATGCAAGGAATCCCTCATGTGCTTAATTATTATCTTTATGTAATTCTGATTGCTTTTTAAGGTGGTACCCACCAGCTTTCTTTACTGTGAAACCTACTAGTTCTCCACCTACAATGAATCAGTATTTATAAGGAAATACTTAGATTGTAGAAATACTCTGTCATGTTACTAATATAATTCCCACTTCCAGCTCTTGCTTGGATCAAACAACACTGTGATCATTTAAAACACAGTAATTAAAAAAAATTGTTCATCTATTTATTTGAAAGAGAAACAGAGAAACAGCTGACAAAGAGTTCCCAACTACTGGCTCACTCCCCAAATGCCCATAAGCACTTAGACAGTATGCACAGTCTCTGGACAGTGTCCATGCCTGGGAGCGTGAACATGCTTTGAACAGTGGGCTACGTCAAAACGGTGGAATCATCCTGCTCCCCAAACCAGCACAGCCATGGAACTACAAATCTGCTTCCTCGTAGCGTAGCTACAGCTACTCCCATTGGCAGTAGCTGTGGTTTCTGCACCTTGCCCATCCTGGGCATCACTCTTGATTCTTGCCCATCCTAAAAACAGCTTCTTTGGTTTCTTTACCCTGCTCTTCAGCACAGCACTTCTCTTGCTCACCCTTTCAGGGCTCTGGCCAGCCTTTCCCTGTTCCATCCTGCCCAGCATATTGTTCACCTGCTGGGGGTGTCAGGCCAGAGTTTCTGTGCCCTGCCCAGCTAGGTCCTGTGAAAGGCTCAAGGATCCAGGCCCCTTCTGTGGAAGCTGTCAGATTCTATACCCCTCCAAGGTGCAGTGCACTGTTTCTTGTTCATGCTCTGGCATGGGGTTCCTTGTGCCCCAACCAGCTGAATACGTGATCTATGGAGACTGACCTGGGCCTCTCTCTCTGATCCATTTATTTTCCCCTATTCAGTTTTATTATTTCTTTCTGGAAGAATACCTAACTCAAAATTTTAATTTTAGGGGCTAGCCACAATGGTATAGCACACTCAACTGTGGCTTGCCATGTCATCCTCTCATATGCGTACCCCTTCAAGTCCCAGTTGCTCCACTTCTGATCCAACTCCCTGCTGATACTGGAAAAGAGTGGAAGATAGCCCAAGTGCTTGGCTGCCTTCATCAATGTGTGAGAACAGGATGAAGTTCTGGCTCTTGCCTCCCGGCTTTGGCCTGGCCCAGCCCCAGCTGTTGTGGCCATTTGGGGAGTTGAACTAGCAGAGGAAAGATCTCTGTTTCTCCCTTTCTCTTTCAAATAAATAAGATAGATTTTAAAAACTTTTGATTTTTTACTGCTTTCACGAAGCAACAAGATAGAGACAAGTATGAATTAAATTTCATACCTTTATACTTGAAGACTATAAGCATATGGGTGAATTTTTTAAATTGAGTCAGTTTTGGTGGGAAAGCTTTCTGATTTTCCGGATGATTTTTTTTTTTAAAAAAAAAGATTTATTTATTTTTATTAGAAAGTCAGATCTACAGAGACGAAGAGAGACAAAGAAGGAGATCCTCTGTCTGTTGATTCGTTCCCAAAGAGGCCAGAGCTGCGCTGATCACTAAACTTGATTATGACTGTGTTGTGTGGCCATTCCAAGTTTAAGAATGCCTGGGAAAGCAGTATGTGGCTAATGTGAAGGAAACAACCCTCTCGGTAACAATTAATCCACTATTCCTTTGGATGCCTTTCTGAATAAAATTGGAATTGTGTTGCAAGAAAGGAGAGGCAATTCCTAATGGCTTATCTACCCCTTGAGACTTTCAGGGAAGCTATTAAGATGTATTCTGTCTCCTCAATGGATTATACGCTCCAGCCTTGCTCCCCACTGTGACTTTCACCCTGGGGAAGCATGTCAGGGCCACAGTACATGCCCAGGAAGCCCTAGTGGAGTGAGTTAATGCTCTTTATAACTAGAACCTGTAAGTGTGATGTTTATGATAGTTAAAATCATATGCTTTCTCTCAGAAAGGTGGGCGGCAGGGGGTGGGGGAGAGAATAGAACTGTGCTACACTTTGCATCAAGAAGTTACACTGAAATATCAGATTCTTATGGGTTTATCAGAGTCATGATTTAGGGGACATAGGAATAGTAACTGTCTAATATGGAGACAGAAGAGAAACCTAATTTATCCTTACTGCTAGAATTCTGCTATGGGTTGATTGTGGCAAAGGTTTATGTGCCCTCATTGTGGTGGTGCCATCAAGATGTGGTAGCTGCTGCAAGGGCACTCCATGTATGAGTGGATTAAATGCTTCCCCCAGGAGTTCCAGCTTCCAGTGAACTAGTTAAGTTCTACCCGCCTGACATCTCTCCTGGGTCTCTCTTCCACATGGGCTGCTTCACACTTTCAGATGCACTCCTGCGTGGTGATGCCATCTGCCAGGAGACCCTCACCAGAACGGAGCAGATGTCAGCATCATGTTCTGGAACCTCCAGAACTATGAGATCAATGAAAGCTCCTTTCTGCTCCAAGCACCCAGGCTCAAGTATTATGTTATAGCAACAGAGAAGGAACCAAAATAGATGTGCCTGGAGTGCACCTGCCTCAAGAAATTTACTAATGAATAGAACACTCAGGCAGGGACAAGTATAGCCATTATAGGACCATGAGAATCAGCTGCTAGATTCCACAATGGATGAATGAAATAAAATGTTGCTAGCTTATGCAACTTTTCATCTCAGTAAAGTTTCTTTTCCTCTCCAAACTTTATTCATCCCCAGTAAATCTTTCCACCATCCTTTCTCTATCTGCTTCCTAGCAATTATAACCTTCGGATATAACATTCCTATTGTTTCCTGTGCTTGGTACAAGGATAGCTTTCAGGCCTCCAACCGGAATCACTCACTGTGCTTAGTTAGATGGCGATAGCCTTGGATTCTTCCTCTCAGTAATTGAGGCAGCAACTACCCACCAACCAGATGGAAACTCCAAACGCACCCAACTTTTTGTATTCACAGTGGTTTAAGTGTTAGAAACAAGTGTAGATAGAACTAGGTGTGACAGACAACTACTCCATTCCTTTTTTTTTCTTTCATTGCCAAGTAATTATTACAAAATATCAGATATTTAAAACCAGAGTAAATTAATTATCTGAGAACTCAACAAAAAAATTTTTTTTATTTTTAGAATCAGCTTCATGATAACCTTTGGTGTGTCCTCAGTCTCAGAAACACAGTTGTTTCTTGGTTCAGAATGCAGGATGTGTGTGTAGTGGTTTTCCAGGGAGGCCCCCTCACACACAGCCTGGTGAGAGCAGGGAAATCTCAAGCATACAAAGATTTCCTCGCTTCCTTGCAAAACAAAGCAAAGCCAAACACGGCACCATACACCTGTCTTTTAAGACTCAGTGGAACCTGACCATCTCAGGAGAGGGAACAGTTGGGATACGACAGCCTCTCATTTGCAGTTTGGGGTAGTGGGAGAAAGGCTGGATTGGTACGTTTTCATGAGGCTTGTCTGTGTTTTAACTCAGCACCATGCTCCTGCCATGGCGATTTTTTTGACAGTCCCAGAGAACATGCAAGCAGAAGTGACCTCTCCTCGGCAGCTCTGTAACCGTGGGGCTCGTGTGGGCAGATTGGCATCTGCAGGCACATCTTTAGCAAGTTGGCAGCCTCCATGCCCTTTGCAGGTTGCAATCAAACCTGCCTTCTACAGCAGCCTCTTTCTGGTTGATTAACTTTAATGTAATTTTAATTAAAAACCACAGTGTCAAAGGGTTTAGCTACTCGAGAAATGAGCACAGACTGCGGCCCAGTGGCAGCAGTCACTTGGAAAATGGAAATGTGTCTTGACAATGCTGTGCAGGGGCCAGATAAACAGGGTCATTGCAGCCCTCCTCTCACACATGCAGGAAGCGGGCCTGAGAGCAACAGGACCAAGATGCCAGCTTCTGCATCGAGGGGTTCTGATGCATGCATTGCAGGTGCCATCCACATCCTTGGAATCTTGTTCAGATCTGGCATCAAATATCCTCGACATTGGCCGGCTGTGATCATTCTGCACTCTTCTTGGCACTTTGGTCTCAAAATCCACACACGAATCTGGGTTAAACATGAATCAAATTTCAGACAGGAAAAACACAGCCAAGTCTCACGCAGCTTCTCTTTTTACCCACCATCTTCATATTTTTTATAGGAGATAAGAGATTTTAAATATTGGGAGTAAATCTTTCAAGGAAACACTCTCATAGGGACAGGATTCTGAAGTCCTTTGCAGTTGGTGCCCTAGCACTAATGCTGAGTGACTTCTTCCTGCTAGAACATTGAGTTTCTTGAATTGGAAGGAGAAGAAATAATCTTGCAAATGTGCTGAATTACATTAGGTTTAGAAAATCAGATTCTATTCACCTGATCTTATTACAGTTTAAAGAAATTAACAATTACTTTAAGATTTCTGGTGAACTGGAAAATACTGGTTTTTCTAAATTCCTCTTTTCCGTTCCCCCTTCCCCCCGCCCAGAAGGGGTTAAACAATGTTCAAGGGAAACACTACAACGTGCCCTGTGTGGGAGAAGCATTTTATTCATGCCAATGGGACGAACGCCTCCATTCCATGCTGCAATGCCCTTTATTCTTCCTCAGTGCGGCTAATTTTTCAGGGCACAACTCTCAGGAGAACACCTAGTGACGTCAATTCCTCAGAGGAGAATTTCCTCCACCAGGTTTGCGGGACGCTGGGGTTGCTTTACTGACAGATGGGGCCGGTACAGGTGGGCCCAGAGCCATGTGAACAGAAGGGGCCCCTGGACTCTGACAGAGAGGATAGACAGAACGGTGGGGGAGAGTTTAGGGCAGTGGACAGGGAGGGGAGAGGGGAGGCAGAGAGGATTTCTACACTGAATCCAGCAGAGAGGAAGAAAAGCGAAAGCAAGCAGATGGGTGGACTCGGAGAGGTGATTTGAATTGTATAACTTGCTTAAGAGACTAATAAAAAAAAATTCCCTGGGGGAAGAACTTCACCCCAGGCAATTTGGGAAAATTGGAAATGTGGCTAAGATAGCCAAAATAAGAAAGATCGAAGAGAAAAAATAAATATGAGTTGAGATGATGAAAACGAATTGTGTAGAAGCTTGGGGCTAGCTCCTCTGGAGGTTCCCTGCCCAGGTTCAGGGAAAGTGATTCTCTGTGAATTGTGTTGGCAAAGAGCTTTGATGATTGTTCTCAGCCGACCATTTTTGTTCTTCTAGTAGATGGCAAAGATTGATCAGGACGGGCTGAGAGAAATAAAACACAGCTCTTTTCTAAAATTCCTACAATGACAATTTTTAAAAATGGGAAGAACCCATACATAGTAGGATCTGAATAAGTTTACTCAGAGTATCCAAAATTATTTTCCTTAGAATATTATCTTTTCAGGATATTTAGACTTGTGCTATTGGGGGAAAAAAAAACCAGTCTTCTGGTGAAATGAATGTAGGGAAGCCCCAGAACACACGTGAAACACACATGAAACACACGTGTTGATTGCTGTGATTTTCGTGACTTTGTGCACTCCCTTGAACATGTACTTTTTCTCTAATTTTGCTCATGGAACGCTCTGTAAAGGTTGCTACTTTACAAAGCACACACAGATTTAGACTGCACCGAATCAGACAAAAGCACATAGGGTTTGCCATTGCCAAAGAGCTTATCTGTGAGTACCCTTTTGCAGGAGACCTGGAGTCTGACTGCAGCTTGTATTCAGCCCAGGGCTGACATTGGTCCTCCAGTGAAGGAATCATCTCCTGCCTGACAATGTAAGTCAAAATGCTGATTTATAGGACCACCTGTTATAATGTTGGTTTTTTAAAGTCTGTTTTGCAGAAGACTTTTGGAATGAGTGAGGCTGTATGTAGTTGGAAGTTGATTGATTTTTTAAAAAAATGCATTTGTTAAACATTATGGCCTAAGCCTTGACTGGAATGGAGTGTGGCTGTACCCACAATAGTAAGTATAGCAGCATACTTTCCGATACCACAGACCATTTTCCAAATGTTTTATGAACTTTGTTAGTGTTATATACTGCTATAAGGACACTAATTTGATCCCTGTGCTTAGAGAAAAGGTTTTTTTTGCTTCATTCACAGTTCAGTGCTATACTCCCCAAAGAGCTTAGTCCCTGATCTTTGGGTTGTAAACTTCATGAAGTAAAGCTATGCTTATCTTTCTATTCCCTTATTTTTAGCATCTTCTTTTGTGTACCCATGACTTGGAATATAGTAAGCACTTCATAATGGCTCAACATCACCATTTTTCCTTCTCCTTTCCCTTTTCTGACTTTGAAGTGCTTTGGGGGAGAACTTGGCTATGACTAACAGCAAAGCTACATCCCCTCCCCACCATACAACCATACAACCTGCAGAAAAATTTGACTGCCAAGATGGTAATACATGAACATTGAAGAAAGCCCATCTTGGAACTTTCAGGTGCTCAAAGCATCTGAAAGTCAGAAATAAAGAGTTCAATTCCAATCAATATTTGTTATCAGTCAATAAAGCAGGTAGGCAGAACTAGATTTTGGAAGAAAATAATTACCACCATATAAAATTTGAGGGTCAGCATTCTGAAATCTTATTGTTATATACCCATTTGTTTTCTGTGTTCTAAGGGGCTTTGGATATAAGGAATATATGTGAACTCCTGCTTGGAGATGAGGATTCTCTTATTTATACTTTCACGAAGTATTTTAACTAGTGTAATACATCAGGATAAGTGTTGTTCCTCATGTCTTATGCATTGGGGGACTTAAGGCTCAGAGAGGCAACTAAGTGCCTGCCCTGTATCCCAACCCAATCTAGGAAGTGGTAAACAAAAACAAAACAAAACAAAACTGCTTAGAAATACTCTCATGGACAGAACAACTGAGTATAATACTTAAGGTGGGTAACATAACAGGAAAATCAAGAGATGAGACATTCAAAATGGATCATTCCCAAGCCTGTTATCCCATGCTCAGGGTTATATGTTGCAAGTTAGTGACTGAGAGATCTCACAAAAACAGGTCGGTCACATCGCTAGAAAGTACCAAACAATAGAACGACAGAAATGAGGCCTGAAAGTGAGGGAGGTGAATCAACATCAAGCATTGTCATGATGAACTTCAGCAACAACAGCGACACAGGACATGCAAAGAAAAAGGCCCGTGTTACCTTCACAAAGGAAAAGAGCAGGTAGTAACAACTGAATGAGTACCTGGATGGTAGATCCAGAGCTTCGGTATAGCTGTTAGAAATACAGTCGAAGAACAAGAGTGAAATTTTTCTATGTGTCAAAGAAGTGATGATGACAATGCTTTATCAAACAGAAATACAAAAAAAAAACTTAAAAAATATTAGAAATTCTGAAATTGGAAAGTGTAATAATGAAAGTTAAAAAAAAAAAATCTCCTAGGGAGCTCAATGGTAGCTTCAAATTCACAGATCTAAAAAGAATCAATGGACCTGAACAGAGATTGTAAGAGATGATGAGATGTAATGAACAGAGGGAAAGAGAATTGTGAGATAATAAATAAAACTCAGAGAAATGCAGAATACTGAAAATTGATCTACTGTATGACCCAGCAATTCCATTTCTGGGGATTGAAATCTACATATGAGAAAGCACAATATTCAATAGCAAAGACATGGAAACAACCTAGATGCCCATCAAAAGGGGAATGGAAAGGGTCCAGCATGGTATCCTAGTGACAAAAGTACTCACCTTGCATGTGCCAGGATCCCATACGGATGCTGATTCATATCCTGGATACTCCGCTTCCATCCTGCTCCCTGCTTGTGGCCTGGGAAAGCAGTAGAGGATGACCTAAGGTCTTAGGACCCTGCAATCACATAGGAGACCCAGAAGCTCCTGGTTCCTGGCTTCGAATTGGCTCAGCTCCAGCCATTACCACCACTTGGGAGTGAACGAGTGGACAGAAAATCTGTCTCTGTCTCTCCTTCTTTCTGTATATCTGCCTTTCCAATAAAATAAATAAATCTGTAGAAAAAGAAAAGAAAAAGGGAGTGCATAAAGAAACTGTTATTATATGTTGTATATATGTATTCATCTATTCCACCAAATACTGTTCAGCCATTAAAAAGAATGAAATTCTAGCATTTGCAATAAAATGATCCCAACTAGAGGACATTATACTCAGTGAAATAAGCCAGTCCCCAAAGGACAAATATAAGGCAACCTTTGAGCAAAATACGCGATCAATAGAAATATAGGTAAACAAGTATACATATATATTCTCAGAAAGGAACTATATAATGGAGACCAACATACTGGAAGTGATGACACTTCGCAGTATGCATCTCTGCTTCTGCATGAAAGAAGGGCTTCCAGTGTAACTATTAAATACATCTTGACAATAGGATGCTGGACTTTCTATCCTTGTCTGCACCGGCAATGTCATGAGCTGCTTAAACAGCAGGATGCTGGACTTGTGACTGTTGCTGTACGACGATACTGTTGTAATAATACAAGGAAAATATCGGTGGAGGGGGAGAACGAGGATGGGTAAAGGGGAGGATTATGGGGGAATCCTTATACCTACAGAAGTGTATCATGGAAAAACATAAGCTAAAAAAGAGAAAAAGGAAACAAAAAGAACGTAGTTGCGAAAACACTCAGCAAAATACTGGCATACCTAATCTTGTAAATATAAAGATGATTTACACTTATATTATTACCCAGCAAAATGTAGGGGGATTTTTCCAATGATATGTTTGGTTTAATATCCGGTAATTAAATATTATGACATACTATATAAATATAATAAAATATAAGACCATACAATCATGAAACCATGGAAAAAACATTTGGAAAAAAAAATCGACACCAAATATAATGAAATTATTCCACACATTACAAATAGAAAGAACTTTCTGAATCTGTTAATATGTACCACAGAAACTCACAACTGTCATTATTCTCAATACAAAAGCTAACTGCTTTCCTGTTAATGTCCAGAACAAGAAAGGATTTGTGATCTCACAACTTTTATTAGCACGTTTGCTGGACTTTCTAGAGAGGAAAATTAGACCCAAAAAATGAAATAAGAGGCATCTAGCTTGTGAATAAAAGAGTAAAACTATATTTTACGCAGGACATAAGCTTGAATATAAATTATTCTCAACAGCCCATTAACGCATATAAATTCCACAAAATTTCAGGATCAAGGATCAAATACAAAATTAATTGAATTTCTCTTTTTTCTATTGAACAAACAGAAAACTAATTTGTGAAGGAAACATCGCTACTTACATTAATAACAAAATAAGTAAGTATGAAGAAACATTTAATAAAAATATAATGCTATACTTGGAAGACTATATGTGATGAAAAAGTTCAAGGTCTAAACAAGTAAGCAAACATCCTATGGTGAGACTGCAAAGCTTGAAACTATTACTATTGTAATACTCTCCAAATTGATTTATAGATTCAACAAAGTTTTCACAAAATTCCTTGCTGACTCCTTTGCAGAAATTGGCAAGATGATCTTAAAATTCACGTAGAAAAGAAAATCATCAGGAATAATACTCCTCTCAAAAATAAAACCAAGAAAGGAACAAATTATGTGCTTCTGTATTTGAAAAATTATGTTGTGGTATTGTCATAGGCATACACACAAATCAATGAAAATGAATTGAGGGTGAGGAATGGGTGATGGATTTAATGAGAGAAAAGTTTTTTGAGTAGTGGTATTGGGATAATTAGATATTTAGAGAACTTAAAAACCAACTAGGGTCTGGAGTGGCAGTGCCAGCATACTAAGTCTCTATGTGCAGTGCCAGCCTCTCTATGGGTGTCGGCTCAAATCCTGGCTGCCCCATTTCTGATCCAGTTTTCTGTTAATGGTTTGAGTAAGCAGCAGCGGATGGTGCAAGTCCTTGGGAGGGCAGTGAGAGACTCGCAGGAATCTCCTGGCTCCTTGTTTCAGATTTGCTCAGCCCTGGTAGTTGATTGAAGATCTCTCATTCCTTTTTTAAAAAAGACTTTACCTCTAAAATATTCCTCTTTCAGCCAACATCTCATAATCATGACAAAAAAAGCCAAATTTTAGTAGACAGATATTTCTAAAACTTGTGATCAATAGTCCTTAAAATGATCAGATCATCAAAAGTAAAAAAAAAAAAAGTCTGAGAACTGTCCCAGTCAAAAGAGGAACCTAAGACATCAACAAGAAGTGATTGCAGCATGGCATCCTAGATGGCATCCTGGAGAAGAAAAATACCATTATACCAAACTAGGGAAATCTGCAAAGCTGACAATGGAGCTTAGTTTATAGTCATGTATTAGCACTGATTCATCCATTGCAACAAATATGCCACATGGCGAGTGTTGGGGAGGGTACGTGTAAGTCCCATTATCCACTTAGCATGTACATTAAGACTATTGTAAAAATAATGGACATTAAAAAGTGGATCAAAATCTAAAATCATAAAACCTTTAGAAGAAAGCATAGTTAGAAATCTCCATGGACTTGCGCGAGGCAAGTTTTCAGGTAAGACACAACAGCACCAACTCTAACAGAAAATATGGATAAATGGAATGTCACCTCATTTTTCTCTCCCCTTTTTCCTATGTCCTTGTTGGTTACACCTGAAAATGCTTCTGCAATAGATCATGTACACATTAATTCTTGCATCGTGATCTGTTTCTGGAAAGATCTAAGATAGATCACCCCGCTCCTTTCCTTCCTACAAAATCCAATTCTTTTAGACTCTCTAAGTGGTCTTGAATGTCTAAAAGATGATCTTGTTTGCTGAAAACTGATTGTTTTTAAGATTGTAAAATTTGATGAAGATTGTTCTAATCATCTAGGCAATATAGGCTATTGAAACCAAATCAACAATAGAGGAAAATAAAAGGAAACTGCAGCTGGCTCGCATGACTGCCAATATTCCCATTCTTGCTCTTGGAATTTTTGCCTGCACTGCTTCCACTCTCCTGGATCTGAGGGACTCGCTCACTCTCACACTGGTGCTATGTACAGTTTGTTTACTGGGTTCTCAGAGTAACCTCTTGTATACTGTGTAAAGGACCCTGGAACCCATTGCTTTTCATCTCAAAGTGAGTTTTCTGGCCCCCAAGTACACTTCCTCACAGGCTGCATGTTGACTTTGCTGTTTGATATAATCCCTTTAACTGCTGCTACTCAAGCACCTTTATTTCTGGCACTGTGAGAGCGAGCCATCTGCTTTAAAATCCTCTTTGTCATTTTTCCCTGGAGGCAAAGCAGGACTTCTGGATCCCTGTAGTGGAGGTTCAGAGGATATGGTTGGACCAGCACAGGAAACCTATGAATGATCAATTCATGCAGGTCTGCATTCCAGGTTATTTTCCTTTTAGATTAGGACTCTTACAAAATGACTAGCTAAAACTACTTGAAGCAAGCTTACTAAGCCTGATGCTAACATGGCTTCTCTCCCGTGGCATATGCACTTGTGCTTTGTCCAAGTAGAGTAGTTGAATTTCTCAAGTTGAAACTGAAGGCTCCAAGAGACAATCACAGAAAGTACCGGTCACCTTAATGGCTGGGTGCGGATCAAGTAGAATGTCGCTTTGGTCGTAGTCCATTAGTTAAAGTAGGCAAAGACTCAAGGGAGGAGCCACAAAACTTGCAATCTACCTTGCTCCAACTTGCTGCAGCTCTTGTACTACAAGTGCAATCATGGTTCTTTAATCCTACTTCCCATGACGTTATCTTTAGAAAAAAAAAAATCCTTGATTATTTCCCTCCCACATCAGCATTGTCTACTGTCTGGCAACTGCCTTATGTGATTACATTTGAACTTTGTCATAGCACAGTAAACTTATCACAAACTGGTATCAGTTGATTTTTCTAAGGACACATTCCAGCCCTCTTCTGTAAGATCCTCTCCAAGCATGCCACGGACTTTCAAGACTCTGGGGTATGCATCAGCCTCTGCCCATAATTCATTCTTTCTCTCCCTGTCTGTCTGTCTCTTCCTGATTTCTCCAGGAAGAGGTAATCTTAGTTTGAGCTGCTATAACGATTTGTAGAGTGAATAGCTTAAGCAATAAACAAGTGTCTCTCGCAGTTCTGGAGGCTGGGAAGCCTAACATGACGTCTCAAGTGGCCAAATGCTGCTTCATGGTTTTGCCATGACCACCATCTTTTTGTGTCCTCACATGACAGACAGCTAAGGGAAGGATCCTGTGTCTTTTCTGTATTTATCAGACATTTAAAAATTGTATTTACTTGAGAAACAGAAAGAGACCCACAGATAAAATTCCTCTCCTTTGATGATTCATTCCCCAAAATGCCTGCACTGGTCAGAGGGCCACAGCTGGGAGCCAGGAATTCAAATCAGGCCTCCTGAGGAAATGGCAGGTAGCAATCCCTGCTGCTTCTTAGGATGTGGATTAGCAAAAAGATGGAATCAGGAATCCAGGGATGCAGAGGTAGGACATGAGCCTTTTATCTGCTCTGCCAAACACCTGCCTCTTGAAGAGATACCTGCAGAGGAAAGAGGGTGGGTGACTGTCTTAGTTCTTTGGGGATCCTATAATAAAATCTCTTAGAGTGGATCATTTAGATACAACAGAAATGTACTTTTTATAGTTCATTTTGAAAGTTGGAGATGTCTGGTGGAACCTGAAACCCCCCCCCCTTTTTTTTTGTCATATCCCTACATGCTGTGAGGATAAACAAGCTCCCCAGAACTTTTTAACCAAGGCAGGAATCCCATTTGCAAAGGTTCCACCTTTCTCGATTAGTCATCCCACAAAAGGCTGGACCTCTTCAAGCTATCGCATTGGGAATTAGGTTGCAAATGATGAGACCAACACAAACATTCCATTCACAACAGTTTTTATGAGAGTGAGTACCTGCTTTACTTACTCAAGAACAACTGCTTTTTCTGTCTTCCTGACCAATGAAATAATAATATAACCTCCTTTTATTCTCCAATATGTTGTGGCTTGAATTATAAACTATAATACATTTCTTTGTGGCCAAATGAATCCAACTGGAAACCATTATGCTAAGGGAAATGAGCCAATCCCAAAAGGTCAGATATCATAGGTTGCTTTAATATAAGATAATAATATTATGTCAAATCTAAAAATTGTATCTGTAAATATTACCATGCTTCCTAGTTACACCACACATAATAAGAACTTGTAATACAACATACTAGTCAAAAAGAATTTTAAACTACAGTTTCCTTAATAATAATTAATGAAATAGTTTTTTCTTACTGCATAGCACCAGTACAGGCAATTACTGTGACTTTCAAATTTTCAAGCAGAACCCTAGGGAGAGACACATTTTTCATCATGACACACATGATACAAAACAAGAGCATCTGGAAACAGCATTTGAATGTGTCTAAATATAATCTAATTTGTTTTCCAATGTAGGAAATTCTATCATGATGCATTTAACTGACTTGCAGACTCAGCACTTTCACTGCACCAGCATTTTAGATGTGTTCTGAGATCACAGGACTTGCCTTCCAATTCTTTTCCTTCACTGGGTCTGTCAAACTTCTGATTAAACACTCTCATTTGTAACATGTAAATGTTAACAGCCACCTCAAGATGGCAGATAGATGACTGAGATGATGTGGTTAATGAGCAACACTCAGTGGTTATCAGTTTCTTCCCCTGCGTTTCACTTCTAAACCAACTGGAGCCAGCTGAGATCCACAAGTTTTTAACAGTGAAACAATGATTTTTTTTTCTAACTCTTTTACTATTAAAGTTTGATCAAAGTGCTTAACTACTTATAGGACATTTTTAAGCTTAATTTTTTTTAAAAAAAAAAAGATGTTTTTAAAATTTTTATTGGAAAGGCAAATTTCCAGAGAGAAGGAGAGACAGAAAAAAAGATCTCTTGTCCGTTAATTGACTCACTCTGCAAGTGGCCGCACTGGCTGGAGCTGAGCTGATCCAAAGCCAGGAGCCAGGAGCCAGGAGCCAGCAGCTTCTTCTGGGTCTTTCATGCGGGTGTAGGGCCATTCCCTACTGCTTTGGGCCATTCCCTACTGCTTTCCCAGGCCACAAGTAAGAAGCTGGATGGGAAGTGGGGTTGCCGCGATTAGAACTGGTGCCCATATGGGATCCTGGCACATGCAAGGCAAGGACGTTAGGTGCTAGGCTACTACACTGAAACCCAAAGTTGAAATTTGTATATTAATTGTGTTGCAGAGGAACACACATAAACACAGAAGGAGTGAGCTTGCATCTACTTGTTCACACCACAAATGCTCAATTCCACTCTGACCTGAGTCAAGGCCAGAGCCAGGAGCTGGGAACTCAGTCGGCCTCCCAGGTGGGTGGCAGGACTCCAGCATCTCAAAGCATCATCACTGCCTCCTACCATCTGCGTTGAGGAATCTGAAGTGTGCCGCCAGAGACAGGCTCATAATCCAGGTGGACCAAAGTCCTTCCAAGGCGTCTTATTTGGCATCTTATCTACTCAGCAGAAACCTTGCCCCAACGATGCACCTTGACACCCTGATAATATCGATGTGGAGCTAATGGGATCACTTTTCAGCAATTTCCTGCCGATACTAGCAGAACGGTACTTGTACCCTTTCACAAAAGAAAAGAAAGATGGAAAATCATGACGTTGGGCCCGGCGCGGTGGCGCAAGTGGTTAAAGGTCCTCACCTTGCACGCCCGGGATCCCATATGGGCGCCGGTTCTAATCCCGGCAGCCCCGCTTCCCTTCCAGCTCCCTGCCTGTGGCCTGGGAAGGCAGTCGAGGACGGCCCAAGGCTTTGGGACCCTGCACCCGCGTGGGAGACCCGGAAGAGGCTCCTGGCTTCGGACCGGCATAGTATCGGCCCGTTGCGCTCACTTGGGGAGTGAATCATCGGACGGAAGATCTTCCTCTCTGTCTCTCCTCTCTGTATATCCGCCTTTCCAATGAAAAAATAATAAAAATAAATCTTTAAAAAAAAAAAAAAGAAAATCATGACGTTGTAGACTGAGAGTACACATTTATTAAAGGATGCAGCAGCAAGGAGTTGGATGCAAGAATAAATACAAGACTTGTAATTCTGTGTTTTATTTTTTAGACCAATAGTTGTCATATATATCTTTTCCCATTAGTAGCTGAGTTTCTTTGCAATATGAGCCTTAGAAATAAGATACTAAACAGAAACATGGTTTCTAGGCAGTGATGTGTTTTACAGTTTCAATGTAAAAATGACCCCTTCAGTTATTACATCAAGTATTAGACACACACACAAAACCTGGTACTTCACATGAGTACCACTGGAAGAAAGAGAAATCAGACCGAAGAGTCTGATGCCCCATGATCCAGACACTGGTCAGGTGTCTCACCTTTGGGGGCCAGAATGCAGACCTGGTTCCACAGTCTCCAGTTTTCGTTGTTAGGAGAGGGCTGTTCAGATGCTCTGTATTCTGTTGTAGTCACGGACCACAGCAGTGGAAAGGAAAGCCTGCCACACCATTCCACAGTCTGAGCCTCTGGACCCATGAAAGGGGCAGAATCCCCTCTCTGGAATGTGATGCCCAAGCACCAGAAACCATCTTACTCCCTCACTTTTAGTTTTCTGATTGTCTTGAGCAGTTGCTCTGGTATTTACTTTTGTACTCTTCAAAAAATATGCTTGCAACAGTGTTGTTTGGTGATGACAGTCAATCCAGATTGTTTGTGCAATGTCCCTTTTCCAAAGGATGCTTGTAAACAATTCTGGGCATTGAGTCAAAAAAAGAAAAAGAAAGAAAGAAAGAAAGAAAGAAAGAAAGAAAGAAAGAAAGAAAGAAAGAAAGAAAGAAAGAAAGAAAGAAAGAAAGAAAGAAAGAAAGAAAGAAAGAAAAGAAAGGAAGGAAGGAAGGAAGGAAGGAAGGAAGGAAGGAAGGAAGGAAGGAAGGAGAAAAAATTGTTGAGCCTCTTGGTCACCAAGACAGGGATGAAATTATTGTTGACCCCCAAATCACAAAATCTCCATCTAATTCCTTAGTTCTCATCCTTCTCTACTGTTGACACCTGGCGTTTCCAAGGACTGCCCAGACATCAACAAACTTTCCCTTTCCCCCTTTCCATTCTTTAACAACTTCAAGAAATCTAGTCCGTTTCAGTAGCATATCACTAGTAGCTTGAGTCAGAGCCAGCACTAGAACCCAATCTGTGCACAATCAGGGAAGAGCAAATCTTGAAGTTTCTATTCATGAGAAGGAAACACAGATGGGCTTGCTCCCAATCCATGCTTCCCAACAAAAGCACCTTTCCCCCTCAGGATATCAGTAGGGCTCTGTCTAGTTAGAAGACACACAAAAGAAATTTACTCCTTGACCTGCTCTAGGCAAATGGGCGAAATTGAGCATATGAGCCATGTACCCAAGACAACAGACATGATTAAAATTTTGTTTTAAGACAATTTTTTTAAAGACCCTTCTGTCTTTATCATGACCGTAAGGTTACTATGTCTGCCCAAGCACATGAGACTGCAAAGAATATTTCTATTCAGCGCTTTGCATTCTCTATTGAATGAAAAGATTCTTGGCACATACTTGGCAATTACTATGTAGATTTTCTGCATAACAGGATTTTTTTAAGCTAAGCTTTTAACGCAGTAGACATCAGGCTCCAATGAAAATACGTGTGTCCTAACACGAGCAGAAATAAACACAATTCTAATCAATTTAACCGTTGACAAAAGCATGTGGTTTCATTGCTTGCGGCCAAAGTTTTAAGAGTGGACTCTGATTTCTAGCAGGAACACCCCTCATTTTTGGGTGCAAATAGGGTAATTAAATGTCCAATTACCAGATCTGAATTGGCAAGTGGAAGCTTTGTGTGGGTAAAATTCTTCATAGTTTGGGACCAACTAAAACTTAGGTCCTTCATTTTTGATTCAGTCCCCCAACAATCTCACGGGCATGATGAACTGTCCATCTTGTCCTAATCTGGAGCCATGACTTAAAAAAAAAAAAAAGACTTCTCTATGTTGCTGAGCGAGTGAAGTGGATAGCCAAAGTTAGGATATAGCAATTTATTTTCTTATTTATTTTCTTTATCTACTCTGAAAAATAATTAGTCATTTCTCATGCAGGCACACTGAGTTTTTTGGTTTGTCTTTTTTTTTTTTTTTGGCAGTCAGCTCTGTAAAATTGCTTGCTCAAGGGGAAAAATGCATAAATATGAATGTTTATATGTAAATATTATATCATAATCACCTGTAACCAATAAACTGCAAGATGATTGATAGAAGTTTCTTTTTTCTTCCCTATTTGTTGGGTAAAATTCAAGACAAGGTCCCATAGGCTTTTTCAAATTTCAGATTCAAAGTTTTATGGACACATTGGTCGCAAAGCCAAACTCCTCACTGTGACGAAGAGGGCCTGTCTTTCCAGGAGACCAAGTCACAGTGGAGCAAATATATTCCCCCTTTGTTTCATTCAGTGAGCTCAGAGGACAGCTCTGCATGAAAAGCATGGAGCAGGTCTCTAGGAATCCTGAGAAGGAAGCAGAAATAGGCAGATTGATGAAGGAAAGCATCACTTGAAGTACTGCCAAGTCATCTCCTTCTCCTATGTTTCTTGCGTCTTTAGACCAAAGGCAGGTGGGTACCTGGAGCTACTTGGCAGGTGCAAACATAACAATACACACACACACACAATGAAAACAAAACCTTTTCATTTGAGTCTGAAGAAGCAAATGGAAGACCCTGGAGTGAAACTGAAGTGTCGTGTGCTGAGGTAGATGAACCGAGAGATCATATCTCGTCAACCTGGTAAAAACCCCAGAGCAGCTCCCATGACAGAGTCAGCCAGTGGTGTCTGTTCTGAGGTGCCTCTTGTGCAATAGCAGAGGGCCCCAGTAAACCTTGTCTAGCTGAAAGGGTGCCAAGGAAATCCAGGTTGGTAGCCCATGACTCTGTGGAAAAATGCACTTCCCCAGCCCCTGCACACCACTGCAACTTTTTGTTGACAGCTGGAACTTTGTGATGGAGCATTCTTTTAGAATCGTTCTCCTGAGTTAAATCTAGGTTTTGCTGTTTGCTCTGCTCTTGACCTCAAGTCTTCTTATACTCAATTTCCTCATCCATATAGTGAAGATAATAGATATACTCTCTGAAGAATTTTATGGGACTTTAATGAAATAATTTGCATAGAAATGCTTAGCAGTGTGCCTAGCTAAGATGAACTTTTTGTCAGCTTTCATTATAGCGACTGTATAACTCTTGGTTCAATCTATGCACCTTTGGGATTGGGAAGGATTATTACTGATATTTTTGTTGTTCAGTGGAAAGACAGTGAATTTGTCCCTGACAAAACAGTATATGTGCTCTTCCTAGCTCCCATTTTGTAAATGAACTTCTTCAGTATCGCTGGGATTACCGATTTGATAGGATTCCACTGGGAGGAACCTAGTATGTCGTTGACATATAAAGTCAGAAGTACTAAGGGAGCTTTCCGTCTGAGAGATTTCCTTGAGTTCCTGTATCTCATCTGAAGCAAAATCATCAGCTTTCAGGTCAAAAGTGCCGGTCCAGTTTGCCAATAACTGAGATGAGACACACTTCTTCATAGTTAATTAGCCAACACTGTCTACCTACCCAGTTCTTCGGAGGAAGGATAGTTCCAGAATCGGGGAGAAGGAAGAAGCTGATGAGGATCTTTGAGAAATGCCTCTTAACCAATCTCTAAAAGATATCACACTGTAACAACAGCAGCAACAAATGAACATGACACGGCAGAATCCCTGAGTGCAACTGAATTTCATTTTCACATCCAGAATACTCTACCCAGAGTATTCTAACAATCCATTCCAAGCAGTAAAAATGTATCATTTCCTTTCTCCAAGCATCACAAGAATATTAACTGACTTGACTACTTCAGGAAAATGATGCCCTCCCTGATTTATGGGTTTATTTCAAAGTTGCCTTTTTTAAAAAGGCTCATTTTGCTCATTTGAAGGGCAAGGTGACAGAGGAAGAAGGATAGGAAAGGAGAATTTGCATCCACTGTTTCACTTCCCAAAGAGCCACCATGGCTGGGGCTGGTTCAAACTAAAGCCAGGAACATGGAGCTCTGCCCAAGTCTCCCAAGTGAGGGGCAGAGCTCACATACTTAGCCATCTCGCACTGCTTTCCAGGAACATTGGGGGAGTTCGATGGGAAGCAGAGCATCGGGAACCGCATTGCTACTCTGATACGGGATACCAGCATTTCAAGCAGTCACTTAACCTATAGTGTCACAGCACAGCTCTCTCCACATCTGCACTTTAATAATAAATTGTTACAGCAGCCTACCGCAAGCGTTAGAGAACTAGAGAACGTAGGTTCAATCCTCTTGTTTTTATAAAGCTGTGGCAAGATACAGGTACAACCAGTTAGCTGTTGTCTGGCATTATTCGCTCACTACAATTGCAGAGTGCCAGGTGGGACCAAGACTATGTACCCTGCGTTCATGAATATAAATTTGCATACAAAGGGGAGTAGAAGCATCATACACATCCCAGCATTCCAAGAACTTGCAATTTTGGGTGGGCATGTGGGAGGGTACCTCAACAACCAAAATGTGTAGAAACATGGAAAGGACTGATATGCCAAAATTTGACCATGAATTACAAATGATTGAACATCTATCCTGCTTACTCCTTGATGGGCTCCTAACTCTGATGTAAAACAGAATAAATCATGGCTTCTAGTCCCAGGAAGCTCAGGGCTGAAAACACAATTATTAAAATAGAACAGGGTTAATTTTTGAAAATTTCTCATGTCTTAATGTTTTCTTTTAAAAAAAAAGATTTATTTATTCTTATTGGAAATAAGATATACAGAGAAAAGGAGAAGCAGAGAGGAAAATCTTTCATCTGCTGATTCACTTCCCAAGTGGCCACAACAGCTGGACCTGAGCTGACCTGAAGCCAGAAGCCAAGAGCATCTTCCTGGTCTCCCACACAGGCGCAGGGTCCCAAGGCTTTGGGCTGTCCTCTACTGCTTTGTCAGGTCACAAGCAGGGAGCTGGATGGGAAGTGGAGCAGCTGGGACATGAACCAGAGCCCATATGGGATCCCGGTGCATTCAAGGCAAAGACTTTAGCCACTAGGCTAACACCCTGGGCCCCAGTGTTTTTGTTTAAAAATGGTATAGGGCTCTGAATAACAGAGGTCAGGAACAATTCTAGACAAACTCTCATGAAATGCCCTGGGGATCTGGTTAGCACACAAATTATTAAATAGCAGGTGTGGGTGGGGCCACGCTGCTGTCCCATGGAACACACTTTGAGCAGTGAGAGTTGCATGTACCCACATAAGCAGGCAAAGGAGTGCATACCTGACTGAGCATTTGTGTACATTCGCCTGTTCTTGCTAATGCTGTCACCCTTGTTTCTGAAGACAAAAGGTGCCTTCTCTCTAAGTTTTGGACTGGTAAATGGCACACCCAACCATCGATGACTTTCACTCTTGTTTCTGGAAAATGCCTGATGAGTCCACAGACAGGAGGAGCCTCTCCTGCTAACTCGTGCATGGAATCCTTCTTCAGCCAGTTCTCTCGGTTCTGTTTGCTGTTTGCTCAGGTTTCTGCTCAGCTGTGTGTGTGTGCTGCTGGCTCCAGAGGGGCTTCTCTGATAATGGCATCCAAGGGCATTCAATTAGCACATTTCAGGTTTCTCTGGTCATAGACACCTCATAATTTCTTCACTAATGCATTTGGATCTTTTTCTTTTTCCAAGTCATTAGGCATCCTTTCCACATTACTTTTCACTTTCCAGCCTGTAGTGGGTAAGGATTCTATTTTAATATCATCTCAACACATCTGTGCGTTAGGATAATTCAGGGAGAAACCAGGTGCTAAGATTTTTTTTTTAAAGATTTTCATTTTCCCGAGTCCTACTAAGACATTGATCCTGCCTCCCATCTTTACTTGTTTCAGAATACAAAGCCTTGGCATTAATAAATAGGTGTGACGAAGGTGATAGCAAGTGATGGAGACTGAGTGTGGGAAGATGAAGGCAGAAAGAGATGGGAACAAAGAAAGAGAACCCCTCAGGCACATGTTGACAATGTGGAAGCTGAAAATCGGTGCCTTCTGGGAATGGCACAGACAGTGAGTTCTCCAAATCCTGCTGTGGGAAAAAGTTCTGGGGCAAAAAAAAAAAAAGTTCTGGTGAGACTTCTGTGGATGTAAGTTAGAAGGGAGGACTTGCTGTTTCAGGGTTTCTCAAACTTTAACAAGCATGGGAATCCTTTGGTGGGTCTTGTTAAAGGCACAGATTCTGATCAGGTAAGTGTGAGTGGAGTCTGAGTTTCTGCATTTCTAATATGCTCCGGGCTGAGATGCTTCTGGTGTAAGAGACAAATTCAGAGATGCCCAACTCCGAGGGCCTCCAGTTAGAATCTCCTGGGAGAGGCTAGCCCTACACCTGTTGTTACATCAGAATTTCATGTTAGGTGATGCTGATACTGATTATTTTGAAAGCTCCTTAAATGATTCCAATGTACAGTTGGTTCAACTGAGGGAAAGTAGGAGGAAGTGCGAAGCAGTTTTTTCTTAAGATTTATTTACTTGAAAGACACGTTTACACACAGAGAGAGGAATCTCCAATCTGTTTGTTCACTCTCCAAGTGGCTGCAATGACGAAGGCAAGGCCAGGTCTAAGTCAGGAATCAAAAGCTTCTTCTAGGTGTTCCACGTAAGTGCAATGACCTAAGCATTTGGGCTCTCCTCTGCTGCTTTCCCAGACGCACTAGTGGGGTGTGGTATGTGGGGTGTGGTATTAGAAGTGAAGTAGCCAAGACTCCAAACAACCCTCATTTGGAATGGCTGCATTGTAGTCAGTTTAACCCACTGTGCTACAACACCATTCCCAAGAGTCAGTATGGCCTTGAGATACAGTTTTGTGGCACAACAGGTTAATCCACTGCTAATGATGCTGGCATCTCATATCTGTGTGCCCACTTGGGTCTCAGCTGCTCTGCTTCCAATCTAACCCCTGGTAATACACTTATGAAAGTAATGGATGATGGCTCAAGTACATGGGCTTCTGTCACCTACCTGGGAGGCCAATTTAGAGTCCCAGGTTCCCTGGCCTATCTCTGGCTTTTGCTGCCGTTTGGGAAATGAACCAGTGGATAGAAATCAATCTCTCTCTCTTTCTCTCTCTCTCTTTCAAATAAATAAATAGATCTTCACAAAAAACTGTGACTCTAGGCTACTGGTGTCAGGATCTTCCAGGGAACTATCAGAATTGCAAATTCTGAGCCCCCTTTTTATATCTACTTTAGCAGCCACTAAGGAGCGAGGTCCTAGCATCTTTTTTGGTGAGCTTCCTGGTCATTTTAGTGTACACTTAGACTTGAGAACCACCACTCTATACATTTAGCCCCTCAGATGGGAGTGGCAGTAGGAATGAACACATCAAAGACTGTTGAGAAGTAGCAGTAGAACTCCATTATGAGCTGTTGAGTGCTATTTACCGGATGAAATGCCATGAAATTGATTCACATCTCATTTCTGGCACAACTTCTCTGAAAGGTGAAAGTGCTGCCCTAACATATAGGGTTAAACAGATGAGAGAGTTTAGGAAATTTGCCCAAAGTCACAGAGCAGGTAAATTAGTATCCCATCCCAAGCCTTGCTGTTAACATACATGTGTTGCCTCCTCACTGAAGCTCCACTTAGAGTAAACGAAAGTGCAACCCCCTTATTCCATACATATTCTGAATAGATAAAGCAAGCTGGATGGCAAGCCACACTTCTCTTCTTTAGAGGTGTTCCTCCATCCCTTCCTTCTTTCCTTCATACCTTATTTCGTTTTCCTGTCTACATATTTTTTTAATCATGTACAATAAACTTAACTTCTTGCCTATGAAATTCTTAAAAGAATTGATATTAGTTTTTTGGAATAATTATAGATTTACTATAGGAAGTTTCTATATACTGCCACTTCCTCCACTGTCAATATGATGGAGTATGAAGGTACTATAATCTCCTTATTCATTTACCCATTAAAGGACATCTTGGGTACTTCAAAGCTTTTGCAATTATGATTAAAGGTCATAAACATGCAGGTGCAGATTTTTGTGTGGGCTTGTTTCCATTTAGATAAATAATAGGAAGCATGATTGCTGGATCACTGATTCATATGGCAAGAATATTTTTAGTTTCGTAGGAAATTGCCAAACTGAATTCCCACAGAGTGGTACTGTTTTGTATTTCCACCAGCAATGAATGAAAAATCCTATCGCTGCCAACATTTAGTGTCAGTGTTTTGGATTTTCACCATTGAAATTGTTGTGTAGAAGATAGCTCATTGATTTACCTTGTAACTCCCTAGTGATGTATGATTTTCATATGCTTATTTTCCTTCTGTGTATCTTTATTCTATGAGTTTTGTCAAATGTACAAAGTTGTGTAGCCATGGATAGATTAGATGGTCCATGTATAGATTTATATACCCGTCACAAACATGGGATAAAATTGTTCCACTATCTTCAGTGGAGCAGTCCTCAATCTACAAGTAACATAGATTGATGCATAAACGCTGCCACTTTCATAACCTTGAGATGAGCTGCCTTTGAACATGTACTTTACATAGTAGTCTGCAATTTGCCCAAGGGAATGAGGTTCTTATGCCCACAGTGGTAAATGGCCTAAAGTGTATCATCTATTCTCTGTCTTTCTTTCCCTTTCTCATTTCCCCACACTAGTGTTTTGGGCTCTTACCTACTCAATTTCTTCCATTTGGGCCCTCAGTAGAACAAGAATACAGTAGCTGAGGTAAGGCTGCTGGCTAAACAGGACGAGGAAGGGCAAGCCCTTGTCTGGGCCCAAAGCAAAGATAACAGAGAGATGAAACTGGTTAAAAAAAGAGAGAGAGAGAGAGAGAGAATGACAATATTCTCATTTCTCCCTCTCTCAACCTTTTATGTAAAGTGACAAAGCATTCGAAATATTCAGATGGGTCTAGGATATCCCCAGACATGAAAGTCATTGGTCTATGTCCCATGACACAGCTAAGATAAGGGAGAAGAACCTGATGTATTCTATTTACCATGTTCTGCAGAAATGATAATGAAAATACACCTTTGACTGACTGAGCGGCTGGATATTCGAGCCAGCTGAAGTTGGCTTGCTTGTTCCTCTTGCCTTGCAGCTGGCGTGGAGGTCACGCAGGTATTCCCACATATCCTACTGTGGTGACATAAATGTCCAAACACATACAGTAGATAGGCTGGACACTTGGGGTGGTCGAAGCCTGCCACGTGTGACATTTTCCTGAATAGAGTCTGTAAGACCTGGACCTTGGTCTTAAATAATGACCCAGCACAAAGTTCCCAACTGCCACCAGGCACCTGAGAGCTCTGTATCCATCACAGGTGACCAGGTTGGTGCTTCCAAAGCAGGAACTGAGAACTTATCCCATGACTTTGGGGTCTCAGTTCTCTGTTGGTGCTAACGAAGATTCCTAGTCACCAAGTGGAGAGGATTAAGAGCAAGAGAAGAACCAGAAGACAATTTGATCAGGATTAGTAAGCAAGGTGGAATTCACCTATGTATGTGAAGAGCAGAGGAAGAAAACTTACAAACCATTACACACAGGTTAGAGATGATGGCTAAACCTCTAAGCATGAAGCCAGATCATGGTAAGAATTCAGGAACTGAAGGTTATTACCAGTGACAGCATGCCTCAGTGGTCTTTGCTGTGGTGAGACGAGGTGGTAGCTGGTAGTCACAAATCTGAACTGGGTTACCATTCTTCAAAAAAACCTCATTCCTGGAGCACTTAAGATTTGCTATTCTGACTAATGGTCTTGCTTTGAGGATAATGGTTGATGGAAAATAAAGAGACAGATCTGTTCCAAACCTAAGAGTTCGATTTGATTGGCTGGTATTGAAGTACATGTGCCAGAACTAACCTGCATTGAAGTCTGTGTTAGGACTCACTCATACTGAAGAGTTGATATTCAAATTAAGCCAGCCTAAGCCTCCACCGGGACTGAACTCAGACATCATTTGCATACTACTTCTTCCATTAGCTGTAAATTCCACACCACAAGAGGCATAAAACAACAACAAAGACTTTAATTGCAGCTGAAAGATTTCTGCCCAGTTTTTTTGCCTTCTTCTTGCTGCTGAAGGCAGATTAAAAAGGCATTACTTTCTTTGACATACGTAGTATGTGGTCACCTTGCCTATTAAACTGAAGCAAAGCGAGAGAACACTGAAGGAGGCGGCTCCAAGGGAAAAATTTGCATATACATTTCCATTAGGGTTAAAGACATTTAAATCCACATTACCCTCAATCGTAGAATAATGAATACACCATTATGGAAAAGGCTTAGCGTGTGTTGCTGCTGCATTTGGCAGGTTCAAGTTTTGCTCTGGGTGTAATATTTTGTGACTCATTTTTCCTCAAGCATAGAGTAATAGGCTTTAACTTTGCTAAGCTTTTCTGCCAGCCCTTCACTCCCTGCTGTTCCATTATATTGAACTTGTAAGCAGGACACTCTGTCCAGCTCACCCAGATTACCACAGCAATACGGCCCCGCTGAGGGGCTGGTGTCAGGATAAGTGTTAGGGAGGGAGCTCCCCATCTTGGCATGCTGTTCTCATCTTATTAAATTCAGCTTTGTGGAAGCAGGGAGCCTGCCTCTCAGTCACACTGGCTCACGCGTGGTCCAACTGCTACTGTCAGACAATATGAAAATAGGAACCACCACAGCTAATGGCAGGTGCTGCTTCACAGCTGAAAAAAAAAAGTCTGAGGGGTTTTTTATTATGATGATGATTTCATGAGCTTTTTATTTTTATAGGCACCTCACTATACGGAAGGCCTGATTCTGAGAGCTGAATGTTATTGGAAAATGAAACGCGTTTGCATACTTCCAACAGCGGAAAATTCAAGCTGGAGGAGCGCTTTATATTCGATTTCTTTGCTGTGGGTTCTGGTGGATCAATTCTTAAATCCTGAGAGTTAGAAGTGTCCTGACCATTTGTTGTATGACATCATTTAAGATTTTTAATTTAAGATTATTTAATTTGTAATGAGGTGCCGGAGGCTCTGTGTGAAAGGAAGAAAACAATGAACTTGATGAAAGATAAAGATCTGGAAAGAGACCATTGGGTGGGGTTGAGAGTCCCTGTCTTCATGCCAAATGTCTGCCTGACCATGTGTGCTGCATAGGCACAGAACAAACCACTCCAATATTTAGTATCTAGAACAACAGATTATTTGTTATATTTTATGTTCTGTGCGCTTGCAGCATGCAGAATGGATGTTCAAATGAACTAAGTCAGCTGAAAATCCACCAAAGATTGAAAGCAGGGCACGTTTGCAGCATTTGTCCTAGTACGCCTGTGTGGGCACCATCAGATGGTTCTTGGGCTGCTCTCACTCGGGTCTCTCAGCAGGTACAGCCGGATTGAGGACGAAGCTCAGATACTCTGCATTTTGTTCTCCCAAGTCGACTGTCATTTTGTAGAGACACCTAGGACTGGAACTTTAACTTGTAGGAGCAGGAGCAGAAAGTCTCTCTTTCTTCTCTCTTTCAGCTTTTACATGTAAGGTTTCTTCTTGGTCTCCCCAGGAAAGTAAGTGGACATCTTTGGATGTGATTCAAGGTTGCTGGCCTTCTTCTAGGCTTAGATTTTGGACTCTGCTCTTGCCCCACCTGGATCCTATCAGTGGAAGGGAACCACAGACAGAGTCCAGACCGTTCTTTGAGGGGAATACACATGAGCAGGAAGCCTGGGAGATATTGTTCCTTGGGTGTGTCCTATTTCCTTGGCTGATAAATGCTATATACTTAGTCTTCAGTATCCAGCAATTAGTTGTGTTATCAATCCAGCATGACAGACTATCTCCTAGATAAAGTTATTCAATCACAACATAACTCTTTCAGCTGAAGTCAGTGACTTAGTTATCTGTGAAATGGGACTCTATTACAGTGAAAAGCCGACTTTGAGACAATCTAGACTCCGTTTAGTGAAGGTAAACAGAGCTGGATGGAGATTGGGAATGGAGGAATGTGGAAAGCCAAGTCAATAGCTGCTTGAACCAGAATGAAGCGTTAGATTTATTTCAACAGCTTCCTTAAAATGTAACATCTGGTCTGTTAGACCTAACAATCTAAATTCTAAAAAGAAGAGATTTGGGGAACATAATGCCCAAGTGAAGCCCTTGACTTCCTTGTGAATCCAAGTCTTTTTTTATTCATCCTATTTCTCCAGTTATCTGGGTCCCAGCAAGTGGCAACTGATAAGAGTCTATCCTCTTTGTCTGGGCAAGCACTGGGAGATCAGCTTTGCAAGGAAATACTTTGAGGAGGTTGGAGAGCTCCAGGGAGAAGGTCATTATTGCCCTTTCACAAGATGCCCAGACATCTCTGATTCCCAAAAAACAAAGAAGTGCTACAGGAAGTCCAACACTGAGGGGAACCAGGGCACGGGGCGGGATCTTGCCAGTCTAGGTGTCTCAGTAGGATGACAAGTGGAAGGGCCTGTGCTGTTGTGTTTGCTTCCTTTCCTCTCAGTGGATGAGCTGCCTGAAGCCAGGAGCTAGGAGCTTCCTCTGTGTCTCCCACATGGGTGCAGGGTCCCAAGGCTTTGGGCTGTCCTCCACTGCTTTCCCAGACCACAAGCAAGGAGCTGGTTGGAAAGTGGAGCAGCCGGGACATGAACTGGTGCCCATATGGGATCCCAGTGCTTGCAAAAGGGAAGGATTTAGCAGCTGTAACATCGTACTGCACCAAAGCCTTTGAAGTTTTTTAATGGCTTTTAAAAACACAAAAGAGTACTAAGGCTAAAATGTTTTGGAATCTTTGAACATTTTCTTTAGGTTTGTATGTTTATAGGCATGTTTTCATTTCTTTTTGGGTAAATACCCACAAGTGAGATATTTTGGTCAAAAATAAATGTGTCTTCAGCTTTCAAAGAAATTGTTTCAGATTTCCAAAGTTGCTCTGTTGATGTTATCGTGTCTCCTGCTATTTATGGGAGTTCTCACTGTTTCATCTCCTTGGCAAATTTGCTTTCAAAATTTGCCTTTTTCTTTGTAATCAGTGGCTATGAAACAATGACTCATTGTGGTTTTAATTTGCAAGATGTCATTTTAGAGACCCCCTTACTCTGGATTAAATTTTAGCAGGTGCTTTTTAAAATGCAAAATTCCCAGGCAATAGCCTAATGACTTGTTTTCTTTCTATCCCAGAATTATTTGTCAGGCTTCTATCATAAACAAGCTATAAGGACAAAAGCAACATGTGATTACCAAGGTCATTTCATCAATGACCATTGACAAAACATGTATTAGAACATACAGTACAGCATAAACATATGCATGCCCATATAGTCGTCTGGAAGAACTGTATAATAGGGACTATCACATGGAGACGTGAAGATGCAATGCAGTAAGCACCTCTATTTCCAAATCAAAGATGGACTCCTAACAAAACTTCTAAATATATCTTGACATTAGGATGCTGGACTCTCTGCCATGCTCCTTACCTACAATGTCAGGATGCATGTAAACAGCAGGATGATGGACTTAGGACTGTTTACGAAGGACTATGCTTTTGTAACAATATAGGGGAAATCAGTGGGATGAGGGACTCTGCAGAGGAGGGGGCGAGGTGAAATCACAGAGCCTTTGGATCTGTACCATAAAATAAACAAATTTTTAAAAAGAAACATTTAGTGAAAAATGGAAAAAAGAATAACTTCACTCTATTTTGTTATGCAGAAACTTGAATTCAATCATACCTCATATTCATAATTTTACTCAACGAACCTTTAAGAAAATGTTCCAAAAACAACAAAAAAAAGAGAAAATATCATCTCAAAAGGTATATCACAGGTAGCATCGTGTTTGGTGGTCATCATTTTAATAGATGGATTAGAAATGTGTCAGTGTGGTAAACAGTGAGAGGGTTACTGCGTAAAGCACACAAAGTGGCCGACAGGGCCACAAGTCATGCTGGATTAGGGTCCGGTGATTCTGAGTTTGAATTCTAGTCTCTCAAAGCACTGTAACCTCTCTGAATCTCGGTTTATCGTGGGCAATATGTTGAAAATAAAATCTATACTTCAGAGGGGTTGGAGGATTGAATAGGATCAAACTCATTGGCTTTTTGGAAACAAAGCATTGAGTAGTTTTTCCACTAATCTCCTGTTCCTATCAAGTCAGTGTGTCCTTTTCCCAGTCTTCAAGGACACTGAGCAGTTGGTACATGTCAGAGCACTGAGTGGCATATTTGTAAATGGAATGCTGATCTGCAGAGTGTGATGGCGCTAGTGCTTGAGGGGTAGAAGGTAGGAGAGTTGAAGCTTTTGGAAGACAGGCATGGCTAAGACTGGCCATCTGTATTCTAAGCCCATTTTCTTCTTCTCCTGGGAGGGGTTAAACCATATTTCCATGTTTCCTGTTACAGTTATGGGTGGCCAGCACTGAGCCCTGACCACCGAGAACGGAGCATGAATGATAAATGCTGATTCCCTGCTTGGCTTGAAAACCTACCATGTGGAACCCATGGCTCCATTCCGTCTGCTAAGCTGAAGAACATTCTAAAAGGTTTTAAAGTCCTTTCACATAGAAGAACCACAGGATTAAAGTTTCACAGAACCCAAATCCCATAATATAAACTTACATGATCAAGAAATCAATTTGAGCTAAGTGAATTGAATGGTGGCACTGTTTAATGCGGTGACTCTCCTAGGCTGGCTAATACAGCAGGCACAACACTTACAACTCTTTGTAGAAATACTACAGTTGGAAACTGCTGCCTCTCAGGTGCTGAGTAAATTCTTATTGGTCATCAAGGAATAATAAAATCATGGGTTAGAGAAAAAGGGTATGTGTTGAGTAGAAATGTGGGGGAAAAAATGCTTTGTTAATAAGATTGTTTAGGTCTGGCTCCAAAGTTAAAATAATTTATATTTCCTTTTCCGCTGGCTTTAAAATCATCTTCCCTGTTGCACACTTACTAAGGCTTGGAAATACTGGGGAAAGTGATATCCAATGTTTATTAGCAGTGTGCTATTTTTGCTTCTCTATTCTAATTTATCTCCTTTAAATTATCTTATTGCTAAGAACAGTAATAATATTTGGCACCAAGAAAGCAAAAGCAAATCAAACAAGGTAGTAACTATACTGAAAAAAAAAAAGACATTGTTAAGATTTACTTGAATCTTAGATTGTCTCCAGCAGTCTAAATTTTAAAGACAGAATGAATTTTGAAAAGTGCTGTACAGCCTAACCCCATTTATTCACTGGTTCTCACCTCCTTAATAATCCACAAACTCAGTACTTCTCACAGAAAACCCATCAGTCTCACCCCACTTCTCCACCAAGATTTCATAGCCAAGAGCTGTAATGAGGTCTTCCACAAGTGTAACTCCCATTATGCTTACCAAAGATGTTATGGTATCTTTTCTGAAAGATCTTGTCAACAGTGTGTGTCTCTCTGGGCACAGTTTATAGGGTGATTCAGTAAACTTAAGCCTTTTTTTTCCAATTAGTCCTCCCTCCTAAGAAATGTGCTAGTCTGTATGGCCTACTTGTTGGTGTGAATTATTTAATCTTCATTATTTCCAAAAGCAATTATTTTGCATATTCATAAAATGCTACCATTCAAATATACAGTAATAGCCCAGGGTGAAAAACGGAAAGGAGTTTTAGGCCAAAAGTAATTAATTAGCTAAATCAATTACAATTGATGTATAGAACACATATATATATATTTTTAGACTTGATCTACTTGTAAAGAAGCTAAGGCAATGAGTATCAGACGGATGATTCTGTTAGAGCTTTTATGAGGTTGTTTATTTTCTCATCTACCTGAAAAACAAGTTGGTTACAGTACATGAAAAGGGCATGGCTCCCTTTAAGAAAATGCAAGAAAACGCATACAAATTTATACAAGACATATATCATGGAGAAATTATTTGCATTGGAAACTCACTAAGATCTTGGTAATTTATTAATAACTTAGCCAAAGACTTTGAAAGGTATTGTCCTGCTACATAATTGAATTTTGGGCAATGTGAGTTACATGGTTTCTATCACAACCTCTCAATTTCTTTACAGAGCCAAATCAGCAATAAATGAGTCTGGATGTGTGCTTCCATAAATATATATATATATCAGTATCATTTGTGGATACTTGAGTTTTAGATGATTAAATTGTGTCATAAAGTAAGTCTTTTTTTTAACTATTAAACATGTAAAAACTATTTTTAGCTTTAAGAATGTACAAAAATCAGGGGACCACCTAAATTTGGCCCAGTGGTTGTAATTTGTTGACTTGAGTGCCACTAACACAGAGGGAAAATTGGTGACCAGGATGAAATGAAGTTCAAAATGCCTGACATCTCAGTGTGTCAGGGAAATCAGGCTTCAAGGTAAAATTTTCATTAAGTATTTGAAGCGACTTTGGACAAGGTGGCACAGAAAAGAGAACAGGTCAAGACGATCTGGGAAAAACCCTAGGGTCTCACCAGATTGCATCCACTAAACTTAGAAGAAAACCTAAATCTCGGCTTTTAAATGCAATCTGTGTCTTCCATTTGTTTAGAACACAGGCTAAGGAGTTCACAGACTTCAAATAGTTGGCATAGCATCAATTCTCCAACACATGGAACTGGTTCCCAGCTCTCGCTCCTCAGAGAGATTCTGAATTAGAAGTTATGGGATTGGACCTTGGAATCTACAGGCTAACCAACTGCCTGGCATATTTTGAAGGGGGCCCTGTAGCTGGTGAGGGCCCTTTTCTAATCTAACTGTGAGTCCAGCAGCAGTGACAGGATGCCCGGTTGCAAGAGTATGTCATTTGCTTGTGAGCAGAAACTAATCCTCTAGCAGGAGGTTAAACCTTCATTTTACAGACTCAGAAAAGCAAATGTGTTGAAACAAATCCAATGAAACCTTGCATTTCATCACTATGCCCCACTTTTTTTTTTAAACTCTTACTTCCTGTGCCATTTTCAAGATTTTTAAGGTTACAGAAACTGAGACCACCTAATTATATTTTGCTGTGTCACACACGACAGCCAACAGATTTTGCCTGTTTCCGTAGATTAGCAATGTAACCTGGGCTCAGCTGGGTTGTTCATCTGGACTCAGCTGTGCTTGCTCGTATCCCTGCAAGCAGGTGCTAGATGGCTGCTTTCTGGGTTCACTGATTAGTCCCTGTAGCAAGGCAAGGAAAGGACTTCACCAGGTTCGCACAGTGTCCCAAGAGCAAGAACAGTGAAGTCTGTTGAACCTTCAGCTCAGAACTGCTATACCATTTCTTGCAGAGGCTTTGGTTTGCCAAGGCAAGTCACAGGCCAGCCTGCATCATTAGGTGGGAATACAAGCTGTGCTTCTTAGTAGCAAGAAGTAGCAATATGATTTCTATGAGCCCGCGGATACCCTTTTCCACCCTCAAGAGTATTTCTCTGTGTCAAATCAAAACCATGTTTCAGTTTCTTTCCAGCTTGTTACACCAGGCTTTGGTGTTAATAAAGAACCATTTCCTAAAGTTGAATAGCATTAATTTCCTCTTTAACACTTTTTTATCTTCAAAACTATGTTTGATACCTTTGATATTCTGAAAAATAGGTCTTGAAGAATGAAAATAGTTATATTTACTGGATACCTTTGAACCCTTTGAAAGTCCCACATCTGAGAATAAGGCTTAAAGGTGTCAAAATAAACAATTGTTATAGAGGCAGTAGTTGGTGTTTATATAACATGTATTTGCATTGTACACCCTTCTAAAAGCTTTACACTGAATTTCTGCAAAACCCCCTCTAGGCAGTTACTGTAATGGTCATTTCTATTTTACAGATGAGGAAACTGAAGCAAACAAGGACAAAGTCAAGGTCACACAGCTGGACAGAAGCTGCATGGAAATCTATCTTCAAGTTATCTGACCTCAAAGTCCATGCTTTGAACTACTATACCGTTGCCTCCTTCCCAACAGTTTTGTGCAAGTCACTCCAGCTCCCTGCGCCCATATTTGTGCATGAGCACAGTGGTCGTGGTGAAGCCTGCCTGTGAAATTGTGGTGAGTCACTCGAGCTGGTGTACCAGAAATATTTCAGACCTGAACAATCACTGTAAAATGCCAAATATCGTTGTTATTGTCATGAATTTCACAAAGTCACGTGCTTCATTACAAACTTTCAGAAATCCAAGGAAGGCATGAATTCTTCTCTGGTTCCTCTGCACCACTTGGCATTTGTTTAAGTGCAAATTATTGCTGCTATGTTAGCAAAGTTGGCATCCCAGTGATTCAGGGTTAAGTATTCTGGTTTGGGTGTCATTTCCCCCTCCCCACCAAATGCTCGTAGTCTTTCTCCAAAGATGAAGGCAACTTTATTTGTAAATTTTCAGAGAGGAATAGAGAATTATCATTTCCCTTAAAGACTGCACACAGAATTTCTTGTTTTGTGAAAGTTGTAAACCAAACTCATGTTCATTTTCACCAACAAATATTTCCTGATCGACACGCTTTCAACGTTAATCCGACGTATAGCACCAGGATGGCATTCTGTTTTTTCTTTTTGGAGCAGGGCTGTAAACACGGGCAAAAAAGATTGCACACGAGGGTAAAATGGAACCGACAATTGCTTTTGGGGACTGCACAGATTAGTACGTTATTGCATATTAACCAAGTGCTAATTGCCCCTTTGGACCACAGGCCCAGTTTGCAAAGCTTTTACACAAATGTGCTCTGTGCACTAAATTACAAAACTAACACCACATTATTTCTCAGTACAGCTTGCAAATTCTTGTAGGACAGTATGTATTAGCATTAATTAAAACACAAGAGGAAGGAGAGAGAGAGGGAGAGAGAGAGAGACAAGGAGAGGGAGAGATCTTGTACAAATTGGACCAGACTGATTGCTAAGTACTCAGGGTACAAATGTTGCCCTCGCTCTGGGACAATCGTAGTAAAAGCAAACACCATCTATTCCACAGAGTTATATTTGAAAAATGCAGGTCCAAGTCTACAATGAATATGATAACTGTTATTTGATCATTAAAATGATGGACAATGACTGGACCCCTAATTTTTATGTGCTTTATCAAATGTACAGGACCAATTCTTGAAGGGATTGTTTACATTAACAATTTCTTTTTTTCTTTAAAGCAGCTGGGAGAATCTGGCAAGTGATGAATTACTGAGCTGTCATCAATGGGAAGTGCCAGTGACATAGATAACACCTCTTTTAAGCTCCTCCCCACTTCATACAGCGCAGGCATACTAACGTTTATTAACAAACTAAAGCTTACATTTATTAAAGATGAAGTTCTTGAAAAGTACCGTCACATCTGCATCTGGAACTCCACCTACTCTAGAGTTGCTGAGTTTGATTGTAGGCATGTGACTGTTCAGGTGCAAAGAAAAACACAGGATGAAATGCCCTGTAGATGACAAGCACCAGAAGGAATTAGGCTATCCCTCTGCCTGGTCTCTGTATATGTCAGAACTGTATATTGCCTCAAGTCTAGGCAGAGCTCTGCTCTCTCAGGTTTGTCCCTCAACATTTACAGATTCTTTTGGGTTGAAATCTTGAGAACAGATCCTCTGCTTGTGGTTTCTGATACCCATCTCATCTGGCAGTGTATTCAGCTGCATGAGAACTTCCCCAACTGAAGTAGTGTGCCTGTGAGTCATTGATAGATCTTAAGATGTAGGTGTTCCCTCTGTAGCTCTGGGATGGAGTCCAGTATTCTACACCTAACTGGCTGCACGGTGATGTTGCTGCTATTGCTATTGTTGGCCTGCATTGCCACCAGGAAGACAAACAAGGAGCTAAAACTCACTTCAGTTGTTCTGAAGTTAAGTTTTCAAGAAGATACTCTGAGATTGAATGAGAAATTGGCAGCAGTAGCAATAGCTGACATTTGTTACTTTCATTTAGTAAATACATTACTCCAGGCTGGGCTCTATTCAAACTGTTTTATGAACACTAACTCACTCACTCCCCACAATGACTCTAACAGCTACAAGACCAAAGAGCAATTGATTTTTCATAAACTGACTAGAGTGAATGTCTGGACAGGCACTCAAGATGGCATCTGGGAAGGCTAAATCCTGTATTGGAGTGCTGGGTTCAAAAGTGCCAGCTCCACTTCCAATCCCAGCTTCTTGCTAGTACACTCCCTGGGAGGTGGCAGGTGATGGCTAAAGCAGGTGAGTCTCTGCCACCTGTGCAGAAGATGTGACCTGAGTCTGTCATTGTAGGCATTTGGATCATGGACTAGCAAACCGGAGAACTCCCGCTTTCCCCTTTGTGTGTTTCTAGGTCTCTCAAGTGAAATAAAAGCCTACTACTGTTCTACATAGATGGTGTCAGGATAAATTGGTGTAACTTCTACAAGTCATCCTCAAGAGGACAGAACAATTTGGAGAAAGGAATGAAGTCCAACACATTCTTGTCTGGAGAACAACATTGAAGAACTGAAAAGGTATAGAAGGTACCGATGCATGCAGTGCTCTGCATGGGCCAGCACTCAGGATGGCCACCTATTAGAGTTGTTGAGTTCATTTCAAAACTGTTCAACCCCCGCTTCACCCACCCCCGTGCTTCAGCTTTAGACAGTTGAGCCTGAAAATGACGAGGATGACTCAAGCATTGAAATCTCTGTGGAGATGGAACACACCTCCTCCCATCCTGAATAAGCTTTATTTTCTTCCAAATGCTAAGACTAATACTTAAAAACAAACAAACAAAACAACGTAGAATCTGTACTTGTTTGACTGAATCAAAAGTATTTCTCCAAATCATATTCATTCCTCACTTTAGGGAAAACTGAAATTAAGGTTCAGTTAGCAAGGGGAAAGGGAATATCTCACTGCAGTTCCGTTTCCAGAAACCAGAAATTGGAATACCATCAGGCACATTTATGGTTGTGAAGAGTTTTTATTTGAAATATAGTTTCATGTTATGAACTAGGAGACTGGCTATGACTTTAGAAGAAGAGTAAGGGCATACGTGTTTCCATCTCACTAAACACCCGAGATCTTTCATGGCATGTCACAGTTACCCTTGCAGAGATGTAAAGACCATCATTTACAAAGATGAAGCCAAAGGACAAAGGATGAGTGTCTGGTAGGGAGGTAACACTATATGCCCACAGACTCTGAATTATCTTGGGGTAATGTGAGAGCACATTCTTTTTGGTCATTTATGACATAATCATAAAATGCAAACATAATGAGTTGAATTCTGAAAGTTTATTCTCCCTTACAAGACCTATGTGGAGCTAGGATCTTTCCAGGAGTACCTGAAGTGCTGTTAATGATGGTTTCCTCAAGCAGGGGAGATTGGTTCCAGGTTGTACCAGTCACTATAGCAGCAAATGAGCTAAAAGCCAGTTAGGACAAAATACGGTGTTGGGTCTTTAAAACTGGAAATCTTTTCTTGTGTAATTAGGAAAAGAAATTGTGAAGATGACAGAAATTCCCAAGCTGCATTAAATGGGACAGCTGTTGTGGATGAGTGAATTAAAAGGGCCCCTCTGTCAAAGAAGTTTGAGAAACTGTATGTGCCACATCGGCTCATGGGGATTCACAGACATATAATGTGGAAAAGTTACTGAAGAAGCCTGCTTATTTGCTTCTTTTTAAGGTAGAAAAACAGAGAGAGAGAAAGAGAGAGATTTTCCATCTGGTGATTCCCTCAAATGCCTGTGACAGAAAGGCAAAACCTCCGAGCCAGAAATTCAATCCCTGTCTCCGAAGGAGGGTGGCAGGGACCTACAAACTTTCAGCTTGTGTGTTAGAACCAGAACCAGAACCAGAAATAGTGCTGTGGAATATGGCCATCCCAAGATGGGACTTAACCACTTTGGTAAGGAGCCCGCCATCCTATTTCTTGCTTATCTTGTTTAAAACAGATTATCACCAATTTTCTTGTCACCATATCTCTCAACTTTTATTTTAAAAACTACTAAATACCAATCTAGGGATTCCTATTCTGAGGAGCTCAATTCAGGGATGAGAAGAGACGATCTGCCACTCCGTGACAGAGGTTGGTCGAGACTGGCTAGCGTGTGACGAGCAGGCTGTACTGCCCAATAAGAAGCAAATGGGAAGAGACAAGATTGAGTTGAAAAACTTTGGGCGAGTTAACAACCTTCCTAGGAAATAAGCCAACCATCCATTGTGCTTGAGTTACTTAAAAAAATAACCTTTGTCCAGTAAAGTCATTTGTTTCTATGTCTATGGAAGTATCTGTTGTGAAGAGGGTGGGAAATATAACTTGAGCCTCAGTGTCTAATTTTTGAATAGGATGGCAGAGAAAAACAAAGTACCTAGAATCCAGGCGTGGCAGGCTCACACACAGTCACAGCCTGAAGTCGGAGAGAAACTAGCTCCCCTACATGATGGATGGGTGAACAAAGACCCCGAGACTGCCCTCCTCCCACCTGAGGTTCCCCCTTCTCTTCTTGCTCGTTTTGTCAATGCCCTTACTGACATTTTGGAAATTCTCAAAAGCCACGGAGGGGAAAGGGGGTTTCTACCTCACTGTCCTCCCTCTCCTCTTCGTTCAGTTGGCGGCCATAGTGTCATGCTGATGCTAAGCTGTCACTTTGGGCTTGTTAGTCACATTATGGTGATTAATGCAAACAGCCAACATGAACTTTGGGCCGCTCAGATGTTAGAGATCCCACGTGCTGGCAGGGAGCCATCTTTCTACATCTCCTAAATGACTCAGACATCTTTCAACACCAAGGAAGCTCTTCCAGAAGCACAGGACTCTGAGTCTTAAGTGACTCAGACACCTTTCAAAACCAAAAGACAGCCTTCTGTGTTTTGATATAAATTTGATGGCCAAGTTCCTTTCAGAAGATAAAATTAATAAGGCTGTTCAAGAACAAATGGCTTTAGGTGAGAACGGGTTGTTTGATGCGAATCGCTCCCACGTGCATGGAACTGATATTTCCTGGGGGGTTTGCAACAGAATTAAGATGCTGTTGTCCTTTCTTATAAATGTGCTCATTTTCTTTAACAAGGCTTTATGAGCAGTTCAGACTTTACCCCCACTCTATACAATCCATGGTTTTAGTGTTTAATCATGTCACATGGTCATGTAACATGTCACGGTTGCTTTTCCAAAATGAAGCAGACGTTTGGGGGATTAATAAGAAAAACAAATGTTGACAATAAGAAAACCAAAATAGTTAGAACTTGTAAGGAAAATTTTTTTGGTAGAAATTGAGGGGTTGTTGTTTATTACCTTACATTGACGTAAAGCTGTTCTCATTCAGCTTAAAAAAAGATCAGGGGTTGGGGTTTTGCCTGGCAGTTATGACATCAGTTGGGAAGTCTGCATCCCAGATCAGTGAGCCTGGGTTGAGTTCCAGCAGCACCCTGCATTCCAGCTGCTTGCTTAGCACGCGTCAGCGTGTGCTTCAGATTCTTAGGTTCCCTCCACTCATGTGGGAGACCTGGGTTGAGATCAAGATTCTCAGCCTTGCCTTGGCACAACCTCAATCATGGCAGGGATCTAAGGTCTGAGCCAGCAAATGTGATATTCTCTCTCTCTCTCTCTCTCTCGTGTGTGTATGCACTTCTCAAGTAAATAAATTAATAGATAATTTAAAAGCATACACAAACAATTTGAGTCAGCAAACTGCAGTAACATACACATGGTTACAAACACAAATATAGAAGAACTGGAATTTCCACCTTGAATTTTAGTTGCTCATAAAGTATATTTCATAATTTGCTCAATACTTTCTTTTAGCGGATCTAGAAAGTGACAACTCTCAGATAGAATAGCGTGGGTTAATGCAAAATGCCCGTGGAAGAGCTGACATGGAAAGATGATTCCAGACTTCTTAAAAGAGGAGAGAGTTTAATCCCTTATGAGAAACCCTACTATTCCTGGGTTGTGGAAAACTTCCCGATCTCCGCAGTCAAAAGCTCAGACGTCACCACCAGACACAGAAATAGCTATGACAGTAAAAGGCAGACAAGGGAAGATCTAACTAAAATCCTGAGTCCCTGCCTGCCACTTGAGAGTTGACAAGCTACGCTAAGGCCCATTGCCTGATTTTGGGACCCAGTTGCTAAAAGCTCTGTCTTTGGTTTCTGTTAAGTGGGTTCTTTATGAAGCCCAGTGACTTGCACACTTGCGACAGGCACAGCTGTGGGGAAGCAGAAGTGCACCTTGTTGCATTTCTCTAAAGAAAACAAGCTGACTTGTTATTTGAATCTGTGTAAGGATGCTTAATATACTTGTTTCAAAATGGTTTAAAAATTATGAAGCAGAATAAAAACATTGAGATGGTGGTAGCCCAGTTTTGCTCAATTTTATGCACATTTGGGAATATATCACTACATGTTATGGTTATTCTAAACATGATCGTGTCACACATCCAGTAGCTTTATATATTCTGAAATATGGTTTGCTTATGTCATCTAAGAAGAGAAGTTAAGGCAGATAGTGCAATTGAAGTTTGCTCTGTCACAGACAGGGCAGGCTCAGATCTGGATCCAAATCTCCACCCTGGTGTTGATGTGGCTTGATCACTCAGCTTGTTACCTGAGGACTTTGCCCCATTTCCAGCCATCTGGCTCTCTCCAATGGGTGATGTACCCAAGTCCTCAGGCCATCTTCTGCTATTTCCCCAGGCTCCTTAGCTGGGACTAGATTAGACAGGAAGCAATGAGGATTTGAACTGGTTATATGGCATGTTGGCTTACCCTGTGGCACCACAACCGCATTCCCCCAAATCATAGTTTTAGACATTTCAGCACATCTAATTATTTATTATTATCTGTCATATTTCCTTGGTGCTGATTGGAATTCTTTTTATAGGTTTAGGTGTAATTTATGTTTCTTCCTATATGAATTACCTCCTTATCCTTAGCCTTTATTTATAAGCCTCCATATTTACTAAATTTTCAATGATTTTAAAGTGCTTCTTTTGTAAATCGTATGTATGTGTATTTCTGCTTTTGAAATACACAAGTAAGAATGAGAATAAGAATGAATGAGAGAGATGTCAACTGAACCTAATCTTTCAAATCTGTAAGATTACTATTGGGTAGCAAATCTTAAACTTCCCAGAATTGATGTGCCAGAATGAGCTACTTCCTGAAGAATGGCTTCTGCTATAAAGATCAGATACATGTTTTCCCTGGTTGACTGTGAAATCTCAACGACAACATAGATAACTTTCAAGATAAACACTGAACTTGAAGGACTGAGTTTCTGTTTGAAGGTGATCTAAGCTGGTTTGGGAATTTGGGGTTCCTTTCTCGTCATCATTCACCTGCATCTTGAGCCTTTTCTCAGAATGCTACCGGAGGAAGCAAGCTTGGGGACTGAGAACATTAGGACTTCTTTGTTACTGCAATTCACAGCTTTCACAGAGAAACTCCATAGAAGCCTCAGTAATTGGAAAATGACATCTTAGTGAATTAGTCTCCTTAAATTGTCACCTGAACAGAGTGAGAAGTTGCTGCACGTCCTGCCAGCAGCCTGCTGACAGTTGTCTTGTATAAAACTCCTTCCTCACATGGCATCCATTACTGGTGAAAATGCTGTTAGGTGGATTATGACTGGAAATTTTTTTTCATATGTATGGGCCACTGTGTGGTATCTTGAAAAACATATGTTGCGCAGTAATCAGTTCAGGGTATAACCATCCCCTCAAATGCTTATCTGTTTTTGGTGAAAATATTCAAATTTCTGTGTTTCAATTTTGTTTTAAAAAGCTCACTCAGTATATTCTTGTCATCTCTAATCACTTGGACCCAGGGCAACGACTCAGTGGCTAAATCCTCACCTTGCTTGCACCGAGAGCCCATATAGGCATTTGTTTCTGTCCTGGCTGCTTCACTTCCTATTGACCTCCCTGCTTGTGGCCTGGGAAAGCAGTAGAGGATGGCCCAAAGCCTTGGGGTCCTGGAAGAAACTCCTGGCTCCTGGCTTTGGAGCTGCTGCAGCCACTTGGGGAGTAAGACGGTCAGTTGACAGAAGATTTTTCTCTGTATCTCCTTCTCTCTGCAAAGTTGCCTTTCCAATAATAATAAAGCTTAAAAAAAAATCTAGTCACCTCCCTGTACAATAGGACCCTAGAACTTTTTTCTCCTTGCCAACTCTAATTCATTATCTACTGACTAACATTATCTCCTCCCCCCACCCCTGTGATTCTCCCCAGACTCCAGTAGCCACCATTCTCTTTTTAACTCCAGGAAGATTATAATATTGTTATTACTATTATTATTATTTCACATCTGAGCAAGGTCCTGTGGCTTTCTTTTTCTGGCCAATTTTATGAACCAATGACTTCATTATTGCAAAAAGGATTTCACCTCTTTTTATGCTTGAATTATATTCCATTGTGTATATGTATCCCATTTTTAAAAAAAAATCTATCATTCAATGAACACTTAGAGTTTTCACTTAGGGTTATTGTGAATAATGCTGTGATAGACACAGCAATGCTGACGTGTCTTTGACAAATTGGGTGGGAGACCTGGCGGAAGTTCCTGGCTCTTGGCTTCGGATCGACAAGGCACCGGCCTTTGCGGTCATTTGGGGAGTGAATCATCGGAAGGAAGATCTTCCTCTCTGTCTCTCCTCCTCTCTATATATCTGACTTTCCAGAAAATATCACTTCTATCTGAGAATTTGCATATATCAGTTAGTGTCTGATCAGTTTCTGACATTCATTTTGTTCATCAGGCAAGGTTGGATGTCCTTGAAAGTTCTTGATGCTTGTTGGTATACCACATTGTTTGCCCTTGGAAGGGTTAGGAACTTCCTTCTGTCTTCATAATCTGATTTGTGAGTGTGTGTGTCACAAAAAGTCTAGGCAACCTCTGTCTGTAGATTTCGATGTTTCCACACTCAACGGTGCCCTAAGTCTGGATTTGCCATGTATCTGTGAATCTGCTGTTGATATATTGTTGCTGATTCAGCACTAGAGGGCATCCCTATTCTAGGTTTGTGCCAAACTGGGAGTTGGTGTGGAGGTCAGAGTAAACACCACTTGTGAGCACTGGCCTGGGGAGAGAAACCTTCGGGCTTTCTGTGGTGCTGGGTGTCTCTGTGGCAGACCCAGCATCGCATCCAGAGCACAACGTCCTTCACTGATGTTCCTACCTCTTCCTCTGCCACCTGTTGACGCTTAGCGGAGGTTGCTGAGGGTCTTCTGGCAGATGGCTAAGGAGGTTCCAAATGTTCAGTCTGCAGATACAGGTGTGAATGGGGTGGGAGAGGAAGAGCTGTGTAACTTCACCACCGTGAGGTTTTTACAGAGGTGGGCCTGGCGCAGTTTCTGCTCTAAGGTCTAGACTTAACTTTGCCTCCTTTTGCCCAAGCCAGAGCTTGGAGGATGGAACGATGCTTTTCTTCCCCCTGCCTTCTTTGATGCATCTTTTCTTGCTGTCATAGTGGAACTAAGTGCTATGATCTCTTACCTGCTTCTTCGGCCCCTACAAAGGTATATGTTCAGCTTGGTGTGTCCGTAGTGAGAGGATCCCTGGAGTGTCTTCTTCAGCCACGTCTTGCTCCAATTCTGACACTCTCTTTGATAGGTTCCCTTCAGAATGTAATGAAAGAACATTCCAGTTCCCAGCTGATGCAAGACTAGAGATGTCATTCTTCTCACCCTTGCCCTTCTTTTTTTCTTTCTTTTTTGCTCTTGCATTTACCTCTAACACTTTTTATCCAGAAACCCACTTTTCAGTGAGAGATCTTCAAGAAGTTCCTGGAAAATGCTTATTGTGGGAAAACAAAGCTGTGCATGGATTTTTCAAATATTTTTGCATCAAATTGTCTTGTTTTTTAAATTTCATTATTTCAATTAGTCATTTGAGTTATCCTCACATATGCTGAACACACATATGCCTGCCCATGCATGTAAACACTGGCACGAACTTATACAGAGTCTGAGGAAAACACCTGTGAAAAGTCAGAAGCTCAGGAGTCAGATTGCCTAGTTCTGTACTTAGCAGGCATGCGACCTTAGCAATGCCACTGAACTTTTGAGTTAGGTCTGAGCCTTAATTGAGGATTTGTCGAATTGCTAGAGAATAAATGTCGTCATGGGCATTGAGAGCATGGCGTGGCAGCCTGCTTGGGAAAGCTCTGCTCTCCCTGCCCCAAACTTGGCTTCTCTCATATGTAACTACAATCTAGCCCTTTAAAACTTCTGTTCTAGTTAAAAAAATTATTCATAAGGATAGGAAATCAGAAATTTTTACATGCTTTGTATCTTTATTTAAAGGGTAGTAGGCCATAGATTCTCTGTGCTACTGAAAAGCGGGGAGAAATATATTAAGTGAGAGAACCTAAGTGTCTGGAAGGGTTTCAAAATAGCAGGTGCAAGTCTTTCACTACTCCTTGTCTGATTAGCGCAATAAATGAGTCCAGCTACATGAGGAGAATTCCCCACGCAACATTCCTTTAGTCAATGTCTATAGGTTTCCAAAATGGACCAATTTCCTAAGAAACCATGAGAACTGAAAATAGTAGAATAAATAAATAAATAAAGACGTGTGTCCCACCACATGCACACATACTACACAAAGCATTGTATAAATGGAAGAGGAACTATCAGGAACTGGTAGTTGAAGGCAATAATGAATTTACCAGAGTTTTCTACAATGTCTAATAAGGAGGAGCCCAACTTCTCCTGCTCTAATGCCTAAAGAAGGAGAAGGGGACTGGAGGTGGTAGCAGTGAACTCAGCAAGAGAATGGCAAGTGAGACTATACAGAGGTATGTGGATAGCTGCATTTGGCCAGTTGGCTTTCATTCAGTCTTGCATTCATATTTTCAGTTACAGTATCAGCTGGAAGTTACAGCCATGCCAGTTAAATAGAAAAGAAAAAAAAAAAGAACTTGATATTGACTAAGAGGTAACTCTGACTCCCTATGGAAAAAAGTGCTGCAGAAATTTTTAAGTACTGTCCGCTGGAAGATAGAACTTAGGGAAAAGTTGGACATTCCAGGTCACTGACTTACAAAGCTTTGCTGTCCAGATGTAGCAGTTCCTGCAAGCCACAGCTTTTTTTGGCTGAACTGAGGCAGGTGAAACACAATGATATCCTGCTGTCTGACTAGGAACTCTTCTGTCCTCTAAACCCTTGGGAAGGAGCTGATGTGGGGCAGCAGGTTAAACCATCTACAAAGACCCCAACATACTATATGAACACTGTTTCCACATCTGGATGCTCCACTTTCAATCCAGCTTCTTGCTGCTGTGCCTGGGAAAGCAGCAGAGGATAGGCCAAGGGCTTGGAACCCTGCTATACATGTGGGAGATGTGGATGGAGTTCCAGTCTCCTGGCATTGGCCTGCTACAAGGGTGAAACTCCTGTTAGACACAAATTGGGCCCAAACTGAGCTGTAGCAGCCATTTGGAATGGAACCAGGGATGGAACGTCTCTCTCTTTCTGTAACTCTGCTTTTCAAATAAAAAATAAAAATAAATCTTTGGGCCAGGAGCAAAAGTCTAGTGGCTGAAGTCTTTTCCTTGCATGATCCCATGTGGGCACCAGTTCATATCCCGGTGGCCCCACTTCCCATCCAATTCCCTGCCTGTGACCTGGGAAAGCGGTTGAGGATGGTCCAAGGCCTTGGGACCCTGTACTCATATGGGAACCTGCAGGAGGCTCCTGGCTTCGGATTGGCTCCTGTTCCCATCGTTGCAGCCGCCTGGGGAGTGAACCATTGGACAGAGGATCTTTCTGTCTCTCCTCCTCTCTGTATGTCTGACTTTCAAATAAAAATAACTAAAATATTTTTTAAAAACCAAATTTTTAAAAGTGAGAACTATGGTGAGACATAAAACAAGAATTTAAATAAAAAAATAAATAAATAGATAAATAAATAAATAAATGCCTACTGGGAATTCCAAGTGTCTCCGGGAATCTGTTCCAGAGAATCCATGAGAAAATGCCTATTCTTTCTGCCCTGCAAGAGAAGGTAAATTCCACTTGCAGGAAATCTCACACCACAGACATGTGCTCCTTGGTCTTTGCCTTTGAAGAATAGGTACACCCACAAAATGTGACTCAACGACACATAAAAGCATCATTAACCCCATGGCCAGGGTAAAGCTGGTAATCTTGTAACAGAATCAGCTTGGAGGTTAGTCACAGCTTAGGCAGGCTAACCTTTGCCATTCCCTGCCCACCTCCCTTATAACTGATTTCACAGTAAATCTTTTCTTCCCCCTCTCATAGAGGTTTGAGGGGAAGAAAACCACGTCTCTGGCAAATGTCTATCCACATGTGCTTCTATAAGCCTCTCCAAGAGTTCTGAGCTGGGTCTGAGGCCCAGGAGTGAAATTTGTTTATGAATCCACCTGCTGCAACACCATGTGGTCCTTGCCTACTCCATGTGACATCTCTAAGTGCAAAGAAAGGAACAGAACATCTCTAATTTTAATTTTTTATATTTTAAATTCTAAAAATTAGATGATCCAGGACTTACATATCTCCCCTCAGAGCATCAATATTTGGTGTTTTGTTTTATTTTTGTTTTATGGTTTATTTTTTAAATATATTTTGACAATCTTTACATAATTAATTAGGATAAAAAGGTTCAAGGGCTACAGAAAAGTGGGTAAGACTATTATTTCCATATTGTTTCCTTCATGTATCTGAGGTAAAGGAGGATATTGAGGGAGAAGCCACACCCAGTTTCCCATCCGCCCCAGGTCCCTCATGTGGGTTTTAATAGTTCAACAGTTATGAATTGCTGCCAATCTCACCACTCCAAACACAATGAGGTCGCTGAAGAATCCACTGATTGACATAGTCCATCATAGAGTCTCCATTTGCACAGTTTTTCACTGCCAACATACAACTGAGGTGGTTGATGGACTTGTTCTGCCCTCTGTCTTTTCATGGTTAGGATTCTGAGTCCGGCAGTTCAATTGGGGGGATCCCCGAAGAAACTTTGTCTGAGGTGATCCCAGAACAGATTCTTGTGTGTACTAGCAAGTACAGGGCCGGCACAGTCCATCGCCCCGATCAGCTGGCGGTTGCAATTGCTGGGTTGGTTCTGTATCCAGCCCTGTCTTCCACTGGAACCAATGGGTGTTGCAGTGTAGCCTGGTTCTGCCCAGCACATATCTTACGTTTTAAACTCTATTTTCAACAAACTTTTTAAAAGTAACCTCTTATTGGCAAACAAATCCAACAGAAACCTCAGATATAAATTCACACATCTATAGTCCAATGTTCTGGGACAAGGGTGCCAAGAATACACAATGAAGTAAAGATAGTTTCTTCAATAAATGATGCTGGGAATGAAGTTGGATGCTTATGTCATATCATAAACACTAATAACTCAAAACAGATTAAAGACCTGAAATTGTGAAACTACTGGGTAAAATCATAGGAAAGAAAACATTTTAAAAAGATTAATTTATTTTAAAGGCAGAGTCACACAGAGAAGGAGAGAGAGAGAAAGAGATCTTGCATCAACTTGTTCACTCGCTTAATGGCTGTAATGGCTGGAGCAGAGCTGATCAGAAGCTAGGAGTAGGGTGCGTCTAGTTCTATCTCTTACATGGGTGCAGGGTCCCAAGAACTTGAGTTATCCTCCATTGCTTTTCCGGGCCATAAGCAGAACTGGATCAGAAGTGAAGCAGCTGGGACTCAAACCAGTACTACATGAGATGATGGTACCAAAGGCAAAAGTTTAGTGGTGCTGGTCCTGGAGAAAACTTCTTGATAGTGGATTAGGTATCAGCAATAAATTCTAAAAAAGACAAATAGAATTAGATCTAACAAAAAGATTCTGCACAGCTAAAGGAAACAACCAACATTGAAAAGATAGCCTACAGAATGGGAGGAGACACTTGATAATTATATATAAACAGGGTTTAATAGATCCAGAATATGAGGAACGTATGCAAATCACCAACCAGAAACCCTCCAAAACCAAGGAAAAGAGAGAAAGAGTGAGAGTGAGACAGAGAGAGAGAGAGAGAGAGAGAGAGAGAGAGAGAAGAGAGACAAAGAAAAAGGAAAGGAAAAAAATCTCCAATATCACTCAACTAACAAGTAGTCAAAATACTTGAATGAACTTGAATAGACTGTCTTCTAAAGAAGACATATAAACAGCAAAGTGATAGAGAAATGGAACTTAATTTCTCTAATCATCAGAGAAACACAAAGCAAAACCATAATGATGTACTACTTCACACCTGTTAGGGTGATGATTTTCAAAAAAATGAAAGTGTTGGTGACAATATTGAGAATGGGTAACCTTTGCATGCTATGGTCCAAATGTAACTTGCTACAACTATTATGAAAAAACAGCACGGAAATTCCTCAAAAAGCAAAAAATTAAAAATGTCTATGATTCAACAATCCTCATTGCAGATACAACATTGTCAGGAAATCAAATCTCAACTAATTAAGTGCACTTCTATGTTCATTTCATCAGTCTTCAAATTAACCAGGGCATAAAATCAATCCAGGTATCTACTGACAGAGGAGTAGTCAAAGAAACATGGTTTGTGTATTGTGAGTGTGTGAGCGTGTGTGTGTTTACACATGGGGGAAGATTATTCAAGTTTAGAAACAGGAAACCCTGCTACTTAGGACAACATATTTCAACCTGGAGGACATAACGGTAAGTGAAATAAAGCAGGCTCAGGAAATATAAATACTGTATGGCTCACTTCTATATGAAATCCCCAAATGTCATCCTCAAGGACACAGGGAGCAGAGTGGTAATGTTCACCAGGGTCTGAGGAGAGATAATAAATATTGGGCAGGAAATGGAGGCGTCTCAGTTGTTGCAGAACGATAGAACTGATGCAAAGGACACAGAAGACAGGGCTTCACTGGTGGATAAGATGCAGGACAAAGAATCGAGCATGATGTGAGAAACGGAACGGGCTGTGTTGTTTACTGAGCTGAGAAAGAGCAGGAAGAGCATGGATAGGTAAACAAGGTCAATTTCAATCCAGTTGACTCAATTTCATTTGTAGCTGTGCTCTCTTTGATATTCCTACTACACAGTCAAGTGAGAATGGCAGCAGGTCACTGGGTGTGCAGGTTTGGAGCTCAAGGCTAGAGATGTTGCTTGGGTGAACAGCCTCATGGTGACACTGAGATTCACGATCCGAACGGACCCTTCCATGTCTGCTACTTTGGAGACTACCTTCAGTACACCTGACATACAGCATAACTGATCTTCAAACTGTGACATTTGTAGGAATCATTGGGAAAATGTGCTGTAAAAAAAAAATTGTTCTTTTGGCTTGTTTTAAAAAATATTTGGGAGGGAGAGAAACAGAATGTATGTGTGTGTGAAGAGAGAGAGAGAGAGAGAGAGAGAGAGAGAGAAAAGCTGCCATCTGCTGGTTCGCACCCCAAATGCCTGAAAGGCTTATGGGCTAATACTAGCAGGTGAGGATTCAATCCAGGTCTCCCACAAGCTGGCAAGGACCCAAATACTTGAATGGTTATATAAGTTAACAGAAAATTGGAATCTGGAGACAGAGCAGGAAACTGAACCCCAGGCCTCCGATGTGGTACACAAATAGCCTAACCAGCATCTTCACGGCTAGGCCAAATGCTCACTCCTGGGAGAGATTTTTAAAATCTACATTCTGGATATTGTTGCAAATATTGAGTTGGGCCCATGAAACTCTATTTTTAATATGGTTCCCCGGATCATTCTGTTGCTAACAACCTGAAGGGCACACTAATAAGAAACAGCCCCAGAATTCCATAAAGCCTATTCAATAAATCCTGAGTATAAATTTCAAATTATAATAGAAAAATTAACATTTACACCCAGATCCAGGGGTCTAGAACTTTGGCTAAATATAGTATATTCACTAAATCACTTTATCTTTTTTTTTTTCTAAAATTTTGTTTTTTTAAAAAACAAATTCACATGGTTAACATTCAAAATGATATATACAGAAAGATGCCAGAAGATTGGTCCCAGTTGTCCTTTCCCATGTTATTCCCATTATGTGTTCCATAAGGAATTCCTATTTCTGTTAATTTCTTTGGGGTATTATAACTCGTTCTTGCTAAGAATGGAAGCAAATATGTTTCCTCCTCTACATCTTCACTTTTCTTATACAAATGGTAGTCAGCCCACTCTATAAAGTATATACTTTTGGTTGTTTAATTACAATAAATGCTGATCTTCCCTGATCAGTCCATAGAGACCATCACCATTTTCTATTTTGTAGTTGCATGCTTGTAGGTATCTTATCTTTTTCACTTACTTTAGGCTTGCATTAATGTTTGTGTATTCATTGTTTTACACACACACACATGCACAGTCACACATGAGTAGTTGTCAAATAACTCATAGAGAATATGTATTATGAAAAATTATGGATGGATTTCGAGCTATTACATAAAAACTAAATTTCCCCTTTAATTTCATTTCCCACTAACTTTTGAAGTTCTCTCATGTCTATTTCGTATCTGTAGGATAAATTCCCAGAAGTGGGATGGCTGGGTCAAAGGGTAAATGCATTTGTAATTTTGATAAAGATTGCCAAATTGCCCTCTGCAGGGGTTATACTGTTTTGCACTCCTACCAGCAATGGATGAGCATGCCTGATATGCTACAACCTTGCCAAAGGAGGGTGTTGTTAAACTTTTGGGTGTTTGCCAAACAGTAGATAAGAACTATTGTTTCAGTATAATTTCATTGTACCTTGCCTCTTACTATGATAATTTATTCATATACTTAGAGGGACGATGTGTACTTTTGTTTTTAAATTATAAATGCCTATTCGTTAACTTTTTGTACTTCTTTTTCTCAACTTCTGGGAGCTCTTTAAACATGAAAAATAGGAGTTTTTGTGACACAGCAATTTCCAATTCTTCTTCTATATTCAACTTGCTTATTAGGAATATGTATTTGGATGTGTTGACCCTCTTTTATGGCTTCTGGATTTTGAGTAATTGTTACGTGCTTTCCCCTGCTCCGAACTTATCAAAGATCTTTCTTTTTGGTGTTTCAATAACCCGTTAAGTGGGTGTTACCAGACTGGTAACAGTCTTACAGATAAATCAGCTAAAATTCAGGATTTGGATCAGGTCTCTCTTATTCTGATGTTTTCTCAAAACATAATTCTAGGAGTCAGAAAATTAATTCTCTTTGAATTACTCCAGGTGCTAGGAGGTTTATGAAAGTTATTGTAATTCTTCCTTCTAAACCTCATAATTTAGTGTGTAAACCCCTTCAGTTGTTGCAGGAAAACTTTTACAAAATTTTATCTGGGTTATTCAAGGGTGTGGCTCTACAATTTCTCAGGCTTTATGTACACACAGAATTGTGCAGATTTCATAAAACATGAATGTTTGCATTTAAACAAACAGAGGAAGTCTCCCAAATGTTATAAGCATCAATGCTGGAAGCCAACATGTTGAAATTGCCAGCACCATGCCCACCACCTACGGACGTCAGCAAATGTCCCTTTTAATTGAACGCTCTAAAGGATACCTGCAGGCAAGCAGAGAAGCCCCGTGGTGGCCACATTGCACTGCATTAAAAGACACCTGGGATCGTGGCAGCCCTTTGTCACTGTCTCTCCCTTCCTCTCTGCCAGGGCCAGCAGGCAAGGACAGTGCTGACGTGTCTATTGAAGACCAGGAAAAACACTCCAAGTGAGAGCCAGTCCTCGGAAGGAAGATGACCCAGTTGAAGTCTGAATCCCAGTCTTGTCTTCCTACCAAACTCCAGAATCCTGAGGGGCCAGTCTTCAGATAAATAAACCAGCAGCCACGTGGGATCCCAGTGTGTGCAAGGCAAGGACCTTAGCTGCTGTGTTACCACACCAGGCCCCCAGCTATGACTTTGTTCTCCTCCTATGTTCATGAAAACTCACTCAGGATTCTCCCTAAGCTGCCGCAATGGCTGGAGCTGAGCCAATCTGAAGCCAGGAGCCAGGAGCTCTTCTGGCTCTCCCACATGGGTGCAGGATCCCAAAGCTTTGGGCCGCCCTTGACTGCTGTCCCAGGTCTCAAGCAGGGAGCTGGATTGGAAGCGGGGCCGCTGGGATTAGAACCAGCGCCCATATGGGATCCCGGTTGGTGCAAGGCAAGGACTTTAACCACTACACTATTGTGCTGGGCCCCCCAAAATAAATAAATCTTAAAAAAAAAAAAGGAAGGAATCCACAGCTGGGCCAGCACCTGCCAATGACAATTGAGAAGACAGAGATGGCTGGGCGACAGTCATCCGCCTGGAATGGACGCTGGTTCATTTCCCAGGTCATCTGGAAGGCTAGCCACATGTTTTGTCTTCCTGGCTCTACCATTTTCTCGTCTTGCCGTTTCCTTCTCTAGTATCCAGCTGTGGGGGACCCAAGACAGTGCTCTCCAACAGTAGCTATGCAATGGACGCTGTAGTGAATTATAGCACATCTGGCAGATTCCACTTTAAAACGGTTCATTTGACAAGTATTATGCATTTTCCTATAGGCAATGTATGAAAGAATGAAATACTTGTATCTCCAGGGTATAGATTTTTCTCAAATGCACACATTAAAAGTTTTAAATGTTGATGAAGTACTCATATTCATTTTTTTTCATTTGGCGTCAAGTCTTAAACCTCTTTGTGTACCCCAATATCTTGAAGGTTTCCTTCTTAAGTGTCTACAGAGTCTCATTGCACATTGAAGCCAATTATTCCTGTTGAATTCATTCTCTCAATGGTGAGAGGTTAAGTTTCTCCATTCTCCCTTTTGCTGCCTTTCCTTCTTTTTCTTTCTTGCTTTCTGTCTGCCTATGGGTGTTCAGTAGCTCTGGCACAATTTGTTTAAAGCCTATCTTCTCTCTACTTACTATATTTTTACCTTGGTAGAGAATCAAGTGGCATTTAGTTTGAGGGAAAATGAATTTTACATTTTTGACTTTCAATCCATGAACTCAATATGTATATCTCTTCATTTATTTTGATTTTTTTAAAAGGATTTATTTATTTTTTTATTGGAAATGCAGATTTACAGAGAGAAGGAGAATCAGAGAGAAAGATCTTCCATTCCCTGTTGATTCCCTCAAGTGGCTGCCACAGCCGGAGCTGAGCTGATCTGAAGCCAGGAGCATTTTCTGGGTCTCCCACATAGGCGTGGGTTTTGGGCCAGCCTCTACTGCTTTCCTAGGCCACAAGCAGGGAGTTGGATGGGAAGTGGAGCAGCCAGGACAAAAGCCAGAACCCGTGTGGAATCCTAGCACTTGCAAGGTGAGGATTTAGTCACTGAGTTATAGCACCGGGCTCTCGTTCATTTAAATCTTTTGTGCCTTATGTTGCGTTAACGTTGCGTAACTTTCAACATGTAAATTCTGTGCCTACTGTTGTTAAGTTTGTACTTACTTCACTTTTGAGTTGTATTTTTAGCTTCAATATCCATGTGTGTAACAACAGTATTTATAAATACAACTGCTCCACCTATTGCTGTGTGCATGCTCGCTCATGTCCTGGGTACTCCTCTTCCAATCCAGCTCCCTGCTAGTGTGCCACGAAGACAGCAGAAGATGGCCCAAGTATTTGGGCCCCTGTATCCATGTGGGAGACCTAGAGCCTAGCTTCAGCCTGGCCCAGTACCAGCCATGTGGCTATTTGGCACATGTGCATCTGATGGCGTAGTTGTTTCTTTCAGTCTCTCTTTCTTTCTCTCACTCTCTCTCTTTCACTCTCTCTCTCACTCACACTTTCTCTCTTTCTCCAAAACTGCCTTTCAAATAAATGAAACAACAAATAGCACCTAGAGAGATAGCGTAGTGCCTTGCATGAGCCGGGATCACATAGGGTTGCTGGTTCTAATCCCGGTGGCCCCATTTCCCATCCATCTCCCTGCTTGTGGCCTGGGAAAGCAGTCGAGGACGGCCCAAAGCCTTGGGACCCTGCACCCATGTGGGAGACCTGAAAGAAGCTCCTGGCTCTTTGCTTTGGATTGGCTCAGCTCCAGCCATTGCGGTGGCTTGGGGAGTGAACCATCGGATGAAAGATCTTCCTCTCTGGCTCTCCTCCTCTTGTATATCTGACTTTCCAATAAAAGTAAATAAAAATCTTTTAGAAAAAAACCAATAAGTAAGTAAATCTTTGTAAATGTGTTTATGTTCTGTGATCCCAATCAAATCACTTAGTAACTCTAAGACTTAAAAAGTTCCTCTGAAGGTTCTATATAATCATGTTATTTACAAGAAAGGACAGTTTTTATTTCATTCTTTTTGAGCTGTGTGCCCTTTGTTTTCCTTTAATGTCTTATTGCAATGCTTAGAACCCACACCTCTCTGTGTCACTGCAAAGGCAGGGAAAGCAGTTAAAGACAGCCCAAAGCCTTGGGACCCTGCACCTGCATGGGAGACCTGAAAAATGCTCCTGGCTTTTGGGTTCAGATCAGCACAGCTCTGGCCATTCTGGCCACTTGGAGAGTGAACCAGTGAATGGAAGATCTTTCTCTCTGTAGATCTACCATTCTAATAAAAACAAATATAACTCTTTTTTAAAAAAAAATTTGTGCTCAAAAGTAATTTTGGAATGAACTTTGTTTCTGGCACTGTCTTTTTGCAGTTTTATGAAATGCTAATGTTGGTTTCACAAGGTGAATTGAGAATTAGAACTCTCCACTTTTATGGAAGAGCATTATATAAGATTGGTGTTAATTATTCTTTGAATATTTGTTATAATTCTCAGGAAAACAAACTGTGTCTCAAGATTTTTGGGTTTGTGAGGAGGAATTATAAATTTTTGAATTGCAAACTCATATTTTATTATGGCAATAGAGGTCTTCAAATTACCAGTTGTACATTGCATGAATTATAGTTGATTGCAGTTTTTGAGATATTGGTTCATTTCCTCAAAATTGTCAAATATACCTAGAATATACATTTCTGGAATCTCTAGAATCTATAGTGCTGTCTTCCGTCTCAGTACTGACAAGGGTAATTTTTAAAGGTTTTTAGAACATTGCCAATTTTGCACTGTAAGCTCAAACAACCAACTCTGCTTTATTGAACTTACTCTGCTGTGTTTCTGGTTTCCGTTTTATTACTTTGGGATTCATCCTTTTATATTTTTTTCTTTTTGAATACCTTGAGTTTATTTAGCTTATTGTTTTAGTTTCTTGAGGTGAATGCCGAGACTGTTAACTTGATATTTCAACTCGTTCTTCGTTTAAAAATATTTATTTCTATTTATGTGAAAGGCAGAGTTGAGAGAGAGAGAGGAGAGAATTATTCCACCTGTTGATGAACCCAGGAGCCAAGAGCTTCAACCAGGTTTCCCATGTGAATGCATAGACTCAAGAACTTGGAACATCTTCTGCTTGTCCCATGCACATTAGCACACTTAGCTTTTTTTTTTTTTTAACAACAACAAAAAAACTTATTTATTTTGTCTGACTGGCAGATTTACAGCAAGACATCTGCTGGTTCACTTCCCAATGGCCAAACTGAAGCTAGGAGCCAGGAGGTTCCTCCAGGTTTCCCATGTGGGCATAGGGGCCCAAGGAATTGGGCCATCCTCTGCTGCTTTCCCAGGCCATTAGTTAAATACATAATTGGAAATACCTTAATCTGTCTCTTGGGCAATTGTAGTTTGTTTGGAATTTGAGTTCATAGTGAAAGACACGAGGGGGCTTCTGCATTTCGTCGTCCACTCCCGGGCTTTCGGAGTCCTTAACTAAAGCAGATGAATAAGTAGAAGATAAAGAATAGACTCGATCTGCTCCTAAATAAAAACATGACCTTGAGCAGGTGACTGACCCCTCACGTGTGACATGAGGATGATAGTAGCAGTCATTGGGGCCATTTGGGGAATGAATCCGGGGATGGAAGATCTCTTTCCCTGTGCCTCTCCTCTACCCTCTCTGTAACTCTTTCAAATAAAAATAAAATGAATCTTAAAAAAAGAAAAAAGGCAGCTTCCTTCCAGAAGGTATCTTCATGGTCCAGTTCCCACTTTGTAGCTCACCTTGTGGTTCCATCCCGGACCACTGAGACCCACAGGCCTGTGACCAGTTTAGTCCCCCTGACAATGCCTGTAGTTATCTTATGTAGAGCTTCTCTCTGATGCACAAGAGGGGACTGGAGTGAGACTGAACTACGGGAATAGATGGGCCCTGCTGTCGGGAAGCCTCACAACCAATGACGGGCACCTACGCCTTGTTCTCTGTTCTGGGGCTCGCAGTCCCCCCGTCTGTGAGACTGGGGAGGGCTGAACCGAGGACGACTAAGGTACTTTCCAACTCACAGTTGCTGTGGTCGCCTGGCAGTTGATGTGCAGCCTGTGTACTGGGACGGCCTCCTTAGGACAGCAGGGCTCGGGGAGGACTGGAGGGTTGGCTTGAGTTGTGACCAATAGTTCATATCAATCGAGGGCTTAATGCATGTCAGACTCCAAGTGAAATATTTTATTGTGATAGCTCTTTCTGTCTTACTGATGCAAAAGCATGCTTAAGGAGACCACCTCACTCGTGTCTACAAGTCTACTGAAGGCTGACCATGCTGTCTTCTTAGCTGATCCTTCATGACTTTGCCAGCCACTAGATAAAAAAAAAACTATTTATTTATGTATTGGAATTGAGTTACAGAAGAGGGGAGGAGACACAGAAGGAGAGATCTTCCATCCAATGGTTCAGACTCTAAATACCTGCAATGGCTGGAGCTGGGCTGGTCCAAAGCCAGGAGCTAAGAGCCTCTTCTGGGTCTCCCACATGCGTGAAGGGTTCAAGGACTTGGGCCATCTTCTGCTGCTTTTCCAAACTACTAGCAAAGAGCTAGATTGGAATTAGAGCTTGAATCAGTTCAAGTCGGAATTTGAACTGGTACCCAAACAGCACTGCAGGTGGAGGCTTAGCTTGCTACACCACTGGGCCACCACCCAGATAGACTTATAAGTGAATAAAAGACCTCCCTCCTTCCCCAAAAAGTTGACCTTTTGAAAACACCTGACAAACATCTAATTGAAAAAAAGGAATATCCCTGATCTTGGCCAAGGTTATTCTCAACAAACATTTCTGATGTTTTCTTTTATTAAGGAAAATCTGTTTAAATTAATTGTTACTTTATCTGTAACAAGGGGATACAGTACTACTTTTATATTTTATCATTTTATAGTACTACTGTCCTTCTAGCTTTGAAATGCAATAGATTTTAAACTACTTCAGAGGTAATCATTAGTTGACATTACATATTGCCAGAAATGGTGAATGAAAGCTATTAGTAGGAGGAAAAAATCCGGTAGAAGGAATCCATATCTGCCTATTAAATAACGTAACATCTGCTCTTCCAGTCTAAGAACTTGACCCGGATTGCTTTCAAAACATTCACTTCATCAAAGTTTGGAGTTCAGGAGCTATGGCTTGGTATGTATTTAAAAATAAAGGCTAGACATAACTTTTTGGAATAAAATAACGGAAAGCATAGCTATAGTGTGGAGTAAGCTCAACATTCACTACACAGTATCAATTACATGACTTGGAGCAGATCTTCCCGTATGAGACTCTCGGCCTGGATACATCTTTGCTGTTTTTATTGTGATGTTTGTCTCAAACAGTTAATAAGCACTGCGCCCAGCTGTGTAATGTTTGCCACCTTTAGTTCACGATTCTCATTCGTGACAGGAACTGGTTGGAGTAACGTGGGCTTCAAAGCATGACTGACATGCAGTGAGATGATGAAAAAAGATGTTGCAACAGCCCCCATTAGAGTTGTTGGGAAAATCCACACCCTTTAAGTGTTCTTGATTTTCAGTTTGACTGGTACTCTTTGTTTCTTCTGATTTGCTTAACTTAGAAGTGTTGCTTTAAAGAAAATGAAAAGTAGACTGGCATTTAAAACTTAGTGATCAAAAAAAAAAATGTGCTAGCATTTGATGGATAGAGAGAATGTAACTGAAGGCCGGAACTCTGGGGGAATCATTCTTTCAACAGAATCCAGGCACTGGCACATTCCGGGCTAAGTACATTTTCCCTTTTTCATCTGTCTTCCACGTTGCTGGATTTATGTGTTTTCAGTCTGTATTCCTTTTATGATTTAGCTGCTTGAATGAAATAAAAATGAGAAGATATAAATTTAAAAAGAACCTTGCAAATAAAGCAGTGAAGTCGTGTTTTGAAGGGTCAGTGTGACAGTGATCTCTCCCACTTCTCTTGGAATCAAGAGTGTTCCAATAAAATCATACACACTATTCCATAAGGTTTATGAACTAGCTTTGATGGTAGGCATCTTGACCACAAATCACTTTCAACTCTACAGATCAGGGATTAGCTAATATTCTCCCACTCTAGGCTGTGGTAGTCAGAGACCTTAATTTCTTCTTTCTGCCAAGAGTGAATGAATGAATCAAATGGAAAGAAGATACATACGGAGCCGAGTGTGTGCTAGTTCTCAAATAATAAATTGCCCTGCCCCCTTATGTTAGTGTATTCCACTATATCACCTCAATCTTCCAGTGGCTTATGCCTAACTAAGTGTGGAGTTACTTATTGCCAGGGCCAAAGAGTAGCTCCTGTCCTCTATGACTCAGGAGCCTGTGTGCAGTTGTGGGAAAGACGGAGTTTGAAGCTGATTTCTTTCTTTCTTTGTTTGATGTTTTTATCTCCCTAATTCTCATTTCTCCAAAAAGAACATGAACTATAACAAAAATTGTTTTGAGTTTTAATTTAAAACTTTTTTTAAAGATTTATTTTTATTTTTATTGGAAAGGCGGATATACAGAGAGGAAGATCTTCCGTCCGATGATTCACTCCCCAAGTGAGTGCAATGGCCGATGCTATGCCAATCCGAAGCCAGGAGCCTCTTCCGGGTCTCCCACGTGGGTGCAGGGTCCCAAAGCTTTGGGCCGTCCTTGACTGCTTTCCCAGGCCACAGGCAGGGAGCTGGATGGGAAGTGGGGCTGCAGGGATTAGAACCAGTGCCCATATGGGATCCCAGCATGTTCAAGGCGAGGACTTTAACCGCTAGGCCACAGCACTGGGACCCAGTAATTGGTTCTAGATGAGTTATTTGCTCTATGTCATTCATTTTAGTATGTTTAATGAGTACTATGCTAATTTAATTGTGATTTTATAGAGTTTTTAACAATGTGCCAGCCTTTTATTAATATTTGCACATTTTCTTTAAAGTTATTATGCCAACTGAATTTTTGAACAGTGATTCTCAACACTTGAGCTTTATATGCCCTAAAAAGGCATTCAGAAATGAAACTACTGCCTCCTCCCTCCACAGAGATTAAATGCACTCTGCTGCATATCGCTTTATGGAAGGGAAGACAAAAGGGGTTTACTTACTTGGGGAGTGAATCATCGGACGGAAGATCTTGAAAGTAAAAGGCTGAATTAATATCTGTTGGGATTTAGTTTAGGAGGGTGTTACATTTTTTCATTATTTTGAGGCTAAATACAGATGTTTCACAATGCTTCTATCTGAACAAACAATGTGTCTATTTACCACATGGTTTCTTCTATTTCTTCTATTTCTTCTATTTCTGAATAATATTAACTTTCTCTTTCGGAACAGTTTTGTCATATACTGCAAACACAGATTTCCCAGTTATTAAGTTCTTATAGTAGTATATTTGTTATAGTTAATGAGCCACACCCAAATTTCTAATTTTTAAAAATTCCAAACTCCTGCTCCTATATAGATATAAAGGGTTCCCTATGACTATTCTATAGTTTGTGTAAATTGAATATTTTAACAGCATGTCTACTTTTTAAAAGTTATTCATTTTATCTATTTTTTTTTACCTACCCTTGTTGCTTTATCAAATCGTATTACGCAAGTCTTCAATCCATAAGAAACACTAGGAAACAGATGTATTTTGAAATATCTGTTTAAATTTTTGGAAAGGACAATTGCACATATACTATATAGTATGGGAAGTACACATTAGGGCCAATAATCCACACACTAATGCCCTCATAATGTGATACTCACGTTTTAAAGGGCTTCAGACCATAAAAAGCCCAACATTCACTCAACTGGAATTTGTTATCAAATGAATATGGGCATCAGATTTTTTCAATAAGATCACATTTCAGAGCTCTTAAGATATCTGTATTATAAGGTGATCAGTACTTGTAAGGATTTTATAGTTTTATACCTGCCATATTTTCTAGGAAGAGAAACACTCTTTTTCCTTTTCAGTGGTTGTATCACATTTCATTCACCTATGGCTGCATTGTTGCAACTTTGAGAATGGTGCTTAAAAAGTAATTATAGCTCTGTGCGTGCATGTGTGCCTGAGTGTGTGTGTGTGTGTGTGTGTGTGTGTGTGTGTGTGCGTGTTTGAGAGAGACAGAGAGAGAGTCTTTAATCCACTGGTTCACCTCCCACATGGCCACAGCAGACATGTCTGAGTCAGGACCTCCATTTGTGTCTGTCTACACGGATGAAGGAACTCAAGTACTTGAACCAGCACCTGCCGCTTCATGGGATCATTAGCAGGGAGGCATTAAAAGTAAAGTAATCAGAAAGCATAGTAGCCAGACCTGGAATTGGGACACTGATATGAGATGTTGATGTTAAACACCTGCCCAGGTAGCTGACTTAAGTTAGCCCACTAATAAAAACTTTTTGCTTTTGACTGTTTTAGTGCAGACAGGATATTATAGCTTTACTTCAGAAAGTTAAAAATGTTAAAAAAGTTAAAATTCTGCCCTCACTGTAGCTTATGGCCATGTCTTTCTTTCTCTCTAAGAACTGTTTTAGTTCTTCTTTTCTTGCCCTTTCATGGGATATTAATACAGAATTTATCAGGAGCCTTTAGCACCTTGCTAAATTGACACAGAAATTCTTTCTTTAAAGGGAGAGAAGTTCACACTCGCATGTACAATGATCGTCCTTGCTCTCCTCACCCGAAGAACAGCTCTTGCACACACATCTACAAACACACACACAAACACCGGAGTGTTGAGGGTGTTCCCTTGATTGCATTAACTGTGGATAACAATGCATAACATTAGCACTTCTATCTTGTTTGATAAATGTGATCAGTTTCCATTTGGGGCAACTTGATACTGGGAAATTCTTAAGTCAGAATTTCCCTCTTGGATTCCAAGAGAAGTGAAATGACAAGGTGCTTTTCCAAGGAAACTCCCTGACAAGTCTTGTTGTTTGAAGAAAAGAAGATAGTTGAGGATATGGGAGGAGAGGAGAGAAAGATCTTCTACTTTTCGTTCAGCTGATCATGTTCAATTGTCTGTGATATATTATGTGCTCTTAACTCTTTTTTTAAACAATGAATGGCACAAACAATGTCTTGTAAATCTAGCAATGATTGTAAACCAAAATAAACTCTGACTTATGTAGAGAGCATTCATATTTTTTTTCTGAGATCTTGGTTTGATGTAGGACACTTGATTCTGGTAACCAAAATTTTGTTATTAGTGTAGTCTTGCGAATTTCTTTGGTCAGCTAGAGTAATAACTATTTAGGGGCAATGGGGAGAAACTAAATGTGTTAATATGATAAATCAAATAATAGTTTTACTTATTTGTGTTAGCTGAATCTGTATGTTGCTGATGAGTTTTCATGTGAATTAATATGAGGTTTTGGACTTCACCCCACATACAAACTCATTGATGAGTATTGGTCTTAAACAGACATAAATACATCCTAACAGTGCACTTCTTTTTGATTGTGCATCCTACAATGTACATAACACATAAGGTTGATCAAAATGTAGCCATGGGGCTGGCATTGTGGTGTTATAGGTTAAGCTGCTACCTGTGGTGGCAACATCCAAAATAGGTGAAGATTCATGTCTCAACAGCTCCCTGCTAATGGAATGGGAAAAGAAGTGGAAGACATTCCAAAAGCTTGGGTCCCTGCCACTCATGTAGGAGACTCAAAAGAGGCTCCTGACTTCTGACCCCTGGATTCAACTGGCCAAATTCAAGCCCCAAATGCAGAAATTTGGGGGAGTGAATCAGTAGGTTAATTAGGTACTATCTGTCTATCTATATTTGCATATGCTGTGCTTTTTAAAAAATGTTTTATTTTATTCATTTTGCTTGAAAATCAGAGTTACAAAGGGGGGGAGGGGGGAGGGAAGGAGAGATACACAGAGAGATCTTCCATTCTCTGGTTCAATCCTCAAATTGACACAACAGCCAGAGCAGTGCATGTCCAAAGCTGGGAGCCAGGAGTGTCTTCCAATCCCCCACTAGGGTATTGGCCCAAGAAGGTTGAGGAAGAGAACTGGATAGACATGGGAAAACAGACAGTGACTGTGAATGATAATGGAGTTTCTTTCTCACGTGATGACAATGTTCCAAAAGTCATGGTGGCGATAGCCACATAGTGCAGTGCTCATCCAAAGCGCCCTCAGATTGTTTATTTAAATGAATGGATTGCATAGTAGGTGAATAGGTGAATATACATCATGAATAGTTCTCTTTTTTAAAAGACTTATTCATTCTTATCTTTATTGGAAAGGCAGATATACAGAAAGGAGGAGAGACAGAGAGATACTTCAAGCAAGCAGGTCAGGGAAAGACTGATACATCGGTGACTCAGACTGTAATCTGAGGGATATGCTTACAGTGCCTTCCTTCTTAGAATGACTGATCCTATAGACTTAAAAAGGAGCAGTAGAAAGGACAGCCAGAGGTTGTCCATTGCCACATGGACTGCAACTGCAACGTTTCCTTATATGTGATCAAGGGTGGATGATTGATCAAAGCATTGAGGTAGTGACACTTGTTTTGTTTCACACTTTGTAGGCCTTTTTGACACTATGTACTGACACACTGCTCAAACCTTCCCATATTTCTTGTGTAACGTGCACATGTGTGTAGCCAGTCCCATTTGAATGCACTTGTATCTTCCCGTTTTCACAGGTCCCTATGCCTCCCCACCCCTACTGGCGTGGAACAGTCTCAGCTTCAGTCTCTGCTTCTGATGCCACATGCTTTCTATCATGGTGAGGTTGGCTCTGTTTTCCTGGAAGAGACGGCAGCTCTGTACTCCTCCATCACACTTAATTTTCACCATTGCCAAGATTTTATTTTAGTTTTCATTTCCTGATTTTATTTTTAAAGAAAAAAAAACAGTATCTTGAATCATCTTGAGTATTTTGTAAATGTGGGCCTCATCTCTGTGGCTCATTAACATGATTTTTCAGTTCAACTGCATCTTCTAGTCTCAGCACTGATTTGACGACAGTCTCTTTTCTGTCTAAAATCTGACCCAATAAAAGACATCTTCCCAGCTTTTCCTTCTCTCAAGTGTGAATATAAGATTTATCAGTTATTAAGCTGTTTATTTTTTTTAAAGGTATCTAGCTTTGTGTCACTGTTGATGTCACTATTTGCAAACTGGCTTTGTCATTTCATTGATAGCACTTGAGTGAAGAGCTCCCTGTTAATATATGCAAACTCACAGCTCCCAACAAGCTTTCCAGCTCTGTTAATGAGAGGATTAGCAAGAGCACTGCAATGTATTTAACCTGCGGCACTAGCTCTGTTTCAATAAGACTTCAACAGCCTATTAAATGGAGTGGGGGCTCAATTAACCTACACAAAGGCCACTCTACCCAACGTGGCAGGGAGGACCACATTTAGCATCTGCCTAAGCAGCTTGTTGGAAGCTGGAAATAAAAAGGGTGACATGTTCTTGCCTGGAGCTATGATATAACTGAAATGGTGAGTCTAGTTCATCTGGGCTTACTGAATAGTTGACAGCATTGAAACCCACTACATCTTGCCATATGACAGTTTGAAAAAATCAGAGTGTACTCAATGGTCACTCTACTCCCTAAAGCCTTCATCCAAGGGAGCACTCCATTGTTCTTGGGTCAGTAAGCAGTCATGGCTTATGGATTTGAGGATGGAGGGTGTCAGGGTGTGACTATTTGTGCTTGGAGAGGAGGGGTTATGGGGTACACAACGGTGTTCCAGAAGCGATATTATGTTAGAACAGCATTTCCTCATGTGATGAGAAGTCACAACCCTGTCATCGTCTTCAAAATCATGCTTCACCTAACAGTTAACCAAGGATCTGTCATTGCATTTTGGGAATCAATATACAACCCATCGAACTGGATACTTTTAAATCTTTGCTTGGATCTTGTTAGGAGTATTGATTTATGTACTTATAGGGTTAACTACCTGTCAGAAAAACCACAGTATCTTGATTATGCCAAGATTTTGAATCAAAGAGTGTTTTTTTAAAGCAATAAAAACTTATTTAATAAACAATTCAAATTTACAGTCATTTAGTAAGTGTAAAACGATTTTGTAAATAAAAAACAAAAACTTTATTTTTCTATCCAATCACTTTCTAGGAAAAAAGATATTCATAAACACACATCTGTGAGTAGAATAACAGTAAGGTAGACTGGCTCATAAACCATCACTTATGTTCACCCTCCTTGCATGTAACTCTCTCTAAAAGCGGAAAATAGCACAGAAGCTAAGTGACGCTGACTCTTATCCTCACCACCACAATAAGTCCAGCATGCTCATTTTTGTTCATCATATGTAGTAAACAATACAGATTTTAATGAAGGAATATTCTGATAGAAGCACTTATTTTTTATTGTATGTTAACAACTGCAAAATGGTGTGAACATTTGACCACATTTTGATGTGCTCATTTTTAACAACAAGACAGTCAGCTATATTTGGTATTTTAAAAAGCCTGCACTGAAGTACAGTAAACATTATGCACATCTTACAATGAAGAAAAGTGACTTCGCAGTCCAGAGCGGCCTCATTGTGAAGAGCAGCGTGCTATGGTGTCAGGAAATGTTGGTGTCAGTCACAGCACTGGATTCTGTGTGTCAACATGGAGTTCACTGTTTCCAGATGGGGAATAGAAAAGAAGAATATCCAACTCACGCACTTGGGCAGTTGGGTACCTGACGGGCAGTTGGTCTGGATAATGTCTGAGGAAGCTGCTACAGCGTTAATGATGGACATGTGGAAAGTCTACCTGTTGACCTGTTCCTTCTTATGCTTTTCACATAAAGGATCTCTGGAGACAGTTATTAAACCCCTTTAGGTGTCCCCCAGCCCTTTTCTTTGAAGTGGGATAAAACATCTATTCCCAATCTAATCTTCTTAAGACCCATCCCCTTCAGCACTGATCTGGTCACACCTCTGTTTTCCATATACTTTAAAAATCCATGTAATTTTGAGCTATGAATAATTTGTGACTATTTTCCCATCCGCAGTGGATACATTTCCTCTCAATCAACCACATCATCTTCTGTGAGCAGCACTGTGTGGCATTCCCATTCACCACTCCTGGGTATATTCGTATATTTATCTAGAGATTATCATACCTAGAAGTGAAGATACATTGCAGTATGCATCTCTACTCTCAAATAAAAAAGGACTCCCCATGAAACTGTTAAATATGCCTTGACAATATGATACTAGATTTTCTACTTTTGCCTATACTTGCAAAGCCATGAAGTACTTAAATAGCAGAATATTAAACTTGTATTTGCTACTAAGGGACTGAACTAATGTGACCTGGAGTGGGGTCATGGTGTGAAGGAAAAATAAGGAGAGAGTTTGGGGAAGGAAAGGGCAGAATCCCTACACCTATACAACTATGTCATAGAAAATAATAACAGCATTTAAAAAGCATGAAGGACTGAGAGTAAGATGGCTTCCAAAGAAAAATTAACTTGCATATAAGAGGGCTGCATTCTTATAAGATCTGAATGCTTATTCTGGAGTCTGCTCAAGGCACAGAACTGGCGAAAGCTGGAGACCCCAATTGCATCCCAGATGTGAACATGAGGACTGGTAAAAAAAAAAAAAGCTACTATGCTTATTGCCATTCTGAACAAAACATTGTCTATGCATGGCTTAAAAGGGGCATTCTCTTAATGACATAAAATAATAGTATGTGGAATAATTTGTTATAATATTCATAAGCCATTTGTTACTTATACATTCACTTGTGTTTCCAGACTTAACACTTCCATGAAACTACTGGTTGTTTATAGCTTGATTATGGATTTGCTTGTGTGTTCATAGCACAGACAACTGTATCTCTTACTTACACATCTGAATCACTTCAGAGTTGGGACACATTCCCCAAATCCTTTCCCCTGGATATGTATGTAAATTGGCATCTGTGTCTCTTTCCATTCTTGGTTACACTTTAGGAGTGTTACTGTGTGCCAAGCAAGAAAATGACTGTTTTGTTATATGTTCTGTGGCGTCCAAAGTCAGCTTTCATTTGCTAGCAAGAGCTTTGTTCAATGTTAAGGAATTCAAACTATTGTTGCCTCTGAGACACTTGAATGAGGAAAAGAATGAATCCTGGCAGAGCATTTTTTTTTCATCTGTTGGGCTAGGCACACATTTTTAGGTCATGAAATCAGTTGTATGCAGGAATTGTAGCTATTTTATACTTTATTCTTTCTCTCATGATGAGGAAAGAACAGAAAGAACTATGAAAAAATTGAATTAACTATGTCTGAATATTTGTAATCCTTATTTATGCGAAAAGCAAAGCAACAAAAGGAAAGGGAGAAGAAAGTGACAGAGAAAGGAGATCTTCCATCTGCCAGGTGACTCCAAAAGCAGCAGACACAGCCAAGTTCGACAGAAATCTGAAACTCCATTCTTTTCTTCCATGTGGATGACAAGGGTTCAAGTATTTAGGCAATCTGCTGCAGCTTTCTTAAGCACATTAGCAGCGAGTGGAGTAGAAGCATGCAGTGGAAGACTCAAATTGGTGATCTGATGGTGGATACCCTAGTTTCACAGAGTCTTGACCCACTGCACTGCAATGACAGCCTGATTGTCAATCCATTATTGGGAATCAAGATGTTGAATGCATGTCTCATTTCCAAAGAAGCTTCCTTGCACCTCACTGGCTTATGAAGGTGCTCGCTTGATATTGTATATTGAAGCTTCTGGTTGCATGATAGGACCCAAGTAAAGACAGTGTATATTATAATGATACTGCTTCCCAGGAATAACATTTTGCTGGTTATCCAAAGTGATAACTTACAGTTAATTATTACTTCCACTTAATCTACCCCACAATGAGGTCTTGTGGAGTTTGACTTTTCAAAGGAACCTAGGGATGTCTGAAGCAGTCTCATTATCTTAACTCTAGGTGAGTCAGGAGTAGTTGTGGTAGCTTTCAGCAATAGCCTATGTATGATACTATTCAACACATTTTATCAAGGGCATGTCTTTCTTGTAATTGGAAAAACCTGCATGCTCTAGTACAAACCTATGACTGCTCACCTTTTTGCGATGCATTTCTGTTTTTCTTTGCGTTGCTGATTTTGTTTTATGGCTTTTCACTGAAAGGGATGTATAGTAACTGAGTAGTGGAGACTCTCATATCCATTTATCAGTACACAGTACAGTATACATCTCTACTTTCACGACAAAGATAGACTCCTAATGAGGCTGTTAAATATATTTTTACAATAAGGTACTGGACTTATGACTGTTTATGAAGAACTATACTATTGTAATAATATAGGAGAAATCAATGTGTGGAGAGATGGAGTTTGGGGAGGAGGATAAGGAAAATCCTAGAGCCCGTGGAACTGTGTCATAAAATAATAATGATAACAGAGGAAAACACCTATTTCTTTTTTTTCTTTCATTGTGGCTGGATGTTGTTTTAAAAATTTTCATAGTGATAGAAGAACTACTTAGAAAAAGAAAATGGAGCAATATAGAGTCTAGCTGGATCAGGCAGTTGACTAAATTAAGCTTCCCCCCACCACAGAAACAGCTTATTTAGAAAAGGAATCATCCTCAGAAATAATCTCCTATAAGATTGGCAAAGAGTTTTAAAAGTAATTTTTTATTGATTGGAGTCATTGGCATAGTGGTCCTAGTTTAATTTGGTAGGGCAGTGTAGATTGCCAGTAATGGAAAGAGTGGGCTTCTGTTTTGATTCTGTTAGGCCAAAATACAAATCAGCTGAAAATGATTTCCTGCAATAATCTTCATTGTCACTGGTTGCCAGATACTCTGCAAGACACTGAGGAAATAAAAGCAAATCAAATTCAATAACTAACAAAAAAAGAAGGCGTAGGGAAGGCTGCCCAAACAATTTTAATAAAATATGGGCAATTGCTGCAATATAGAAGATCTACCATCATCTTTCATATGCTTGTCTCAACTACTTGTGATTAAAACTAACATTGCTTCATTCTCTGAATGTATTTCCCATATTACATAGTGATGAGGACCTTCAGATGAAAACTAGAATCAAACCTGATAAGTCCATTACCTCATCCAGAAAGTGATGAAAATATCTTTAAACATGGACTTATGTCAGGTTCAAATGAGAGTAAAGAGTTTATTCCGGTATCTGACACAGAACAGACACCCGAGTATTCAAGTTGTTGCTGAGGATACCTTACTTGTCACTACCCGAGATGCTAATATACTCCAGAAAGAGATATTTCCCTATTACGTTGTGGTGAGGGTTTGGCTGTCTGGTTCACCTGGTTCTTGCCCATTCTTCTCTCATGCTCACCGTGGCTCTAAGACATTTCCCCTCACAGATGGCTTCAGAAAACATGTGATTTATGGGAAATCAAGGAATCTGGAAGTTTGGGGGAGGGTTGATAAGGAGGTAGATGAGAACATTTTGCTGACTGAGACATTCAAGACACCAATGATACACATGAGGGGAGTTTGGAAATATATGTGGGGATGATCAACGGATTTGCTTCAGATCAAGGTCAAAGCAAGAGTCCTTTTTTGTGTTTATCAGGGTGCTTGAAAGGAAAGTAATGAACCAACACTTTTGGAAGTACGAAGCCCAGCATAGGGAGAGAAATGAGAGAAGTCATAGTGGAGAACAATGCACAAGTGAAAGAGTGTGAGCAAAGCTCCAACAATGAGAGGCCATCACGTGGTCAGTTTGGTTTGTAGCTGTAAAAGAAGATGGGTTTGCAGCCCAACGTGTCATGAGCAATTTGAAAGCCAATTTTAGTTCTGTAGATTGTAGTAACAAGTGCAACTAAGCTGTAGAGCCCTGTGGCTTTATGGGATTGTACTACCTGTATGCAGTCAGGTTAGGATTCTGCCATTGTCCACGCCCATAGTGGTGGGATTATGACTATTTATGAAGAACTACACAATTGTAATATTATAGAGAAATTCAGAGGCGGTGGAGGGGTTTTGGGGAGGAAGTAATGAAAATCCTAGAGCCTATGGAACTGTCTCATAATAATAACAATAATAACAATAATAATGAAAAAGAATAATAAAAGAGTAAATTTAAAATGAGAAGGTGTTACTACCTTATAAATAAATGCACAAAGTCCAATTTTGATAACAATAAAGAATTCACTGCATCTATTTTCTGCCATTGCTCATTTCATTTTCTGTTTATTGCTGACTAAAATTAAGTTGAGCAGGATGTGTAACAAGCGATGTGTTTAGGGTGTCAGGGATGCTGGGTGCAGCTTTGAAAAAAGGGAAGCAAGAGGGATGCGGTATTTCTGATATGCAATGGTGCTATTGCTGATGAATTTTAAAAGAGCTCTTTACCTTAATTTGGGGGAACAATTGTGGCCAACTGATTCACATCTTCCTCTAAATGCAAGTGAAATCAGAACTTGCTTGCTTTTGGAAATGTTTAGTGGGCACTGGATTTTGGAATAAAGATGCAAGTGTGCTGCCGTACGTGTGTTCCTAGGTCCATTGCCTCCTGTTCATTTGGGACGGAGCTGACCATCTGCTTGGAGCTTTTTAAATGTGTTTAAGTAGTCTGAGATGGTTTTTGTTGCTGTGGGTCTTTGTGTTGAGGTGTATTATTATTCCAAATTGTTGGAAGCCAGTCTTGCAGGAGGTACGGTTTAGAATTCCTGATGGTGTGTGAGTTTTTATCCCCAAGGTTTGTGTCTAGGATGAATCGATTTGCTGGCCAGAAAGGAGGCTGAATTCCGACGTCAGGTTCAAGGCTGCTGATACAAGGGTGTTTGATTTAGCAGCCTGCCCCTAGCACCTCATCTGCATACTGATAAAGCCTTCTTCCCTCCCAGCCCATGCTTGGCACTGGGCAGTTGCTAACGCAAGCTGTTGGGGTAACAAAGCAGAACTCAATCTAGCTTTCACCTGAATGGGAGTTGAACCAAAAAGAAAGGTCCTTCACCTTCATTATGGTCTATTCTCTTTGTCTTTGTAGTTGGGTTGGCAACCAACTCTAGGCATATTTCACAGACTTCCACCACCTTTGAGATAGAAAGACGCTCAGATGCCCTGATTAAGCATGTCTTGCCCATACTTTCTGTGACAGTATATTAGTTGTGCATTCTCTCAATGACGGTGTATTAGGGCTGCAAAGCAAAGCTCTATGGGCAGAGTGTCTTACAGAACAGAAATCGGCTTGCTCTTGATTCTGGGGGCTGGGAATCTGAGATGAAGGTGTCAGCAGAGTGGGTGCCTTCTAACGACCTCTATTTTTGGCTTACAGATGTCATCATCTTCCTTTTGTGTCCACACAAGATCTTTTTGTGTTTGAATGTCAGTGCCTGATATCTTACAGCATAAATATCAATCATATTGGATAATGATCCATCGCTTTTTCTTAATAACCTCTGTAAAGCCCCACCTTCAAATAGCCAAATTTCAAAGAACCAGGGATCTTCCGAGTCTCACTTGATCCTGAGATTCAATCCCAAATAGTAAATCTGACAATTTGACATCTTCTCTCTCTCTTTTTTTTTTTTTGAGAAATATTCTAAGCAAAATGTATTATCTTATGGGTGAGAACCACACATGTCCTAGGAAATCAGTTTTCAATGGCAAAAGTGGAGATTTTCTCCCAGTCTGATATTTCAATATGAGTCCTTGATTTCAGGGCTTTGAAAAAAAAATACTTAATTGAGTTCAAATGAATCTTAGGTGAGCTGAATATGCTGGGAAAAGGCTGGGCAGGCTGGGAAGTGATTTGTAAGAATGTATTAGTTATTATTTGACGATAATGGCTAAGTTCTATTAATGGAACCAGTGAGTAAAGCCTAGCAAAAATCTATCAACTTGGTCAAGAATATTTGGAGAATAGGATTTGTTTAACTCTCACTGCCTGGATAGGTGAAATATAATCTTAAGGTGAGACCCTAATAAAGCTCAAGGGAAAATATCAAGTAAAATTATTTCTTTGTGATTGTACACTTTTCTCATAATAACTGGGAAAAGGAGTCATTTGTTCTGTTTTCAAACTACTTTGATGAAGCTGTGAGACAGTATCTACTGGCATCTGAATTTACAATAATAATATATTTCTGCTAAGAATGCTTTAGATTAGAAAAGTACAAAAGAACATTTCTATCTCTGGGTATAAAAGTAATTTAATCTGAAGAATTAGTAAAGAATAACTCAAATATTAATAATATTACATGTGGCACTCGAAAGAAATGAAGCGTGTGCTAAAACAACTTCTCATTTCAATACAATTGACAGACTATGGCCTTTGTTTTTAGTTTTTACAGTTTTTTAATGTGCATTGTTATTACAGTTAAAAAGGAGATACAGAAATGAAAAGAGTTGTAATAAATTGGAGAGGGATAGTCCAATATGCAACTAGGTTGAATGACACAACAGCAGTGAAAAAAATGTTATTTGTATCATTTATTCATTTATTCATTCATCATAGATACTATTTTAAGATTGTTGCTATGAACAAGATCACCAAATAGTCTTTGTGTTCAAGAAGCTGACATTTGCAATGGATGTATTATTTGGGTGAACAAGAAAATCACTAAGAGAAACTATTTTTCGGAAAGCCAAGTTGGTGACACTTTTTAAAACGGAAAATTCATATTAAAAAATAACAGAAGCTTTCAACTTCTTAAGCTTTGAAAGCTGCTCCTGCTTAAATACACTAGACATAAGAAAAATCTTGATTGATGAAAGATCAAAACATTTACTTCAACTTAAATTAAAGGTATCTGTGGAGCTATGGCATAGTGAGTTCAGTTTCCGTATGCAATGCCATCATTACACAGGGGTGCCACTTCAAATCCAGGCTGCCTCACTTGCTATCTAGCTCCCTAATAATGGCCTGGGAAAGCAACAGAAGATGGTTAGGTGCCTGGGCACCTGCTACTCTGGTGGGAGATCCAGAAGGAACTTGTGTCTTTGGCTTGACTTGGTCCTAGGTGTTGCAGCCATCTGGAGAGTAACCAGCAGATGGAAGATCTCTTTCTATGATCTCTCCTTCTCTCTGCAACTCCACCTTCCAAATAAACAATCCTTTGGGAAAATAGAATCTGCATCTTGGTGATGAAATGAAAGCAAGGATTTTGCCTATGAAATTCTTTGCAACTCTTTTTTTATGACTAAATATTACAACGCAGAGGACACTCCACTCACAGTTCAGGCTGTGTGAGACTCTGAAATAACACACACCTGTGGTTAGGAATCTGAAGTAATTCCTTGAGAAATATCATGTTCTGTAATCCTTGATCTGTTAGGGTTACTGTGCTTTGTTTAAGTCAGATGTTAACTACTCTATGTTTTAGAAAATCATACATATAGTACAATTACCTTCTCTCTGTCCATCCATTCATCTATTTATCTAATGCCTTACCTAGTGTCTGCCCTGTCATAGGCCTTCCTCAAGTGCTTGTTGAATGAATAAACAGTTCCTCCCAATTCCAGTGTATCTACTGTGAGCTATTTCTAATCTGCAGATGCAATGGTCCATTAGCACCTGAAGACCATTCAGAACCATCGGCTGGTACAGGATTGTTCACTGACTTTCAGGAAGAATTTGCATCCATTGCCACAGTGGCAACAAAAGAAGGATGAGTAAATTTTTGTAGAAAATAACTTACGTGACAGACAATTTTCCAAATGTGTGGAAGAGTTATTTTTAAAAAAAAATTAAGCAGGGGCTGGTGCAATGGTTCGAGTGGCTAAGCCTCCACCTGCAAGCACCAACTTCCTAAATGTGTATTAGTTCACGTCCTATTGAGCTCCACTTCTATTGAGCTCTCTGCTTGTGGCTTATGAAAGTAACAGAGGATGCCCCAAAGCCTTGGGACCCTGCACTCATATGGGAGACCTGGAAGAAGCTCTTGGCTCCTGGCTTTGAATCAGCTCAGTTCCAGCCATTTTGGCCACTTAGGAAGTAAACCTCCCTTCCCTCTCTGAAACTGCATTTCCAATAAAAATAAATATGTCTTTAAAAGAAAAAAATGAGCTTAATGATAGCAGTTTTACTGTAGACGAACCTTACAGACAGTATAGAACTTGATATACCTGAGAATTTAGTATTGGGTCTGAAAGTTGCCACTGGCTGAGGGGAAAATATCAACAACTGGATTCATTATATATTCTTCCAGAGACTTGCAGAAATCAACTCTAATGGCTTTTTAAGGGAATTTAATCAACAATGCCAAGTGCTCCTCAAAGAATTTCTCAGCCCTTCATTGGAAGTGGAATATCTTTTGTCGGAGAAGCTGTTGGAAAAAGGAAAGAGGTAAGTGGTGGAGACAGGCTTTTGCTAAGAATATAGAAGAATTGAAACGTGTTTCGTCACACTGAGAAAGCCTAGCAAACTCTGTATGCATTACTTCAATTAGCGTGTTTTAGTGTTTTATGGTTTTCCAATCATTGTCCCTCAGAGATTTTAAATTGACCCTCAAATCTACCGTAAGAATAGAATGCAGTTAACATAGTTGGCTGAGGTCTATGGGATAATCCAGAAATTCATTTAAAATATAAGTTCATGCATACTTTTCCTTATTAAGTATAGCTCTGTGATTGCCTCAATGTGGAAAGCAATGCTTTACATTAATTACCATGCAATAAATGTATCAACCAAACAAAGTCTACGTGCCACCACCACTCCCTTATTTAGGGAGAGATCTCTGTTATCCACTCAGTCTTTGCAGTGAAATCAGAAGAGAAGCTTGGAAAAGTACAGGATTTAGTCATTGAGTCATTGAGGAATCTATTGGGAAATTATTTGGGAGCACTTGTCCCCTCTTCCTTAGCTTGGTGAGGACATAAAACAAGCATCTAGCCATTGCTATGATCAGCAGTGGTCAAGATGGGCTGTGTACGTATGCAGGTGCACTGAATAAACATCCATGCAACCACTGTCTTGCTTTTAAGAGTTTACAATATTGTCAGATGCTCAGGTGAAAAGCAAAATACTACTGAAAAAAAACCAACAATGGTTAAGTATCAATAAGGAGGGTAAATATCATCTCAGGACTCCAGACAAGGCTCAAGGAAGAGGTGTGTCACTAAAAGCAGTAGAGTAGAATTTGTTTGGGAAAAAAAGAGGATGCCATATCTCCTGTTCTTGAGGCATCATTTTACTGTATTCTGAGGGAGAACTCTCACCTGTTGATTCACTTCTCAAATGACTGACATCCACCAGGTTGAGACAGGTCAAGACCAGGAACACACTGACGTCAGAGACCCGAGCACTTATGCAGTCACCTGATGCATTGCAAAGACTCAGCTGCCTGAGAATCCACCTGCTACCTCCCAGGACACCAACTAGCAGGAGGCTAGGATCAGGGCCAGAGCTGGGACCTGAACCCAGGGAGTCCAGTATGCGATGCTTATATCCTAACCGTTACACCAAGTGTCTACCATGTGTACCCTTCCCCGATGTAGTAATGTTGTTCCTTTCCAATCTCCTGCCAATCTTTAAGTTTTTCAAAACATTCACACAATTTCCTCTAGTCTTTCTCATTCTTAAAAGTACCTCAAGGGCTTGGCGCACATGCATCGGGATCCCATATGGGCACTGGTTCAAGTCCCAGTGGCCCTGCTTCCCATCCAGCTCCCTGCTTGTGGCCTGGGAAAGCAGTCGAGGATGGTCCAAAACCTTGGGACCCTGTACCGGCATGGGAGACCCAGAGGAGGCTCCTGGCTTCTGGCTTTGGGTCAGTGCAGCTCCAGCCATTGAGGCCACTTGGGGAGTGAATCAGTGGATGGAAGATCTTCCTCTCTGTCTCTCTTTCTCTATGTATATCTGTCTCTCCAATAAAAATAATACTTAAAAAATTTTTTAAATAAGTATCTCAAGAAGAAAGAAGTCATAAAACTGAAGTGCTTACAAACCTTTCTTTCCTGTCAAACTCAGTGCATACAACTTCCTGTATACCCCTGTGCATGGGGGTGTGTGTGCACCATACCTTGATTGAAGCAATGTTAAGTTATATTTGTTAAGCACCTTCAAAATGCTAGGTAAGATAGCCAACAGTGAAGAACTGATTCCTGCTTTTAGAAGGAGATATGAGGAAGACATAGGGGAAGCCCTGAGAGAGAAGACGTCAAAACAAATAAATGGGCATATTTTTCAACATCTCATATTTCTCTTTTGCTGTCCATCTGCTTAGACTAAGACTGCACTCACAGAAAGAGCATGAAGAGAGCCAGGCTGAGAACACAATCCTGTATCTTTAAGATTCAGACCTTCCTGAAACAACTTTCCCCAAATGCTAGGCTGAGCAACACGGTCTGGAATCAACGTACACTGTGCAATGGCTCTTTCTGTTTGGCAAGTCTTACTAACAGCTGAGGAGCAGTTGTTGGGTTGCTTGTTAGCCATAGCAATTAAAGAACAATCACTTTAAAATAGTATATGGACCAGTTGGAAGCACGACGATGTTCCATGTTGGGTACAAAGTTGCCTGGACTTGCTGTGCCTGGTGTTGATAAGGTAGCAGATGGTCTAATAGACTCCATCATTGAGCAGCTAAATTGGTAGGGTCTTAGTTTAATAATCTTGTGTTCTAATGATTTAGGCGAGTGATGAAAGGCAAGGCAATTACTTGTACTTGTAATAATGCCCAATTGGCCTGGTTGGAAGGGACACGCGTCCATACATGGTGTGATGTAATTAACTCCTGTTCCCCAGAAACATGGTTAGGGAAGCTACCTTGATAATACACATCTCACCTTGATGCTAAAATTTAACAGCATTTTCCAAGTGGAAAATGGCTCTTAATTCTTCAAAGCGCTGGAGGAGAGAAAAATCTTCTAGTCTTAGATTGGGGTAGTTTTCTATGTTTCCAGAGCATGCTTTGTAAGTGTTATATCTTTGGATTAAACATATGCTGCAGAGAAACAAAAAGGATCGCTCTGTTAGGAACCATTTACAACTAGGAGAGTCACTCAGAGGCCTGCCTGAAGTACAGAAAAAAATCTGGAAAAATGGAAACTTAGGTATCTTGAGTCCTGGGCCTGAGACCTTTCCACTCTGATACAGTGGCCAAACTTACTTTGTTCATTACTTTCTCCTTCTCCCTGCGAGACTTCTCCTCGGAGCTTTAAATATGCTGTAAAACCTACATGATTCATGGACTAAAATAGTATTTTCTGCTGTTTATCTTAAAACTTTATTTGAGGTAAGTGGGGTGGCGTGAATGCTCATTAGTTCCATTTTGATAGTGTCCCAAATACAAGATAATTTATAAACAATGGATTGCCAATAACTGCATATCTTAAAAATTGCCTTTTTAAAGTTTAATTTGCAAGATGAATGAGTCACAAACAATTAAATGTTTCCATAATAATGAAAATGTGAAAGCCAAAATTAAATATGCAAGGTCAAAAAAATCAATCAGTTATTAAACTTAAGAAAATATACATAAGATCTATATGCTACTGGTTGCCATCACTATGCCACAGTGAGTTACACTGCTGCTTGGGATCCCCAAACCCTGCATCAGCGTGCAGGTCCAAACCACAGCTTCCTGCTCTGCACCTTGAAGATGGCAGAATGGCCCAAGTGTCTGGAACCTTGTCTGTCTTGGCCAATATCAGTCTGTTGTGAACATTTGGAGAGTGCATCCATGCCTGGAAGGTCTCCTCTCTCTCTCTCTCTCTCTCTCTCTCTTTCTTTCTCTTGAACAAACAATTAAATCTTTGAAAAAAAATCTGTATTCTGAAAATCACAGTATTCTGAAGAAAAAGTTCAATGACCTAAATAAGTAAGGGAAATTAACACTATTAATAACTGGAAGACCCAACATATTAGAAATAGCACTTTTTCCCAAATTGACACATAGTTTTAATACAATCCCTATTAAAAACAAAAAAAAATACTTTTGGGGGGGATAGATACAGATAATCTTTTGAAATGAGTTATTTAGTTATTTGAAAGTGAGAGTTACAGAGACAGGGAGGCACAGAAAGGGAAAATCTTCTCTCCGCTGGTTTACTCCCCAGATGGCTGTAACTTCCAGAGCTGGGCCAATCCAAATCCAGGAGCTGGGAGTCAGGAGCCTCCTCTAGGTCTCTCACAGGGGTGGCAGGGGCTCAAGCACTTGGGACATCCTCTGATGCTCTTCCCAGGCCGTGACCTTGAAGCTGGATCAGAAGTAGAACAGCCAGGACACAAATAGGTACTGCATTGGATGTTGGTGTCACAGGAGTCAATTGTGCTCACTATACTGCAATGTTGGCCCCTAATCTTGTTTTTCAATTAATTAAAAATATCAGACTTCACGGAGCTCATAGATAAAAAAAAAAACCTAATATAGTGATGCTTTCCACACTCCTTTCTTTTTTCTTTCATTTTTTATGATAACATTTTAATTTGTTTTATAATCACAGGCTTTATCTTTTACTCCGTAGAGAGTCCAACAAGTAAAAAGTACAAAGACCAATGGTCCACAGGAATATGGACAAAGGATATAAAGAATAAACAAATCCCAAGATATTAATTTCAAATCAAGGTGGAGTTTCCTGTTCTCTATATAAGCTACTTCAAGACAGGAAAACATGTGATACTTGTATTTTTGTGTCTGGCTAACTTCACTAAGCATAATGATCTCCAATTACATATATTTTGTTGCAGAATGCAAGATTTTATGCTTTTTATGGCTGAGTAGTATTTTGTAGTACATTTCTGTTTATAACACATTTTCTTTATCCAGTCATCAATTGATAAGCATCTGGGTAGATTCCGTATCTTATACGCTGTAAATTGAGTGGCCATTAACATAGGGTATAACTAACTCTTTCATGTGTTGAGTTTATTTCCTTTGAGCGTACACCCAGGTAGGAGATGACTGGGTCTTATGATAGATCTGTTTTTAGATTTCTGTGCATCCCTACACTGTCCTCCATAATGGTTGTACCTATTTTCATTCCTATTAACAGTAGATTAGGGTACCTTGTCCTCCATATCCTCATAAACATTTGTTACCTGTTGATTTCTGGATGATAGTCATTCTAACTGGGGTGAGGTGAAACCTCAGTATGGTCTTTATTTGCGTTTCCCTGATGGCTAGTGATCCTGACCGTATTTTATGGGTCTGTTGGCTGTTTGTATTTCACTTTTTGAAAGTCTGTCCCTGTCTTTTCCCTGTAGGTATAGATAATGCTAATCTAAAATTTATATAAGAGATAAACGTTTGTAGAATAACTTAAAAACCTTGACAAAGTAGGAGGAGTCTGGCTGTCCAATATCAAGGCTAACTGTATGATTGCAACAATCAAGACTGCATGGTACTAGCAGAATAAGACACCTGGATAAATACAGCAAAATATAAAATCCAGGAAGAGAGTAAAATCCATACCAATATGCTGATTAGTGACAAAGGCACAAGAGCAATGTCGTGGCAGGTTAGCCTTTGCTGCTAGCGATGTTGAAGCAGGGAGAGATCAAAGGCAAAAATAAATCAGTAGGTAAAGATGAAAACTTGTGCCTAAACATCCTACCTTTTAAGAATTTAACTCAAACTACTTAATGAAGCTAAATATAAATCTGTAACATTTTGGGCAATAAAACAGAAGGAAATCTATCCTTAGTCCCTAGGGCCGGGAAGTTTCTTAGGCTTGACACCAAATGCGTGATCCAAAGAAGGGAAAATTCCTAAAACATGCCTCATCAAAATCATAACCTTTTTCTCAGGAAAAGAGCCTGGGGAGGGTCCAGAGTATGGGAGAATGTACTTGAAAGCTGTGAATCTGAAAAAGCCTCAAAAGTTCAAAAAGTAAGTTACTTTCAAACCTTAGCAATGACAAGCAATCCAATTAGAATAGAAGTAAAAATACACAAAGAAACAATTCCCTGAAGGTGGCAAGCTAGTCACTTTTTACCCACTCATCTCACCAGTTTACAGTAAAGATAAAAGAATATTTTTTTTTCTGCCCTGGGACCTATAACGTAATCTGAGTCCTGTCACTACCTAATAATTGGATATTAGTCAAATTTGTTAGCCTTGCTTTCCTTGTTTAAAGATTTTCTAAAGACCCCTTTTTATTTCGCAATCGTTTATGCTACCTACCATCTGATAGTCTACAGCAATATAATAGAATCATGAGATTCGAGAGCAGGTTGTGAAACTTAAAGCCAAATTTCTGACAATCCAAAGAATCATTGGCTACAATCTCAACGCTGTCTCCTCCCGCGTCCTGCTTTCCAGTTGGACCTATCAAAGCATATGTCACATTGTAGGAGGCTAGACAGCAAGAGCAGATGTGAGTGTCATTTTTTTCTGCCATGTACTGACATACACCTAGGCAGATGTTAGCTCTCGGCTTCTTTTGCTTTTTGTTTTTAGGATCTTGGCTTCAAGTTCTTATGACACCTTTGTTTATTTAGAGGCACACTGCATTATTTTTCAACCCAGAAAAGCCCTCTGGGTAAAAACTATTTTTAAGTGTAAAAACATCGTCAACTCTGGCTTTCTTTAACCTAACCAAATTAAAAAAAAAAAAAACTCAAGCAAAAGAAACATTTGCTTTAAAGTTGAAAAAGAAAATTTTACTCAGAATTTCCTTACAGGTGCACAGATGCTTTCACTCTGTTCCTACCCCATATAGCAAGAAAATAAATGCTGGTGTGTTTGTAAAGCTGTATAATTTCAGGACCATTGGTAAGAAACCAAAAAACCTTGAGTAGGGACAGTGACAACTGTCTCTTTGATTGCTAGGAAATTATATGGAATTAAGTTTGATAGATTCTTGAGAACTCCATGACAGAGAGAGTTTTTTGGTTTTCTCGTGCGGCAGCTGGCACAGAGCAGTCAGGCTTGTTTATTCTGCATGTTCACTTGTCAAGGTATGACTTGTTAGTACTGCTCTGAACTCACATATTGGCAGCAAAATTCTCAAGGATCTGGCTGGGGAGGTACACAGATTCAAAAGGCTTAGGGCTAAAAGATAGTTCTGGAAAGAGTTGGTTGGGGGACACTGGCTGAAAGTGCTGGGCTACTGGTGGAGGATCCATGTAGAAAATCTCTAAACTCGTGCAGGAGACACATTCAGCTGCACACTCGTCTTTTACACCCACCTCAGTTCTGAGACTCTCAGGAGTATACGTAATACGCAGCCCAAGACGTGGCAAAACCCCAGGACAGCACTTTTTACACTTTCTGGACAACAGAAAACTGAGTGGATGAACAGCTGAAACAAATGAAGAACTGGAAATCATAATTCTGGTTCTCTGGCCTATTATAAATTAGAATGAAAAATTTGTAAGCGGCATGTGGTTGAAAGATTCAGAAGCAATGGCAGGAAAGAGAAGGAGGGAGAGAGAGCGTGTGCTCTCTCTGTGGGAAGGACCCGGGCCATCCTCCGCTGCTTTCCCAGTCCGTAAACAGGGCAGTGGATAGTAAGTGGAGCAACCAAGACATGAACTAGGGCTCATATGGGACACCAGCATTTGGAAATGGTGGGTGAGCATGATGAACCAGCATGTCGGCCCCTTTCTTCTTCCATATTTCAAATAAATTAAAAAACAAAATAGTAAAAGAAGGGGCTTAAAAATAGAAAGTTGACTTTAATAATAAATAAAATCGATATTATATCATGAGCATTCTTGGGGTTTATTCATTATTGCAATGTTGACATCTTAACACTGGTAACTCAATATATTAACAGACAAAAATGAGTATTCTTTAGCAAAATCAAGTACACATTTGTAGTACTCTAAGTGAAACAAAAAAAGAGGAAAGAAAATATAAAATAGGCCCTGGCACAATACACTAGTGGCTAAACCCTGGCTAGCAAGCTGTTCCAACAGCCCATCGTAATGGAATTTATCTGCTCTCTGAGTAGTTCTTCAGTTTAATCAATTTTCATACTTCTGTGTGGGGTTCACATAACGGCATATCTGGTGAGAAACAAGCAAACAAAATGATTGAGGTAGCAGTTGTGTGCAGGAGATGGAAAACAAAGAGTTTTTAAAAACAAAACTAATGATGGGAATCAAACAGACCCAAGGAGCAACACCTCTGTCATCAGGACACCTCACGTCAACTGTTCAGTGCCATCTGGCAGACAAAGTTGTGAATTGGAAATAAGTAATAATTTCCAGTCCTTTCTCTCCCTCATAAAAACAACCCCATGCATCTTCATTCTATAGGAGTTCCTAGCCTCAAAGATTAACAAAGCAGGAAAGGAAATCAAAGACACTTTAGGATACATTCCAGCTGTTCGATGGGTTTGTGCTACATAAACACATTAGAAAAAGCAGGGCTACAAAAGCCCATCCTGCTGACATCAAAGATGGTCCTTTTAGTCACCACAGCTTCTCCTCAACCACCGATGCTTATTCCTGAGGTACCACCAGCCACTCACATGGGTTAAATTATCTCTCCAATGTAGACATGGTCATCTGACTCACTGCAATGGCATTCTGGTGCTCTTTCTGTGTGTGCCTCTGAATCCATAACTTAGAAGTAAATGAGATTCCCAGATAATTATTATTTGGCCAAACTGAGTGGAACTTGGGCCTTGGAAAGCTGATAGGTCCAAGCACCCTGAGTCCCCATTGGGCTGGGAACCCAGAAGGAAGGGTTCCACCCCACGCACAGGTGAATGAGGGCAGCGGTGATCACCTGAGACACCCGCATTTCCTGTCCAAGTGCCAGTTTGTGTCTCCACTACTCCCAGTCACATTCCTAGCATTGCACTTGCACTGACAGCTGGTCATGGCCTAGTACTGCAGTCTTTTCTACCCAAATTGGAGGCCGGGGTGGACTTCCAGGCTTCTGGTTTCATTGTGGAGCAGCTCTGATGGTTGAGGCATTTGGGAAGTGAGCTAGTGGACAGATCTCGTTCTATCTTTCACTGGTTTTCCTTCTGCGTCACTCTGCTTTTTAAGTACATAAATACAGTAAATTTTTTAAAATAAAGTGAAGGAAGAGAAACCATTCCCAATTCATTTTCTTTCTGTGGCTGTGAGAAGGAAATAATTCATTAACAATCCCAGCCAGATCAAACTCTGTCTTCATTATTGATCCTGCTGTTAAACAGCCCATTGTGTCTGCCTGGTCTCAGTCAATATTCTCCTTTCCAAGTCCAAGATGTATTTCCAGGTCTTTGTGTCTTTCCATTGATTGCTCTCTCTTTGGGGATATTTAGAGAAAAAGAAAACAAAATCCAGCAATATAAGGGAAAATTTTTTAAAAAGAATGATGACAACAGTGCCAGTCAAAGATGGAAGGCAAGGGAAGAGGGGAAAACGGTTCATAGGAACATAAGTCAAGCTTTATCTTGCACAGACCTCACTGCCATGCTTATTCATTGTACTCCCCTGTTAACTCTATCACTGTTGGATTTATTTGGAGTGGTGAGGTACTTTCTCATTTTTTTGTGGCGACGAGGAAACACCATCCACCTACAAGGGAGAGGTCACACTATGATAGTCAATAGTTTCTCTTGGCAGTCAGCATACCTCATAAAAGATTGGGTTCTTAAAGATGTGCAGAATTCATATTAAAACAAATGACTTCCAGGTTGACCACTTTCTTTGAGAATAAGCATTTTTCTTCCTCAGTGTTCCCCGTTGAAGGCCACCCATCTCCCCTGCTCTTCAGTCTGTTATTATTTAGACTGGCTGCATGTTAACAGCCTGTGCTGTGGTCTTCTTTTCCTGTGGGAAAAGGACTGGGATGCAACTTGCCTTGGATGCTTCAAAACTCGGTTGATTAAAAGGCAATTGGATCCTATGTTGCATTTGGTGCTACAGCACATGTTAAAATACATTGTACTAAAAGAGCTATTTTAGAAGCCACCTGGGCATGGAAGAGGGATGCCACTTGGGGAGTGGGGGATGGCATCAGGGATGGCATCTGGGCCAGGCACATGATTACCAAGAACAGGCAGCTCATTTAAGAGCCTCCCCAAGGCAGTTGTGGAAATAGCCCAAGTCCTTTTCCATTGAGAACTCCTATTTTTTTGTTTTTTTTTAGAACGCTGAGCAGGTGCTGTGGGGTGTGATGGCAGAGATGCCAACAGCATTAGCATAAAGATACCAGATTATTTGTCTCCAGGCTTTCTCCTTTCTCTCTCTCTCAGATAAAGGCACAACTAGAGATACTACTCTTGGCATTTGTTTTGCTGCAAATTCTGGGACTTTATTGCCACTTTTCTGAAGACCACGGAGTAGACTTGTAAATGAAAAAAAGAACTACGGCAGAAGTGCACAATTTTACTGAATTAAGGAATATAAATTTGAAACAGAGAATGAGGAAAGAGTGGGAAGAAGAACATGACAAGTTGTTTTACTCAAACACAATCTTGAAAAGTATCTATCACCCTCTGTCTCTTTAGTTTCACTCTTTATATTAAGCAAGTGAGATATTATAAAGACCTCAAGCTGGAAAAAAAATGTTTTTCTTTCAGGAATTCATGGGAAGTGCCACTTTCTCAGCCTCTGGGGTGTGATCTTGTCTACATTTCGTAAATCTTTTGGCAAAAAGAAAAATTACATCCGTGTCATTCTGCCTGTAGTCTGAACACAAAGATCAATTTGCACAGAGAAGTTGGACAAAACTGTTCCCAGGTCAACCAGCTCAATATGACTAAAGATCTCGTGAGGGTTTTGAAGAACAGGGTCTTGGGGGTGATTGCTTAATGTGTGAATGCAGCTAGAGGGAATGGTCAGCTTTAAGAACAGAGGGACAAGAAGTGACCTAGTTGGAACAAAACACTGGAGAATTGCAGTGGAGTAGTTGCATCTTGCTTATCCTTGCACATTCAAGCCTATCAAGTCTGGGTCTTTAAGTGGATTTGGAAGAAGACTATGTATTGAAAATACCAGTCATTCCTCCATAGCAAACCCCATTGCATGAAACAGCAGCCCAGCAGTCTCTGCAATACTAACCGTTCTTTTCTTTGTCCACCATGGAATCCTAACAGGTTCAAGTTCATTCAATCAGAATTCATCCGTCAGGAAATATGATAGGGAACACTGGAAAAACTGACAAAGCTTCTAGAATCAGAAAATGAGATATGAGATATGCAAGATGTAGTCAAGGTTATGAAGCAGACAGAAAATTCTAGTCATGAGGAGGATATAAATACAAGAAGAAGAAGCTAAATACAAGAAGAACAACTACAAAAACACCCAGGTTCTCAGGTGGGGAGGGAGAAAGTGCCAACACAGAGAGCAAAGGCCGACTAGCAGATACAGCGAGATCCACGAGATAGTGGTCCTGACTCCAAGAATGCTTTTAGTGTCTGAAGATGGTCCACTGTACTTCATTCTACATGGACGTTTGCAAACAATCTCCCTGCCTTTTTTTGAAGCTGACCTAAATCGATCTCTTGCCTTACCAACTTAAACAGCCCCAAATGTATTAGGTAATTTTCCTGGTCACTCAGGGAACGAAGACCCCAATGTAGGCAGTGGTGAAGAACCTGAGAAATTAGTGGGCAATATTATGAGCTGACTTTGATGTCTGGTTTTTTTTTCAATCTGACCTCCAGAAGGAAAACAAAAATAATCCTAACCTTAGTGCCAACCTTTTCTCTGACTTCTATGATACTTTCTCTTACCCTTTCCATTTTAGCTGAAAAAAAAAAGAATTGTAAATATAATTGTTTTAAAAATCATCCAGGACAAAAGTAAGAACTAAATCTCCCATCTCAAACTCTTGGTTGCTTAAGCAGTCTCCTGCCTGGAGGTTACGCTGCTATTTCGTTCATTGTAATCACCCATAGAAATTGTATGAATGTTCTATTGTATGAACATACTGATATAATCACCCATAGAAATTGTATGAATGTTCTACCATATGAACATACTGATAGAGGTGATCCTTGTTCAGGAACGATGGGCTATGTTTTGGGGAAATTTGTGTGTATCTGAAGGTTTTATTTGCAAAAGGGAAAATACTGAGTGTGGTATCTTTCACAGTCAATAGATGAAGCTAAATTCTTAACCTTCGAAGTGGGGTTTATAGCATCCCAGTCCTGTTCAGGGTGTTAGCACATGCGTGGGTAGGACATGCTATTTGCTCGGGTTAATTTGTATTTCTTTAATTTAAAAACGAGGGTGAATGACTCTATATTTCCTTTCAATGATTCCTTTTCCTTTTGCTCACTTTTAAAATTTTTTTCATCCAATTAAGTTTAAAATATTTGCATAATTTCAGTGATTTTATAAACATTTAAATATAAAACATGACAGCTTTTCATACCAATAATTTCCACCCAAATGAGGTACCTTATCTTCATTCATGCTTGGTAACAACAATGAGACCACGTTAATGAAGAAAATTCTTCATAAACATAAGTAATTATCTTCAAGCAAATAAGATATCTATCTTAGGTGACCAATTAAGAGTGCTTGATCAACATCATTAAAACATTGCAACTTCCACATTGTTATACTTCAAACACTTTAATTCTTCTCCAAGTGTGATTCCCACCCAGACGCATGGCCATTAGCTTGAAGCCTGTTAGACATATAATCGTGGAACTTCCTCAAACCCGCCTGTTTCCGAATCTGGATTTTAACCAGAACCCCACTGCATTTGGAGCACACTGAGGAGCACCAGCCCATGACTGAGAGCTCATTTTATGTTTACACAGTTTCTAGAGATCCAACAGCATTCAGTTGCAAGGGCTCGGTGGCTGTGCAATGGTTATGGACCCCACCACGGTGTGCTTGATTCAAAGTCTGAATCTTCACCCTTCACTCTCTGGGGGGGCATAGACAGCCTATTTCTGGCTTGCACCACTGTCACCTCTCCACATGTCACATATTTATTAATGGTGCATATGCAACTGATGACTAATGAAAATATGCCAAGCCTGTGAGTGTGCTTCCCCAGGGCGTGTAACTACAGAGAGCATTACCATGAAGTGGGAAATGTATTCTGTGTTGTTCACTTTTGAGTTAATCAGAAATTGCACACCCTGAGCTCAGAAAGTCCATTGCAAGGTGTGAATCTGATTCTCAAAAAAAGAAAGTATGATTTTCTTCATCCTGTAAAGCAGACTGATGTCATTGTTCCACTCGTGCAATTTTAGCTCAGTAAAGTTCTCCTCCCATAAAACAAACTAATACAGAAGTTCTCTGTATCAGCTTTCTGAGGCTGCCAGAGCAGGGCATCACAAACTGGGTGGCTTAAACAGCCTAGGTGTCGGCACAGGTGGTTTCTGCTCAAGACCTTTTTCCTTAGCTTGTAGATGGCCCTCTTCTGCCTGGGTCTTTCCTTTGTCTCTCCGTGTAATGACCACGTCTCACAGGAGCAGCCGTTGTGTTGAATTAGGGCTAAACCAATGACCTAATTTTAGGTTAAGTACCTCTTTTAAAGACACTGTTCAGATACAGTCACTTGTAGTGTAACAGGGATTAGGATTTCAATACTCAATATTTACAGCAGAATGGGAGTCAGGAGCCTCTTCCAGGTGTCCCACGCCGGCCAACACAGGTCCAAAGAGTTTGAGCCATTCTCCACTGCCATTCCAGGCCAGAAGCAAGGAGCTGGATGGGAAGCGCAGCAGCCAGGACACCAACCGGCGCCCATATGTGATCCCGGGTGCCTGCAAGGCTAGAATTTAGTGGCTGAATCATGGCATCAGGCCCCAAGATTTTTTTTTAAGGCATCTGTCAGTGTTATTCTCCTGACCTGGTTCCTCCTTCACGGACCCTATCATAGAGAGCCAAAACTGCCACAGTGCTAGATGGATTTCCTCCTTCTTGTTGCTATCATTTTAGTTGCTTGCATAGTAATTTAACTTGTTCACTTAAATTCAATTCAGTTAAATTCAGCCACCCCCATCATCTTTCGGGATCTGCATTTGCAAGGAGGCTACAAATCAAGAGCTGGAGCCAGGAGTCAAACCTAGACACTTCCACACAGAATGGGGATGTCTTTAGCACCAGGCTAAATGCCCACTCTCAGTTTTCAGTTTTATTCACATCCAGTTTGATAATATCATAAACAATAATTTTGGGTATTTATTGGGTTTTTTTTTCCTTGCTGTTTATGCATTGACACATTTTCTGCTGTTCTATAGATATTTCAAAATGATATAGATTAGATTTTATTGGCCGCATATGCTATCATATGTAAAGTAATCACACTATCATTTGTATTAATGTGTTTATATTTATTAAAGCCTTACAACTGACATTATCCTATAAATTTTTGAAAGAAGTTATTTGGTATCCTGTTGTGCTTATGGTTTTATGACTTTGTCCCTCAAATTCTGTTTTCCTTTGTAGTTTGTTAAAGTTTTATTTACATATCTTCATCTATATGAAAGGCAGAGTGGACAATGAGAGGGAGAAAGAGATAGTGAGAGAAAGTTCCATTCAATGATCCATTTCCCCAAAAGTCCACAACACCCAGAGCTCCGCCAGACCCATGCCAGGGGTCTGGAACTCCGTCCAGGCCGCTCACATTGGTGGCAGAGATACAAGTCACTTGCGTCATCAGCTTCTGGGCTCCAAGCAAGAACCTGAATTGGAAACAGATTAGTGGAGACTTGAACAGACCTTCGTACGTGAGATGTGGATGACTGAAGTGTGGGCTTAATTTGCTGCATTACAAAGCAGGCCCTTCATTGTTTTTCCCTGGTGTTTTAGTCAAAAGGCCGAGAAGCAATATTTTTTCCCTGGTGTCTTAATAGGAATTTAAACATTTGTGTCTGCATTTTAAAAATACATGTGCCCTTTCATCTGAACACTTTTTTTTAAATTAAAAACTTCACTTGAATTCTGCTGTCTAACTTAAACATTGTATAACTAATACTTAAAGTGCAGAATGTAATTTGACCTTCTTGAAGCAGGTCTAGATTAGGCCAGCTGCTCTGAAAACTAATTTATGTACAGAATTAGTTAGTGACGCGTCCACCGGACTACCACTTAGTCACATGTCCTAATCTCTATAATGACAACTCTACAAATGTCAAAGTAACCAGTGCTCTCATCCACTACTCCATATGTATGTGGCAGAGCTCTTTGGACACCCGACCCTGCCCATGGCTATCAAAACTGTTCTCCAGAGCTTCTAATCCACAAGTGTTGCTTTTCAAACCTTCACTATGCAACTATGCATGTAACATTTAACGCATCCTGGCACTGTTCTTGGTGCTGAAGAAATGTGATGAACAATGCCGGTGAACCTTCTGTATCACTGCTGAAATCTAGAGCAGTGTCCTACAAGCTTGTTTAAAAAAAAAAATGGAGACTATGTGTGCAAATGCTGTGCCAGGGATCAACTTTGAAATATTTGTTGAGTAGAAGAAGGTATGCTCAAAAGGCCATATGTATTATGATGCCACTTAAATTGTCCAAAGCAAGAGAACCTATAAATAGGATTTACAACTGAGTAGCAAGGAGTGATTGCTAATAGTTACAGAGTTTTATTTTTGCCAAAGTTCTCCAGAGAAACAGCATATGAGACTTCTTGGAAAGATCATAAGAAACATTTATTATGTAACAGCTAATCCTGTATTTTTTTTTAAATTCTAATTTATTTGCTGAAGAGGGAGAGTTAGAGAAAAAGAGAAAGAGCAAGAGAGAGGGATTCCATCCATTGATGTTCTCAAGTGCCCAGGAGCTGGGAACTCAATTTGAGTCTCCCTCATGGGTGGCAGGGGTGCAACTGTTTGAGCTTCTGCCTCTCCAGGGGTGTGTTAGCAGGTAGCTAGAATCAGGAGTAGAGCTGGGACTTGAATTCAGGCACTCCAATATGGGATGCAAGCAGCCTAAGCAGCAACTTCACAGTGTGTGTCAAAGGCCCACACCTCAAAAATTCTTGCAACAAAGAAAACCGATCAAAATTCCGATTTTTTTTTTACCAGCTTTTTAAATCTGTTTTGATGTTAAGGAATTGACTCATGTAATGATGCAACCTAACAAATTCCAAGACAGATCTGCAAGTTGAGTCAGCAAGTTAGAGGCCCAAGAGAGCTAGTGGACTTGAGCCACACTCTGGTGATTTTCTAGGCGCATTTGCAGAGAGCTAGTTCAGAAGTGGAGCAGTAAGGACTCGAACCGGAGCCCATATGGGATGACAATACCTCAGTAGGGGGGGTCATCTTGCTATACTACCATGCTGATCCATAGATTTTTCTCTTGAATATTTCCATATCATGGAAGACATAGCTTACTCTTTGCCAAGATTTACACCCTGGGGAATGGGTTTTACTGTTTCTGAGATCATACATGTGTAAGCTGTCTTTGAATCACACATAAAAAACCGTTGTTGTTTTATCCTTTTCCATGTTTCACATTTCTGGAATAAGAATGAGTATGGCAATCCACATATATGGTTGATTTGGTGCTTTTTTCTATTTTTGTTGTTGTTGTTGTTAAACTATTCTTTAGTGTTACCATGTGTCACGCACTGGATGGAGTTACTCATATCCAGCAAATTAAAGTATTTGTTATAATTCTTTCTGCAGCTCAATGATGCTGCTCTCGGAGGATGGAGAGTTTACATAGATCTGTAAGTGTTACACCCAGGTCAGGAGCCTGTGTCAACCTCCTGGAGTAACAGAGGGTGCCTTACCTCAATCACTGTACCTACACAGTCCCTCATTCTCAAATATAGCAATGCATCTTAAACTGTATTTTGGAGAAAAGCCTTTATCCAACTCCACCCTCAAACTCTTTCATCACAGTATAGCTTAGCGTCCCTCCAAGTTGTAGCAAGCTTAAAATTTCATGTTCACATTTAGGTCATCATTGCTAACTAGCTACTATTTATGTCTTTGGAACAAAGCTTCTTACCAGCAATATTTAAACTGGGCAAATCAGAGCTGAACAAATCTAACAAGAGTTCCCAGAGGAGTCTAAGAGGTACCTGATTTAGATGCAGTTATCTGTATCATATTCTTTTTGACCATTGGCTTAAAATATGACCCTCTAATAAAGTTATTTTTTTAAAGAATATGGGCAACCAGCATCTTGTTTAAGTAATGTTTCCTTCAGTTTGAGCAACTTCCGAAAACCAACTTGTCCATCTGGAGTTGAAGGAACAAAAGTGAACAGATTTTTTAAATAATTATTCATAAGATGTCAACTCTCATAACTGTTTCTTGATTATCTGGTGACCTGAGGGGCTCTTGTTGGGCACTTAGAATAATGGGTGACATGCTGACATCCAACTGGCCAATGGTAATGAGATATTTAGTAAGTTAGAGAGAAGGACATAGTCAGTCAGTCCAGCCCTGATTCCTCTGTGATCCATTAGAATATTCCATGCAGCATTTCAAGGAATGCATGGGAAGATGAACTGAAATTGGAGTCCAGGATCCCCAACATTGCAGAAGAGGTGATTGGAAGTCAGAAATAAATTATAATCCAAAAAACAGATAGGTGTTCTTGAGGGAGATATTTAGGTATCAAGTGAGTAGTGCAGCATGAAAAAAATAGCAGCCGGGAAAATTTAAAATCCTCCTCCCACTAATGCTCTTTAATCTCGTGAGACTTACTAAATTCTATGATGCTTGAGGGTAAACATTTGGCCCAGCTGTTAATGAATGCACTACATAAGGACCCTTTACCACTCACGTCACAGGCTGAGCTCACCTTGCTATTAATATACACCGTGGAAGACACAGATGATGGCTCCAGGAGCTGAATCCCTACCATGTGTGTTAGAGACCAAGATAAAGTGCTTGGCTCTTAGCTTCAGCTGCTGGTCCAGCCTTGGATGTTGCAAGACTTTGGGGAACGAATCAGCAGGTGAAAAAAAACCTGTCTGTTTCTCTTTCTCTAGTAAAAACAGAAGAAAATTTAAATTTTAAAATGCTATACGTCTGAACCTATTTTCAAATCTTAATGATGAGATACCTTAGAAGCAGAGATAACTATGAAACTGAATAATCTAAATAAAGTGCCTTGTCTGTAGAAACATAACAAAATGATACTAGTGATGATAATCTAAATAATGTAATTTTATTAATATTAGATATTATTTGTACATACTTGGTTTCTGGATTCCCAAGTATGTTTATTTGAATGGCACATTTTTATCTGTTTTAAAACATGTGCCGTTTTAAAAGTGTATAAAAATAAAATGTGAGTACAAGTTCAGAAAGGAAGCCTAGTGGCTAAAGTTCTCGCCTTGCATGTACCGGGATTCCATATGGGTGCTGGTTCTAATCCCAGTGGCCCCACTTCCTATTCAGCTCCCTGCTTGTGGCCTGCCAAAACAGCAGAGGCCAGCCCATGGACTTGTGACCTTACACCTACTGGGGAGACCTGGAAGAGGCTCCTGGCTCCTGGCTTTGGACCAGCTCAGATCCAATCATGGTCATTGTGACCACTTGGGGAGTGAATCAGCAGACAGGAGAACTTTCTCTCTGTCTTTCCTCCTCTTTGTATATCTGCTTTTCCAATAAAAACAAAAATTTTTAAAAAGATGACACTGCAGATTTGCTATACAGCCCTGAGAAAGACAACTTATATGAGATAGCGTGCTCATCTGTTAAATGGGGTACCTCATCCTTTCCGCCTTGCACAAAGGATCAGAAGAAAATATATGCAAAGACTGTAAAACAATGCAATAATGAGAAAGATTCATCTTCTGAACAGTGTATATATTTGTGGGCTAGCGAAGCAGGGTTTCAATGAGTACAGATTCTGGAATCCCAGAGAAATCTCCTGGAAATATCAGGGTGGATCCAAGGCTGTCAGTTGCTTGAAGTGTCTTCTTTTACATCTTAGGAAGAACTGTTCCATCCTGACTGTTATCCTTGGTGAACATCACGTAAAACCATTGTTCCTTCTTCCCTGTACCCTAACACTATAGTTCACAGAACAGGCTGCACTTAGGGGAGAAAAACAGGCACATGGAGAAATTTTCAGGACTGTCAACCTTATCTCATGGTGCAGAAATCCATAGCAGGCCCAAATGCCAAACTTCCAAGTTCATGAGCCACAGCCCACCCTACTATCAAACAACACTTTACAAAATTGGTATTCAAAGCGATGTGCTGGGCCCCGCACAGTAGCCTAGTAGCCTAGTGGCTAAAATCCTTGCCTTACACACTCCAGGATCCCGTATGGGCATCAGTTCATTTCCCAGCTGCTTCGCTTCCCATTCAGTTTCCTGCTTGTAGCCTGGGAAAGCAGTTGACAATAGCCTATGCACCCACGTGGGAGACCTAGAAGAAGCTCCTAGCTTCAGATCAGCTCAGCTCCAGCTGCTGCAGCCACTCAGAGAGTGAACCAGCGGATGGAAGATTCTTCTCTCTGTCTCTCCTCTCTGTAATTTTGACTTTCCAATTAAAACTAAATAAATAAATGAATGAATCTTTTTTTTAAGTGATGTGCTGCTCATCTGGTTGTCTAAATCAGGACTTAACCAAAAACACATTTATTGTATTTGAAAGGCAGATATCCAAATAGAGAGCGGGTTAGAGAGAGAAAGAAAGAGCTCTTCAGTGTGGTGGTTCTCTCCCTAAATGACGTCAATGACCATGGCTAAGCCAGGATGAAGCCAGGAGCTAGGAGCATCACCTAAGTCTCCCACATGGGTATCAGGGACCTACATATTTGAACCATGTTCCACAGGGAGCTGGTTTGGAAATAGAGCAGTTGGTATAAGAACTGGCACCCATAATGAAATGCGTGAGTCCCAGAAAGTGGTTTAATATACTAAGCCACAACAGTGGCCACAGACTCATGACTCTCAAGAGTTTAACATATGTGGATACTGAGTTAGTCTAAAAATAGATGAAGAAAAAAAATCAGCAAAGCCTTCTATAGTTATATCAGTTTTATCCAGTAACCATTGACTCCTGTCAGAATTAGCATGATTTTTGAGATTAATTCACACTAACAAAACTCACTTGTTATCCAGATGCTAATAAGTGATTTCACAACATGGGAAATACAGATCAAATGAAAGAATACCAATGTCCACATTCATTGTCATTTCCCAGTACTGAAGTGTTTGTGACATTATTATTGAAATTGGCTAATAAGCAATAAGTTTAACATTCACAACCAGTAGTTTCTGGTCAACTGATTTCTTTGCATGTTGACTAGAATCCTTTTAGGGAAACTTTACAAAAAGCAATTTCTGCGCCTGTTTCTGTTCTCTACGACAGAATTTCTGAGATATTTGAATCCATCTTGAAGTGCTCTTCCATTGGGTTCATCCACAAGCAAATTCTGAGAAAAGAAACTGAATTCAAGTCCTTTATCCGGTGGGATGTTTTAGGAAGTACTGGCAAGAGCTGGGATAGGAGGCAGGAAGGGAAGGAAAGCAGTGGAGGTATCAGAAGCAGGTGCTCTCAGGGCGAGCCCTTCAGTGCTCAGACCCTTGGGGATTTCTGGGCAATTATTGTCAACTCTGCTTGGAAAGCGTTCCTGCAACATGCCTGCTAACTTCATCATGCGAGCAAGTACTTTCTGTGAAGGAGTCTTCTCTAACAATCTAACCGTAGGAGTGATGCCCATCTCTTGCCAGAGAGTATAAGCTAATCAAAGGAGTCACATCCCATCACTTGGACAGACTCTGCTGGTTAGAAGCAAGTCCTACACACACTCAAGCAGAGGAGATGACACACAGGAATAGACATGAGGAAATCACGGGGATCGCCTTAGGGTCTGTCTGCCACGGATACATAGTGGGTTTTCAATAAACATTAATCTGCTTCCCCAGCTTTGGATTCTTCCATCACTACCTATATTATTACCGTCACAGTACATTTAGATTAGAATAAACACGCATGATGGACGTCAAAATTCTGGGGTTGAGAAAAATACTTCAGACACGACAGTTCGTGGTGACAATGGACACTGTCAGATCACATTCCCTGTGTGTACACAGTTGTCACACATTTAATGTGGTGAAATGTTATGGCCACATCACAGTCAGGCTAAGCTGATGGTTTTAATTTGGGTCTAAAGCTTTTTCTTCTGGCTCGACCAGGGGAGTCACATTTCCATGAGATTGTGCAAAGGAGGGGAAGGCATTGTTTCTTCTTACACTTTTCAAGCATATGAAAGCTAGTATTTCTCAGGTGGAAAAAAAGCTGTCATTAGATGGTAGCTCTTTGCTTTTTATATTGGATGAGACTCTGAGTGAATTATAAAAATATAAGGGTTGAGGCCCGGTACTAGAACCTAGCGGCTAAAGTCCTTGCCTTGCATATGCTGGGATTCCATTTGGGTACTGGTTCGTGTCCAGGAAGCTCCACTTCCCATCCAACTCCCTGCTTGTGGCGGCCCAAAGCCTTGGGGCCTTGCACCCGTGTGGGAGACCCAGAAGGAGCTCCTGGCTCCTGGCTCTGGTTTGGCTCAGTTCTGGCTGTTGCAACCACTTGGGGAGTGAATTAGCGGAAGGATCATCTTTGTCCCTGTCTCTCCTCCTCCTTGTATATATGACTTTCCAATAAGTAAATCTATATCCAATAAAATATCCATAAAAATAAGTAAACCTGTAAAATATAAATATATAAGGGTTGGCACATTCAAGCTCTAAGTACTCTAAGTGGCAACTGAAATTTGGCTCACCCGAGAACTTGGGGGAGCAGAGCCCCTCGAGGTCTGGAGGCAGCAGCTTCCTTGAGTCACTGAGAATACCCTTTCAAGGCTGCATGTGTGTGTCGTTTCTGTCATTTCCCATGCTTATTCCCAACAGTATTGAATGGCTCTCCAAAACTATTTCTGAGAATACTGGGGTCGAAACACTGAAATGAAAAATGAAGGCAGACCAGGCCCGGAAGTCCAGTGAGATCTGAAAGAATTAGGAAAAAATGCATGAGTAGAAAATCCACAAATAGTAGAGATTTTGAAAAAGAAAACCAAGTGAATCTCGGAAATGAAGAACTCAGTGAGTCAAAAAAAAAAAAATGCGGCTGAATGTATCAACAGATGCCTAGATCAAGCAGAAGCAAGAATTCCAGATCTCACTGGACTTCCTTATAATCATTTTTTGAAATTCATTATTAAACATTTCATCAGTTTCTTTTCTTTCTTTCTTTCTTTCTTTTTCTTCTTTTTTAGTTCATTACTAAAGAGAGGTTGTGGTTTTGTTTCTTTTTTTTAAGCAGCACATTCCCTTGCTTTTTGAAAAATGTTATAGATATTATATATGTAACTATATGTGTGATCTATATATATATAATGTATATATATATTGCAGAGGATAACTGGTACCATAGCCGAGGAAAGAGGGCAGAACAAAGTGGACAACTATCTCAGTCAAACATTGACAGGAAATATTTGGGTGAATGGAGACTCTGAGGCCAACTATGTCAGCCAAAGGATCTTGGAAGGATTCCCTCATCCTTGCGTCAGCAAGATCGACAGCATTTTCAGAATTATCAAGCCCACTTAAGCAGAACCTTCAGAGATGTCCCACGTCGGCAACCCCAACTTGATGTCAGTAGCCATTCCCATCCCCAGGCGCTGGGGTGGTTGGGATGCTGGGTGTGGCTTCTCCACTTGTCTCCTTCTTTCCCCCCAGACATAGGACAAGAAAAAGAAAATGTGGAAACAATGGCCTCACCCATTTTCCCCTAAGCTTCAATCTTTCCCACCCTGACCAACTATATAAACATCATCAGAAATAAAAACTAAAAAACAAAGAAACTAAAAAGAAATTCATTATCAGACTTTTCATAAGTTTCTTTCTTTTCCTTTTTTTTTTCTTTTTTTTTTCTTTTTTGCCACTGTGAACATTACTGGTATAAACACAGTGGGGAAGGTATCAACTGTATTATATCAACAAATCAACAAGCCCATATCCTTGGGTATACACCAAGTAGTAAGGCTGCTGAATCATATGACAGGTCTATTCTAGCTTTGAATAGGTCATATGACCGGTCTATTCTAGTTGTTGGCAGTGCAAATAGGTGTAACTCCTTCAGGAAAGCCGCCACACTTTGTAAAGACAAGGTCAAGAATGGGCACACCAGCACTGATACCCATTCTACTGCACCCTTCCTGTCTCCTTCCTTCTCAGAGGATCTCAGCATGATTATAGCAGCCAACTTTATAGAAACTACCTCTTAGGCTTGGATAAGTGTCTAGGAAGTTTTCTGGAAATAGATGCAGATTGGCTTCATTATTGCAGGTAAACACAACTGGAAAACGAGGAGAGAGCAGAGCCGACATCACACTTCGTATTAGCAACCTGAGTCACGCCTGTAAACTAAAATGTCTGTTCACATCAACTAAAACAAAAAAGGACAATAGTTGACCTGTGCATGTATGTTTCGATCCCACCGTATTTTCTGTCTAGATAATTAATGATGTCATAATTGACAAGCTTCTAAAATAGAAAAGCAAATAGCAATCACTTTTTTCAAATATTAAAATTCACATCATACACATCCAACTTTTAAAACTTTTCTTCTGGGTGTAATGCTAATGCTTTGTAAAGTTTAGTCAATCAACAGGGCTGTTAATAAATTATTGTTGAGATCCACTTTAGATTGTAAGCAAAATTGTGATTACTAGTAATATATAAATGCGATGACTAGTAAAACTTGTTTTATCTTTCTCATATCGTTTTTAAAAGCATATTTGCATGTGATTTTATGTATGTCATATATAAAATAACTTACAAATTGATATGTATAATCAGATCTTTTGCCCATCCACACAATGGGAAAAGTAGAAATGATACTCCTTCTTCAAGAAAAAGATTTTCTCTGAAAATATTATTCACTTCAGGATCAAATATCCTATGTAAATCACAAAAATAAGATTATTGAATGTAACAATAAAACAACTGCAAGCATCAAAATAAAATATGTACTTTTCACATAAATAAAATGTTGCAAATATTTAAACACATTTAATTAACAAGCAGACAGAGAGAAAGAGGGAGTCACACAGAGCATACATGAATACACACACACAGATAGAAAGTAAAAGAGAAATCCTATCCACTGGTTCACTTTCTAAACGCCCTCAACTTCTGGAGCTGACTGGTGCTGACACTGGGAACTCAAAAACCCATCCAGGTCTCCCCCAAGGGTGGTCCGAGAACCCGTTCCTTGAGCCCTCACCTGCTGACTTCCGGAATGATGGAATTCGGATCCTGAGCCAGGAATTGAACCCAGGCACTCCAGGATGGGAGGTTGGTGTCTTAACTGTACTTTTAAAATTTTATAAAAATTATATGTATATATGCAGTTTATATATATATGTATGAGAAAGGGAGAGGAAGACAAAGAAAGAGAACATCTGCTGCATCGCTCCACAGAACAGGAACGAAACCACTGGAGCCGGAACAGCATCACAGCAGGAGTCAGGAGCCCGAGCCGGGTATTGAACCCAGATATTCTGATGCGAGATACAGATGCTTCCACTGCGAGCCAAAAATCCACCCCAAGATGTGTTACTAACTGCTTTAAGGAAATGAAATTCTCTGTGATGGTTTCAATGCTGCTTACTTCTCCAAAACCTCATTTCCTATAGAAATCTCCTCAAGATATATTTTGTTGGTTTTTTTTTTTTTGAGGGTGACTTTAACTGCATTTTAATGTGATGATTCTGTAGTCTCTCCTGACAACTGAAATTCACAAAGCAACATGTGGGAGCCTTATGAAAATTTGTGGAAATGCTTACTATGAGAAGAATGCATAGGTCACAATTTTTTTAAAGATTTATTTATTTGCAAGCACAGTTACAAAGAGAAAGAGAGAATCTTCTGTCTGCTGATTTGTTTCCCAAGTGGCCACAACAGTTGGAGCTGGGCTGGTTTGAAACCAGGAGCCAGGAGCTTCTTCCAGCTCTCCCATGTGTGTTCAGGAAGAGCTTAAGTTAGTAGGCTGCAGTGCTGGCTCCACACAGATTTTAATCTTAAAACAAAAACTTATGTTTGAACCTTTGGAAGTGTCTTTTCATTATCTTGGATCTAGAAGAGGTTTTGAGGATGTGTCTAGCAAATCATTAGTATGTCAATACTGAAATTGCAATAGTTCAGAGGAAATCAGCCCAGTGCAAAAAACAACTCAATGAGTTTGCTTCCTCAAATATGTATGACCTATAAATATTGCATTTGCAGTATAAATATAATGAATATAAATATATTCATCAGCACTGCCAATCGGAACTTTTTATTTTGTAGTTCTCATATTTTTCCCAAGAGTCTTTTATCTAGAATACAGAAGGCAAGCATACATTTTTGTACTATCTTTAAGGTGATCTTATCACATGTAAAATAGAAAATGAAATAAGTTACTTGTGAAATTGTTCATGACTCATAATTGTTCATGGGACTTTCAATCAAAATTAGCTGTTGTCTCACTTTTAGTTTGTTTCTTTTTTTCAGTAACAGAGAAGTTCACATTCATGAAAAGAAATTGTAACTCCTTTAGTGATAATGTATTCTCATAAATCGCAATTTCTTTTTAAAGGAATTTTTTAAACTCGGAACTTTCCAGAATATGTCTTTGGGAATTTCAGCAATGTTTTATTCACAATACTAATACTAAACAAACAGAAAGTTGGGCTTTCTTCAAACATGCTTCAATTTTGGTTTTAGAATTTATATTTTTAATAACACCATGAGGATTCTTTTAAAAAAATTTAGCTTGTCTACATGTTATCAGCACCATATCAGTATACTTGATAAGTAGCTCTCAAATATTGTTAAAATTTTATTAAGACCAAAAAGCAACTGTATTGCTTGCCCATTATTTAAAAATTAGCATTGCCAAAAATATTTTACTGTCTCATTTCCTTCAAGTTTATATACACAGAAATATATCTTACAGTTCTGAAACATACAATGAAACAAGTTTGTGTTTCCATGTATACATATTGTTACAGCATGAGTTTAAATTTCTACCTTTTACCTTAATGACTGGTCTACTAAACTTTTACGAAGTTCTTCTTTGGCTATGAAATCTTCTGACAAAAGTGTCCCCAAAGTCACAGGTAAAAAAAAGACAACACGTGCAGGGCTGTCGGTTGGCACAGCAGCTAAGCCACAGCTTGTAATGCCCTAGCCCCTGTCCCAGTGCCTGGCTTCAAGTTCCAGCTGCGCTCTGATTCCGGCTTCGTACCGGCAAGCAGGTGAAGAGGCAGGCACTTGAGTCTCTGCCACGCGCTTGCAAGATCTGGCTTGAGTTCTAGGCTTCTAGCTTTCGCCTGGGCCAGACCCGCTTGTGTGGGCATTTGGGGAAATAACAAGAGGATGAAAATTTTCTCTCTCTCTCTCTCAAATAAAAAATGAAAATAAGAAAAAAAATTTAAGACAATACTTGTGACCTGAAATTTACATATCTCACAATGATTATCTTCTTTTCCATGTGGCTTAGATTCCATGTATGGGTGTGCACGTGCCAATGTGTACTGGCTGATAAAGGCCTATTATCAAATATTAAGAACTTTGGAAGACAGTTATTAAATCATTAAAGGTCTGGCCTATTAAAATGGGAAAATGTCACACAGCGAGACTCTCCCATGCTTAACGTAATTAAGTTACCAAGAACATCACTAGTATTCAAAAATAATTGAGTAATAATTAGTATTGTTCCCTCAATAAACGATCTCCTTCCCATCTTATTTATCTTGTTTTGGATTTGTCACTCAAATGTGCAGTATTATTATTTATTGTGGGTGTTTCTATTATGCTCCTATCACATTATTATAAAGAAAATTTCCATGGTTACTGTAGTTCAGAGCTTATCCTCTGAATGCTAAGTATATTTCACGTTTATTTGGGTTATGTTCACAATAGTAATATTAATAGTAATATTAATATTTATAATATTAGTATTAATATTAATATTACTATGTAATAATAGTAATTAATAGTAATATGAAAATATTACTATTAATATAGTAACATTCCCTCACGCATTTTCGGAACATTTAAATTTTAAAAATGTAAGGCTAGTCATATGTTTCACTTTATTTCTGTTTTATCACAATAAAATGTTAAACTCTATCCACTTTTGCCCCCATTCTCTTCATCCAATTTTCTTTTCCAACCTCAAAGAAACAAGAGTTTGAATCCTTGAGATAAAGGTTTCCAAAAGCAATCCTATCTGTGCCTTTCGCTGGAGGATAAATTTGTCTTATTTGAGATTGGTAATTTTGATAAGAGGTTCTAATGTTAAAATGTAAAGGACCTGTAGGAAGACCGACAGGAAGGATATTTTGTGTGTGTGTGAATTCTATGTGTTTTTTCACTCTCAATCTTTAAAAGAAATTCATCATTCTTACTGACACGGATATAAAGCAATACTCCCTCCTCACTCCGTCTGCGATGTGCTGAAACTGGATTCAGCTGAGACTAGCTGTCTCCTTTCATTTTTCAAGAATTCTTTTATTTTACTGTCAGTTGTTCTAATGTGATATATTGTTTTCTCATATTTCAAACATTTAGGTAGAAATAATCTGGCTTATTCATCTTAGGATGTGTAGTATTTAAAATCGTGTTTATTTAATAAGCAATTAAACTTTAACATCAATTAAAATGATACTGATACAATAAAATCTTCACAACAGCTGGATAAGTAATTGCTAATTAGAAGATTTTTTTGGATAATGGAAAATGGATATCACTTTTTAAATACTAATTAGTAAAAATAAATAAATAAATAAATAAATAAATAAATACTAATTAGTATCCTGCAAAAGTACTACTACACTTAAAAACTTCATTACTTCAGTAAAAATAAATGGCAAGACCATGAATTGCAAACTACATCACAAAATCTGGCGAAATTTTAACAATAGAGGATTTCTAAATTGATTTGAATATATTTGCTAAAATATGCATGAACAAAAAGTAGCCTTCAGCGTGAGGAGCATTGCTTCTCGTCAAATTTGCAAAGTCTTGTGTTTGTTGTATGGGTTCCTTTCTTTATGAGGTAAAGCAAACGGCTCTCTACTTGGCCATGAAAGTCATTTTATTTAATTGCTCTGAGAACTCTCACAATCAATAGACAAGGAAGGTTGCTATGTAGAAAATTACCACTAATTTTTTTTAAGTATTTACGAGTAATAAGCTTGCCTGCAGTGCAAATGCCATTCTTATTTTATTATGTCAATGTGAAAGACAACACTAAGACCCATGAGCGGTAGCCATGGCCCGCACCAGACTCGGAAGTCTGGGGCACCTGCCTCAGCACAGCTCGATGAACCAACCTCACAGTTGCTATTGCTAAAACCAGAATTCCAAAGGAGTTGACTGGGTCGATTTATTCCTTCTGGTACTGTCCATTCATTTTCCTTTCTGGTATTGCCTACAGCTTTTTCTCTCTCTGAGATGATGGCACAAATCCAGCTCTGCTTCCTTGTTTTTCTGCTAAACGACATTTAAATTCTGTGAAACGTACGTAAAGCGCCTGATACTTCGCAAGTCTAGCTTCCCTTCATGCTTCGGTTTCTGTGCAATCACTCTTATTACTTGATTTTACTTTTTTATCTTCCATCTATGCAAGGTGAGCACATTTCATAGCAGATTCAGGGCACAGCTATCCTTTGCCTACCCCGCTCTCTCTCCTGGCTGCGTTCTTCAACACACCTCTCTTTCCTCATTTTTTTTTTCCTATTTTTTCAGTGGCATGTTTTCATTTCATTTCACAAACATAGGTTTAACAAGGGTTCTGTTGTCATTTGTATCATCATGAATTTTATACGCTATTTATGTTTCTGAAATGTTTGCTCCATCTTCTTTTGCTGTTCTTTTATTTTTTACTTCTTTTTATTATTATCATTTTATGCTACACTTCCATAGGCCTTGGAATTTCCCTTGTCTCCTCCCTATTTCCTTCCCCCCTCACTGAGTTCCCCTATATCATTACTATAGTATAGTTCTTCATACACAATCATATGTCCGTCATTGTGGGCATGGACAATGGCAGAGGGTTCATCATCCTATTGTCAAGATATAGTAAGTAGTTTCATTGGGAGTCCTTTTTTGTCTGAAAGTAGAGATACATACTGCCTAGTATCATCACATCTGGATATGATAGTCTCCATTACACAGTTACTATACATCCCCTTAATTGAAAAGCCACAATATAAAATCAACAACAGGAAAAAAAAATAAGCAACACCATGAAGTTAAATAACATGTTCTATCTTAATCTATTTGTTTGATAAATAATAGATAATAGTGGATAATTAATTCATTAGAGCTTGAAAATACATTTATAATCCAGCAAGATAAATCTTTGCCCACAAGGCTTTGCTTTTCTCAAAAAAATGTTCTATACATTTCTTTTCATTTTCAGATGAAAGTACTCCAAAAACTACATGGAAAATAAATCAAAGATAAGTTTCTCTTGGTGCAAAACATTTTGAACTCCATCATAGCTGTGAAATCCCTAATATAACATAGGGATAGCATGAAGTAAACAGAAAGCATGGAGGTAAACAGAGAAAAAAAATATTACACAGAATGAGTAATGGTAAAAAGAGCTGGGTAGATGCCCCTTAGGCCCCAAATGCTGTGAAGTTTTAAGAAGCATGACCATAATTTTTCACTTCTGCTATCTTAAAGCTAGATTTCTCCTCTGATATAAAATCATTTGAATAAGAAACTTAGGGAATACAATGCATACAATTGTTAAGGAAAATTAGTTTCAATATAGTAATTTTTAGCAGAATAGTTCTTGCTTGCTTAAGCTATTCTTTAAAATGCATCCTTACAAATAGAAAGTAAAATGTTATTGTCATAATGGTTTCTCCTAAACCATTATAAACTTGCTTCACTCTGGCTTCCACAGAAACCTTCCTGTCATCAGCGTTTGTGAAGTGTCACCTATTCTTTTAGGAAGCCTGAGTCAAGATTCAAAGAAATCCCTGGTTTTAAAATTGGGGGATTTGGGGTTGCTTTCATTTTGAGGTTTTGGAGGTTACAGAAACTCGAAAGAAAATGAAAGCTCTATAATTCTCCAAACCCACATTTTATAACAAAAATTGTGTAGCATCTCCCTTTTTCTCTGAATGCCACTTAAAATCAATTGATTCACAGATTTTTTTCAAACTCTACCAATAACGTAAAGGAGAAATAGAAAGAAAATAACCCATAAATTGGATATGTTGCTATTTGTGTAAAGTTTTATGTAATAATCATGATGAACAAATGGCTACAAATGCAGACAATGAAGTATGTGTTATTGACAGCTTATAGTCCTTAAAGCAATGATGATCAGTATTACGATCTTCCAAAAAGGTGTCTATGCACTCTTGATCTTGACATAGCTGTGTCCTTAAACTCAGTGTCCATGTGAAACGACTTGGAGTCTGCAGTTCTACTTTCTCAGTGCATTCTAGCGCTAGTAAAAATACTTGTCATTTTTGAAAGGATGTTCGTGAGACACCAAATGTGACAGTAACATAATAGCATATAAGACTGCATCAACCATGATAATCCCAGTTGTTTCAGAAAGATAGGAGAGAATACAGAGAGAACAAAGGGGCCTAGATGGAAGAAAACCCCAAACTTCAAAACCAAACGCTGAAACATACAGAGAAAATCAGTCCCCAGAAATAGAGCCAACAGTACCAATAATCAGGAGATTAGATCAGTTAAACACGTGAACACCCTTAAACAATAGAATTCAAAAATAATTTTGACAAGTTATCTTCCAGTAGACCTGTAGCTGCATAAATAAAATATTTTTTGCAAAAATCTGCTATTCTGATTATGATTAATGTCTAGAATAAATGTTACATAACCTGAGCTAGAATTTTATTGCCGTATTTTTAAGCCCTATCTACTGAGAGAGTCAAAAAAAATCTATTACAAAGCAATATATTTAATATTTAACAGTTAAGATGTCTAGGAAACAGTGATCTGCTACAAATTCAGAAACAGATTGAAGACACTCCACCTTAAGTCTACATTCAACCAGGTAACTTCCTCAAGACCTAACATACCACAGTGATGCAAGTTTCTGAATCCAGCCTTCCCTTCTTCAGTGGCTCCAGCTATACACAAGTTTATTGCCTTAATTTAGAATCCCACAGCAAAGTGAAATCATGAATCCTGGAACAAATAACTGTGTTAGCAGCCTAGCTCAGTCTCTCATCAGCTCCATGAACTTGGACAAATTACCTGTCCGTGCTTCATTTCTTCATCTGGGAAAATAGTACCTGTGCTGCAGGTGGTGAGATGACAAAGAGTGAATGTAAAGGAATAGGAAGTGCTTGGGACAGTACTACCTAAATTCCGTGTTTGGATTCATCAGCCTCCTCTTTGAATACTAGAATCAGAGAAACAGCAACAAAAAGTGTCGATGTCCCGCCAGCAGATGCCAACTGTTTGCATTGTTCCTAGTATTACACGGTCTCAATCTTCTTTCCATCTTTATGTGTCTTCAATTTGTCAATACAGTGGGAAAATTGGATTTCCAGGGTGAACTTATGTTGCTTGTTTCTTCCACCCTGTAGAATGTGTTTATGCATCAACTTACAATCAGTACCAACACCAATTTTATAAATGTGTACAGAAAGCTTGTGTATAAAAGGATTTTGAATCTCAGATAAAATAGGAAAAACAAACTATTTCTTCTTGATGCCTCTATAATGGAACTCAACCTATGTTTTGAGTTTCAGTGGTACTGGGTGGTATACATTCAGTATGAATTCATTCAAGGTCAGCTTCCCTTAGAACTGTATTACAGGGCCAGAGCGGTGGCCTAGTGGCTAAAGTCCTCACCTTGAACATGCCAGGATCCCATACGGTTCTAAACCATGGCAGCCCTGCTTTCCATTGAGCTTCCTGTTTGTGGTCTGGGAAAGCAGTCGAAGCTGGCCCAAAGCCTTGGGTTCCCGCACCTGTATTGGAGACCCAGAAGAGGCTCCTGGCTCCTGGCTTCAGATAGGCGCAGCTCCAGCCTTTGCAGTCACTTGGGGAGTGAATCAACAGAAAGAAGATCTTCCTCTTTGTCTCTCCTCCTCTCTGTATCTCTGACTTTGCAGGAAAAATAAATAAATCTTCACAAAAAAATAATTGCATTACATTTCTGAGGCTGGGGCTGCAGCTTGCATCATGCTGTGTGTTGCCTGTTAAGATTCTACCTGTAGCATCAGCATCCTATATGGATACCAGTTTATGTCCTGGCTCTCCATTTCCATTCAGCTCCCTGCTTGAGGCCTAGGAAAGCATTGGACAATGATCCAAGTCCTTAGGACCCTGCACCTGTATTGGAGACTTGGAAGAAGTTGGTGGTTCCTGTCTGTACAGATCCTCTGATTCCCTTTTAAACTTGCTTCCCTCCCACCCTGCTTTCCCATCGGCAAGGTATTTTTAAGACCCTGACTTCTCTCTCCATCATCTAAATGCCCAGAACAATTCGACTCGGGTGCTGCTCAGAGCTATGGGAAGCTGTGCTATGCTTTCAGGCATTGGAACCAACTGCCCTTGAAGGGTTGTGTGCATCTCAAACACACACACACGCGTGCACACACAAACAAAAAAACCTCCATACACACAGCCTTGTGCCATACACACACACACACACACACACACACACAGACTTCCTCACCAGGTGAGTGACCAGGACCTTAGAACCTGTTGCTGCCTGGTTCCCATTCCCTGGCGCTACCCATAGACGGAGTACAGGTCCCGCTCACCTCCTTCCCCCAGACTTACCCAGCGTTCTCAACCCTAAGCCAATCCCTTCTGCCCCGGAAGCCAATCCCTTCTGCCCCGGAAGCCACCACCAGGTCTCACTGTGGCCCCTGTGAGCCTGCCCATCCTTCAACAGACGTCATCTTTAATCATTTCTAAAGAGAAATTGATTCTAGTTTATTGTCTCCTTCAAAATAGACTTAGGAATTTCACTACGTTTTCAGGACAACTTTCCCATCTGATAGTTCTTTTCTGAAGAAATGAAGGCTAGCTCCCCAAAGTTGAATGTAGAAAGAAAAAATAATGAGAGAGTTTGGATTAGTAGGAAGCCTGAGAAAAATAGTATCATTATTCACAATTTCCTCGTCTTATTACCTTTTTATGGCATTCAATCAAATTGAGTTAAACCTATATTCAAATAAATATTTTCTCAGCACTTACTCCAAGGCAGGCTTTGGGTGAAGTGTCAGAAACAAAAAGACGGACACAGATGCACACCTCACTCTCAAGCAATTTACCCTGCAAACCTTGAGCTGGTCTCAACCTTTCCATTGTCCCGTATTCTGTTCTGTTGCAGATCATGGAGGATCTTGCTGGATTATTACAAGATTTTCTACCTATCTCCCTGCTCCACATCAAGCCACCATCTCATTCTTTATACAGTCTAAAACAACATCTAGTTGTATTATTCCTTTTCATAAAAGTCTGCCATGTTCTAGTTTGTCAGCAGGACAATTATCTTTTTGTGGTGGCGAAAACAGCTCTATCAGCTAGCTATTAGGAACTCATTTTTTACAGGTAAGAAGATGAAAGCTTAAAAATCTTAAACCATCCCAATCAAGATCACAGAGCTGGGAGGGGAAAAAAAGTCTCAAAATAGCTCTTTTAGAAGGTTAAGAACATGTCATTGTAAAAAAAAAATTTAACATATATATAAGAAAATCATGACAATGGAGGATGAGTGTAAACGAGGGGTGAAGAGGAAGGGTGGAAAACATCCTTATGCTCTTAAACCTGCATATATGAGGTACATGCAAGTTGTTGCTCTTATAAATAAAAATGTCTTAAGAAAGCTTTTCTTGACTCTCGATCAACTGCTTTTACTTTTCACAGTGTAGACTTCTTCATTCGTTTCACCTCCTACATTAAGGAGCATTCTGCTGTTGCCACCCCGCAGCAGCAAGTACGATGCTGCTTTGGATTAAATGTTCTTATTCGTTCTCTACCAATTGCAAGAAAGGAAAGAAAGAAGGCACTTGCCTAGTTGGCCAAGTCAGTCAGCCATATGGGCCTTTGCCGTCCGTGGATAACGAACTTGGAGTTTAGTGAATTTCACATGCCATGTGTGACATGCGTAGACCTAAAGATAAAATAGCAAGAAGCATATTCCAACTCCTGTGCCGTGTTCCAACTCCTGTGCCGTGTTATTGTGAAAACAGAATATAAACCCCACTCTTTTGAATTCTCAGTCTACACACTTCAATGCAATGTGTAAACAAACTAACCCAAATGAACAGAAATGTTTTCATAAGCTAGCTCATTCTTGCAGGGAGCTGAATCGTTTTTGAAAGCTTTAAAATATGGCAATTAATCACATGGCTAGGAAGCATGTGGTACAGCTAAATGGCATTTCACAGGCAAACCTCAAAAACACCAGAGTTGCTTATGACTGTAAACCTCACTCAGAATTTTGTCCCAAGTGGTTTCAATATTCATCTGGAAGAGTGGCAGTTGGACTTAATGGTTTTCTTTTCTCACATTTCTTCAGAAACCATTCCCTCTCACAGCTGCAGTGCTTTCCAGCCTTTTAAAACCTTTAACCCCTTTGGATAAATCTGAAAATCTCATGATACAATTTCCTCCAACCTGAACTCTCCATCTGATCAGTCATGTCATGCCAGATTAGGAAAATATGACTGCATTTAACTTATGATAAGAAAAAAAATAAAGATATGTTTTGTTTTTTCCCTCGAATTTCATACCATTCTCTTCTCATGCCCAGTCTTAGTTTTTTCAGCTTCTAAATCATTTGTGAGTTTCCACTACTTAATTTGTATTCTACACCTATGCAAATTTGAAGTTCATTTTAAGGCTTCTCATGCTTCAACATTGTCCAGTTGTTTGGAATAGTTATCATCCATTTAAAAATCTCCCAGCTAAAAGGAAAACAGAGCAACAAAAATGAAATTCTCAGATCTCCAGGCTCTTCAATTGCTTAGGGCCTGGTTGATCTCACGCCATTTAACCCAACCTGGGAGCTAACAGCTTAGAGGTCTAGATTATAAACAAATACTCAATCTAATAACCCAAATTGATTCATGTGGACTGGGTAACCAGTTATTCAGTGTTATCCCATTTTTTTGGCAAGAAAGGAGATTAAACGCCCATAACCGATTTTGCTGACCTCATTTAAGAAAGTTTGAAAATAAGCCTTGGAATTTTGTTTTCATTATCATCTCTAGTTTTTAGTGAGAAAATCCTGTTCAGCTAGCGCTAGTGTCAGTTCAAATCTCAGCTGCTCTGCTGCCTATCCAGCTTCTTGTTAATGTGCCTGGGAAGGCAGCAGAGGGCGGCCTACGTGCTCCTCATCCATGTGGGGAGGCCAAGATGAAATGAATTCCTGGCTCCCAGTTCAACCTGGCTCTTCTCCAGCTATTGTGATTATCTGGAAGTTAACCAAAGAATAGAAATTCCCTCTGTTCTGTGTGTGTGTGTGTGTGTGTGTGTGTGTGTGTGACTCTACCATTAAATGTTTGGTTCTTATTGATTTATTTATTTTCTCTACTTGAAATCAGAATGAGAGAGAAGGGCAGGAACATCTTCCATCCTCTGGTTTACTCCCCCACTGCTGGGAGCAGCCAAGGCGTGTCCGGGACGAAGCCTGACACTCCACCCAGGTCTCCCACATCGGCACAACCACTTGAGCCGTCATCTGCTACCTCTCGGGATGCGTTAGTAAGAAAAAGGGCTGCATTTGAAGCAAGGAAGACAGGACTCCAAGCAATACCTCATCGCATCCCAAGCATCCCAGTGTTCACCTAGCAGAGTGTTCTAAGGAGATCAGGTAAAGCTTTTGCAAACAACAATACCTAGGACAGCTCCACCAGAAATTCCTTCTTCACCCCAACAATGTTCCCTCTCATTCTGCTCAGGAAAGAAGGGCAAGGTTACAAGATTCCCATGGAAAATCATTTGGCATCTACACGAGCGTTCTAGTTTGGCTCCTTCTGGTTTATTTTCATTCTTTAATCTTTTATAGTTTCTAAGGGGTCCCACTTTTCTCTGAAAAAGAAAAAAAAACTAGGCTGCATTGACATAGCTATGCAGAACCCTTAGTTCTTTAGAAACCCTTAGTTCTTTAGAAATGAACTAAATGACCATCATCACTTATAAATAACTTGAGAGAGAAAGAGTATGCTTTTAAAAAAATGTAGTATGTAATTTCATTTTCCACAAACTATGAATTACTCTATAAGAACACAAGGGATGGCTCAAAAGGGTCTGTGAAAAATTGGAATTTATAGGGTGATATATATTTATCATGAACTTTTAAAGTCTATTGTGCTATGCGTCTGTGTGTGTGTGTGATAGAGAGAGAGACAGAGAGAGAAAGAGGGAGGAAGGGAAAGAGAGAGAGCAAGAGTGAAGGAGGAGAGTGAGACTGTGTGTGTATACTATTAGGATACTATTAGGCTCTGTTATTTGTGACATTAAAGATGGAAAAAGAGAACCTTATGTAAAGTGGAATAAGCCCAGCATAGAAGGTTAAACAGCAAATGGTGTCTTTTGTACATGCATTCTAAGAACATTAAAATCGTGGAAGAACAGGATAGAATGATCTTCACCAGATGCTCAATGGAGGTGGAGAGAAGGAGTTAGGGAGATGTTGTTCAAAGGACACAAATTTCCAGTTACATGGAAGAAAACAGACTTCCACTGCACAGCAGGATGGCTGGAATACAACAACATAATGCAATACTACACTACGGTAAGTATTATATTCTGAACATTACTGCGTATATATAAAGAGCTCTCATCATGAAAAGTCACATGTGATACAATACTTGTGTTAACTCCATTTAGCCACTATCACACTGTATACATGCTTAAAACCATGCTGTATAACATAGACATCAAGAATCTTCGAAATGTTCATGGAGACGATATAGCATAAAAAAAGACAGTGCATGAATTTCAAAATTGGAAGGCATCAAAACAAATGTACTTTTTTAAAAAGATTTACTTATTTTTATTAGAAAGTCGGAGATACAGAGAGGAGGAGCGACAGAGAGGAAGATCTTCTGTCTGTTGATTCACTCTTCAAGTGGCCACAACAGCTGGAGCTGAGCCAATCTGAAGCCAGGAGTCAGGAGCCTCCCCTGAGTCTCCAAAACAGGTGCAGGAAACCAAGGCTTTGGGCTGTCCTTGACTGCTTTCCCAGGCCACAAGCAGAGAGCTGGATGGGAAGCGGGGCCACCAGGATTACAATCAGTGCCCATTTGGGATCCCGGCAAGTGCAAGACAAGAACTTTAGCCGTTACCCTACCGTGCTGGGCCCAAATTTACTTTTTAATTCCATTTTTCCATGTACTTTAAAAAAATATTCTTATACATGCAATTTTTATTGTCAATACAAAAATAAATAAATTTAGGTAAAACGTACAACTTTCATGGCCTCCAGCGGTACATAGCAACAGTGTAATGGAGGAAAGAGTAGGCACCAAATCAATGAAATAGACTAATGTTCCCAGGAAAAAAACCAAAACCATATAAAGATGGCCAACTGTTCTTTGACAAAGGTGCAAAGGCCATTCAATGAAGAAAGAAGTTTCTTCAACAAATGACTTTGAAACAACTGAACATTCACATTGGAAAACAAACCATAAAACCTCTGCACATACCTCATATCTTATGAGAAATTATCTAAAATCAATCAGACACTGAATTGGAGAATTTAAAATACAAAGCTGTATAGGTTTTAGGAAATGGGGCCTGGCGTGGTGGTCTAGCAGCTAAAATCCTTGCCTGGAACGCGCCAGGATCCCATATGGGGGCCAGTTCTAATCCCAGCAGCCCTGCTTCCCATGCAGCTTCTTGCTTGTGGCCTGGGAAAGCAGTAGAGGATGGTCCAAGGCCTTGGGACCCTGCACCTGCATGGGAGACCTGGAAGAGGCCCCTGGCTCCTAACTTTGGTTTGGTGCAGCTCCAGTCATTGCGGTCACTTGGGGGAATGAATCTTCAAACAAAAGATCTTCCTCTCTGTCTCTCCTCCTCTCTGTATATCTGACTTTGCAGTAAAAAGAAATAAATCTTTAGGAAAAAATTTTTCCCTTGCTGCCAACATGGGAGACAAATGTTCAGAAAGGTGAAAGTGGGAGGCTGATTGAAAATGGAAAGCATATTCCGTCATGTTTAGGTTGATCCAGCCCTAGTATTGACAGTAACATCATGGCAATAACTTCCTTGTCCTAGCTAACGTTTGCTCAGCTTGTTCTGTGAAATGCTGTATGCGGATTGCAAAATTTAAATCTTAAGCTTGTAAACACACCATTTTAGTATTGTGCTTTATACCATGGGAAGTCATTGAAACTTAAAGATCTAAGGACTTGCTTCTGAAAAATCTTAAATTATCCCATTACTCAGAAAAGAGTCAAGCCTTTATTTGATATTTGGACTGACATTAAAAAAAAGTCCTTTATCACATTTCCCACATGAACTCAAATGCAATATTAAGCCACACACACACACATACACACACCCTCTCAGCATTTTGACTTTTCCAAGGAAGACTGCTTCAATAATTTTCTGAATTCCTTAACATCAGATATTAGAGAAAACAGTGGTTTGTTTCCTGGTTCTCTCTTGCTAATATCCGAGTTATTACACTGGGTCATTACAATGTGTCGTTATTATGAGTCAGAAGGAGTCAAATCTTTGTGATTTTTTTATTGCTGTACCTAATGCAACCTGCCTCTTGGTAAGTTCATCCCTGGAGACACATATATTTGTAAATGTCTGTGCATTCCTGGTTTTCTCTCCTATCAATTCCCCTAGAAATGAGAAGCATTATTTCAATGCCTGACATCTTTCTTTATAGGCTCCATACCTCTTTGCTTCTCCCCGAATAGGAGACCATAAGAGCTTGGGTTTCCAATATTCTCTATATATTTTGCCATATTTTAAAAAACTTCGCTGTGGTGAGGGTTTGGCCCAGTGGTTAAGATGCCAGTTGGGATGCCCACATCCCATTATTAAAGGACCTACGCTTGGCTCTCACTCAGGCTCCTGATTCCACTGTCTTGGCTCCCTTGAACCCTAAGTCAGCAGGTGCCAGGCCAAGTGCTTGAGTCCCTGGCAATCATCATGCAGTAGGCCTGGACTGAGTTGAGTTCCCAGCTCCCAGCTTCAGCACAGGTTGTGGGCATTTGAGGAGTGGGCCAACAGATAGGCGATGGTAGAAATTATTTCTCTCTCTCTCTCTCTCCTCCACTCCCAACATCTCAGATAAATAAATGCAAGTTAGAAAGAGAAAGCAGAATGCAGCATGTTAAATAATCAAGGATTTCCCTCACCGTGAGCGTGGGAGAGGAGACTTCCCATAATTCCTTGCACACCGACCCCGCTTGGGTCTCTGCTTGCCAAATCCTTTACTGTGGTTTTCTGATGTGAGCTATTATCCAGCAGAGTCCCAGAGCTGAGATGTGAACTCTGTTTCTTGGAGGGCTCAACTAGAATTCCCTGAAGTGAAGGCTTAGTCTTTTACTCACCATGCGCCTTCTTTTTGTAGTTAATCGACTGGCTAAATCCTCTGAAGTGAAAAAATGCACATTTTGTTGTCTGTGACTTACTGGGGCTGAATGCATCTCACAACGGTGGCAAAGTCCATGAAACGACTCTGTATTCGGGATGAGTGATTTCTCACATTAATCTGTTTCTATCCAAGACTGCCAAGTCAGCCCACTGGGCCGCGGAACTGAGATATCACATTTCCCACATTTCTTGCCTTTTCCTCTGTTGTGCTCCATTGTTTATGAAGGCCCTCGGTGCACCTGGGGTGTGTCCCCAGCTGGGGTCAGACTTTGCAAGCCCTCCTTCATTCTCGCAAGAGTTGGATTTTTCTGAGGGTGTGAAAGACTCCCTCCCCTGCAATTCTGTAATTGGGCTGATGTGAAGAATAGAAATAGAAATGCAAAAACCCAGCTGGGAGGTTATTTCCAAGACTTGGCGCCCAAAGGCCCCCACATTTAAAGGTTAGTTTTCTTTCTGTGTACCGTAGAAGCTGAGCAGTTGTGTGCCTGCATCAGTTAAGACACTGGGGCTTGCAAGTAATTAAAACAAATCTTAAAGGGTTTCTCTCAAGTAATATCTTTTAAAAGATTTATTTGTTTTTATTGGATAGTCAGATATACAGAGAGGAAGAGAGACAGAGAGGAAGATCTTCCATCCGATAATTCACTTCCCAAGTGACAGCAACAGCCGGTGCTGAGCCGACCTGAAGCCAGGAGCCAGGAACTTCCTCCAGGTCTCCCACACAGGTGCAGGGTCCCAAGGCTTTGGGCAGTCCTTGACTGCTTTCCCAGGCCACAGGCAGGGAGTTGGATGGGAAGTGGAGCCGCCAGGATTAGAACTGGCAGACGCATTAAATCCTGGCGCGTTCAATGCAAGGACTTTATCTGCTAAGCCACCCCACTGGGCCCTCTCTCTAATAATATTAAGAATCAGAAGAAACATTATGGCCTGGAAATAGCTGGCCAAAGAGGCTTGAAAATTGCTCTAAGATCTCATGTCCTCCCCATCTTCTGCCTTTGGATTTTTCTTTATCCACTTTTTTCTGCAGCAATGTAGCAGAGGCGGCCTGTTTTCTACCCCTGGACTTCACACACCTTTACCTGGTCTGCTTCGTCTTGTGATGCATGACAGCTGTGCTGCTTTGCCTCCAGCGCTGAAGCCACTGTAAGCTGCTGCTGCCCTGACAGCTAAAAAGTGCTGGCGAATTGAAGTTCGCTCAGAACTACTCTATAACCAAAGACTGACAGGTGCAGAAGTACAAACATCCCAATTGAAATTGTCCCCAGAACTCCTTTTGCAGACATAAAAGAAGAGGTTCTCCTCACTGGTCTTGGCTTGATAGTGTAGCCTTGCATGGTCTCCCTCTTTTAACATTTGGTATTCATATTCCTCATATAAATAGATATTTATATTACTCATATTATATTATATTATATTATATTATATTATATTATATTATATTATATTATATTATATTATATTATATTTACATTTTTTTCCTGCTGTAAACATTCTAGCTTCCATTTGACTTTGATCCTTCTTGGCTCACGGACCTGTGCTAAGTCAATTGCAGGGATGCCCACAAAATTTTTCTCAGCCTGAACCCCATGCCCACACCTGAGGCAAGAGGACTGGGGCTTTAGTCACACAAAACATTGCACAAAGGATAGAGTTGATGGAGAGAAGTGTTCCTGGAAGGGAAATTGGGGTTTTCATCTGTTTCTTGTTGGAAAAACAGGGACTGGATGCTTCAGCACACCATGGCAGGAGTCAGCCCACTTCAGTCTCTAGGAAACTGCCTGGTTTTGCACATAAAGAGATATTGCAATGTAACCGTGCTGGTTTGCTTATGCCTTGCTGGCTGCTGCTGCTGCAGCCCGCAGCCAACCTTACAGTCTTCTGGTGTCCCTGCCTAGCAGGTCACACTTAAGGCAATTATCTCTTTAAAAATGACCCAAGATCCCTGTTTTTCCTTCTCGTTGTCTATCTAGACCCTGGAAACCAGACTCCTTCATTAACATCAAGGGAAAATGCAGTTTTCCTTAACTGCAGGCTTGATGCTGCTGAGCCAGCTAACCTACAATTCCTGAGTATGTGGCTCACGAGGGTCCCAGTTGCTAGAATGGGGTAAATGTTAAGCCTCCTTGGTAGACCACATCCATTGCTAATGAAATCCTCACTCACAATCCTCTAATCTCCCACAGCTGATTATTGGATGTGAATGAGATGTTGAGAATTAGGTTACCTAGAAACAGAGTCTGTGATATGAATTCCTATTAGGTTACCCAAATACCTAGTTACAATTGAATTTCTGACAATGATTTTTGGTATAAGTATATGACAAATATTGCATAGGGCAGCTATACTAAAAGAGTGGTTTTTGTTTACCTCATATTTGCCTTTAATTTAATTTCTTGTGTATTTTGATCGTTTTTCCAAAATCTGGCAGCGCTAATTCTTATTCAGTTTATTGAGGAAATATTCTCAAGATAAAGGCAATGAGAGAAGCAGAATGACGCAGTAAAGAGAAGCTAAGCAAGGATGTGTTCTTAGTTGGATGCGGCTTCAACTTGTTGCCAAGAGAAATCCTGAAATATGACTAAAGCCACAAAGCAGGTTCCATCTTTAGGCAAGGGGTTTAGGTTCCTTCAGTTCTTAATGTCAATCATGGGCCATGGGCTGCCTCCCAGGTGGCGGGGAGGAGGGATATGGTACTGATTGATTCCATTGTGGGTAAGGAAGCAACTATGAGACCGGATGAATTAATATTCCTAGCGCTAGGCAAGGGATGCACTGGCCCCATAAAGGGCATCCAGATGGGATTCCAACATCTCCTTCCTGGTTCTTGACCTCTCTAAGAATTCCGTTTGATATCCATGACATCACCCATACCCTGGCACTTGACCCAAAGCTTCCACACTAACATTCTGTTACATCTATTTTATGCAAGGGGTGTAACATTATGTTTTATATAGAGAGATTCCTGACCTATCATAAAGATTAGGCAAAGACTGGAAACAATTCTTGCCTCGATGGTCCGTTCGGATCTGGCATTTACAAACTGCTAGCTGTGATCTTGGGCAAATAGATTAACTTCTCAATGTCAGTTACTCATCTACAAGACAAAAATATTTAAGCCTTCTCTTACAAAATTATGTTTCACTTTGGGGAAACATAGTGTCAAACCCTGACGTTGTCTTTTCCTTTTCACAGAAAGAGCCAATCACTGTGTTTCTCCATGCTTTTAGGGCTTGCTTAGCACCCAGTGAGGGGTTTAGGTCCCTGGTGGAGAGGAAAGATATTAAGCCTTGACTCTGATTCAGCATTTGATGTGATTGAGCACTTTTCTTGTTAAGGATGACAACGTTTGTTTTCTTGTAATTGATCGTGTTATGCAAGTCAAGTGTGCTAGATGTCTAATATCATGTTTTTTTAAAAAAAGTAAACAAATAAATAAATTATAACTTCCTTTCAGTAAACTAGATTTGACCCTGTAGTAGTTGTTATCTGGAGAACTAAAAGTATGCCTATCACAAAGATCCTTCAAAAAATGTGTGGAAAATGAAATTAGAAGATGTTTATTTTACTACAAAAAGAGTGAAAGCCATGAGTTGGGGGCCAAATTTGTGATGCAGTGAGTGCCAGGCTGAGCCTAAGACACTCCACCTCTAATGCAATGCCCTGCTATTAGCCTGGGAGGACAGAGAAAGATAACTCAAGTATCTGAACCTCTAAAACTCCATGAGAGAACATGGTGGATAATTATACTCCCAGCTTTGGCCTGGCAGCACCTCAGACTCTCGTTTGGGAAATAAAACAGTAGATGGAATTCTTTTTCTTTTTCTGCCTCTCTGTATGTCTTTCAAATCAATAAGTAAATCCTTTTTATAAAAAAGGAAATTCATGAACCATTTTTTTTTTTCACAAACTTTGGAAGACCTCTAATTTATGTCAAACAGCTTCTGTAGCAGTTATAGCGCTGTCCAGCATTCTCATCTAGGCTGCCTTGCCTCCTCTCCAAGACAAGGGTGAACCATTTTACTTCTCTGGGTCTTGGTTTTTTTCTCAATTAACTTACAATGTTTGGCTTGTATAGACTTTGGGATTGCCTCTGTTCAAATTTTGTTGCTTTTCCAGATGGATTATCTACAAAGGACCAGGATTTCATTCAACAGTTTTCAATAATATTTTTGTAACTACTTATGATTATAAAAGTTATACCTATGTCTTTTGTTTTTAATACTTCTTTTTTAGTATTATTTTTGGAAAGGTACTTAAAGAAGAAGGTACAGAGCGGAAGATTTTCTGTCCACTGGCCACAATGGCCAGAGATGAGCCAGTCCAAAGCCAGGAATCAGGAACTTCCTCCACGTCTCCCACATGGGTAAGGGTCCCAAGGATTTGGGCCGTCCTCCACTGCTTTCCCAGGCCACAAGCAGGGAGCTGAAAGGGAAGTGGAGCAGTCAGGACATGAACCTGTGCTCATATGGGATCCCAGCACATGCAAAGCGAGGATTTACCCACTAGACTATTACACCAGGCCCATACATATTTCTGAGATATAATTTGGATAACAAAGATCATGTAAGGGGGCGGATAAAACTGTGTGTTATACCCACCACCTGCAGAGAACCAAGGTTAGCCTATGGATGTATATCTTTCAATCACCTTTCGAAATGTTTAGGTGAAGTTGTGAGTTTATGTACATAAACCCTGAGACTCAAGTTGTGCTATGCATGTAGCATTAGACCCTAACTTTTTAATAAACATTTTATCATTTGCTGTTCAATTTTAATACTGTTTTCCAATTTACTTCTTTTTCCTTGCATGTGAACTTCTGCAGAAGAAATATTTTCTTGAGCAAATTCCTTGCACTCTGGAGGCATTATGAAGAATTAGGTTAAACCTTAGGAGTTATCACAAATTATTTGTCAGCTTTGATGTCAGCATATGAAGCCAGTAGAGCAGGTAAGTCCTTCAGAAGTCTTGATGGCCCCGAGATAAGCAGTGCTTCCTGTTTCTTTTTTGACATCAAGATGGTGATTTCCTGTAAGCTGCTGATGTAGTGATTAAAATTTCTTTGATAGCACATCAAGAAAGGATTATAATCAAATCCAAGTACCACATATTTGATGGATAATAAGACAACAAGGTGCTACTCAACTCAAGTAGAGTTTATACTTTATCTGAAATAGGAAGAAAAGGAGTGAAAATTTAGGACAGACTAACATTAAAGAAATTCTCTCACACAGCATATAAGCCTATTTTAAGTTTGAGTCTGCAAGCCTTTTAAAAGATTGCATGCGAAATACCTGTATTTACATCTCAAGGTTGTCTAACAAAGGTTTAGAAAGTCATGCCTAAGAATTGGCCCGTGAGCCAACTGACACCCCTTGCAGGATTGTGTATTCTTATTCACATACATGTACCATCTAGTTATAATTTTCCCACCCATGAAATGATTTCCTTGATGCTGTTTATTCAAAGGATTGTCCTTGTTAGTGGCAAGGAGAAAGACTCAGAGTAATTGAGTCATGATGGTTTTGCAAAGCAGTGCTCAAAACCAGAGCCCTCAGACTCTAAACATCTTGTTCTTCATTCACTATCACACAATATTCAGAGGTAAAGATTCTTAACACAACCAGATATTTTTATTTCTAGAACACAGTTCCATAATATGAACCTCCCCATCTTGCTTCATCCCTGTAACAGAACAAGAGTGGGCTTGACTGTTCAATATATTCGTTTTATGAGTTAAAGTGCACAAGAAAGAGGCCGCCTCTGCAATGCTAACCAAGCTGGCATCATCTACAGACGTACCACCCTGTAGAAGGCCATTCACAAGGTAAGGTTAATATTTGGTGTATTGGTTAAGAAAGTACTTGTGTGTATGATACATCCCATATCACATTCCCCATATATAAGCCTTGACTCCACTCCCGGTTTCAGTTTCCTGCTGATGTGCATCAACAGGTGACGACACTAGTCCTGGTGTCCCAGATGCTTGTGTTAGAGCACTGAGGTGAACTTGATGACCTCAGCTTTTGGCCTGGTCCAGCCTGTACTGTTACAGGCCTTTGAAGAATGAGCAAATGCATGGGAGACCCTTATCTGATTGTTTGTTTTGATATCTCTGCTTCTTAAATGAAATTAAGAAAGAGAGAAAGAACAAATGAAAGCAATTTTAAGAAGAGAGAAGGGATTTGGCTGTTTATTTGTAAGTATCAACTCAAAGATTATCTAGTCTCTGGAAATCTACCTAGTCATCTAGTGAATAAGTATTGCATCTTATGAAGCCTCGCAACTTGTTATGTCCATCTTCAGAAAGACATTCACATTCCTATTGCTTCTTAATCATCTGTGGATACCTGATCCTATGCTACGTCTAGGAATACTATGTAGAACATGATAGGTTTGTTTCTGTGTTTCACTCCTTTGCTCATAAATGTGCTAACATACAGTCATATATAGCCTAGCTAAGTAATTGTATTGTTCTTAATATCTCTGATCCTATTCAAGAAGCTAATAATTTGGTGGTTGGCAAAAAAAAAAAAAAACCCACATTATTCTCTTCACAGAGCTTTCAGTAGAGAGGAATGGGGGAGAAAGAGGGCCAAATGGCTACATTTATTTTGCATTCATTTCTTCTTGTCTTGCTTTAACTCTGATCACCAAGATTCCCCACCACTTCCTAGGGACCTCCAGTCCTTCTTATGCCTGGGAGGCATGTGAGCAAGTGGATGTTGGCATCTGTGTTCCTGACGTGGTAGTCACAGAACCTTCACTGATTAGAGCAGATGCCTCAGATGTAGCAAAAGCCAAGGTGTGAAAAGCTATGAACTATGAACTCTCTCTACCTTTTCCCCAGATACTGGAGAAAGAAAAAATTTGGAAATAACGGGCTCACCCACTTTCCCCTAACCCTTCTCCCTTCCTACCATGATCAACTATGTAAACATCATCAAAAACATTAAAGAAATAAAATGTATTTTAAAATAACCTAGGAAACATAAAGCTACCAAGACAGCCAAATAACTGACTACAGGTGCAAAGCATACAAGACAGACTACAATACTTGCTCCTGCAATTTGGTGATTTAAACAATCCATTTCTGTTTCTTTGGCCATGTTTGTAGATTTCCAGTCTCGGCAGAATCTTAAGCAGAATATAAGAGAGGCTTTAAAAATTCAATGACATTCTCGAGAAATCTGTAAATCTTCCCAAAAGCAGAAATACTAGGTTGAGGAAGACTGAGCTACTCAAAGGCAATCATCCTCTCTGCAGCGATCACACCGTGGGGAGCCCGACTTCAACAGCCAGAAGACCATCTCTCCTTTTCCCGCCAGGAGCTGCACTGCGTCCCCAAAAACACACAGAGTTGTCACTTTTCCTGAAGAAACCAAAAAAAGCAATTTTCAAGCAAAAGAGCTGCCAAATGTTAGCACTGTTGTGTCTGAAACAGTTGTCTTTCTTACCTTGGCCTATTTCTAAGGCTTAGATTTTTAAAAAGATCAATTATATCTTTCAAGGCCTTATAGTTAGCTTATTTTAAATCTATCCAATAAAAGAAACCCCATTTCCAGGAGAGGTTTCTGAAACCAAACCTGTTCCAGTGTTAAGCATGAACCCACGACAGGAGGCAAAGGATAAACTCATCTGCCTCCCATTGTCATTATCTATTTCTTTAAAACAAAGCAAATATGGGCTAGGCAGTAATTCAGCTCTTAGGTGCCATTAGAAGTTGAATACATTGCCTTGAGCCCTTGCAAAAGTTCTGAGTTTTCATCAGGGCTCATTTTTTAAGTGGTTTAATTTTGCTTCGGATTGCCAGGTGCTAAAATATGAACCTTCACACTTGTGAGTCACCCAATTTAACCAAGCTGTGGCTTTGCCCTCAGCATGTTTCCTAGGTGTGAACTAACCGTGCCCTGGACCCACAAAAACACTTTAGTCAAGATTTCCAGGGTAAATTCTAGCCCACCCTTGTCAAAACCACACTGACTCCCACCCGCAGCCCCCTGCAAAGACTTACTCCTACAAGCCTGGGCTGCACAATGAGATTCTGATTCTGCTACTCAGTGAGCTGTGGGAACTTGGGCATGCAACCTCACCTCCCTGAATCTCAGTTTCCTTATGTGTAAAATCGGAATGATCCGTCACTCAGTTGTGTTGAGAGAACTCAGAATTAGACAGTGAACATAAAGTGCCTTGCACTTACCAGGGGCTATATTTCACAGAATTCACAGCTTTTTTTTTTTTAGAGAAAAATGAAAAATGGGCAAGAAAAGCAATGACAAAGATAATTGAAAGACACATGAAACAGATAATAGCAAATGAGGAATTTTTTAGTTCTAAGGTACACATTTTGTTTAAGATAATGTTTTGTCAGAAGAGTCTCAATTTCAAAGATGTTAAAATGTAGAGAAAAGATGGATATCAGACAGAGTTATATCATGGACAAATCATGGGAGAAGCAAGTCTGTGAAGGACAGTGGAAAAGAGGTATGAAGGAGGGACTTTTTTTTATCCCTTTCACTTAAAATGAAAATTTTAAAAATAAAATTTATAAACTTTCTTGGAGCAATATAGGAGATAGATTTGAGGGGTTTCTCTCTCTTAAAATATTCATTCATTCATTCATTCATTCATTTGAAGGGCAGAGTGATAGGGAAAGGGACAAAACAGAAAGAAAGGCAGAGAAAGGGAGAAAGAGAGAGGGAGAGAGGAACAGAGAGAGAGAGAGAAGAGAGAGAGATGGAAGGAGGAAAGGAGAGAAGGCGAGAGAGAGAGAGATCTTCCCTACGCTAGTCTTTGCAGCCTGAGAAGGGCCAAGCAGAAGCCAAAGGTCAAGGACACCATCCTGATATCTCACATGGGTGGTAGCAGCCCAAATGTTGCAGCCATCATCCATCACCTTCCCAGGAGCAACAACATGGAGCTAGATCAGAACCAGAGCAGCTGGGACTCAAATCAGCTCATTGATACAGGATGCTGTTGTTTCAGCCATCGTGCAAATGTTACATTGCAACATCAATCAATTTTTGGGTGGAGACATGATCTAACCCTTCATGGAAATGAAAACTTGTCAAATTAAGTGACTACAGTTTGATGGACTTCACTGGGATTAGTGGATGTCTGAACTTTTAAGCAAATAACAGAGATATGTTCATTTATTGCCAAAATCGGTTTCCACCTAGTAAGCAAAAAAGCTTAGAATATCCTCTCAGATCCATCTTTTTACTTACCTGTTTTAGTAGTATAGCCATACATCAGACCTTTCAGGAAATCATACTAACTCTGTGTAATGCCTTCCAAGTACCACAGTGTTTATTGTCACATTACTCGAGTCTTCCTGGATGAAGCAGAACCAGATCTTTGTCTTAGCCCGGAGATAGTAACGTCTTTGATGTTTCAGAGACATTAGACATTAGAACAATAAGTCATGGCCTATTGTTTTACAAGGTGACTTGATTGTAACATATAAAGAGAAAAAAAGAAAACAAGGTCTAATCCAATGTCCCATGTATGGCAAATGTCAAACAAGTATTTACTGACCAAGAATGAAGGCAGCTAGGAAAAAAAAAGATATTAAAGAGATATTTGACTTCTTACTCCTGTTCAAGAAATTTGGTCAAAGTAGGTTCAAAGCACTAAGAGCAGAACAGGACTAGGCTGCTGTTCAGAAATTTGCAAGGTATGCTGTCATAGTGTTTGTTTTGGGATGAATACTCTGAAACACTTTGTCACATATGTCTCTACTCATCTAGACCCTATCAAGATCTACTCTCAGGGAAAATTGGTTAATTGTTTGTTATGGAGGAGTTGGTGCCTTGAACTTGATCTAGGGTATTTATTTTCAAGTTCAGATAGTCTCCTCCAATTTTAGTTTTCTCAAATGAAAAGTTTTGGATTTGGATTTCCCTAGGGATGACTAAGAGGTTAAGCAATGAGGATAAGGTGATTGGTAAATGTGTGAATGGTTGGAAGTTGGGTCTTTGCTTAAGATAACACAGCTATGCACAGTGTTACTCCAAGGACTGCCATTGACACAGCCTCCTCTGTGAATCCCATGCCAAAGTTGTGCAGGGCAGAGCCTGCATGACCCTTCATGGTAGCTATGGAATAGAAGCTACAAAACCCTGGACCATTCAAGCAGACACAAGTTGAGCAATGGAAGTGAGGATGGTCCAGTGATGTATTTTGCTGGCAAGAAAAACAGCCTGCATCAAGAAAAAAAGCCAATTTGAACTTTAGCAGAAAATAGACATCTCTGAAGAAATAGGGAGACCGGGATAGAAACGATTGATATAAGTGGATGGCAGCTGAAACACACTCTTATTACAGCTGTGTTCTCTTTGAAGTATTTGTAAATCAGATGTATTAAGGCTTATTTTGATGACTTATCTTGACTAGGCTATAGGTATTTTTGAATGTGTGGTCAACTTTCTTTAACTCTAAGTAAATGACATCAGACCTGAATTGAGCAGATAGGTTCCATCCAATCAATTGAAGGCATTAGGAGCAAAAACTAAAGTTTCCTGGAAATAATATGGTTTAGACTGCAGAATCACCCTGGTAACTTGCCCTATAGATATCAGACTGGCCACACACCCACACCCCACAATTTGTGAGCCAGTTCCTTAAAAATAAATCTCTAAATAAAGTAAATGCATGTATACTCACACATGCAAGTGCGCATACTTACACATCTTCTATTGCTTCTGCTTCTCTAGGGAAATTTGACTGATATAGAAGATATATAGGATATGGTAGATAAAGGAGATATATATGGATATATAGGATTAAAAGGCTGACGATAGCACCTTTCATTCTACAGTGAGAATTCCTTCATTGAGGATCTCCTATGCACAACATTGTGGATGCAGCTGAATGTGAATGCTGGAATGTGGAACAGGGCTGGCATATGAACAGCATTGCACCATGGAGCAGCTACAAGCGAACTGAATTTGCCCTGCTGCTGAAGTAGGTGTAAAGTAGGCAACAGGCAGAGATCAGTTTTATTTGAATTGTGTGTGTGTGTGTGTTGGGATGGGGGTTGTTTTGCCTTAGAGAGCAGCCGGGTAAGTTATCAGAAAGTTAGCTTGCAGGTATAAAGTATCTGTACTAAGGAATCTTTGCTGAATCATAATCAAGACGAACCACAGTGCTTCATGCTAAGTCATTTCCTTTTTCTTCTCTTCCCCCATTATGCTAAACATATGTGTGAAGAAAATAATTCCTTTCATGGTTGCTGAAATCTGGAGTCCGACTATTTTTTTTTTCAGCAAGTCTCTAACCACTTTCGTTCTTCATTCGAATTGTTGAAGTAGCTGAGAGATTTCTGGTTTCTTTTGAAGCTTGCAAGAGAAAAACTACTTGAAACCAGGAGGGTCTGATGAAACTTGACCAACTTTGTTGTAATGCATTCATGAATCTGAGTCAAAGATTGATTTTCGGGGTATCTTACAAGGGATTTTTAAATCTATAGAGGCAGATAACCTATTTCTTTCTTCTTTCTCTCCTTCAGATTAAAAAAAAAGCTGAAATGGCAATGGTTAGGGAGCTGAATTGGAAGTGGATTAAATTTACTAAAGTAATCTAGTTTAATAGCAACTTTATTTCAATCCTATATAAGATTTGTCCTTATACATGTACTATTCTTTTTGTTTTATTTCAGTTTCCTCTGATTTTTGTTGGTAAGATGTGTCTCCTGTAAGCAGCAGGTAGATGGGTTTTGTTCAAGTTACTTTCTATCACCCTTTCATTTCATTCTGAAGTTCTGTAACTTTGCTTCTATAGGGAAAGGTTATTGGCAAATAAATCATTTATTCTCCAAGAAATATCTCAATAGGTCCTTCCTGTGAACATTCTTATAAAGTGGACAAATTTCACATGTATTACAATACACACTTGGGAGCTTAGTAGTACATTCTACCTTTTCTTGCTCACATTCCCCACCCACTCTCTTCCTTCCTTATTTCTTTTTTTTTTTCCCTAGTTTTTACAATAGCATACTTTAATTTCATCTCCCAATTGCAAATTAAATATCCAATAAATAAGTAAAGTTACCAACACCTGGCAAGTAGAAAGTAATAATAACCAATAGTAAAAGCAAAATAATAAGAACAAGAAACAACCGAACCAACAAAATTAACAACAAAATCAGGTTTCAGGATGCCACACTCCCGCCTATAGATTACATTTTTTGTACTCTCTGTATTAGTTATCACAGATTAGGAAAAACATATAGTATTTGTATTTTGAGGAAATGATTTCTTTCACTAAGCATAATGCTTTCCAATTTCATCCACTTAGATGCAAAAAAACAAGATCTCATCCTTGTTATTGCTAAATAATAGCCCATCTTTATAAAAACCACCCTTTCTTTATCCACTCATCTATAGATGGACAGTGAGGGTGCTTTCTTAGATTAGCTATTTTGAACAGAGCTGCTATAAACACAGGGTACAGGTCACTTTCACACTGATTTCATTTCATCTGGATACGCTCTCAAGAGTGGGATGGCTGGATCCCATGGCAGGTCTATCCTAAGATATTTGAGGGATCTCCACACCGTCTTGTATGATGGTTGTACTAGTTTACATTCCAATCAACCGTGGAATAGAGTAGCTCCCCACCACCAAGATAACCATTCTAAATGGGGAGAGGTAAAACTTCATTGTGATTTTTGTTTGCATTTCCCAATGGATAGTGAACATGAGCATTTTGTCATATGTCTGTTGGCCATTTGAATTTTACAATTTGACAAAAGCCTGTTCATCGTGTCCTTTGCTCATTTCTCTGATGGACAGTTTACTTTGTTGTTGCTGAATTTCTTGAGCTATTTGTCTCTCATCATTAATTCACCTAGGAACATCTTAATATTTCCTTTGCTTTTTGAAAGGTGTTTACTTGAAAATCAGAGGGGAGGGGTTGGAGAAAGATAATCTTCTATGTTCTGGTCCATTTGCCAAGTCTCTTGTAACAGCTGAGTCCAGACAAGGTCAAAGCCAGATTTTAGAAACTCCATCTGTGTCTCCCACATGGGTGTCAGAGACCCAGCTATTTGGGTCACTATCTGCTGCTTCCCGGGTGCATTGGCAGGAAGCCAGATGAGAAGCTGAGCTAGGAGTTGACCCCATGTACTCATACGAGACACAGCATCACAGGTGACGGCTTAACTCACTCAATCACAATTTCCACCTCTTCCTTCATTTTAAAGAATGGTTTTAACAAATATAAAATTCTTGATTTTTTTTTTTCAAATTGTAAGCACCATTTCAACGTTTGCTTACATCTATGGGGATTCTAATGGAAAATCATTGATTTTATTGAGGATTTTTTGCAGGTTATGAATTGATTTTTTTTTGCTGCTTTTAAGATTCACAAAGTCTGTTTTTTTAGTAATTTTATCAATATTTATCTCAGCATGCATCTTTGTATTTATGCTACTTGAAGTTCATTGAGGTTCTTGAATACACACACACACACACCTTTTGGGAAGTTAAATGGCATAATTTCTTCAAATGTTCTTTCAGTCTCTGCTGTCACTTCTTTTTCTCTGGGACTTTTATTTTATATATGTTGGTATATTTGATGATGTCACATGTTTTCCTTAATCTCTGGATTCTTTCTTAAACATCACTATTGATTGTTTTTGGTTTTTTTTTTCAGAATGGATAATTTCATTCAGTCTTCAATCGTTGCTTATTTCAGCTAAAAATATCTGTTGAACACTTCCAGTGTACTTTTTAGTTCAGTTATTGCATTTTGTCTTCAATATTTTTGTCTGGAACCTTGTATAGCTTTCTTCTCTTTATTAATATTCTCTATAAGATTTCATTGTTTTATTTCCTTTCATTCTTTTTCTTTGATTTCCTTTTCCCATTGAAAATAATAAGAACGCTAATTTAAATTATTTTACTGTTAAGTCAAATATATTTCATCATCATTTGTTTCTGTGTATCATGTCATAGTGCTCCTAGGTTCAGTTCTGTGACCACTGAGCTGCCTGAGTTCATGACCTTACCCCATATCTCAAGTACTGACTCACAGTTTCCTGGAGACAGCTGGGGTAGGAATCTGTAAGGCTATCACCTTTTTGGGGTTCAAATCATGTTAAAGGTTGAGAGCTACTAATCAAAGTTAGGCTTACTGGGATTTTCTTCCTTGAATGAGAAGAGTAGATTTAATGCTTTTAAATTCTAGAACACTTCACTCTTTTCGGGCACATTTTTTGTTTTTTTGTTTTTTTTTTTCTTTATAGACAATAATCTGGTCTCACAAAAGTCTCCAGCTTGTGTCCCAGAGAGCTTATATGACTTTTTCACAGTAGGTGTTTGCAGGCCAGTGTGATGGCTCAGTGGCTAAATCCTTGCCTTGCACACACCAGGATCCCATATGGGCACTGGTTTGTGTCCCAGCTGTTCCACTTCCCTTCTGGGTCCCTGCTTGTGGCTGAGAAAGCAGTAAAAAAAAAAAAAATGGCCCAAACCTTTGGTCCCTGCAGCCAAATGGAAGACCTAGAAGAAGTTCCAGGCTCCTGACTTTAGATCGCCTGAGCTCCAACCATCACAGCCACCTAGAGAGTGAACCAGTGGACAGATTTTTCTCTCACCCTCTCTCTGTAAATCTACCTTTCAATAAAACAAAATAAATCTTTTTTTAAAAAAAAAGTATATGGCTAATACAGTTTGCAAATTAAATGTCCACTGTAAAAATGTAATAATCTCTTCAAAATCTTCTGGATTAAATTAGTAGATCTAGTCAGATAAGGCTACTGCTCTGATTTGGTCACACTTTCACTGAAATGTTAAGTTATTTCAACTTAATTTTTTTCCACATTAATTTGTCAGCCCTTCATCTGTTCTTTCTTGTGACCTTTCTAAACTTTACAGTATCTTATGCATGCCCACAAATGGCTGCCTACAGGAGTGACTTTCGTCTTATGAAAATCTAGGTTTAAAAACTGGCTTTCTCATCCACTATCATACAATCATTTTTTTTAAAAGATCTATTTATTTTTATTGGAAAATCAGATATACAGAGAGGAGGAGAGATAGAAAGGAAGATCTTCCGTCCTTTGGCTCACTCTCCTAGTGATCGCAACAGCTGGTGCTGTGCCAACCCGAAGCCAGGAGCCAGGAGCCTTCTCCAAAGCATCAATCACAGTGCTGAGTTTCTAGCCAGCAAAGAGGCAATGACTTTACCCCCTGAGTTTTTAACTTATCATGAGAATATGAAGAAGAGCCCACTCACACCCTTCCAACCGCTTTTTCCTTTGAGCAGGCTAGACAGGATAACAGTTCCAGCTGTTTTGATGAATTCTGTCTCCACTCTGATTTTTAGCTGATGTCCTATTTAAAAAATAAATAAATAAATAAAAAAACTCCACTTGGACCATTTTTTCTGAACTTCCGCTCTTGCTCCTGATGCTGCGGCAGGAAATCACTGTCTTTTTCATAAATCTTGCATTGCTCACTGATTTGTCCACATGGAAATTCTTCTTTCATGTGAGACAAAAACGGAGGTGTCTTCTTCGCTTTGTGCCCTTTCCTAGTAACAGCATGACAAGCCAGGCAACAGAGAGGGAGAAGCTAAACTCAGGTTTTTGTAACAGTTCTGTTATAAGACTTCAAGGGGTCACAACAACGCTACCTCCCAGGGACACGCCTCCAATGACCTAGAGACCATTCAGTAGATCCCTCATTCTAAAAGTTCCATCGCTGCGGGAGGGCCACTCTGGGGAGCAAGCCTTGTGCACAATAGCTTGAAGAAGACATTTAATATTAAAATGTAGCATGAAGCTCTCTTGCTCTAGTGACATGGGGGAAACGTATACCCAACTCTAGGTTGTTATGACAGTGCAAGTGGCATCGTAAAGAACCTGGCGCATTCACATTTTACAGTTCAATATGTAGTGAATATGTTCTTAATGCAGAACATGATAAGCTATTTAGGTGAAGTTCTCTACACAGTTGGGTGCTAAGGAAAACAAGCAAAGCAAACAAAATGGAAAGAGATGAAGAGTCGTTTCGGTTCATGGCCTCATGATATCTCAAATCACCAAGTATTCTTGATTTTCAGTTTTCATTTGATGGTCCAGTGGACTTAGTGTTAAGTCAGAAGCCATAACTGTGGGAGCTTTGCCTAAACCACGGGAGTCCTTTGAGAATTAGGAGAGCACAATGTTTTGGCAGCATAGTTCCTGGAATTAGATCCAATCCAGGGACATGTGCAATATCTGGAGACATTTTCAGCTGTCATGAAGGGTGAGTAGGTTCAAGGAGTGTGTTGCTGACCTTCAGCCAGACACTTTGCCAACTGTGCTGTAATATCTATTACAGCCCCTGCTCTTGCTCAGCCCCAACCCAAGAGATATGAAGTCCAAATTGGAAATAATTCCTGAGGCTGAGAAATCATGAGATGAAGAAAAGATAGCGAAGTTATCACTGAAAGTTGTCACCATGTTTCCATAAACAAAATGGGTGGTGTGAGAGGGGAAGGATCTGCAGCCTGATAAATCTTACCGACTTGGAAAAGACATCATCACGTAATTAATAAAAGGATACAAAGAGAGTGTGCCTTACCGACCCTGTAAAGGCAACATTCACTTTGTCTCCACTCAAGAGCAGTGAATGCCTTTTCTTCTCTGTTTAAAGATCGCGTTGGTCTCACTTGGGATGTGGGGCATTCTAGGAGCACGGAAGGTTTGTTTGAAGATGATTTATTCTGGGAAAATTAATGGGCAGATAATGCAAAAGAAAAGAGACAAATTGTTCCTTTGGTTCCAAATAAATGCTTGTTTTCTGACACTGCCTGAATTTAAATGGTCCTCAGTTTGACTGTGAAATTAACACCTCTTTGAGGTTAATTGTGGGGGTGGGGTGCAATTCACACCACTTCCAGAGTTATTGTCTATTTGGCATTCCGTGGGAGCCCCAGCACAGAGGGGCACTGGGTGTCCTGCTTGGTCCCACTCCCCTTCATTTCTAGGATCTTTTGTTAGTAGCTGCCTTATGAACAAGTGCATCATTTAGCATACAATCTACATATTCATAACTGCGGACCCATCTATGGACAATAAACTTGACTTCTTTAACAATTGTCCAGCAGGTCAAAACCCAATTTCCTTCTTTTGCTGAAATTCTGTGATGTTACAGATCCCAAAATCAATGACTCAGAGTTGGACGTGATCTTAAACTCACTTTTTTATACGTGTGGTATAGTTTCTCTGAAGTTATATGACGAAAAGAGATTAACCAATTGGTCTTCTGGAGAAAGATATGTATATAAATAACTTCTGGAAGGAAACAAAAACAAAACTAGTTCTGATCATCTTGGGTTATTATTGGGTTTCCTTGCACGAACCTGATACATTTTCCAGTGTTAGCATCAATGCCTACACATGAGGTTCTTCCCTAGTCTATGTGCTGGACAGCATGAGATTCAGTTCTTCGTGATACTTTCAATTAGTCAACAATAATATAATTTTTCATTATTGAGAGTTGAACATTTTCAGTCACTTAGGACCTCATGTGCACCTATACTTTATTTATGCCTTAATTTGGACATTTTGAAAAATCATCGAAGATTTCAGTAAATAGATCTTGTTGTTCCTAAATAGCTTACCATCTTAACTGTGTAAAAAAAGATATGGATATTAATGATAAGATTATTCCAACTGGCTACTTCCTCCCTGGCAGAAGAGCACAATTTTAAAGAACTTTAGTTATCCTGCTATGAACCCATAAACCATCTGAACCGCTTGATTAAACATGATCAAACTGTAGCAGGCCCCATGGGACTGCAGACATGGGACTGCTGGATCCATAGTCCTTTATTTTCCACTGTGGCTTAAGAAAGCCTCTCTCAGGAAAGTGTCCAGAACAGGAGAGTGGGGGGGAAAAAAACCTAGACTAGTGTTGTTAGAAAAAAAAATGGACTCCCAGTTAAATCTGAATTTTAGTTAAACAATGAATGATATTTCAGTATAAGGTCGGTCCCCTTGAATCCCAGATAAACAGTAGATGAATAACTTTCACAGCATGAAACCTACTTATACCAAACACAAATTTTCATTGTTCAGCTGCACTGCATATTTCATATGGTTTGCTTTTCTGAGTGAGCAAAGCCAACCTGTGGTCTAACAAATTGAAAGAAAAAAATCGAAGGAAAATAGAGCTGGACAGAAAAAATGGAGAACAAGAGCTGGAAAACAGCATAGAAGGGATTGCTACATAAGAAAACAGACTCAGGAATCAACCACAAAAGAGTAACTGCTATCCTGAGGGAGAGATACATACATATGATTATGAAACCATATACAGTTTCTCTATTTCCTACTTACAAAGCATTGCATTCTAAACTGTGTGTATTTTCAAATTTCTTGAGCAAGAAATGCGATTCCCACAGCCTCCTGTGTCCCCTGCCTAAGCCACATGTCATGGTTGTTACCAGGTACTGCACGGAAATGGCCATAGCATTTCCAGGCCCAGGAACAGAAGTGGGCCTGGCACATGTCTAGCTCTGGGACCGCCTTCTCCTACCTGGATCTTCTCCGTCACTGATTAAGTGCAAATGAATCTTGGAGTCTTTTCTTTTGAGTTTGGATGTGAATGTCACATGCAGTGTGAACTAGAGCTCCTTGTGCCAGCAGCACACAAAGGACAAAATGCCCCTGCGAGCTGGTTGGGACCCGCTCCTCTCTTGACAAGTTGGAGAGCCTGAAGCTCTTGCCCAGGGTCTCAGATGTTTTCTGCAGCAAATTCAAAGCCTCATGAGCTTCTAGAACACAGGCAGAACCTAACTGATCAAAAACAGTTGAAAAACATACCCCCTTCCTGTTCCTCTAAGTTACAAAAATAGAAGGAAATGGGGTGTGGGGAGGCAGAGAGGTGTCAAGCAGACATTCCCTGGGCCTGAAGGAAGCAACACACTCCACCGAGTCTCACACCTTCCCCATTTGTGTGGAATGTGGCTGCCCTTACTACTCCTCTGCCTGCATTTAGGGCTGGGGAGAGTCACGTCTCCTCTTCCCGCCTTGGTTTGATTTGCATTGATTGTTGAGACAAGAAGGCAGTTACCTTTTTTTTTTTAACCTTGAGTTTTGATCTGCAGGAGTTTAAAAGTTACTTTCACTTCTGCTAACAACACTGCAGCCCTGATAGGAAAAAAGATGTAAATGCTCACTCAGGGCCTGCTGATTTGAAAAGGTATTGGGAGACATGCCCAGGTGCTCACAGTTCTCAGAGTTGTCCTTAAACAAGGAATTGCTGGAGCATTCCAGCTCGGGTCATCAGCCCTCCAGTTTCCTCTTTCTTGCATTCTCCACACAGGGTGTAGTAGGGTGAGGCACTGGTGACTCCAGGTTTCCAAGAAATAGTCTGTGCCTGGGCTGGATGCAGAGGGAGCAGAGGCAGAAAAGAGATCGCATCATCTGGTCTTTAAGACACTGGAGGGCCCGGTGTGAGAGCGTAGCAGTTAATGTTCTCGCATTGAACGCACTAGGATCCCATATGGGCATGAGTTCTATTCCCAGCCGCTCCACTTCCCATGCAGCTCCCTGCTTGTGGCCTGGGAAAGCAGTTGAGGACGGCCCAAAGCCTTGGGACCCTGCACCCGCAAGGCAGACATGGAGGAAGTTCCTGGCCCTGGCTTCAGATTGGCACAGCACCAGGCTTTGCGGTCACTTGGGGAGTGAACCATCGGACAGAAGATCTTCCTCTCTGTCTCTCCTCCTTTCTGTATATCCGCCTTTCCAATTAAAAAAAAAATCTTTTTTAAAAAATATTTTTAAGAAGAGAGACACTGGAATCAGGTGTTGCAAAAGAAGCTGGAGAAAGTACTACTCCTGAAAGCTACTTGCAGAAAGACTCCCATGCGCATGAGAGGGTCGCTTTACCACGCTGCCTAGGAAGGGAAGGGGAAGGGACGGAATGACACCTCCCAAGACCTTGTAGGGGCTGATGGGAGGTGTGGGTGCAGGGCTTTCCTTTTGCCCCTGAGGTTTAAGCATTGGGGCAGGAGGTTGTGACAGCTTTCCTCATCCATCAGCAGGTTTATGGCCCCGTAGCTAAAACAGAGATGACCAAGAGAGAGGCATTAATATGTATGTATAGATAGATAGAATATATATATATATTTCTGTACATATAAATCAAGAGAGAGGCATTAATCTATGTTTATATTATATTTATATATATATATAATCTCAATTTAATGTGGCAAAGGGAGGTTTCAAAGGAAAGACCCAAGAAGGGAAGACTCAAGGAAATCTGTTCTTGTAATTAGATTTAATGGGGAACGGATGTCCTAGACAGAAGAGGGTGATCTAATGGTGATTGACTGAGGGGAGACTCCAGCAGGGCTTGTCTGGTGTGATGTGCACCTGCCGTTCTGGGTAGCGTTTCCCCCCTGGTTGGATGAGTCATTGGAACCCGGCAGTCTGGGAATCTTCAAGGCAGAAGGGAAAGAATGACTTTCCTGGGTTTTCTGACTGGCTTTGAGAGAGAATCTTGCTATCTATGGTTCACCATGGAGAAGAGGAATTCCAGTTCCCAGGACCCACTCCAGAAGGGAAAGATGCGCAAAAAATGAGAGGCAGAGAAACCGTGCTAGAGGTCTAGTTTTTGAGTTCCTGTAGTCCGTCACAGCGCATCCAAGTGCCACACTGGGGGTGTTTGTCCTGAACCTCAACATAAGTTTGGGGTAGGACCCAACTGATTTGGACAACTGGACAAGAAGAGGACTAAAATTCTGGAAGCTGGAATGCAGATGGAAAATTATTATTTGATTTAATGAATCAAAGAGACTGGGTGCCTAAATACCAATACCCTCTGAGATGGATCAAGTGTCTGAGAAACCCAACAACAGTCAGAAGAAACCTGAGAGAAAACACACTGCACTCTTGCCTGTGGGGAATAAATACAAGATTCTATTTTTTTCTTTTTTTTTTAAGATCTATTTTTAAATTTTTATTGGAAAGCCAGATATACAGACAGGAGGAGAGACAGAGAGGAAGATCCTCTATCTGTTGATTCACTCCCCAAAGCGCTGCAACAGCCAGAGCTGAGCTGATCCAAAGCCAGGGGCCCAGAGCCTCCTCTGGGTCTCCCACGTGGGTACAGGGTCCCAGGGCCCTGGGCCATCCTCAGCTGCTTTCCCAGGCCACAGACAGGGAGCTGGATGGGACGCAGGGCTGCCGGGATTAGAACCAGCACCTATAAGGGATCAGCACATTCAAGGCTAGGACTTTAGCTGTTAGGCTACTGCGCCAGGCCCTAGATTCTATTTTTAAAAGACTTGTATTTATTTTTATTTGAAAGAGTAACACAGTGACAATGAGAGAGAGAGGTCATCTATCTGCTGGTTTACCCAAGTGGTCGTCACAGCCAGGTCTGGATCAGGAATCGAGAAATTCATCAGGGTCACTCACATGAGTAGGAGCAGCCCAAGTCCTCAGACCATCACACGTTGCTTCTTAGGTGTGTTAGCAGGACACAATATCAGAAGGAGGGCACCCAGCCTTTCTGGTTCATCATGTAATTCTTTCTCTACCTGCTTGGTCATCTGCCACCAAAACAATGGGGTCGTTTAATTTAATGCTAAATCATGAACTGTTGGAACCATGAACCCATATAAACCTCTTCCCTTCACTAGTAGTTTGTCTCAGGTATTTAGTTATAGGAACAAAAAAATTGGCTAATGCCATACTTACCATCGTACTTTTCTTGTACGATTATTTTTCTAATTATTTTTTTTTCTAATTATTCCTTGTTCTGGAAGTTTAAAATGTGCCCCTCTTTCCTTGTGATCACCCACCAACCACATACTTCACACTTTTTAAATAGGTTTGTTAATCCTGAAAGTTGCCTTTTGCCTTGATGAAGCTTGAGGTTTTGTTTCCTATCAATATAGTTTTCTATATGATGTGTGTGTGTGTGTGTGTGTGTGTTTGCAGATGATGGGGTGACTTAACGATTGAATCAATGGATTTGAAGAAAAGCAAAGACAGAGAAGCAGTTAAAACTAATATTTTCTATAATCAAGACAAGTACTTAGATGTGTGAATAAGATTTTCAACAGAGAGCATGTAGAAGAGAGGGCAATATAGAGAAAGTGATAATAAGTAGATTTATCAGAGCAGCATATGTGAGAAATAAAAGTAAGTTAAAGATCAAAGAGAACACTCAGCCTGCTTTTGTTACATACAAATTAGCAATTAGCCTAGACCATCTTACACAGTGACCACAGAGGGGCTATGGGATCTAAATGAGAATCAACCTCAGAAATCAGAAAAACCTGTAATAGGAACTTTCTATCAGTCCACAGCTTCTGTTAACCTCATAGGAGCATATTCTTCTGTCAGAGGACCTGCCCTCTTTCAGGCATAACCATTTGTCCTAGGGTCTTTTACCAAACACCTGTCCACAAGGCATATTGGGTGATTCGGGAGCAAACCTCTGAGTCCAGACCAAGTGAATTAGAATCATTCCCTAGTTTACTTATTACTTTTTATAATTAAGATTTTCCTAAGGGGATGAAAGAGTTCAAGAAATGTCTTCTGAAAATATGCCACTTAGTATACTGATCACTTTAAGTTAAAATCATCGAGAATAGAGACAAGTTGTTTCAGTCAACTTTTATTACTGTCGCAAAATATCTGTGACAAACGACTTACGAGGGAAAGAAGCTTGTTTCACCTTGTAGCTTTATAGGCTCAAAATCCAGGATTAGAGGATGCTTTGGTTGGGTGTCTGGTGAGGGTGTTCTTGCTGGCAGAGCCCCAAGGTAACACAGAACTCCTATGATGGAGGAGTATATGTTTGTTCGAGGTTTATGTGGTCTCTTAAAAAGCCACCAGGACTTGAACGTGGGAGTTCCTCCTTAATTACCCAACCTAATATAAGTGCCTGCTTTCACACACCACCGTTGGATTAAGTTTCTGGCTTCTTGGTATTGTTCTGCTTTGGGGTTTAAGTCCGTCGTGAGTTTGGGATACAAATCATGTTCAAGTCGTTGCAGAAACTTTCTCTGCACTACCAATATCTGCTCCAGACTGGACTGTCCCAAAGGAGATCAGTACACAGCCCTCTCACTCCTCCGGGTTTCATCAGCCAGAACAAGGTAACCACCCTCTCCCCCAAATCAGTACCCTCCTCTAAGTTGTCCAGCCCCTCCTCTGTTTTGAGGACCTATGTCCTCCGAGATCTCAGTGGCTTATTGCATATTTACTTTGCTTTTATGCGACGCACAATTTATTTCAAAGCCTCAGGTATGAAACCCACAGAAGATGGAAGGAAAAATCTTTATAGGTAAAGATCTGTTTTCTTCCTATTGTCATGTGTCAGCTAAAACACAGGACTCTTAAAGTATTTAGGAAGAAGAAGAAAGTGAAATATTGACAGACAAATTGCTTCTGACATAATTACCTACTGAGACTTTATGGGGTGTTATGACTGCAGTTTTTCCTACTTTATTTTTAGTGAAGGCATTGTTGAATAACAGCTACGATTTCTTGTTGCTTTGTTGTATACTGTCTTCTACTGCTTGCTATTTTGTGCAAAAACTATTAAGTGACGTGCAAGGAAGTTGGATAAAACTGGAGTCGAAGAACAAAAGCTGTGAGAGGGAAAAGACTAAAGGTAGGACCATGAAGCGCAGAAGCAATGTGTCTTCTCTGCAAGTTCGGGTAGAAGGATGCGCTGAGGGCTAGAATGGGCGTTTTGTAGGACCAGTGTTGTAGTGTAAAGAGTTTACCTGCTGACAGCAAATCAGCCGGTAATGGGCAGCCCATGTCAGTGGGCTTAGCTGTTCCACTTTTAAGTGTAACCCTCACTTACAGCCAGAAATGTTGTCCCTAAGTGCACCTGTGCCCATTGAGGACCTTCCTTCCTTTCTTAAGCAATCGCTGGTCCACTTATGGTACTTTAGATAGGTTTGCATTTTATAGGGTTTTTGATGAATGAAAAATATAGCAAGTAATTCAAGGAATGAAGTGTTGTCCTTTAGCATAATTTTGGAATTCATTTGTACCAAATTTATCAACATTTCTGCCTTGATTGTTGGATAGTATTTCATTGCTTGTTGAAAACTTGAGTTGTTTCCTGTGTTGGGCTGCTACATATAAAATAATCAGGAAGATTTGTGTACAAAATAAATCAGCAATAAATGAAATTTGAACAAAGCAGAAGCTAAAAATAGCTATAACGATTTGGTATTAGCTAGGACAAGGCTCATAAAAGATGTAAGTTGTGACAGTAAAAACACAGAATTCAAGGGAGAGAAGTTAAAAATGTGAAGTGTTTTTTTTTTCAGTGCAGTCAAAGTGAAGCTGTTGGCAACTTAAAATACACTGTTTCAACTATGAAATATTTTATGCAAACCTCATGGTAAGCACATACACAAAAGACAGAGAACGGAAGCAGCAGAATACCATCACAGAAAATCATTAATCCACAAAGAAAGCAAAAATGGAATAGTGAAACAAAGAATGAAAAAAAGATTTTAAAAAAAAACCGGAAATAATAATAGTATTTGCCTATCAACTACTTTATGTATGGATATATTAAACCAAGTTCTCTAATTAAAGGATACAGAATAATAGAATGAAGTTTTTAAAAATTAACCAAATGTTCAAAGATATGCTACAAAGAGTCACACCGTAACTTTAAGGAGACACATTATTTGAAAACAAAGGGGTGGAAAAGACACTCAATATAAATAATAACCATAAGAGGGAAGCTAATCACGTTAGATGCGATAGGCTTTCAATCAAAAACTTTCACAAGGGACAAACAAGGTCATTGTGCAGTAGAGATACAGTCCATTCATGAAGAGGATATAACATTATAAAAATTCACCCAACTAAACAAACATTAAGAGCATTGAAAGGAGAGATAAGCAGCAGTACAGTAATAGTAGAAGGCTTCAATATCACACTTTCAGCAATGGACAGGTCACCCAAAGAGAATATTAACAAGGGAACAACAATGTAGACCAAGGTACCCGCAATACAGAAATAGGACATTCCATCCAGCAGCGGCACAGAGTACCTTCTTCCCAAGTGCACACAGAACATTTCCCCAGGTAAACAACGAGACGCAACAAAACAAGTCTTAACAAACTCAAGACTGAAAATATTTTAAGTATTTTTTTTCTAACCGTAATAGTGGGAAACTAGAAATTAGAAATGGAGAGAAACTGGAAAATTTACAAAAATGTGAAAGTTAGATTAGTTTCCTGAACAGTCAATGAGTAAAGAAGAAACTAAAAGGAAAAATTTAAAACACCTGAAAAAATGAAATTGAAAATGCACCAGACTGGAGCTGACATAATAATGCAGCAATTTAAGCCACTGCCCACATCACTGGCCTCCCATATAGGCACCAGTTCAAATCCTGGCTACTCTACTTCTGATCGAATGCATCTGGGAAATCAGTGGGGGGCCAGTCCAATTGCTTGGGCCCCTACACTCCTACAGGAGACCTGAAATAAACCCCCAGCTCTTGGCTCTTGGTTTTGGCCTGGTTGAGCCCTAGACATTTGGGATGTGGATCAGCTGATGGAAGACCTTTCTCTCCTCTCTCTTTTTTTCTCGTTCTCCCTCCCTCTTTCTCTGTAATTCAGCCTCCAAATAAATAAATGCATCTTAAAAAGAAAAAAAAATAGAAAACCCTATATCAAAACTTAGGGGATGCATGAGAACAATTTTAAGAGGGAAGTTTAAAGAGATAAATATCTACATAAAGAAAAAAGCAGAGGGCTCTCTGCGCCTCCCCCTTTCACAGAACAGGTGTATCTTCTTGCGGTGTCAGCACATCCCTAAGATGTGAAGACACGAGTGAATGTATTTGACCACATTGGACACCTAGTTGTTAAATCTGTTTTTAAGTCTGGCAAAGTGGCTGTTGTAACTAGCAGTGATCCTTCCATTGACCTCAGCCATGTGGTCTACTTATTCATGTCTGATTACACCTTCAGCAAGTTCCACAGCACAGTCAAGATTGAAAATGGGAAATTTGTCACCATCAGGAAAACCATGTCCATCTTTCAGGTGTGAGATTCCACCAGCATTAAATGAGGTGATGCTGGCATCCACTGGTGTCTTTACCACCTTGGAGAAGGTTGGGCTCATTGACAGTTATAAGTGTCATCATTTTGATGCCCTCTGCTGACACCCTTTGTGATGGACAGGAGCCATGTGAAGTCTGCTAACTCCTTCAACGTTATCACAATGCCTTTTGCATCAGTGACTGCTTAAATCCTCTTCCCATCCCGAGTCTAGGTCATCCATGACAACTTTGGCATCATGTCAAGACTCAGGACAACAGTGCCACCCAGAAGACAGTACCACCCAGAAGACATAACAACGGTTATGAGGTTGGCCAGAATATCAACCATCCCATTAAGGCCTTGAGTTAATTCATCCCTGAACTGAACGGGATATTCATTTGCAAGGCCTTCTGTATGCCCCCTGACAAATCTGATGACACCAGGGAGTAGTAATGCAGGCATTAGAGGACCCCCCTGGGTTACACTGAGGACTAGACCATACTTTAATGGTCACAGGTACTCCTCCAACTTTAACTCTAGGGCTGGCCTTTCCTTCAATGACTACTTTGTTAGACTCATTTACTGCTGTGACAGTATGTTTGGCTACAACAACACAGTAGAGGACCTCTTGGTCCACATAGCCTTTAAGTGTGAGCCGCTGGATCACCAACCCCAACAAGGGCAGGAGGGGAAGAAAAACCCTCAATGCCTGGGGAATCCCTGTCCCAGCTCATTCTCCAAAACAGAGACTCTCCCCTCTTCATTCTTCACGATTTCTTCTCAGACCACATGGAGAGGGGAAAGGTTTCAGTAGCCTGTCATATAGTGTTACCAGCAATAAAGTCCGTGGTACCCAGCCAGAAAAGAATAGTAGGGAAAACTCAAGTTCCTGACTTCAGCTGCCTAGCAACGCAGACCTTGGGAGGCCGGGATGATGGCACAACTAATTGCTACCCTCCTGGGAGATTTGAATTACACTCCTAGCTCCTGGTTCCAGCCTCTCTGGCCCAACCCTGGCCATTGCAGGCATTTAGGGAGTGATCCAGCAGATGGGAGTGTTTCTCCTCTTTTCTTTCCCCTATCTCTCCCTCTTTCTCTCTCTCTCCTCATTTTCTCTCTCTGTATTTGCCTTTCAAAAAACAATACTCTCCCATTATTCCATATTGCTACAAGGATAAAATTTTCCTAAACAAATTAATTTGTCATCTCTACTTTTCCTTCCTTTCTGATGTTTCAAAGGAGGGAAATTTAAGAGTGTCTGAAGATACTTTGTCACAATCTGGAAAGCTGGGCTACCAGCATTTAATGTGGAGAGGTCAGGAAACAGCTGAACAACTTTTAGTGCATAAAAAGTCCCTGAACAAAAGGAAAGACTTGGCTGTCCCTATCCATAGTGAGCAACTCCAGTTTGACGTGGGATTACTTAGCTGGTCCTGATGGAAAGACTTCACTTGACCCTGTAAGTTCAGCAGCCTCACTTCTAAGACGCACCGCACCACCCGTAGAACTCCACTGCCCCCCTCTCAGCTCTGACAAACAGTTCCTTTAAAATAGTAACAATCAGAGCCGTCTGAAACACTGACAGTCAAGAAATTCAGAGTTAAGGTTTAAGATTTCAAGGCTGGCACTCTGTTGTTAAAAAAAGACAAAGCCTGAAGGTGCTAGGGTGTGGGCTGGAGACAAAGTGTCAAGCCAGACTTTCATCTCCAGTCCTGCTGCATTTGGCTTTTGTGGGCTTAGGTCAGAGTCTGCTATCCTGGGGTGGTGGTTCTGTGGTTTCCTCCTGAGTTCTATAGAACCTGAAGAAGCAAGCCTTGGCAATATGCCAAGCAGAAGAAGCAAGCATGCACAGGGGAGGTAGGAGCTAGTTAAGATTTGGAATGCAAATTTCTTAATGACGTTTCTTTGATACAAATCACTACGATTTGGCCCTTTATGCTCTCAGTTGTTAACACTGAAAACATGTTTTTTGCTTATGTTGCTTCAATACTCAATGAATCAACTACTTATCAATTTTGAAGGTCATAAGTATAAAAATATAATGGTGGCACAGTCAACAAGCATCATAGTGAAAGTCAAGAGCAAAGTGGGCTTTAGTTCCACCTCTGCTGTTTATGCTTTGAACTTCCCTGACTGGTCTAGGTTTAATTTTCTCCTTCTATAAATTGCAGAAAGCCCTCACTGATGGGTTTTCCATATAAAATACCAATCAGAATTCTGGAATGTGGTGGATTTCAGTAAATTCTTATCATAAAACAGTGACCTTTCCCTTAGTTATAAAGTCATACTGTTCACATATGAAAAGACAAAGTAAAAAATGCAAAGCCGTGAATGGGCATGACAGCCTGCCCTGCCTGAGGTTAGAGATGGTTACCTGGAGATTACCTGCAATTACTTAGCCCATGTCAATAGATGCAAGGGGGTTTACAGAATTCATATGAGAACAGAAAAACAAATGAACCTGCATTCCAAAGGTAGAGAACTAAAGGGTGCATTCAAAAATTATCAAATTTCCTAATTAGCTCGTGTATGGCATATTTACAAAAATGCAGAGGTGAGGCTGGGAAAGTGGTTGGTGGGTACAAATGTGATGCCAGCACAATTATCATCTTTAGGAACAAGATTTGATGCTACACACTAACAAATACTGTTCTCATACTTGCATGTCTGCAACTCAGCTGAGGCTCGGTTGGTATGGAGCAGGATTGGCTGGAGAGATCTGATTCCACTATGCCTTGGGTGGCTTGGATCCAGGCCATGGGTTGAGCTTGGATCTACACATGTTTTAATTTTGGGATCAAGACTAGAAGATGAGCAGAAATCCAAAGCATGTTCTTCCCTTAGCAAATTCTAGGTATAGAATTATAATAACACGAAATGATAATAAACATATCTGAGAACGCTGCTCCTGCAACAGCTACTCACATGAAGTAAGGAAGTTGTGAGGACAACGCAAGGTTGCAAGGTGGAAGTGTGAATGTATAGTCCTGTTACAAGAAAGTCAAGAAGTAAGACTGGTAACTGAATCTCTTATAGGATCATACAAGGCCAGATCTAAAAATGGAGGTAATAAACTGGGCAAAAACTGGTTATAATAGGAAATTAGAAGAAAGCTATGTTTGTATTAATCCATTTTGTGTTACTATAATAAGATAGCTAAGGTAAAGGGATTTATTTGACATGTGAGTCTAGTAGCATGAGGATCTGAACAGAATGGCGCTAAAATCTTCATAAATCTCCTTCTTAATTTATTTGTTTGAAGGGTAGAGTTACAAATAGAGAGAGAGAGAGGAGAGAGGGAGCTATTCCTTCCACTGGTTCACTTTCCAAATGACTACAACAGCAAGCTCTATGTCAGGCCAAAACCAAGAGGCAAGACCTATGTCCAAGCCTCACACTTTTCATTAGGTTGTTTAAATTGTCTTCCTTAGCTGCTGCCTGTGCTTGTTCAGCCTGAGAGAGGAATTATCCCATTGACCACTATTCCCACACTATGTCAGGGGGTCTTCAAAAAGCTCATAGAATATATATCAGTTACAAAAATGATGCAGAGATTTGCATTTTTGTATCAGAGCAGTTTCATTTTAAGAATATTTATTATTTCTTGTTATTTGACAACTAGACTTACAGAGAGAGGAGACTTTTCATCCATTGATTCACTGCCCAACTAGCCACATTGACTGGAGCTAAGCCAGTCCAAAGCTAAGAACCTACACCTCCTTTTAGGTCTCCCAAGTGGAGGCAGGGGCACAATGGCCTTAGCCACCGTTTGTTTCTTTTCCAAAAAACATTACCAGATGCTGAGTAAGTTTTCACCTGCCAATCACGTGCTGCTCTTCAAGCAGCCAAAAAAAAAAAATGCTGTACTCGGCAGTATTTTGGGGAGGCTGAAGTGGTAGGATTCAGTCTCCTATGTGAAACATTACAGACTCAAACTTCAGCAAAACTCAGCCTTACAGTTTCAGGGATGTGGATCTTTGTACTGACTAAGTTCCCAGTAGGACACAGTCAAATGGAAGGCAATACATTAAAATGTGAATGATCTTCTAACAGAAAATCAAGACAGGTGGATCCTTCCCAGGGACAGAGCACTGGTTCCTGCAGAGGGCCCCAGTGTAAGAAAAACCCTGACTCAGCTTGGATACATAGAGCAGATATTACGGATGCCACAATGTGTATCAGGGTACCTGTGTTCACAACCTGCCATGGCCTGGATGCCTGCTGATGTACACCCGAGGGCTCCAGACAATGGCTCGTGTTCTTACACCCTGCCTCCCACACAGGAGACCCAGACTCAGTTCGTAGCTCCTGGCTTTGGTCTGGCCCAGACACTGATGTTGTAGCCTTTGGGTGGGGAGTATACCGGTAAATGCAACACATCTCCCTCTCTCTCTTATGAATAAATGAAGAGAAGAACATTTTTTAAATAAAAATCTGACTCATCAAAGAGGCCAAAAATAATCAATTTTAAAAATTATTCATGAGAGAGGCCAGACCCAGACAACCCAAGGGAGACCTATTCCAAAAGTGACGCTCTTCTGTTTGAAACTGCATTCCATCTGCTTCGCTTCTTTAAAGTAAAGGCATGTATTTGTTCTCCTTTTTACATGCTCTGGGAAGATACAGCTAGACCTCCACCTGTTCAGATAAACAAAACATGACAGACAACCAAAAGTGTGAAAGCCAAAACCATGTGAAAAACTGCCTCAATCTATGAGCAGCCCATTTGGAAGGAAAATACGTGGGTTGCCAGTGGGACTTTCTTGCTCTTCCGTTTTGTTTTTTTTTTCTTTCTTTCTTTTTTTTTTTTTTTGTTACTTAGGGCTTTGCAAAGGGGAAAAAGTTCAGAGGAAGTGAAGTGTAAAGAATTAGCTGCTTTTAAAAAAACTACTGTCAGATTGCTATTAATCTATGGAACTAGCACTTGCAAATATTAAAAATCCCCTCCAAAATAACCTGCAAGTCCATCTCATCGGAAAACATGATATGCAAGAGCAAATCAGCCACACATAGGGAAAGACGGATGACACCTAAGACCATAGGGTGACAAGGATGAGAATGAGGAACCGGTTCATCAGCAAGAAGAAGAGGGAGTGGTGTTTGGATTCTAGCTTCTCATTGGTTCCATGTTTACAAAGCAGTAGTAAATACTTGATTATACATCTTGCTGTTTCATGGTTGGTGTAGAACTGAAAGAAAATTTGTTTAAGTTTTACGAAGTAAGATGGTAGAATAGGTCAGGACATGGTTAAACAGACAGAGAAACATTAGCCAGTGTGAAGCAAAGAGGGCACATTCCAGGAAATAGAAGAAGACGGAACAAGAACAGAGGGGTACCTGGAGACTGACAGAAATGGGAAAGCAGTGGACACATCGATGTTGCAGTGATCAATACCCCAGCGGCATTCAGTGAGCAGAGATCTGAATTGCACCAGCAGCCAGAACTCCACCAGCAACCAGGTGGAAAGGGATGCTCACCGGAGCTCAGGGGTGAACCCAGACAAAGAACCGCCCATCCTGCTGGTCTGTTTGATTTGACCAGCAGCAGAAACAGAGTAGCAGGTCCCAGATAAGTGGTGCAGGAACAGGGTGGATTTCACACCTCACTCTGCCCCCTAGAACCAAATTGGGTGCCATTTTCTATGGGGAGACAGACTACGGCACAGGACCGCACATGCATTGAGGTGGGAGTGAACTCATTTCGGCTCAGTGAACTGCAATAACGTTACATCCTACAGGCTCCACCCAAGATAGGTTCAGGTAGCCCTCACACCTGACAGCCAGCAGATTAAAAACTCTAGTAATGGCACATCAGGCGCTATTTTGTACAACGTGGTAAAAATTTTAAGACTGCAGGGACAACTGTGAGCTACACATGTGCTGAGCTTGGAACAAACTCACTGAGATCAGTGCATTGGTATGGGTCAAAATAGGTCCGTGTAGCCCTTAGATCTAACGGCCAACAGGTTCCTGAAAGATTACCACCAACAACAAATTGGCTATATAGGACTCCTGGTGTCTCCCCAGTCCTGGGAACTGATCTAATAGGAAGCGGAAGAAAGGTTGTACAGACAATGGTGCAGCCTCAGCACAGTATCACAGGAGGTGGAGACTGATGAGCCAGGAACTGGGGCTACAGAGACCATGGTAGAAATCTAACATAAGAACCCAGACCTGGAACTCACTGGAGGGAGTGGCACAAGTGACTTGAAAACAAAGAGGCACGTGCCAACTGCAATAAGTAAAATTGAACTGCAGACCTGTGGGTGACACAGCTTAGAAACCTGTCCTAAGCAGAAGAATCTAATAACGAGAAGTACAATGACCAAGAGCAAAAGAAGAAACAAAGGCACAATGATTATTACTGACAACTTCCCTACAAAAGAGCAAAAGTCTCTGCCAACCTCAGAGTTCACTGAGGAAGACATTGAGAAAATTGGGGATACAGAATTCAAAACACTTGCTATAAAGCTTATCAACAACAAGAAGCACATAAAGCAGGATTTCAAGAAATTTAAGGAATATATTATATAGCAAATGAATCAAATGAAGGCTGACATTTCTGATATCAGAAATGAAGAATACAGTGGAGCAAATTCAAAATGCAGTGGAGAGTCTCCAAAATAGATTGAAGGAGGCAGAAGAAAGAATCTCAAAATTAGAAGATAGTTCCTGCCACCAGGGGGAAACAAGCAAAAAGCTGAAAGCAGAGCTGGGTCAAGCCAAAAAAAGTATTCAAGAACTGAAAGACACTATTAAAAGCCGAACATAAGAGTTATGGGAGTCCCAGAAGGTGCAGAAAGAGAAGCTTGGTTTGCAAATGTAATTAATGAAATAATAAGGGAAATGTTCCCTAATCTAGAGAGAGAATTGGGAAACAACATCCATGAGGGGCACAGAACTCCCGACAGAGTTGGTCAAAAGCAATCTTCACCATGACACATGATCATCAAGCTCTCATATGCACGTGAAAAAACCAAGTGACATATAAAGGAATGCCAATTAAAATCTTAAATTCACAGTAGATCTCTTCTACAGGCCAGAAGAGAACAGAGTGACATATTTCAGATTCTAATGGAAAAAAAAAAAAAAAAACAAACTTCAGCCCAGGATAACATACCTAGCGAAACCTTCCTTTGTCTTTGAAAATGAAATAAAATTCTTCCACAGTAAAGAAAAGTTAAAAGAGTATACCTCTTTCTAACCTGCCCTACAAAGGATACTTAAAACTGTTCTCTTGACAGAGAAAAGGAATAGCACCCACCAAAACCAAAGGCAAATGTGAAGAACATCCCAGTAAAATAAGATGACCTTATCAATAAATAACCCATTGCTAAAATGACAGGACCAAATTACCACTCATTCATACCAACACTGAATGTAAATGGCTTGAAAACATCAGTTAAATATCATGGATTAGTAGACTGGATTAAAAAACAAAACCCATGTATTTGTTGCCTGCAGGAAACATATCTGACCAACAAATATCAGCAGAAACTATATCTCGTGGATTTTGATATTTTTTTGTTTCATCTCTTCAAAACACTTTCTTAAATTCTTCAGTGACTCATAGATCGGAAAGTAACATTATTTTCTTCAAGAAGGTTCTTGAATTTTTTTTCATTCAGTAGCATGTTATTTAACTTCATGGCACTTTTAATTTCTTTTTTTCTTCCTGTTGTTGGTTTTGCTTTGTGGCTTTTCATTTAAGGGAATGTATAGTAATTGTGTAATGGAGACTATCATATCCAGTAGCATGTTATTTAACTTCATGGTGTTGTAAATGTTTTATTTTTCTTCCTGTTGCTGATTTTTGCTTTATGGCTTTTCATTTAAGGGGATGTATCATAACTGTGTAATGGAAACTATCATATCCAGATGTGAGGATACAATGCAACATGCATCTCTACTTCCAGATCAACGATGGTCTCCCAGTGAAACTGTTAACTATACTTGACAATAGGAAGCTGGATTCTTTGCCATTGTCCATTTCCACAATGATGGACATATGATTGTTTATGAAGAACTATACTGTAGTAATAGTATAGGGGAACTCAGTGGTGGGGAAAGGGGACTTGGGGAGAGGGATAGGGAAATATAAGGCTTTGGAACTATATCATAAAATGATAATAATAATTTTAAAAAGAAGTAAAAAAGAAGAAGAAGAAGAAGAAAATTAGTTGAAGTTTTATCACAGCTAGCAAATTCTTTTAGCTGATTTTATTTGTTCCAGTGTTTGTCCAAATTTGTTAATGAATTTATTCAACATAGGGAAAACTGAGCAAAGTACAGAACTAAGTACAAAATTCACTGCAGTTCTTCAATCGATTCCCATGAGTTTTACAATATCATTTACAACATTTAAAGCTCCTCTTGGTTCATTCATTAGAAATCATGAAATAGCATTGTACTTTTGCTTTGTAGGTTTTCTGCAACGGGCCTGTAATTGAGACTGACAGCCTGTGTGCCATGCTGTCAAAGGTGACAGTTTCAGACTATCCCCTAGGAGTATCTTCACCAAGAATGTTTTTTCCAATCAACAAGAAAGCCAACAGTTTCTAGGGTATAAAAGCACTATAAGGCTGTCATACTTAAATATAGAGTTGAGGGCCTGGCGCTATAGCTCAGCGGTGAAGGTCCTCACCTTGAATGCACCGGGATTCCATATGGGAGCCAGTTCTAATCCCGAAAACTAGAAAGAAAGAAAAAGAAGGAGGATTGGGCGGGGAATGTGGGTCTGAAGGAACATAGAATGGAAAGCATCACTAATATTGTACTGTGATATATGTGAACTTTGTCCAATTCATATAAATTCTTAAAAACGCAATTGACACTTTAATTGTTCCCGCCTCACAGGTACTAGAGTAGAAATGCTTCAGGAAGAGCTAATGCAAGCAATGCTCAATGGCTCTGACTCCTTTTTCTTTTTTTATAGGCGCAAAAGGAAGCCTTATTGCTGTGATCGCCTATATCACATTATACATAATTAGTCTGTAAACTATTTATTCAGAACAACAGGATAGCAAGGTTCAAGGAGACCTTCAGATGCGATTCACAGAAAACACTGGATCCCAGAGAAGCAGTGATTGTTCCAATCCACACACCTAGGCATTTGTTGAACATGAACTCGATGTCAGGCAGGCTTTGTTTCTGCTTTCAGCCATAAACTTTCACAGGAGTCAATTATTGCTTATTCCTAGGAACCAACCTTTTGTTCTGCCACTGATTCAGGCAGGAAATCAACCAAATATTACAGTCATCATCTTTCAGTATCCATGGGGAACTTGTTCCAGAACCCCTCTTATTTTTACACCAAAACCTACAAATGCTCAGGTCCCTTATATAACATGGCATAAAGCCCATGCATACCCTTTTATATACTTAAATTCCTCTCTACAGTAATTATAACACCATATATAATGTAAATGCTATGTAAATAGCTGCCTCACTGTATTGTTTAGGTGATGACAAGAAAAAAAGATCTTCACCTGTTCAGTAAAAAACCATTTTTTTTTCTCAACATACTCAATCTTCAGTTGTTAAATCCACTGTTGTAGAATCCATAGATATGGACAAATTAATACTGTGCAGTTCCAACTAAATTTTATAGAGATATTAGGAACACCAAAAACAAAGCATAGTGGACATCTCATTGTAACTTTATTAAAAGCATATTTGTCTGCACTTTAACCCTCAGTAACTCATTGAGAGCACAAGGCGCTGGGTTTATGCGATGTGGTTGTCTCCAGGATTCCTGTGGAATCCCAGAGATCATCTAAACCCTCACATGGTTTTGTTTTCCAGCTGCCTCTTCCTCCCACAGCTGCCTGGACTCCACCCCTTAGTGCTCTGTAATTGGACTAGTTCGGCCATCAACATGCCTTGCATACTGGTAAGAAAACAAGCATTCCTTTTTCCATCCATCTCATTCTCTTAGCAATAGTGGAATCACAGCTTTCGTGAAAAGCATGCGAGAAAACAAAACCACTCGGGATCAGGATCATCTTCAAGTTCTAGTGCTGACTTAGCAAGAAACCACATCAGTGAGAGCTTCCAGTCTGTTTCTGCCCTGGAGAGCAAGATCTGGGGAAAGAACCCAACCCAACACGCAAAGGCCCTCAACCAATTCAGGCAGCAGCAGCTACTGTGGACATACTAACCTCCCTCTCCCTTCCTTCCTTTCTTGATGTCATGCTTCGGTTTTTTCTTTGCCCTCCCTCCTCATGTTTAATGACTGTCTTCTCCCTGCAAGGTGTAATGAAAGGCACTGGAACTTCGACAAGCCACCATTTATGTCTTGAAATAGCTTACAATCTTAATCTTTCTATGAGATCAAAGTGTGTCAGGAACAAACTCCAATCCTGAAAAAGTCATCAATACCATTCGCCATTGTTGCTATCATGCCTCAACCCCAACAGCGTGCTATCGACTATGCTTTATCACAAGAAGCCCTGTTAGGGTTGGATCTTTTTTGTACCTGAGCTATTTTGTTGTCTTCATTTAGATTCACCACAGGCATTTGTGTTACAAAGATTGGTGTATTGTTTGAATAACCTCAGGAAATGCAATAAGCAAGTTTTGAAGGTGGAACAGCCATAAACAATGCTTTAATAGGCATGAAATGATTCCAAGAAAAGCAGACCTCAATTACCTGGAGAAATCTGAATGATGATTGGATGGACCTCAGTATTATTCCACCAAGATGCAAGGAATCTGTGTTTTGGTGGCTTACTGTTGGCATCTGCTGCAATAATGTGAGAGAGAAAGAAGATGGGCAAAGATTAGCAAAAATAAGATTTGATCTCATCTTTGCTATGTGTACGTGTGTGTATGTGTATGTGGGCGCGTGCGCTGTAATTTGGGTGTGTCTCTGGAATTCCTATGTTTTCATCCCTAAAGTTACATATTTCTAGTGTAAGAACAGCCCTACCTGGCTTAACTGTTTCATCTGGCCACAAGATGTCCTCCACTGTGCTATGATTCAGGCACAAGGTCCTCACCAAAAACCAAAGCCACATTCTTCTATTGTACAGCCTCCATCATCATGAGCTAAATCAAACTCTATTCCTTATAAATCTCACGGTTTGTGCTATTCAATTTTAGAAACAGAAAACAGACTAAGACATTGCTCTAAAATAATTTAAACCCCTCCACTTAACTATGGAACTACCATGATAGACAGTTTTATACTCAGAAGGTGTAGGAATGACTAACAGAGTCACTGGTCTCATGGCGTTTACATTCTAGTTCAACAGAGTACTAAGCGGATAGTGTTATCCAATTGCTGTCCAACCTTGCCTGATGGCCCATTGGTTTACAGACAACATTCTGCCTGCCTTTGGACCTCGAGGCATTCAAGAGTGACATCTCAGATTTGAGAAGAACTTCCAACTAATTTTTAACTGGCAAGTGGAACACACAGCAATCTGTCAAGTTGCTTCTTGCTGTCATTTAGCTCTCCAGGTATTTCATCATGGAGATTAAATATGGAGTGATTTGGTACACATTGCACGTTGGTGTCTGCCACTTCTTTTTCAGTCTTTTTACTGAAGTCTCCAGTGCTCTGCCTTGCTTTTTCTCTAGAGTTACCAACATGTTCTTCTCAACCACATAAGTGTTAGACCAAGCCTTGTCAAATTGACTTTGAAGGGTAACACGGGCTGATTCTGCCTTGTCACTTTTATTCTGCATTTGTATTTTGATTACATGTCACACAATCTTTTAACACCTAGAAGACCTCATAAAATAAACACACTCTACGTCTTTCCTACCTGTCTCTGGTCTGGCCAAAGGAGAGAAGTGGTAGGATAGCATTAGAAATAGACAATGGCCTCTCCCTTGCAGAGTGGAACAGGTTTACAAATAAGAAATGGCTTATATTCATGGACTCTCTTGACCAACCTGCTAGAATGTTTTAAGAGCTTCTTACTCACCTCCCTGACTTCTCTCTGAGCCTCTTAAGAACCAATCTGAAATATTTTCTGGTGAAGAGTTACAAATCCCCATATTAACTGGCCTATCTCTGACTAGTACCACTACCACCATTCCTTATTCCGCTCCAGCCAGCCTATAAAGAGAAGCACATTGCCACCTCAGGGATTTTGTACTTACGGATCCTTCTACTTGGAATATTCTGCCTGGTCTATCTACTCTTTGCTTCATCGAGGTCTCTGCTCAAATATCAGTTCACTGGTTATCCTCTCCCTTCCCATTCTTTAACCTTTCTCTGAATTCTGTGTTCACATAGAAATATCACATCTTGTTTTCTTCTTAGCTTTTATGTTGTTTACTTCCCAGCAGCAAGGCACCAGTGATTCTGTGAGCTTTTTCAGTGTTTTGTTGTTAGCACCCAGAATAGGGCTAGGTTGTCAATAAATATTTTTGAATACATATGAAGAATTTAATGAATATACATGTGTTAAAAAGAGCCCAGATCAACTGCAGACAAAAGGAGATATTTACTTCAAAAAATAAATGCATAAGTTAATTAATTTATTTATTTCAACATCAGAATTACAGCAAGAGGTGAGTTGATGACATAGAGATATCTTCTGTCTATTGGTTCACTCCCCAAATAGCCACAACAGCCAAGACCATGCCAGGTTGAAGCCAAGAATCTGGAGCTCCATCTGGTTTTTCATGCTCTCACATGAGCAGCAGAGCCCCACATACTTGGGGTATCTTCTGCTGCTTTCCCAGAAAATTAGCAATCAAAAGTGGAGTAGCCAGATGTAGTAGCAGGGAGCTGGGTGGTAAGTGAGCTTGTTTGAACTATTGAAATCTTGCCAGTGAAAATCAAAATCGGCCACACATGATGACCTTGTAGTTGAAGAGTGCTTTAAAATAATACTTCCTAGGACAGTTGTCTTGCTAACGGTTAAGACAACCGCATCACACATGGGAATATTCATGTTGAATACCCAGATCTGAGTCCTGGCTCCAGTTTCCTGCTATTGCAGGCCCTCGCAAGCAGAGGGGACTGCGCAAGCATTTGGATCCCTGCCATTTACATAGGATATTTAGATTGTGTTCTTAGCTCCTGGTGACGGCCCAGGGTGTCTTGGCCTATGCAAGCATTTGGAGAGTAAATGAGTGGGTAGGTTTTTCTTTGTCTCTCAACCTTTTAAATAAGTCAATATCAGTTGATTAATTAATTACCATTTCCTTAAGACAGTTATTAATGTGAATGCTACAAAATAAACACATAAAGACCATATATTTTCATATAAACCATAATCAATTATGAAACAAAATATTCTGACTCTAATAACAATGTAATGAGACAGCACAATTCAGGCTAATCTATTGAAAATATATCCAGTATCTTAGCAGAAAATCTAAAAATGTGAATAAAGACCCAAAAGGACACTTAAAGAAATAGGAAGATCATCCTATTTGGGGTAGCGTGTCTGGTAAACTGTATTTTGTAAAAAGTACAACCCTATTTTTTATCTCCTATCATCTTGCAATAAAGCCTTAAAACTCCTTCATTGAGAACTGAGGTTTCGTTTCTTTGGTTTGAGTGTGCGTATGCTCACGTTTAGGGTAGAAGTGACACCATGTGACTTTAGAGGTGAAGTCAGAAGAACAAAGCAGCTGCTGCTGCTTCTCCTGGCATCCTTGTCTAGGGACTCCAGCCACCATGCTCTGAAGAAACCCCGCCTTTGGAGCCCAGACTTCCCATGGGATGGTATGCTGGCCTGGCGCTCTGCCTGCCCACTAACTTTCCAAGCTCCTGGCACATGTACTGGCCTGGGACTTTACCCTTCCACACACTCGAGATCCAGGACCCTTCAAATGTCCACATCCAAGTTCATTAGCACATTAGGCCAGCCTGCTAACCCAGGGCTCTCCCCAGGCACTCCCATATAGGACTGCAGGTGTTCTAAGCAACAGCTCAATCATCTAGTCCAAACCCTCACCCCCCTCAGAGACACTTCTGATGGGGACCTATGTCAGTTAAAGTGTGTTCTTGGTTCTGGCAAGGCTCCATGTGCTAGCTATAGGATTGGTCCTATAGCAATCTGAGAGATAGTCACAAAGACCCAAGTTTATATTGCATCTCAGGCCTTTCACTGAATTTTTACAAAACCTCAATTCTTTGTTTTCATTGACATCCTGCTTAAAGTACCTAGCGTTTTCTGTTTCCTGTGCTAGACCCTCACTAATATAATCTGCCTATTCAACTCTCAGAATTCTTATCATAATACATAATTATCTATTTATTTGTGTCATAGTTTTTTTTCTGTGTGGGTCACTGCAGCATGCTCACCACATGAGATACCGCTTGACGTGAAAAATGAAGATTAATAAATTATTTGCCAAACCAATGAGAGAATTTAACACATTCACCTGTGTGGGTAATTCATTCATCAACTGATCACTGAGATAATTAGATTCACACCTCGGTTACCTTTTACATCTTCAAACAATAACAAAATCATAAAATTCTAAAAGGAATGCAAATACAGTTCTATTTCTTACCAAGTACAAGAGAGTTAGCATTGCCTATTAGCAAGATGATGCTGGGGAGCTTAATAAAGCAAAGCCAATCAAACAGAGGTCTGATAGCAATTTGGGTATCTGATTAGGTTGCAGTTCAGCAAAAGACTGTCCTAGTCCTACTGGTTCTAGGTGTCATGTTGACAAATTCTCAGAGCAATAGGAGATTTTGGTGTGGGCCAAAAAGTCTCCAGTCTCAAAAGTGAGATTTGAAGGAAAGAGTTCGTCTGCTCCTAGAATTCAGTGTGTTTGCTGAGTTCAAACAGTGCAACAGAAGTGCAAGACACGTGTTAGGATATTCAACTAAATTCAGGTTTCAAAGCATCAGCAGTTTAAACAGTGGATGCCACCTGGTAGAGAACACACAGGCTTTGAGCTACAAGATCATGGAGATAAGCAGCATCTCTTCCACCTATTAGCTCAACCTCCTTGGACAAGGCATCTAACTTCTTCGAGTTTCAACTTCTTCATTTGTAAGTTGAAAAATCCTATTTGCACTTATGACTAGTCACAGATGCCCCGCCTCCCCCTGGGGTTTAAGTCAACTTACACATCGGGATTTAGAACCTATCCTCTGCGGTTAAGATAACTGGCGCAAACATTGAATGAGACAAATGCCTACGATTTATGATCTACACTTTGCTCATCTCTTAAACAAACATAAGCTGATAGCCTACCATACACCAAACAGTAGGTTCAGTGCTGCGAAGTTAATCATAAATATGACCAACATGACTCAGGCCTTCCTGGAGTTATAGCCAAGCATAGCAAACAGACAGGAAAATAAACACAGCATTACAAATGCTACCAGGTTACTATGAAAGCTTGTATCTGAAGAGCTCTCACTTCCATACGGAAGCTGAGACTTGAAACATGAATAGGTGCGGTCAAGCCAAGAGTGGGCAACATTGATACAGAGTTTTTCCTGATTAGAGGCAGCAATGCGGGCCAACAGAAGGAGGATTGTTGATGCATGCAAGCTGCAGCAAAAGCAACAGGTAACTTGGACTAAATGCTGTAACACTGCATCCGGTAATCCCATACAGTTCTGGAGAGAACCCTGTTGGGGTTAAATGAAGCTGAATCTGAAACATGGCAATGCTATCCATTAGCTGGGTGACCCTGGAGAAATCCATCATTGCTCAACACCCCGGTGTCCAACGAAAGAGATGAGCAGCCTGGGAAGTTTAGGTCTCTGGAAGTGGATGCTGAAACCAAAGCAGCACATTGAGGGGCAGTGGAGCAGAGGACACACGAGGGCAGCAGGGATAAGCTGGTGAAGACCTGGGCTTTGGGTAAGTTGGGGCTCTATCCTAAGCACCCAGAGAAAGCTATTGAAAAGTTCTAAGCAAGACAGAGTCACACTTGGATTTGCATTTGATTTGTTTTCATTTAAACCGTAATAAGAGTGTGGGTCTAGATCCCCAGCTGAGCACAGCGGGTGTTTCTAAGGTTGTTAGAAAGCCATTGTCAACAGAGCTTGTCCAGAATAAGATCCTACCTTTTTTTTCTCTAAAGAAAAAAATACTTTATACTTGCAGCTTTGCAATAAAAAGTGACTGGTTCACGTCATAAAGGAAAATTAGTATGATTCCTAATCTATAAGAGGACTTGACCATGATATCTGGAAAAATGTTCAAAGAGTAAATTCCAATGTATGTTAATCTTCTCTCAATTTAAAATGGAAAAACAAGAATACATAAAAAGCATAGCAATATAAAAATTAAGTTTATATATATATATATGCATATATATGTGAGTACAACTTAACACACTTTGAAAGTCAAACAAAACTTTAGATATTACCCAGTTTCATTCCCATATTGTGGTGAATAAGATGTGAAACTACCTCCTCTAATGCCAGCATCCCATGTGGGCACCAGTTGGAGTCCCATTTCCGATACAGCTCTGATGATAGCCTGGAAAAGCAAGAGAAAGTGGCCCAAGTCCTTGGGTCCCTGTACCCAATGGGAGTGTGAAAAAAGTTCTTAGCTTTGGCTTCACATCAGCTCGGCTTTGGCCATTGCGGCAATTTGGGGGTGAACCAGCAGATGGAAGACCTCTTCTCTGTCTCTCCTTTGTGCCATGTGAACTTTGCCTTTCAGATAAGAATAAATGTATCTTTTAAAAATTGAGTTAAATATTTATACTGGGAAATACTTACTGAACAAGGCTATTACTGAGTGATCTGAAAGCTTGTTAAATCTGTCTCTTCTTCTCTGATTGTAAGTCTACCTTTAAAATGAAAATAAAAATCAATCATTAAAAAAAGATTATTTAAGAGCTTTCATTCATGTTAATCCTATTCCTATTCACTGCCTTAAGCATTAAAATCATACAACTTTTTAAAAAAGATTTATTTATTTTTATTTGAAAGAGAAGATTTCATAGAAAGAGAAGAAGAGATAGAGACAGTCTTTCATCCATTGGTTCACATCCCCAAATGGCCACAATGACTGAACTTGAGCTGATCTGAAACCAGGAGCCTGTTCTAGGTCTTCCACATAGGGCAGTGTCTCAAGGGCTTGAGCCTTTGCTTTCTCAGGCCATAAACAGAGTTGGATCAGAAGTGGAGCAGCCAGGACATGAACCTGTACCCATATAGGATGCTAGAGCCGCAGGGAAGATGCGCAGGGAAGATAAATTACTATTTCTACAGAAACCACTGTTTTGGGGGGAGATGCAATGTATTTGAAAAGGCAAATGCTCAGTATCGTTGAGAATGAGTAAAGCAAAAATATATTTGTATAAATTTGTTTCCTTTCTTTATTCTTGAAAGATTTCAAGCAGTAAGTCAGTACATGATTACCCTCCAGATCACAGAACCCCAGTGACTGACACTGTGTTTTGCCTGATTTTTTGTTGTTGTTGTTACATTCATAGATTGTCAAGGAAGATTTCCAATATTTGCTTTGTTTTCAACTAGAGCAAATGATTCTAAAATTTACCAAGTTTGGTAACTGCTTTTGCTTGACCTCACATTTCTTTTGCAAATCATGCCAAACTAAAGCTTTACCGGAATTGGTTCATGAAGATGTTAATATAATTATGAAGAAAAGCACAACGTATCATTCTATTTGCATTATATTTTCTCTGAGAATCGGTAGCTAGATGCATAGCCTGTGTCAGTGTAGAAGGTTAAGCGTTACAACTTTGTATATTAATGTGTATAATTCTGGGTTTTGTTCCTCTTCTCTGAAGCAATTAGCTACTTTACAATGGCTTCCTTAAAATTTTTCCTTTGGTTTTGGGTTAAGTTCTTCATTTGAAACACAACTTGCCCAAAGCATGTAAATAGAAACAGTGGCAGTTCTTTCCATGTGACTTGCCAAAGGGGTGTTAAGAAATTTCTCTGTTTTTTTCTCATGTGTGTGATTTGAAAAGAAGTGCTAAATTGCTAAAGGAAATTAAAATGGAGGGGAAAAAGATGGAATTCTACACTTTGCAGTGTCTGAGCAATTTCTGAGCGCTACATACCCACTTAAGCTGAAAATCTCAACGCTGATAAAGCAAATTGTTGTTGAGATTAAAGAAAGAAGAAAAAAATGAACAACCATTGAATCAACCTAGTGAGTTTGGCATCTCCCACTGAAACAGAAATGCTTACTACATCCCGAATAGAATATCATAAAAGAAGACAATCAAAGTCAAAAATAAAATGGTAGATTAACTAAGTAGGTTGAGAGGCTTTCTGCTTTATTAGTCTTCCAGTCTTGTATTTCAAAATTCTCAAAATATGTACTAGATTATTCAGAAAGTATAGCAAAAAGAAGGGAGGAAAAACAGCATCTTAACCCCAGGCCCAGGACTCCAAACAACAACCTGACTGTTTTGGTGTATTTCCTTCCAGTCTCAAAAACAGAGAGGTCTTCTTTCAAAAACAAAAACAAAAACTGTTTGCTCAAGCCTCTTTTTTGGTTGGGGGGAGAGGGGAGTCATGAAGCTTTTGGTCTTTAAGAGCAATTGGTATTCATTTATTTTGTTTTCCAAAATTCCAGAAAGACTCCCTTTGATATTCTGCCACAGCAATTGGTAGAAGGAAACGTCGGACTGCCCCCACTGAAGCCTGGCAGACCTCTGTCAGCATCTAAAAGCTCCCCAGGCAGCCCCAGCACTCTAAAATGGAAATTGGCCATCTCCAGGAATGAGACTCGCTTCCTCCTTCCTAATCCTCATCAAAGATTCTCACCCAAAATCACATACTCATTTCCTCCACCCTTCCATTTAGGTTTCTCAATCCGGTCATATAGACCCATTCTATAAACTGCACTCTCAGTCTGAACCCACCCCTTCAATCCCTCTAATACTGTTTGCAGACATGCGCCTATGTCCAGGGACCTCTACAACTCTCACCTTTGCAACTTTACTCCTTGCAACTAGTCCTGATGTTGCCAAGGAGGCAGACTGCTTAACCTTTATGTTGCCTTCATGTTGACAACAGAGAAACAATCACAGCTGTGTCAAATGTTGTGAGCTTGAATCACAAACCCACAGGGGTGAGAAGTCGGAGAATAAAATTAATCTTTTTAAATGTCTCTAAGAAGGAATTCAGGACATCATTCTTTGTCTTCAAGGTAGTCTCGTAAAGTAGTTGAAAATGAAATTTTCAGATTTATAAAGAAAGAAAAAGGGACCGAGATCTTGCACCCACTGGTTCACTCCTCAACTGGCCACAATGGCAGGAACTAGGCTATTCCACAGTCAGTAAACAGGAGCTCACTCTGGGTCTTCCACATGGGTGCAGGGCCCCAAGCACTTGGGCCATCCTCTGCTGCTTTCTCAGGTCAGTGTCAGGGATCTGGATCAGAAGTGGAACAGCTAAGATTTGAACTTGTGCCCATATGAGATGAAAGGCTGCAGGTAGAGGCTGAACCTCACTTGCCATGGGCATGGGTTTCTCCACAATTTTTTTAAAATTGTCCTTGTTTATATCATTTAGTACTCCAAACCAGGACTCTTGCTTGGTCCTGAAGAAGCAGGTCACTCAGAGGGACCTGCCATTCGGTTGTTCAAGCTATTCACCTTGTCAAGGAAAAGAAACTAAAACCTTGCTTGCAGGGAAATAGGTGTTGAAGGTAGCTTCCAAAAAGCTCAGCCTTGTTTCATGAGAAGATAGTAGGTTTGGCCAATTAATATGTGAAGGTAATGAGTTGAAAAATCAGTTAGATTGCACACTCAACAGACTTGGTGATGACTAACACCTGGGAGTGAAGAAAGCATAAGTGTTTTACAAGGATTTTCCATTTTCTGATTATGTGATTTGATGAATGGTGTTGCTGCTCACATCAGTGGGAAACTCAAAAACTGAATTTTGGGGTAAGATCATGGATTTCCTTCAGGTTCCATGACTTACAGTTGCTTTGAGACATTCACGCAGAAATAGGGAGATCATAGTTGGAATTCGTTGTCAATACATGAATTAAATATTGCTGCCCTAAATTCTTCAAGACAATTCTAATGGCGAAAAGGACCTGACCATAATTTCTTCCTCAGTGTAAAGAACCAAATAACATGTAATAATTGAGAATAAATCCTTTTACTGCAATTATATGCATTTCCTTTTTACATATGTTTTGAATAGATTGTATAATTTCAGTCTAATAAATATTACAAGTGATCTATAGAAGCAATTAGGACCTTTGCATACTATGTAACTCGCTAAAATATGCACAATCATACTGAAATAAATATATCTAACACATTGGTATTTTTACAAATGCTTACCCAATCAGTAAAGCGCTTTTAAGCCCACTCATGATCAGCCACTATTTGGTTTTCAGGGATATTGGGTTGATGTACCATCCTTGACACATTGCACATAGGAAACATGCCTGACTTGGTCATGGCGCCCTTCAGGCGGTACAGAATTGCAGACTTCCACGTCTATGGCCACCAAACTGCACAGGTGATCTCCTTCTGTAAGCAATGGTGAGTCGAGTCTCCGTGAACTTTGGTTCCATGAGCTTCTACGGTGGCATAAATATTAGTTTTGTGCAAAGTTGTAAACATGCTAAAACACTCATGGTTCCTTGGAACATGTGTATGAGCTATTTGGCATCCTTTGTCTAGCCTCTATGGCAGTGAGTAAGACAAGCATTCAGGAAGAGTTAACAGAACCTGGACCTCTTAAATGAAATCATGTGTTTTGAGACCTTGAAGGTCTCTGCGTAAGTCCTTTTAGTCTTAATAACATAGAAAGTTAAAGCACAGAGAAAAACGAAAAGGTAAATATACTGTTACTTTAGCTAGATGGCTTTGCATCCTCTTGTCAACTTCCATCACTTTCTGTACGCAATGCTTTTCAGCCTTTGACCCCAGGACACGTGTCATACAACTGCTGTAACCTTTTTTGTATATCCAGTTTGGGAGGGCAAAAAATATCCTCTTTACAGAAACAAACTTTTTTTTTTAACATTTAACTGTTTACAGTTCCTTTCTCTCAAAAGTGTCTGAGAAGTCTACAGCCTAGCTAAAACAGGAAATTTGGGACTTGTACCAGAACTAGAATTTGGGGCAGGTGTTTGCCACAGCAGTTAGAGGTGCTGTTTGATACCTTTGAGGCAACACATAATGGCTCAAATACTGAATCCCTGCTACCCATATAGAAAACCTGGATTGAGAATCTGTGACTTCAGACAGTCCCTGTCCTGGCTGTTGGGGTTGGTACATTTGAGGAGTGAACCAGTAAATGAAAGATACCTCTTTCTCTCTCTCTCTCTCTCTCTCTCTCTCTCTCTCTCTTTCTTCTCCTTCTTCTTCTTTTCTATATTATTCTTTCAAATAAACACATGTTTTAAAATGTATTTATTTACTTTTAAAAACAGAGAGTGAGAGAATGTGCTGGTCCACTGGTCCATTCCCCCACATACCTGCAACAAACAAGAGCCAGTGACTCAAACTAGGTTTCCCAAATGGAGGACAAGAAATCAATTAATTGAACCATCTCCATTGCCTGCCATGGTCTGCACTGATAGGAAGCTGGGGTCAAGAGATAAAGCTGGGAATGAAGCACATTTTTTTTTGACGAAACTGATTAGAGGTCATTCAAGACATACCACCTACACTTGGAGGTTAAGTGCAGCATAATTTTAGTTTTGAATATTTGGCTTCTGATTTAGATCTTCTGGATTTCAGGGTTTTTTTTTTCCTTCCATTACATTTTCTAATTAATATCTGTACACATTTTTATTTGGGGGTTGTCGTTCCTCTGGAATCACCCATATAACTCCTTGACATGCTTTTTGGGATTGGAAAAAAACACCAACAGACCCTTCTAGTTCTTGAACTGAAATGGTCAGACAGCAGGGATTGTAACTGGGCCTTTCCCAGCCTTTGGAGCTGGTAAGGATGCTTCAAGTATCTTTGCCGCCAGGAGAATAGATATGCTCCACATTTGTAGCCGATGTAGAAATCACGGACTCAGGGGCTGTTTATGGGAGACGTGGTGTTTTCTAGGGTGGACACACAAAGAAAGATGAGAGAGCCATGTAACAAAGAGAGAGGAGAAGGCTCACTAGTTATGTCCCATTTTGATTCTGGAAATATTGAAGGAGGAGTATTTCAATAAAATGCAGTTTAACAAAAATAAAAGATAAGTAGTTTCCATGAACTAATCTTTGATGCATTTTGAGCCACCATATATCAAAGTAAATCTTTTACTGGTGTATTTTAAAATGTCAAGGCCAAGAAAGGGTTACTGAAGAGAACTTAAAAAGCATCAACATAAATATCAAGCTTTCATCACATCCCTAAAGAATGCTTAATTGTCAGATGAATAGTTGGGACTTTTTATGATAAATGTCAAATGTTTGATGCTTACAGAGGAACAAAATGAACTTGAGGTGTGCCCTAGGTCTTCCCTGAGCGCAAGAAAGCTAGAGCAAGGCTCTGAGCCAGGTGTGCTGAGAACCAGAGCATCCATCCTGGTCCTGAGAAAGTTGGAGGATCCTTCAGAACAGAAGACTTTCATCCCCTCTACTGGAGATAGGACTGCCCTCAGGGATTCTTCTGGTCCCATGATTCTAAAAACCTTCCACTTTCTCCTCTGCTTCCTGACTCATGTGAACTGTGTGTTTGGAGAGTAAGCAGAATACATCTTAACCTGATCTAACTGGAGTCTGAGAATACACATCCCAACTGGGATGCTCTCCTCCTGTTCTGGAACGTCAGTGACCCTCACAGGAAGCCCTCCGTGCTGCTTCCAAATATTGCATACTCTTTCCAATTCATGTCCTACGGTGTTATTATCATTCTTCTGCATGCATTGCTGAATGCCATGATTTTGGTGCTTCAGTTATTGAGAAAAAGATCAACATGTGTTAAAATCATTTTGGCATGTTCCAATATATCATTATTGGAAATACAGAAGTTCCAATTAGAAAAAAAAAATTAAAGAAAACATGGAATCTTGATTCAGAAGGTAGGGGGTTAAGAAAGAAGACCTTGTTAAGATTCTGTGATCAAGTGAGACACCATTGCCCTGTTGAAAACTCATCCTGCAAGGATGGTATTGGACTGGAGCAGTAATTATAAACTGTTGGCCTTCAAGAACATATGTGGACTGCTGATGTGTTCAGTCTTGCACATTCTTAAAATCAGATTTCTCATCAGAAATCCAGATTTCTACATAAATCCCACAGTCCCTAGTTGCTGTAGGTTTGGAAATTGATGAACCAAAATTACAGCGTATACAACATTGACCAGGTTAGCAGTGAATCAAAATGGAACCCAGACTGCTGTCTTCTGGGGAACCTAACAGGATTCCTTTTCTTCTTCAGTTGCCACTTATTGAGCAGACAGAGAGCATAGGGGTGTATGCAATAAACAACCTAAATGAAGACAGCACATTTTGGTCAATGACTAACTGTTCCTTGACATATTAGTCACTTAGTGACATTTAGAGAAATCTCTAAAAATGTATTGCTTCCAGAAAAATGGTATAGAGGAAGCATAGCCTCCCTTCCAAAAGAACCTCACAGAATCTTCTTGAAAAAGATCACATTGGTATGTAAGAAAGTGCAAGGGAATACATTTGGATGGGAAGTGGTAGATCTTTTGTTCAGCCTACCCCTACAGGAAAAACTAATCCTGCCAAGTCTCCCATCGACTCAGTTCAGTGTGTCCTTGGGAACACAAAACGTGGAGCCAACATTTAGAGACTGTGGATGGACACTGCATAAACAGCATCCCAATGCTGCCACTGGAAAGCAGAGGAGCAGGGTGGCACACAGTTGTCACTGGGAGTTAGCAAAGATTCAAGTGCATCTGCTCAGGACCTTCCCTGTGCTTCCAGCCACGCTGCCTGACCTGGCCACAGACTATCTCCCTTCTGCTTCATTCTTTAAAATTCTTATGTATTAATTTTTTCCTATTTGAAAAGCACAAAGAGGGAAACTGAGACAGAGATATTCAACCCACTGGTTCACTCCCCAAAGATCCCCAACAGCGAGATCCGGGCCAGGCCGAAGTCAGGACCCTGGAACTCAATCCAGGCCTCATGCAGGCGACAGAAACAAAACTACTTAAGTCACTATTTACTACTTCCCAGGTGTGGGAATTAGACGCTGGGCAAGAAGGAGAGGAGCTGGGGCTGGAACATAGGTGCATACGGGGTGTGGGTGCCCTAAGTAATGTGTTAACTACTATGTCAAAAGTCCTTTCCTTGCCTCAGTTTTCTGAGAGACGCTAGGGATTTCCGGAGGAATAGTGTCCTGTATGCCAATCCCCAGTGGCCTGACAGACAGCAAAACCAAAGAATAGGTATGTTTGTGCTGAAGCAAAGGGAAAGAAAAAAAAAAAAAAAACACCAGGTAAATGGGAGACGCACTCTGTGTGGGATGGGTGGTAGCTCAATCATTATCTTCTTTGAATTTTTTAGAAATAAAATATAAAAAGACAAGTACTTTTCTCACCTAATTTGCTTGTGGAGCTGATAATTAAGTGTTGTTGCTTGCATCACCAGAATGAATTTGTGATACTTGCTTTAGTGTCTCTGCATATTTAAAGACGAAAACGTTCTTGCTGGTGCTCAGTAAAAACATCATTTTTTATGAACTTTCTCCCTCTGGCAGTTCTGTAACCTCCATTCCGTGTTTGTGGAGCTGCAAGACTCCCCGTCTGAGACATGACAAAGATCAACTTTACACCTAAGTTCTTCTGTCAGCCTACCTGCTCCTTGACTCTGAGAAGCAGACCTAGCCTGAGGGGGCTGTGGAAACCCCAGACACGCTCCCGACCTCCTTCCTACACCCCTGCATGTGCCCTGATGACTGTCTCCTATACCATTACAGCGCTTAAAAAAAAAAATGGTTCACAATGGATAAAACTCCAGCTGCAGAGGCAGGTGTGTTTTGCAAGAGTCGATCTAACTTGCATGAATTTAGACAAACTATTATATTATCTAAGTTTTAGTTTCTTCATCCTCACGTGGAAACAACAATAGTAATTCATGGAGATTGAGGATGGATTTATCCGATGGACGCAAAGCGTTTAACACGTGTTGGAGGCACTAGTAAGGGCTCTGTGCAGTCACCATCAGCACTATCTATTCTAGATGATCCCTAAGTGGCAGCATGTGAGAAAAAGCTGAAGAAATCTTAAAAGTACTTAAGAGTAGTCCCAGATTCCACTCTCAAAACTACATTAGAGTTTTGATCGTGAACCTGGTGATATTTTTTTAAGTTATTGATTTGAAAGGCAGAGTGACAGAGAGAAAGAGATGTTCCATCATCAGCTGGTTCACCCCAGATGTGCCAGGACACAGACAAGAGGCCAGAACTCCATTCAGGTCTCCCACATGGATGACAGGAGCATGAGTACTTGGGCCATTTTTAGTTCTCTTCCCAGGCACATTAGCAGGGAGCTGCATCAAGAATGGAGCATCCCGGGCCCGGCGCGGTGGCGCAAGTGGTTAAGGTCCTCGCCTTGCACGCCCGGGATCCCATATGGGCGCTGGTTCTAATCCCGGCACGCACCCCGCTTCCCATCCATCTCCCTGCTTGTGGCCTGGGAGAGTAGTCGAGGACAGTCCAGGGCTTTGGGACCCTCTGCCCACGTCGGAGACCTGGAAGAAGCTCCGGGCTTCTGGCTCCTGGCTTCAGATTGGTGTAGCTCTGGCTTATGCGTTGATTCACTTGGGGAGTGAATCAACAGATGGAAGATCGTCCTCTTTGTCTCTCTTGCTCTCTGTATATCTGACTTTCCAGTAAAAACAAAATAATGGAAAAAATTTCAAAGCAAAGAACATCTACTTGCAGAAATCTGTTCTCCCCACAGGTAGTTTGGACAAGGATGCAATTCAAGCTGACCTGAAGGGTTACAACGTTACCATCAAGTTGGAACTGGCTTAGACCCAGTCTTGCTTTGTACAATAACTAGCTTGAGTGCTAACTGAAAAATGAATGAGAATTACATAATCTGTTCTGTTCTTCTGTGTGGAGGAAGATGAAAGCATCAGGAAAAAAATGAAGAAAGTTGTTAAACAGGTGGCATGTGATTGCCCAGCATCTATCCTACGCCAAAGCACTGTTAGGAAGTGCAGGTGCCATCCTTGGCTATAGAAAAGATTTATTTCTTTTTCTTTTGAACCACAGTGAAGAATGTCTGAAAATCCTGAGTAGTGGTAATGTCAAATGTAAGTACTACCCTGGGAGAAAATACAGCCCCGATCCTGAAGCCAACTTCTGCATTGTCATCTCTGCGTTTGCTTTCCAAGAATCTTATTTTTTTCAAGACTCAGCATTTCTGTCTGTGTCCAACTCTGAATTAATCGTTAGTCCTTGAGCATCTGCTCCAAATTAGCAGTGCAAACAAAATCTAAGCCATCACCTCAAGTTCCCATTAAGTAAAACATACGGGGTAATTATGAACTACATTCTGTTGAAACAATTGGGGATAGCAAACTTCATACCTGTTTATTTTATTAGGTCAAAGTTGGCTGGCTTTAAGGGTCTGTCCTTATAAATTGCTAAGAAATTCTGTTTTCCTTAGCGCTCAGCTACCAGCAGCACTGTGTAAAGAACATGAAGAGTCAGGGATCTTCTAAGGTCCCAACTTTACATTGCTGCACTATTCTGTGCTGGTTTCTACCAAGACCATGGTTCAATAAGATCCTATTAAGGTAACTAATAAGATCAACTCCAAGGTGCTGTTAACCATCACCTATTCCCATGGAAATGTTCAAGGAAGGAAAGTCATCTCAACGGTGCTGTGCAAAGCTGTGGCCTGGACACCACGGTCAGTTCTAGAACTCGCTGCAAGTGAGATGAGTCCAGTCATTGCCTGCTGAGATTTTCTCTCCTCCCATGAGCACTGCTAGGAAACAGGTGTCAGTACCTGCACACTTTATACCCTTTCCAGTTTGAGGAAATCTCACTAGAGCTCCAAGACTCTTTCCCCAAAGTTTATTTCTCTTCTTTCATAGAACTAACTCACCAGAGTTTTTATAATTAGCTTCAACAGATCAACAGAGACGTAGACATATAATATCAACCCTTACACTGCAACCTGGGACACCTGTATTCCCATATTGGAGCTCCTAGTTTGGAGTCCCAGCCCTAACTCCGGATTCATTGTCCTGTCATTACCTTGAAAGGCAGCAGGTGGTTGCCCAAGTACTTGGATCCCTGCCATCCATGGGAACATTTGGATTGAGTTTCTGATTCCTGGTTTCAGCTGGCACAGCCCTGGCTACCAAGGGCATTTGGGGAGTAGGAATTTGTGAGTAAATCTTTCTTTTCTTCTGTCCCTGGATTTATGATCTTTCAAGAAAATAAATAATAAGTCACCAGAAACACAAATATTAACCTTTCCCTTTGAGAAGGTGAAGATGAGAAGTTAAAGCTTGTCCTTTTTCTATTTTGTTTTGCTTTTATGATTCACCCTGACCTTGTATGACTAATTTAATCTCACTCCAGAACCTTTTTAAGAAAGGATCTAGGGTAAATTGGCAAATGAGAAGAGAAAAAGACATTTCAAGATCATTTCATTTTGTGAATAACAGCCCCAGTGTCACCCTTTTAGCATGACAGAGAAGGCAGTGGCTTAAGTGTCAAAGGTGGGAGGGAAATGCAATAGCAAAGAAAACTGCCAAAGACCAAAGTTCAAGTCTTCTATCCAAACTGTGTAACAGATGATCGGTTCTGTTTCTCAGATTTTCTCCCTAAACGATGACTCTGAGGCAGGACTTATGATTCATCTTCTTTGTTAGTCACCCAAACAGCCACTTGATTCAATAAGATATTGTCTATTGATATGACCCTGCCTTGTTGGGGTCAGTTTATTGGTGATACAGTTGATTAGCACAGGATAAAATTTCTAAGCAATAAGGAAGGTGAAAAAAAATCACTATAATCAGAAAACAAACAAAAAATTCTTACATCAGTAGAGTGAGAATTTTGTCCTAGGGCTCAATGGCTAATGGCGCAAGTCCTTGGGACCCTGCACGTGGGAGACCCAGAAGAAGCTCCTGGCTTCAGATTGGTTCAACTCTGGTCAATGCAGACATTTGGAGAGTGAATCAGTGGATGCAAGATTTTTCTCTCTGTCTCTCCATCTTTCTGAAGATCTTATCTACCTGCCCATTAAAAGGATAAATCTCAGAAAAAGAATTTCTTACTAGAACAAAAACATTCTAATTTGCCTTCTTTGAACCGAAGTCTTTTTTTTTAGATATATTTTATTTTGTTGCTTACACACATTGTCTCCTCATGAATAGATTCTTAGTACCTTGCACGTGGTTCAGACTATGCCAGGTGTCCTCCGGCATTGCTTAGCACATACCCTTGCACGCATTCCCTTGCACCTTGTCAAAGACCTCATTGTATTTCCACCTGCAATCAAGGAACATGTCCAATTGACCTTGAGCTGGTAATGGTCGTGAGCTGGGATGCACAACCCAAAAAGCTTTTCATTGACAAAGGCGTCAATTTCAATCGGCTTTATTTCAGCAACACTCCTACAAGCAATCAATGATCTTTTTAGAATTAACACACGATATTTCAGAAATTTTACAAAAATAAACATTTTGAAACTGCAAAAAAAAAATTTTTTTAATCCATGCATTGCTTTTCTGTAACCCATTTTCATGTATTTTTAGAAGACTTCTAATATTCATGCATTTCAGGTGATCTGTAGCACGTATACCTAGCTTCCCACAAACTTTTTAAAATGTCTCCATAAATCAACTTCATGAAAAAGTCATGATGATAATCAGAAAAACATATAAAAAGCATGGAAGCCAAAGCCACTGATAACCATTTTTTCATTAGTCTTGTATTCTAGCAACCCTACTCCTGAAAACCTGTCACACCTTTGAAGTGAGACTGGGTGCGTGAGTGTGTGTGTGTGTTAGAGAAGAAAGCAGAAGCCACTGCACTTGGCTGGTTTCACAGCCGCCTTCCCACCAGGGTGCTGGGAACCTGAGATTCACTAATGAGTGTGGGTCTTAGCTTCCATTAGTCCTGCTAGCAGAATCAGAAGAGAGCATCTTGGAGTCTAAGTGGCCCACAAATCCTGGAGCATTTCCCTTTCATGTGCCCCACTGCTTATCTACTCTGACAACAATATGGTGAGACTTCCCTCCCTCTGGCTGAGGGCCATGGTCACCCTGGGAGCACATGCAGAGCTCTAGGAGTGGGCAGAATAGCAGCAAAAGGTCAGAATGAATACCTAGTCTTCTCAAAAGAAATACGCCTCAGCCCAATTTGATCTGCAGGAATAGAAGACATTGCCAAGCACTGGCCAAACCTGCCAGTGCTCCTGGGGGGGGGTAGGCTGCAGAACTTCCAACCCCCCACGTGTGACCCTCATTTACAACGACTAGCAACACCCAAAAACAAGAGAGGGGGTATTCTGAAAAGGGAAAATCTGTGCTATCTCTAAATGGTAAAAAGGGCAAGTGGTAGTAACTTACAGTATTTGAAATCCTTTCTTTTGAGTGAGAAGCAGAACAGAAAGCAAGACACCAACATCTTCAGGAGGCTTGACAGAAGAAAGCGACAGGTGTCCGCGTTTTACTTGAAAAGATGCTCTATTGCCGAATGTTCCCAAGTCTCCTTAAAATTTATACCTTTCATTAAAAGTTCTCCATTAGAAAAAAAAATATTTTATTTATTTGAAAGAGTTACAGCGAGAGGGGAGGAAAGCCAGAACCAAACAGCTTCCATGTGTAGGTTAACTCCCCAAATGGTCACAATGGCTGGGACTGAGCCGGATTGAAACCAGGAGTCAGACGGTTCCTCCAGATCTGCCACGTGAGTGGAGGGTCTAAGCACTTTGGATCATCATTCACTGCTTCCCTAGGCACATTAACAGGGAGCTGGATAGGAATTTGAGCAGCTGGGACTCAAACCAGGGCCCATTTGGGATGCCAGCACTATAGGCTGTGACTTTATTTGCTGTGCCGCAGTGCCAGCCCTAGACATTCTCTCTTTCAAAAGAGAGGGACAATTTTCTAGGGCATGAATGAATGAGATGCAACTGATGGTAGCCAATGGTTGTCATGCCCACTCATTTTTGCTACAGCATAATCCATCCCCCTTAAAGTTGATGCCTTCAAATACAGCCATTGATTTCAACCACAATTCTGAACTGGAAGTGGAGTAGCCAGGAGCAGAGAGATTATCCATACGGAATGCCGGTGTCACAGGCAGCAGCTTTATGCATTATATAGCAATGCTGGACCGTTAATCATTTTTAAAGCATATTTTTTATTTTTAAAAAACATATTAGAGGTCTTCAAAAACTTCTTGGGTATGACAATAGTAGGATGGATTAAAATTTGGCCCCCAAACAATTTTTTAATCCCATTTCCCATGAATTTCTTAAGATGATGTATTTATTTATTTCAAAGGAAGAGAGAGAGCGAGCTAGGGGAAGAGAGATCTTCCACCTGCTGGTTGATTCTCTACAAATGGATACAGCTGAATCCGTCAGAAACCAGGAGCTTCTCTCAGGTCTCCTACTTGGGGGCTGGGACCCAAGTGCTAAGTTTCATCTTCGTCTGCTTTCTCAGGCACATTAGAGGTAAGCTGGACAGGAACAGGAGCAGCTAGTCTCAGATCCGTGTCCATATGGGATGCTGATGCTGCAGGTGGCGGATTTAACCCACTACACCACAGCATTGTTCCCCTCCTGTTAATTTTTTTAAAGATTTATTTTATTTTTATTGCAAAGTCCAATATACAGAAAGGAGGAGAGACAGTGAGGAAGATCTTCCACCCAATGATTCACTTCCCAAGTGACCACAATGGCCAGTGCTGTGCCAATCCGAAGCCAGGAGTCAGGAACTTCTTCCAGGTCTCTCAAGCGGGTGCAGGGTCCCAAGGCTTTGGGCCATCCTCAGCTGCTTTCCCAGGCCATAAGCAGGAAGCTGGATGGGAAGTGGAGCTGCTGGGATTAGAACCAGCGCCCATATGGAATCCCGACACATTCAAGGTGAGGACTTTAGCTGCTAGGCCCTGGCGCCGGGCCCTCCTATTAATTTTTTAAGTACCCTTTTACATATAGAAAAGTATACATTTCTTCAACAGAGCCCAATTCATTTTCAAAGCATAAGCATGTAGCTTTCATTTAAACAATGCATTGTAAAAAAAAAAAAAAAAAAACTCATTTTCCCTGCCAGATAATACTCAACTCCTCAAAGTTAACAAGTTTCTTGACTTCTAGTACTATAGATCAATTTTCTAATTTTCAGGTCTTCATGGATAAGGAAATATGCAGTATGCACTCTTGTTACTTGCCATTCGATAGTATTAGCATAGGCAGCATAAACAGTGTTATGTCTTAATTACCTTAGCAGTAGTTCCTCTGTCCTTTTTCTTTCCTTAGGTAGTATAGTTAAGGTTGCTGAGTAGTCAGTTTGTCGATTCTTTAGAGAGAGCAAAGAGAATTCCTAATGGAAGATTGTGAGTATTTCCTGGCCAAAACCAGCCCCAGCCTGAGCTGGACTTCGTGTCCTTCCTCCAGTGGGACAACCATAGCGTGATGCTGCTGGCCCATCAGAGACCGTGCAGGACGCATGTGCGTGAAGCTGCTCCTGGACAACACTTGCCACTCCAGAAAGCTGGGGTGAGGAGCACACATCCTCAGCAGTCTGCAGCAAAACTGCATCACCCAGCTTGCTGCAGGCATGCCATGCCAACCTGCACCTGTGCCTGGTGATGAAGCTGACAAGCACCTGTGGACCCGTGTGAATAGATGGGGGACAGGGACTGGTGGAGAATGAGTTCCAGGATCTTTTTGGCCAGATACTGGTGGCCGTGGAATACTGTCACAGGTAGCACGTGGTGCACAGAGAATTCAAGAGGAGAAACATCCTCCTGGACTCCAGCCCGTACGTTAAGCTGGAGGACTTTGGGCTCAGCTGCCAGCTGCCCAAGAGCTGATTAGTGAAAGGCTTCTATGGGGCTGCCAACTATAACATCCTGGAATTATTCCTGCAGTTGCCCTACAACCCTGTTCAAGCCGACATCTAGGGTGTGGGAGTCATCCTGTTTGCAATGGTGACCGCAGAGCTGCTCTTCAGTGAGGCCAACCAGGCGGAACTGCAGCACACTGTGCTATGTGGGAGCTATGCACTTCCCATCAAGGTCAGTCAGGACCTGGAAGACTTCCTGGAATGGCTGCTCGCATGGGACACCAGTCAGAGGCCCATGGTGGCAATGGCCAGGGGCACCCTTGGTTTCAGCCCTGCCCAGTGGAAGACAAGGAAGACAAAGTAGATGAAGACAATGCTGAGTTCATGCTCATGCACCCCTGGAGGTTACCAAGGACCGCAATGCACAGGAGTACCTGGTTGGTCTGGGGATGCTGGGAGCCCTTGGGAGGCGATGCCATCTCTGGCTCCCAGAACCACAGGCTTGTGTCTCTGCAGCTAGATGCAGAGACAAAAATGGGGTCCTTCCCTAAGCAAACAGCTCAGGCTGGATCCCAGACACAGCCTCCAGGCAGGCCTAGCCACATTGTGCAGGGCACCTGCCTTCTAGGACTACAGGGAGGTGAGCAGTGAGCCTGCCCTTCCTGAGTCCCTGTCACCTCGGGACCACCAGGAACCAAGAGTGATCCTCTGCCGAAGTTGCCGTGTTCCTAGGCAAATGTTATACTGCTAGAAGAAAGGCAGCCAGTGACTGGCGGGGCATTTGGGCCTGATTAATGCCAAATTTGTGTGAACTATACTAGTGTGCTGGTATGCCAGCATAGTTGCCAGCTGGTGTCTCTCACATGAACTCCTAGTGACCGCCCCGTAGGCTTCTCAGATGAGCTAGATGCTACCCTACTGCTTCTCTGGAAATTTCCCTGGCATAATCCCACCCCAACCGTGCAAATGCCAAGTGAGCAGAGACGGATATGAATATGCTTTATTCAAGCCATTTTCTATCTGAGATAGAAATCAGGCTAATGACTGGCATAAATGTTGTGAGATCATGTTTAACTAGCATAGAATCAGATTGGGGTAAATGACTCTTTTATAGCTATTTTTACATTCATTAGTGCCTTGTCAGGAAATGTTCTCTCTAACAAGTGCCAAATCCAAACTTAGTTTTTAACCTATTTAAGTATTTAATATTCTTCAACCGGAAATACTCAAGACAATGTCTGCTGTCACATCAAGATGCAATTAAGTTAGAATTAAAAGTAGGTCACAATACAGTATCATCTGTGTGTAAACAGATCGAAACAACCTTTTGAATTTTTTAAATTATTTTACCTGAAATGTAGAAAAGCAGACACAGATAGAGACAGAAGCACACAGAAATAGCTTACTGGTTCACCCCCAAATGCTCCCAACAACCAGGACTGGATCAATTTTAAGTGAAGAGATAAGAATCAACTCAGTTTGCCAAGTATTTGAGTCATTATCTGCTGCACCCAGGTTTTCCTTTAGCAGGAAACTAGGTCAGAAATAGCACTCAGGGTCCTAGAAACTTGGGGTTTGGGATTCAGGCTTCCCAAGAAATTACTTAACTCAAGATACCACACTATCCATCCCATTTGATGCAACATTTTCAAAGACGTTGCATACCCCTGTCTACCATCTATTACAGACACAGTATGTTCCGTGTGGCAATTAGAAAGACACTTGAGATGCCTGCCTCCTGTAACAGAGTACGTGGATATGAATCCTTGTTACACCTCCAGTTCCAGATTCCTATTAATGCCCTGCGAGCAGCAGCTGATGGTTTAAGTGCTTGGGCTCCTGCTCCCTAAGTGGGAGATCCAAACTGAGTTCCCTGCCCTGGCTTCAGCCTGGTCCTACCCAAGGTATCGCAGGCATATGGGCTCTGAGGCACCAGCTAGAGTCTTTCCCCTCTCTCAGCTTCAATCTCTCTGTGTGTCTTTCAAGTAAGATACAATATATATTAAATATTCATAACAATCAACCAAGTGAATTTCCCTAAACTATAGGTTAAAGGAAGATACTATAAGAATTTTCCATCCTGCAGTTCAAAATATAGTAAAGATCCCAATGATCATCCAGAGTGTCTTATTCAATTAATCTCTGAAGAAGACGGGAGTTGATCCACTGATTCTGCCTTCTCTGTGCTTGGGACAGGGTCTGGCACATAGAAAACATTCAAACAATGTTTACTGACTGCCTAATTGGTTGAATTTGAGCACATCCCAGCCTGCTTGGCTGAGTGCTTGGAGTGGTTAGCTATGAATGTACTGCAACGTAGGTTAATAATTATCTTAAGCGATGAAACAGCTGTCAGACTAAGACCCAAGTAGATAGCAGGGAAACTATAGCTATGTTCCCTGTCACAAGTAAGAGAGGGTTTTATCCCTTCAGTGTCATCTGCTGGCTTTGGTGAAAACTACCTTCCTTCCAGAATAGTCCTTTCTACCCCTCAGTTGGATTCTGGGGGAATCTTCAGGGCTCTTGGGCCAAGTTCCTAACTAGAAAGATGGGTCTGTGGTTTAAGACCAGATCGGGCTAATGCACAAGTTTATCAGAAGAGGGGTTTCAGTCAGCTGAGAGACCACGCCTACTTGCTCTGGCTTCATTTCAGAGTTCAGCATAGATGGGAGAACTGACATTCCTTGAGCCACGGGAGTGGTCAGCAGCAAATGGACAGCTCTGAGTTAGAATAGATGGTGGAAGGGGGCAGCCACAGAGGGTGTTTTGAGAACCATCAGAATGGCTGGTGTCGTAAAACGCAGAGCAACAGCAGAGTGTCAGGAGAGGAAATGTCTTGAGCAGAAAAAAACCAGACTGGAGCAGCTGGTATGACCAGGATCCTTTGGCTGCCCTCAAGTGCTGTAACCAATGGCCTCTACCCTTGGGGCATGGCAGCAAGAGCATTGCAGAGAGTCCCTGGGAGCAGGCTGCAGGCCAGCAAACTCTACTCGTTTTCTGCTGTTCCCAAGTAGCCATGCATATTTTACCTCATCTGGGTGAAGATGCCAATGGGAACACAGGATGTTATTAGAGAATCAAACTGCTCTGCTCAAGTTACCACCAGCAATAAGTCAGATGATGGGAAGGGATACTTTACACATGTTAACATCCATGCTGTCATTCTTTCAAGGAACTCAGAAACTGACCCGCCTCTAGCAAACATACTCCAGTAGAGAATGCACCTCTTACACTATGAATGTGGGTTTCCAATTTTACTTTGACTGAATGTCAATGTTTCCATTTACCTATCTTGTGCCTTCCTTAATTCAAGCAGGGAATCATCTTTCCTTTTGCTCTGTTGCTGTTTTCATGCATGTGTTTATCTTGTTGTAATTCTGTATTTTATACGTTACCTTGTAAGTCCTTTAAAATGAATCAACTTTGGAAAAGAATTAAAGTGGATATTTGGCATGGCGGTCAAGATGTGGCTTGGGAAATCTGTATCCCATACCCCAGTGCCTGGGTTTGAGTCCTGATTCTGATTCCTACCACTGGCTCTGCCAGTGCAGATCCTAACGGTCAGCAGTGATGGCTCAGGTAGCTGAATCTTGCCACCCATGTGGAAGACCGAGATGAAGTTCCAGGTTCCTGGCTTCAGGAACTAATCCCAGCTGATGCTGGCATTCTGAGGAATGAGAAAGCTATTGGGATATCTGTGTCTGTGTGTCTACCTTTTGAATAATTAAATAAGCAAATAACTTTTTTAGAAATTATTGGAAAGACCTTACAGAAAGAAAGAGAGACAGAAAGATCTTCTGTCAACTGGTTCACTTTCCAAGTGGCCACAATGGCCAGAGCTGAGCCAGGAGCCAGGAGCTTCTTCCAGTTCTCCCATGCAGGTGCAGGGTCCCAAGGCCTCTACGTTTCTCCTCCCATAAACATGGCTGTCATATTTTGAAAGAGATATATGTGAGCATGTTGACACTGCTGCACTTTTAGAAGTCTCGGGAGTTTCAAGTTATAAGATGTTCACCATCTTGTAAATTCCACAAGGACAAGAGCTGACTGTTTTGCTTTACCAATGAGCTACTACATGTAGCACCTTGCCTCATTGGCACTCAAAATTATCTGTGCAATTAACAATCTCTACTACTGTATTGCTAGCAGAAGGGATATTTGGGAACAAATAGGAACAAAATGAGACAATATTAACTGAGCACTAATCCAGCTGAATTTGGAAGTATGATCTGAAATAATTATTGTAGGAAATAGATTAAGGCTTAATCATTTGAATCACCTTAAATGCTGCTGTGTATTTTCCATTTTCATCACCCTGTTTTCTCCATTCCTCACTCCAATTTTGATAAAAGGAAACATATCCCATCAACTTCTTTTTTTATGTGTCCTAACTTAAGGCCTAGAGTAAGTGCTGGGAAGTCAAGACTTGAATTCTCCTGGACTTAAAAATGAGGAAAAAAGCATGAAAAATATCATGATCCTCTTTTCCTAAGTCTGTTGATCTTCCTGAGTTCCTACTGACAACGGATTCCTCTCAGCAGGTTTTATTTCAACCAACTTGCATGTATGGAGTCAGTGTCAATGTATAAATCACAATGGCTAAAGGGAGAAGATGCGAAAGCCTTAAAGTGCCATCCAAGAGATTAAAGTCAAATGAGATGTGGCAGACTTGTGTGGTCAAATCACTAAAGAAAATGCTAATTGGAGCTGGTAGCAGGTGGAGGAGAGAGAGATGAAAATAATAAATTTTCCTTTAGTTATGGAAAGCACGGAGAGGATCTTTTACTTTGTAAAGGATACTACTTTAAGTTTCTTGAAGCATTACCCAGTGGTTTTTTTGTTTTGTTTTGTTTTGTTTTGTTTTGGTCTGGTTTGGTTTGGTTTTTGTGTTTTCCATTCTATTTCGCTGCTACTTGAAGGAGCTGAAAGGTGGAATAATCTCTGACTCAAAGGCATTCTCTAGAGAGCCCACTTTTAATTAGTTCATCTACACCATCAGCATGATGTAACAGAGTGAAGAAATATGTATTAAAAATAGTTAAAATGTATTGAGGGTGAATCTAAAAAAAATATATTAAGTGGAAAAGGTCAGAATCCATCCTATTACTGGCTTAGGTTTTCACTCATATAACATCTCAGAGAAGGCAGAATGACAGGTACAGAAAGCAGGTCACAGGTGGGCAAGGCAGTCATGCTGAGAACTGACCAGCAAACAGTGAAAGGGAACTGGGCAGTGGAGTTCCATGATAAAAACATTGCAAGACTTATAATCAATAACCAATTGTGTGCCTTTATCATAGAAATATGTACTAAAAATGGTGGACTGACTTGTATCTTCAATAATAAATCTTATAAAAAGGGATTGGGGAGACATTGTCTAGTGGTACAAGCATACCAGGCCCTTCTTGAAAGATTTGGGGTTTTGAATGGAACAAGATAGAAGAGATGAAATAGAACTGACATCACCATCATCTTTGTATTTATTTATTTGTTATTATTTTCCATGATTCATTTTTGTAGGCAGGGAACCCCCTTTCCATGACCCTCCTCCCTCCTGATTTTCACCTCTCACTATTTTCCTCATATTATTATAGTGGAGAAGGGTGACAAAGACAGTTCCCTAGCCACCCAGATTGGCCCCAGGCTGCTTACACCTGAGTCCTGCTAACCCTGGGCCCTTCAAAGTCTTGGAGTGTCCTGTAGACCTCCACAGGCTTTCAGTACATGCATCAAAATGAGTCCAACTCACCAGAGGGCAGGTGTCAAGATGCAGGGCAAATCTAGTGACTGTGAGCAATGATGGGGTAGTAAAAGTCTTTGGACTGGGCCCGGTTCAGCAGCCTACTGGCTAAAGTCTTCATCTTATATCGGCCAGGTTCCCATATGGGTGCTAGTTCATATCCCAGCTCCCAGCTGCTCCAGTTCCCATCCAGCTCCCTGGTTGTGACCTGGAAAAGCAGTCGAGGATGCACCAAAGCTTTGGGATCCTGCACCCGTGTGGGATACCCAGAAGAAGTTCCTGGATCCTGGCTTTGGATCTGTTCAACTCTAGCCATGGCGGCAGCTTGGGGAGTGACTCAGCGGACTGAAAATCTTTCTGTCTCTCCTCGTCTCTGTAAAACCTGACTTTCCAATAAAAAATAAACAATTCTTTCAAAAAAACAAAAGAGAGAGACAGAGAGAGTCCTTTGGACTTCATCAGGTGCTAGGTCTCAGTGCCCTAGACCCAACTTTGAGCTCTAAAACATAGTTGGAAATTTCTTCTCCTTGCCTTTCCACATGCAGTGTCACTTTACACTGGCAGTTGGAAGAGGGGTGGTAGAGACCTTGCACCGTGAGTATGGGTCTGGAGGCAGGGTCCAGTGCACTTAGTCCATTGATCCTGACACTGAGGTTCAGTTCACTTGGCGTTTCCCCCAGAGGGAGTTGCCTGTCCATGCCACACCCCTGCCTCTAGGGGAGGAGTGATATGGTCTTCTTTTTCCTCCTTGCTTTCATCAATTGATTTTTCTTATGATTCTAACAAGATGAGGTACCTTTGTCTCTTACCTACATTCCATATATTTTATATAGGTGATTTGGTAAATTGGCATTGTGGAATAACCAGTTAAGTTACCACCTGCAACACCAGCATCATATATGGATATTGGTTTGAGTCTCAGCTGCTCCACTTCCAATACAGCTTCCTGCTAATGCACCTGAGAAAGGAATAAAGGATGGCCCAAGTGCTTGACACCCCAAAGCACATGGAAAACCCAGAAGAAGCTTCTGGTTCCTAATTTTGACTAGGCACAAATCTGGCAGTTGCAACTGTTTGGGAATTGAACTAGTGGATGGAAAATCTCTCTCTGTAACTCTACCTTTCAAACAAACAAAATAAAAGTTTTGAAGTGATTCAGTGTGTAAACAGCTATTTACAAGGATGTCCCAGGAGAGGCATGGTCACTGGAGCCACTGCCTGAGCCACCATCTCGGTTGTGCCCTCCACAAACTTTTAAAATCCTCTCATAGTCTCTTGGCTAAACATAATGTGTGTTGTGTTGTGTTATTATGTTTCTAGCCTGATCTCGTCCTTTTAATTGGTCTTGATAATGTCTTTTAATCCATTCCAGTTTTAATAACAAAATCAAATAACAGACATTTATTTTTCGCAATTCTAGAGGCTGCACCAAGGTACTACCAGTTCTCTCTCTCTCTCTCTCTCTCTCTCTCTCTTTCTTTTTCTCCTTCTCTCTGTTTGCACACACACACACACACACACGCAGGCATCCATCCTGGAAGATGTAAAATAACAGGAACCATAAGCAAAGGCAGGGCTTGACCCAAGGCACTGTGATACGGAATGCCAGCATTGTTAGTGGTGGCTTAACTTGATGTGCACAATGCTGGCCTCTGGTGTCTTTAACCGGGCACTTTCCCTATTCACAAATGCTCAACACAAATGCTCTGATTACTTGCCAAAGTCGCTAAATTCAAATACCCTCATTTTGGGGATTAGGTTTCAACACGTGAGTTTGGAGAACAAAAGCATTCAGTCTATAGCAAAAAAAAAAAAATATTTAAAAAGAAATGAAGATGAAAAAATAATATTATGATTTTTCTGTCTGAAATCTGACACAGAACAATTAACACTGTGAATTGAATCCCGTACTGACTCCCCTAAGTTGAAATATGTTGGAGTCTTAGGAACAAGAACAGTGTCTCCAAACATAAACAATTTGTATCCGTTAATACATAAACATGCCATTTTCAAAAAATGAAACCTCTTAAGCTGAGGCTTAAAAACCTTGGTGATGCAATCAAAATACTTGCTCTGAACATAACCATATTGTGTGTGTTTTCATCCTTACCAAGTAGCAGCTCTTGAAATCTGGCGTTTTTCCTTTAAAGGAAGAGATTTGGCTTCCTATTTGTATAAGAAAATTTCATGAGAATCTCTTTAAGAAAATTCACAGAATGAAGAGGGGGAGATTTCTGGCAGACAAACAGCTCCTCCACTCAACGTCTCTCCAATGTGTTGTTTGTGTTTCTCTCCTTACAGTTTCCTTTTCAATACGGAGGGAACATATTTTCACACAAATGGAAATATGTTCATATCAATGTCTGTTGGAAATGTTGTCACAGTGTTCCCTCTTGGCATCTACTTAACTGCTGTTCAACAACAGACTTTCCATATTTACGATGTCAACAAATGTTCAGGGAATTTGTGATTTTTGTTTTTGGCCTTTAGCAAAGTGATTTTTATTAAATTGGACTCAATAGATAATACTTTCAGAAGACCTTCTACTGCTGCTATGCCTCTACACACACACACACACACCACTTTGTAAATAAAACACAAAAAATGAAAAAACACTGACACTAAAAATATTGCAATGATTTTTAAATTTTAAATTTGTGAGAAGTTTATTTCTCAAGAGAGTCAGATGTGTTCACAAAGCACTACCCATTCTTATTGCAGGCCACTCACTCACTCTCTCCTTTTCTATGTTTGCATTTAGGAAGTTTGGTTAGATGGCTCTTAGTGATCACCCCGACGATGACACTATGTTCTTTGTTTCATGAGCTTCCCAGAATAATGATGAACTGATAGGGAGAAACCCTCACCATATACCAAGGTGCAGCACAAATACTACAATTTCTAACTACTAACAGTTTAACAATCATCTTTCAGTTTTCCTGAACACTCAGTAATCAGTTCTCATAAGGTGCTACAATCTGCACAGTACTATATTGCTTTGGGGGATACTCGTATATTTATTATATTGTACTGTACTGTATTTGCACTGCCTCAATTTAGTCACCTAAAATCTAGAATAATCATAACTGTCTCAATTAGCTTGGGTCCCTCCCATAGGAGAGCTTGGGAAAAGGATTGGAACCCAAGCATTTCAGATGGGAGGGACTGAGAACACTGACATGGGGGAAGGAAAATAGGCTTTTGGGTTTACCATGTAGGTGCTGTGGTGTGCAGGGTTTGGCTGATCTAAATATACTCAGCACACGATGAAATATATACCTGCAAATCATTGCATTTATTTATTTATATTCTTCCTTTCCCCCCAAATAACTCAATGCAATTTGTAAGAAAACATTAAATAAATCAAGATAAAAGTTAAACAAATAAGGAAAATTAGACCAAGTGAGAACTAAAGAAGGCTAGGAAGGCAGAAAAACAGGGAATGTTATCATCTCAAACAGACCATAGGACGAAGCGATACTGATTACGAGCTTTTTGATGTTAAACAAAACTGGGTTGCCTCCCTACCCTAAAATTCATCTGTTGCCTTGAAAATGTTTGTTTAACCTAAGCCTCAGTTTCCTCTGTAGAACAGAGATTTCAAAGACTGCTTCTAAGATTATTCTGAGAAACAGTAAAGTTGCTATAAAGTTATTTATAAGAATGCCTGTCAAGTAGCATTGAGTAAATGACAGCATCTACTGCAACCCACTTACAAACTAAAGTGTGATGGATCTGAGCTTTACATCTGCCAATAAGACTAAGATCTACAGACGACACAGTACATTAAAACAAGCCCATTGTTCCAGAAGTACATGATAATTTTTCCTGAATCTAAGATCACACAAAGAAGTTTCTTGCATTGACCTTAGCAACAAAACATGACATAAATATCCTTGTAATAAAGACAGAGATGATTTAGATTTATTTATTTTTATTAGAAAGGCAGATTTATAGAGAGAAGGAATAAGGAGAGAAAGATCCTCCATCTTCTGGCTCATTCCCAAAGTAGCCACAATGGCCATTCCAATGTCAGGAGTCAATCCAATGTCAGGAGCCAGGACATTCTTCCAGGTCTCCCACATGGGTGCAAGGTCCCAAAGCTTTAGACCATCCTCAACTGTTTTGCCAGGCCACAAACAGGGACCTGAAGGGAAGTGGAGCAGCCAGGACAAGTGCCAGAACACACATGGAATCCCAGCACAGAAAAGGCAAGGGTTTAGCTGTTGACCCATTGCTCCAGACCCTGTAGAAAACTTTAAAAAATATTCCTGAATCTCTTTTATTACAGTGAGCAAACTTTAATATATATCTTAGTAGACAATTCAGCTGCAAAATTTTCTACTGGTTCCTGATATACCAGGGGGAAGAGTTGAGAGTTTCAGAAAGGTTTTCTACTTGGTCATTTGATTTGGTTAGATTTTTAACGTAAGTTCCCTGGACTTTGGTGTGTTTGGATTTCTGGATATTTCCATATCCGCTGATGCCAGATAAAAAGTTATGTGATTTTTTTTTCCTAGCTGGTTGTAAATTCCACTAAGGGAAGAAGTTTATTAAAACCAGCTGGGTTTCTATCAGTAGGAGAATGGAATAAACTGTACCATGTTTAGAGACAGTGCTGTAGCAAGCTAGTCTTCGGCTTGCAGAGTCAGCACCCAATATGAACAGCAGTTCATGTCCTAATTGTCCCCCTTCTGATCCCACTCCCTGCTTATGACCTGGGAAAGCAGCGGAGGATGGCTCAGATCCTTGGGCCCCTGTACTTACATGGGAGACGCAGTGGAAGCTTGTGGCTTTGCTTTGCAGGTGCCAGGATCCCAAACGGTTGCATCCATTTTGTTGCAAAAGACAGAATTTCATTCATTTTTTTAAATCACTGGATAATATGACATAGTATATATATATATACTATATATACATCACATTTTTATCTAGTCATCTGTTGACATATATACTATGTTTAGTAAAATAAGCTAGTATCCAAAAGACAAATACCTTGCTTTCTCTGGTATGTGATAGTTAATATCGAATACAAAAATAATGCACAGAAAAGAAATTAACGTCTTGACATTTGATTGTTGCTTTTAGCTCTTGTTATTCCTTTGATTTTTCTATACTTTTTCTTGTTATGCATTCTAGTTAACTGTGTATTAAACCTGTGATTATTGAGTAGACTGAAATCATGTTTTTTGCAAAAATTAACGAAAAACAGAAAGGAAAAGAAAGGATTTCAGGAAGGAAAACAAGCAGGGTAGGAAGTATGGTTACCTTAGAACTGCACCTTTGAAATCTATTATCCATATATTGATTAAAATTTTTTAAATTCAAAAAGTAATAGGAATCCTAATTTCTGAAAAAAAAAACTCAATAAAAGCTTGTAGGATGCTATTTCATTCAACTCACCTTATTACAAGGGTAGAACAAGAAGGCTCTTTTCTCTTCATCAAGTTTTCTGTTGACTGCTGTTTGCCTCATTTCCAAAATCTCACCCATCTAATATGGTAAGTAGCTGCAATTTTTCAATCAACAACCTACAGCATAGCTATTAAAAAGCCACTCACCAGGAAATTACAGCCAAGGGTTCTAACAAGTGGCTTGTCAGTGTAGAATGTCCTGCCTGAAGTAGGCAGCAGACTTGTCACTTTTTTTTCCCCCCATCCTCTGAGGATAATAAGTAAGGAGGACAAAATGAGTGCAGCCCTCCTGGGTCTCTCCTTAAGAGTTTAAAAGCAAAATATTGATTTTGAGTTACCCTGCTTCAAGTCAGCTTTGCTCTTGTGGTATTTTTATTCCCTTGTAGATTCTTGGGTCCATTTGTCGCAGATTTTTAAAAAGTAAACCACTGGTGGATCTGTGGTGTGTCCATGTAACATTTCTGCACCTAAAAATATGGTCAATTGACACCTTAAAGGTCTCCAAGCAGCTCTAACGCTTAGTGACATCTCTAGCTGCATCCTCAGTATGTTCAAAATAGATAAAGTGGATGAATTGATTTTAGTTGTATAAAACCCTTGACAAAATCTCTTTGTGGCCATCCATGCAGTCTCTTGATGATTTATAAAGGATTTGCTAATAACACAAATGCGATCTTCCACTCTCGCCCATTTTGTTTTTCTACTGGGTCCTCAGTGAATTTCCTGAGACCAACATGCCAACAGCAAAAAATTCTCAAGTGCTCAGAGCTAGCACTGGAGTCTTCCCAATTAAATTAAGAAGCAACCTTGGAATTGTGATTCCTATTACTATCATGAGGGCCTTGAATGTGACCCATCAGAATGTTTAAATTCTAGCTGTTACTTTGAAATGACCGTGGAGTGTCATAAGCAACAGTCCAATAGACGACTCTGGCATCAGTTGGGGGACTGATGGAAAGAGGGCATGACTAAAACAAGCGGATGGCCTGAGATCCCTTTACAGCACTTGAGGAGGAAAATGTAGCTCATGACTGACTAATCCATTCACCTAATTGCTTATTTAATCATTTACTCCATTATGATTGACTCTCTAGAAAGTGGTTTACTTGCATAAGTAGTAATTCCTGGTGTGGTATGGTATTGGGTTATGGGAATATCACATACTCTAATTTTAATATGGATATCTATATTACAAGATGCTCATAATCACATCACATATGGCTATATATTATGTCATTATTCTGCCTATATCTAAGTTATAACGCACAAGGACATGTTGAGAAGGAAACACTCCATAAATTAAACACATAGAGAACAAAGTTAATTGAAGAGAAAATGAAAGCCAAAAATAAAACAGTTTGTGCTGCTAAAAGTTAAAAATTCTTGAAAAAGTGATAATTTGAGTTTTTTTAAAAAATAACTAGGATTTAAATTAAGAACAGACCAAACTTGTTTTTTCATTTCAAACCAAATTATCCCTTTCTTCATCTATTATAGCAACAATGATTGGGTAGGAATAGCAGAAGAGCAACAGGCACGTGTTATGAAGCGCCACCTTCCCCTTTGAAAAGGCTTCAAACAGATTTAACTCCACATGCCTTGACTCCAAGCATAACACCTTAGGAACTGGCTATTCCATGGTGACAAACTAGAAATCTTCTCCAAAAATACGTATAGCATTGAGTGTCAACACCCTCAAGGTAAAGTATGCCAATCCATTTCTCTAGACCTCATTCTCCAGTTGCATTCTGAGGAAAAGAATATGTGAGGGTTAGGAATGTATTGACAGCTAAAGTATCTGAAAAATCTGTGTCAACATTCATATTTAAGTAATTATTTCGCCAGGGGCAGGTGTTGTGCTCTTTTGGGATACCAAGAGATGAATGAAGTCTTGCTCTACTTCCAACCAAGCTTTTTTCTAAAGTGCGTCCTGGGAAGCAACAGGTGACAGTGTTGGTACAAGGGTCCTTACCACACTCTTGGGAGTCCTGGCTAGAGTTCCTGGCTCCCCACCTCAACCTGGCCCCACTTTGTTGCAGGTGTTTGGGGAATGCACCCGAGTATGGAAATTCTTTCTGTCTTCTCCCACCCTCACTTCATCTCTCCCCCTAGTCCTCCCTTCCTCTATTCCTCTTTTCTGCTCTGCCTTATAAATAAATTTTAAAAAGAAAACTTAAGTTTTTTTCATGCCAAACCATTTTTTCAAAAACATTAGCTTTTGGGCCCAGCGGCGTGGCCTAGCGGCTAAAGTCCTCACCTTGAATGTGCCGGGATCCCATATGGACACCTGTTCTAATTCCAGCAGCTCCACTTCCCATCCAGCTCCCTGCTTGTGGCCTGGGAAAGCAGTCGAGGACGGCCCAAAGCCTTGGGAGCCTGCACCCATGTGGGAGACCTGGAGGAAGTTTCTGGCTCCTGGCTTTGGATCAGCGCAGCACCAGCTGTTGCGCTCACTTGGGGAGTGAATCATTGGACAGAAGATCTTCCTCTCTGTATATCTGACTTTGTAATGAAAATAAAAATAAGTCTTAATATATATTAGCTTTTCAGGTATAGAATACTATATTTGGAGAAGCCAACATCATGATATAGCAAGTTAAATCATTATTCAGGATACTGGCGTCTCATTTCTGAGTGCCCATCCTACTCCTGGCTCCTTTTCTTCCTTTCCAATGTCATACCATGTGCAGCAGAAAGCACCTGAAAATGGGTTGAGTGCTTGTTCTCTGTAACTGTGAAAGACCAGAATGGAGTTCCTGGTTGTTCTGGCCACTTGAGGACTCTGTCATCTGTCGTCTCTCTCTCTCTCTCTCTGTCTCTTTCCACCCTCTGTCTCTGCCTTTCAAATTAGCAAATATTAGTTGTTTAAAAATCCCAGATTGTAAGTAAGCTTTCTTTGCAGTTTGAAAGCGTGGTTTTATTGCTGCTTCGCCTCCAGTACGATTTCTTCCAGTGTGAAGAAATTCTCCTTTCAAATCCTAGCCCTGGGCTCTCTGTTTCATTCCTGGAGGCTCATAGCATGGCATCTGTGAGGCCCGAGGGTACCTACCCGAGAAGGCGCCTTCATATGGGTCTGTTTCGTGCTGTGTGTCCCGGTCTCTCGTAAGCAGTTTTTGATGTAGTGTGTTTACTTTTGTTCATATTTTGAGTAATTACCTCCAAGTTATAATCCAAGTCCTGCTTGGGGGTTTCACTGTTGTCCATGTCTTGGATTGCAAATGCTCTCTCGTCTCTTCTGGATATTTAAATACTCCCGATTGTTCTAATCTCTATTTCTGAGGGTACTCATAAATGACATTGATTATCTTTTTATGTTCAGGATGGAAAGATTAAACATAATTGATTATAAGCTCTGAGTCATTTTGTCATACTGAAATATTTTGGGGCATTGTTGCAGGGCCAGAGATCTAAAATGCTTAATCCATCCACATCAATTTGATTCAAAATATTAATCTTGTTTCTGTCATAACTAAAGGATAGATGATTATTACTACAAACAATAGCCAATAGTATAAACATCCTTTTGGGTCAACTATATGGCAGTTCTGAATGAAAAACTAGAGTTAAGCAAACTTGGTGCTCAGTGGGTAGCAGATGGTTGCCTGCCTCTAATATTAAACATTCCTTCCTTCTAATCCGTGGGAGACAAAAAAAAAAAAATCAAAACAAACAAAAAAACCACACTGAACTTTTTTGTATTGGAAAATCAGATATACAGGGAGGAGGAGAGACAGAGAGGAAGAGCTTCCATCTGATGATTTATTCCCCAAGCTGCCACAATGGCCAGAGCTGGGCTGATCCAAAGCCAGGAGCCAGGAGCCTCTTCCAGGTCTCTTATGGGGGTGCAGTGTCCCAAGGCCCTAGGTCTTCCTCGACTGCTTTCCCAGGCCACAAGCAGGGAGCTGGTGGGAAACAGGGATTAGATCTAGTGCCTATATGGGAATCTCAGTGCAAGGAGAGGACTTCAGTTGCTAGGCTACTGCGCCAGGCTGAATTTTTTTTTAAAGCACTTCAATTCTGAACAAAAGTTTAATAATGTTTTCTGTGTTTTAGAACAAAATGCCTTGAATTCTTACTTGCTGATTCCCAGATCCCCCTTCCATGAATAAAGTTCATAGAAAATGGAATTCAATGATCAACGTAGGAATAGGTGTTTGACATAGTAGTTAAGACACTAGTTGGTATTTCCACATCCCATATTGAAATGCCTGCATCGTGGTCCCAACCCTACTCCTGAAGCCAACTTCCCGATAATGTGTATCCTGGGAAGCAGCCGCTGATGACTGAAGTATTTGAGTTCTGCCACCCATGGGAGACCTGGGCCGAGCTTCCGGTGCTCAAGTTCAACATTTCCATCAGCTCCAGCTGCTGCAGGCATCTGAGAAGGGAACTGGAAAACGAAGGATCCCTCTCTCTTTATGAAAGAAGGAACACAGGGAGGAAAGAAGAGAGAGAAAGAAAAAGAAAAGAAAGAATGATTGGGAAAGAGACACAAAGAAAGAGAAGGGGAAAAAAGGAGAGAAGTGTCAACATTCCTTGTCAGAACACTGGTTTGTGTCTGACTGGACCTCTTTTCCAATCCAGCTCTCTGCCAATGAACCTGGGAAGGCGATAAAAGACGGTTCAGTGCTTGAGCCCCTATCACCACATGGGAGACCTTGATGGAATACCAGGTTCCCGGTCTTGGCATCGTCCAGCCCAGAGAAAGAACAGTTATTTCAATAAGCATACACTGAAATTGTCAGAGGCAGTCTTGTCTTGGTGACACATGGAACAAGGGTGCATATAACCAGTTGGCAGTGTCGTGTTAGTGAAACAGTCATTCAGTCGCTGATAGAATTTCCCAGCAATGTTACTGTTTTTTTAAATATTTCCACGCATTATTTGATTTGAAAATGACTTTTAAAAATCCATCCGGCAAAGCTAGGTGTTTTTCTTTCTATTCTTAAAATGCCTTCTGTCTCCTTTCCCCACTGCCATTCCCAGAGCAGACACAGGGCTGGCCACATGGTGCCCCCACAGGCCAGCTCCTGGTCTGGCACCTCACCATTGCTGTGTGCTCAAATTCAGAAGAGGCCTCCACCCAGGCCCTTAGCAGCCCCAGGCTTCTCCATTGTGGCAGCACATTAGATCAGCAGGGTGCATTTAATTACTACTGGTTTTATTTTCCCCAAGCCTCGCCTCCCCGCCCCCGTTTGATTGAATTGTTCTGCCACCACGCCACAGTAGGATCTTAAAGAAGTCTCCAGTTTGTTGCAATGGGCCACAATATTCCTCTGCTTGGGGTTTCTTGTTGAAATTTTTGAAAATGTATTTTCATTTGGTTTTGGGGTGGGGGACGAAGATAACAGCATACCCTTCTATTTGCCTGGTGAGTATTATCTGTCTCCCACCGGCTCCCCAGGAATCCCCGCACAATGCCTGACACATACACAGATCAGCTGCCGCGGGTTCTGTTCACGCTTGTGAACGAATGGGCAGCACAACGCGACTTCTAAGCTTGTACGGAGCCGCAGGCATTTCAGATCTGGCCACTCGTATGACCTTTGGCAACACCTCACCTGCCTGTACCCAAGCCACCTCCGCCCCCAGCAGCCAAGTCAAGTGGGATGTTAATAGGGCTGAAGGACCCCCTGGAGACCCTCCGCTTTGATCCGATTTGAGGCAGCACGGTGCAAGTCTGGCAGATGACTTCTCCGCCCAAGAGCTCCAGGAGCACAGGACGGGGAGCTTGTTTACCGGCTTCTGGGGTCTGGGAGGATAAACAATGCGAGGGTCTCACAAAAAGGGAAATTCCCACAGCGAGACCCAGGCGGGGATCCGCTCAGATGGGCAAGAGGGCGCTGCGCCTTCCACAACCCAAATCTCTCCTCCCGTGGCGCGCTTCCGGAGCGGCTTGGGCTGGGGTTTGGAAAGCGCAGCTGCAAGTCAAGTCCGCAAACCACCGATTCGGTGTACTGAACGCCCGCCCATCTCACGCCCAGGGTTATTTCGAGCAAGCAAAATCTCCAACGTCTCCAGGAACGAACATCAAATTGTCTTTTAAGAGAGAGAGAGAAAAAAAAAAAAAGGAAACAGGGTGTTGAATGAATATTATGCAAGTTCAAGTGCGCTTATGTTCTTGCTGGCCTGGGTTGGAATAGCCCCCAACACTGTATAACAGGCTCTAATCGTGATTGCCTTGGGAGGAGCGATTTGGGAGGTGCTAGACTTTGCAGCCTGGTGGCATTTCAGTTCAGTTTTGAAATATACACAGTTTTGCCTTAAGTCTAGAATGATTTCACATGTTTTATAGTGTACCATTTATTGAGATAGCGATGCATACACTGTAACTGTATGCATAGCGTATACAGTTGGGATCTTTTCACTCAAGGTCGTTTGGAATCTGTGGGTTCCTGTTGGGCATTAAACAGGGGTCCTGGGGCACTCAACCATAAGGGTTGCAAACAGATTTGCAGCTTTGAGTTGCCAGCGGCACTGGGGTAAAGCTGGGAAACCCTAAGCCCTCTTCCACACAGAAGGAGAAGTCTCCCATTGTAGAGAGCCAGAACCTCCTCCCTATTGAGGTTGCAGCCCCTGCCTAAAGTGGACAAGGTTCCTTCTGGCCGCAAAGGGCCAGAGCGTGGGTAGGAGCAAGTGTGAGACCCGGTGTGAGCACTCACTCTTCTTAGAATCCTAAAAGACTGCTTCCAGTTGGACTTAAATGTTGCCAGGGAGCCCTCTCAGAGCAAGGTGTGGCCGCCCACCTTCAGGGACAGAGGACCAAGGTGGAACCCGAGGGGCCCTGTCACTTCCCCGCACGTGCGCAATGGGCAGGCTTTGAGCCACCTTGGGGAAGGCTGCCCTTCCTTCCCCCCACCCCACGCCCTTGTCAGGCCAAACTGCCACCCAAGAGGACACCCGTCTGTGGAGGTGGGGAGGAGGAGGAGCAAAGGACACTGGGAGAGGCGGAGGAGTGATGCGCATGTCGCTGCCTACGCTGGTCCTCCTCACTCCTCCCGCTGCTTCCCCAGCTTCTGTGTTCTCCTTGGAATCCACTTCCCATAAGGTGTCACACTTCAGACCAGTTGCTTTCCGTTGCCTAGCCAGTTTCCCTCTCTGTAAAATTGGAGGTGATGGAAACACCGGGGAATGTTGGCCCAACCCCTTGTTCATACCGACTGGTTCACTCAAGCTGTCGTCCCCAGCATGGATGGCCCACATGACCCCAAGATTCTGGCTTCAAGAGCAACTGTGGAGCCTGGCTTCTTCCAAACGTCAGGCAGATGCAGATGGGCCCCAACATCGTTCATTTGCTTCCGTCCTTTGCCACCCAGGGTCCCTATTCCATCCCCCACCTCTTGGACCCCAACACAAGGTGTCATTCTTGCTTACTTAACTCCTCACTGGGAGCCTGGCAGCAGCTCAGATCCCCCGGATCCAAGTTCATGTGCTACCATATTAGCTGTGGGTTTGGGGCCAGGCCTTTCTCTTCTCCAAGCACGCTTGACTCTTTGGTATAATAGACTGAAAATACGTGAGGGCACTGATTTTGAAGGACTGCATGGTAGAAGCAAACTGACAGCCTGTCGTCAGCTTGGGGCTTCTTTTACCGTTTACCTCCTTTTTTGGAGATTCGACAAAGGATAAACGCTGCTGGTGAAAACTCAGCCTGCAGTGAGCGGAGCGGAGCTCCCTTGCCTGCGGACCCAGTGCTGTCTGGGAGGTGGGAGAGGGCTGAGAGAGCTGCAAAGCCTCCCGCAGACTCCAGAACAAGCAGCCCGGTGTGGCTGCTTGTCCTCTCCCTTCGCAGATGCCTCCACCGGGGACCGCAGACTGCGCCCTCCCCATTGCCAAGCTTTCTTCCAGTTTTGGGGGTGCAGCGACAACGCCTCCCGCAGCGACAACGCCGTGGGAGGTTCCAGCACTCACTAAATCCCTGCGACGTCGGGGCGTTTAACCTAGCGCGTGGAGAACAAGACTTGAGATAAACACCCTTAGTTCCCTTCTTGGACCAGTACTGGGCTAGAACAGCAAAATCTCAGCTGGGGGTCTGGAGGAAAGACAGACCCTGGGAAAAAAACAGAATGCTAATGGCGACCTGCAGGGGCGGAAGGCTCCCCAGCCGCCTCGCTTTGAAGTGCACCTTGATGGGAAGCTCAGGCGGAGGGCACTGGGCTGCCTCCCCCAACCACCCCGCCTTGGCTACCATCAGTCTCTCCTGGGAAAGAAGAATGAGCTGCTGGAACCACTGCTGACTCTGCTCTCTTCTGATTCAATCCTTGATTCCTAACTCAGCTAACGTCGCCTTTGATCTGTCTGCCTATGGTTTCTTCCATCAGACTAGGAATCTCTCGGTACAGACGACTCACTTATTCACCCTCATTTAGCTCCAAAAAGTGAGCTCCGTGTAAACGTGATAGCTGTTAACTACAGGAGAGACTTTAGAACTTCGTATTCCCAAGTGCTGTTCATTCTGATGTTTGATATTTGTAGATGCTATTGTTACAAGTGGGGAAACTGAGCCATGCAGCTGTTAAGGAGTTTACCCAGAATCTCAAAACTGCTGAAAGGCAGAGCTGTAAACTACAGCCTCAAGCTCAACTTTCTACTCTTCTTTTAGAAGACCCTAAAAGGAGCCAACCACGTGGCCCAGGGGTTAAGCCATCACCTGCTTTGCAGCATTCCATATGGGTACAAGTTGGCATTTTGTCTGGTCCACTTCTGATCCAGCTCCTTGCTAATGGCACCTGGGAAAGTAGGCAGGACAGTCCAACTGCTTGGGTTTCTGCAGGAGATCCAGAAGAAACTCCTGGCTCCTGGCTTTGGCCCAGGCCCAAACATTGAGACCATTGGGGAGTGAATCAACAGGTGGAAGATATCTCTCTTTCTCTCTCTCTCTCTCTCTCTGTCTCTCTCTCTCTTTCTCTCTCTTTCATTCTGTGTATGTATGTGTGTGTGTGTCCTCTCTGTGTGTGCAATTATGCCTTTTGAGCAAACAAAATAAACCTTAAGAAAGAAAAAAAAAAGTCATTGAGGGGATGACCACTCTGGTTTTACCATGCTATTGTCTATCCTTCTGCCTCCCTCCTGCTGGCTCGCTCGCTCTCTTTCTTTCCCTTGATTGTCTGAAAGGTGTAGTTACTCCCTCAACCTAGATGTCTCTCCCTGTTGCTCAGATAGGGCCTGAATGGGAAGTTCCAGCTGCCCCTAACATGGTAACATCTTGGTTCCATAGACTGGATTCTGCCCCCTGTTGTGTAGACAGTTTGCTGCACCTATGTGACGGGTGCCTTCGTTGTGAGCACAGGTTTTCATAGGTTCTATCAGCCCACCGTGACGTGCCCCTGAATTCAGTTCAAGACAGTGTTTTGGGTTTTTTGTTTTGTTTTTCTCATTGGTGCCTTTACAATTACACTGGGATTCTGGCACTCACTGTTTCCTCAATTCCTGTGGGAAATGCTGTCCTTGCTATATATGAAGGGGAGTGAAGGCATGCAGTAATGTAAGAACTCTGGGGGTGGGTATGGTTCTTACATTATTTTTTTTTAAAAAAAAGACAAATACATTTAAAAATCTAAAACAAAAGAGGTGAAATGCTCAAACTCGCTAATATAGCAGCACCTGCGCCTTCCTTTTCTTTTAGGGGAAAAACATTTTCACTTCAGCCATCACGGTATAAAGCAGGGTCCTTGAGTTATGTCAGCTGTTCTAACGTACACAGTGAATAACCCTTTCTTTCATTTAGCAGGTGAGCACTTAAGTGTGAGGCCCTTGGAGGTAGAACAGAAAGCAGACACGCGTGCAGCTTCTGGAACTCTTGTATTTTCATGTTAGTGATAATTAGCCAGGCACCCAGGAAGACTTTCTAAGAGTATTTATCTTTCTTTGTGATTTTCTCACTAGTTATGTGTTTCTATGTGGACGTACACCTATTTTTTCTCAAAGATTATGAAGATGAAGGATGCCATTTGCAGTTTAAAAAAAAATACTTTCCTTCAAAATAAAGAGGTTAAGATGGGAATTGGGGCTACCGCCAGGGATTTTTGAGTCCATGTTTCAGAAAAGATCATTTATTTTTTTTTTTGCAAGAAGAAACTTTGAGTATGTTTATGAGCTTATATTCCAAGAGTCACCCACTTCCTCCTATTTTGAGAGTGAACAATAATTGCTCTTAGCAATGTAAATGTATGGACTGATAATTAAACTGATCATTTACTCTGGTTACTTTGCGTGAAAAACAAACACTGACTTTAATACTGCCCTTTGCCTCACATATTTGAGAATCTGGTGATATTAAAAAAAAAAAAGTCTATTCCATTATGACAGTGAAACATAGGTTCCATAATGTCTTATAAAAGTGAAATTATTGGGATGAGTCTCTTGCTGTTGTCAGACAACCAACACTGCTTATCTTTACCAAAATGTTACTTCTTACAGGAATATGTGCATAACCTACCAGTGAAGGAAGCCGCCTGCCCCTCTAGAAAGCACAGCCAAGGTGGCAGATCTGGCCATCCAAGAACAAAGGGCCATCGAGCAAACCCGAGATGGTGAAATAAAATGTAACATCAACAAAGAAAGGGCCATAGAGAAATAGTAAAAGAACCAACTTGCCACAAAAAACCCATTGACATTTTGCCAGAGTCCAGGCAAAGCACTGGTGACCCGTTGATGTTGGAATGTTTTCCTAGGGTTAAAAGGAGAACCGGCAGCAAGTCTGCTCAGACTTTACAAAGTGTTTGAATAACACGGACACTGTTTGGATAACACATTTTTAGTGCTGGTGAAAATAATAGAATTTATTGGGACATTTATAGGGGCCCCCTTGGTTGTGTGGGTGGTGGAGCAGGGGAGCTTGGAGGTAAGCCTTCCATCATGACACTCATCTGCAATGTTCCCCTGTGCTTTATTCATCAGCGTATTTGCGTCTGATATGTTCCGGTCCTTTTAAAACCCAGTGAGCCTCAGTTTTTCTTTTCAAAGATGCATGCATGGATAGTGTTTACCTTTCAGGGAGGGGGAAAAAAATAGAACAGGAGCTCAGCTGGTCAGGTGGACAATAAATTCCTGACATCAGAATAAGTGGCATGAGGTTGGCATCGCTATTTGGGACAGTCAAGCATGGGATCTTTAATATGCTCATACCAAGACTCAGTGCTTGGTTTCCTTGTGATGTCGAAAGGTTCCTGCTTGTTCTACTGCAGGCTGCAAGGGGCAAGATTTGAGTTAATCCAGCCAGCATTTTGGTCTGGAGTTCCAAGGGGTCTCCCATGTTTCCTTTGCAGTGTTGATGTTTTTGTTCAATGTATTCCAATACACTGTCAGTTGAGTCACATAAAACCAGGCACCTTTCAATAAATGTCTCATTTAGATTTCATGAAGCTTAGGGTGTAATTGAAATCAAGCAGCAAACAGGCTGGAAGGCTCTGTTCTTTGCCTCCTCATCTAAGGAGGGTGCTGCCTGACATATTCATTGTAAGCCATTGCTTTAACTCTGGCTTTGCGTTCCCATTTCTGGAGGAAAGTGCTTGGATTTTAAAATACAGATGGGGCACACACACACACACACACACACACACACACACACTTTTGTCTCTCTTCTTGATTATAAAGTAATAATGAGCCAGCAAGAGGAAAGCTCATTCCTAGTAGGAAATCACAGATTTGCTCATCTATAATTCTCTTTAGATGAGTACATCCCGTATGAAGTAATAATAACACTATTGGTTCATTAACGCAGAATCATTAAATCTGATTTACCTGTCTCTTTGTAAAGGACAAAAGACTGTTTTAAAGAGGATTTTTGATAAACATATATTTATAAATGCTATAATGTGCAACAAAATACATATACACCTTACATATTCCAAAAACAATGCTGGAACCCAGCAGTAGTATTGTTGAATCCGGGTTTCTACTCTCTGAATTTGACTTTGCTGTTCCGTCTCCAGAATGCGTCCAAACTGGAGTCAAATAATTCATTTATTGGGGAGGCGGGAAAATGGCAAACGCAGTCCCTTGCCTCCAGAAACAGTACAGATCCTGGTGATCCGTAGTGTTTCTACGTTCAATAATTTGGTAGGAGCCAGAAGAAACCTGCGTGCTTTCGGGAGCCTGCTCTGAGGCGGATAAAATCAGTCTTTTCTGATGTGGCGCAGGGGACAGCTGGCCCACGTTATTTGCGCCAGAGTGGGTCGCAACGATGCCTGTTGCCGGCGGTGGCACTGTGCCACGCGCAGCGCTTCCCCGGCCGCTTGGAAAGCCTTTTGGAGGGAAGCCTGCCCCAATGGGTTAAAGAGCAAAACCGCCACGCGCCCCCCTGGCCTGCCTCTTCTGTAACTCCTAAAGACCTGAGATTCTGTCCCACCCTTATTTTTCCCTCAAACGTCTTGAAGTTGAGGCCAATGCTGACACGGAGGACCCGTGGTCATGAATTGCCACCAGCACCCACTGGCCCAGAGCACTTGGCCAAAGCCACTGAAGTCACGCGACCCTTTCTTTCTGTGCGCTCTCATCGACTTCACGGACTTGTCTCCCACGCTGAAAAATCCTGAAGTCTTCTAAAGCGCTATACTGTTTTAAAGACCAATCTTCAAGATTTGCCGGGCGGCATAAATAAATAAATAAATAAATAAATAAATAAATAAATAAATAAATCCGACACGAACTAAAGAGAGCAGGCATATTCCAAAAAGCCAAAATAAGTGCGGACAGAGCAGGGCTGAGTGCGCTCTGTGCCAGCTTTCCGGGATGCTCTCCGGAGTCGCAACTGCCACGGGCGTCCCGGGCTACCGCTCAGGCCCACTCGTTTTAAGTAACCCCTTCCCTCTGGCTGTACCCTTGACCCTGAAAACTATCCCGCGCTCACGGTTTTCATCGGGGACGTGGGTCGGGGTGGAAAGCTGTGACAGATGCCCCGGAGCGCCCCCCGTGCCTTAAAGATCGCCTCGCTCTCTAACCCGGACGCCGCGGTTTGAACCCGGGCTGGAAAGCTTTGCGCTCTTCCACCCTGTGGAGAGCGCGCCCGGCGAGTCCGGCGGCCGCCTCATCTGTTGTGCGTGAAGAGTTTCCCGTGTGATCCCGTCCGGTTGGGGAAGCAGAGACCCGACTTCTCAGCCGGAAAATGCGCTCCCGGAGCGCTGACTGGCCGGGTCCGTAATTGCTTATTGGCAGCGCATATTCTGACTTCTCCCTACCCACTACGGAAATGACCCCTTTCTTCTGTAATAATGAAACAATAAAATATCACGATACCGCTGTGGACCGAGTTTATGGAAACGCAGGGACGGGACGAAACGGGCAGTTGAGGAAAAGGGGGCTTAATTCAATATCAAACTGTTTATCTCACTAATTATTCTACCTTCTGTGTTGCGCCGCAGCGAAGAGGCGCAGGGAATCTTAACCGCGCGGCTGCTGAAGAATCTTTGTTTCGTGGTGTCGGGCCCAGCTGAAGATTTGAGGGTGGGAGAGCATGCAGGATTCCGAAAAACTGAGCAGCTTGCATGCCTAGTGGGCAGCAGAAAGGATTCCGCCTCCGCCCGCCAAGCGGGCTTGTTGGTGTGGGTGTGAGGGTAAATGGTGAGCTCGCCTAGTTTCACACTTTCCCGTCCCCGATATCCCACTGCCTCAGGGCTTCTGATTCCGAAGCTGAGATGCTCACGGATGGTGGGTGCTTGCTCTCACCGCTCCCGACAGCCTTCCCACCCGGTAAAACAGGGACGCCCGCGCGCGCGCGCCGCGGAGTCCAGGGAATCCACCTCCGTCTGGAGGAAGGCGTGCCTGGAAGCTTCTGCGGAGGAAAGAGCCTGCACCGTCCCAGTCCCCCACTCTCGGACGCCAGCGTCCCAGTGTCCTGGCAGCAGTCAGCTTGGAGAATCAGTCTCCGGCCTCCAAAACCTGCGCCTGCCACTTTGCTCGGGGACCAATCCCCAGCCAAGCATGAGCTCCCGCTGTGAAGACCCCAGAACAGGCTCCCCCTAAACTCTAGAACCCATTGTCAAAGCAGCACAGACTCTAAAAAGGGGAGGAAAAAATCACGCTGAAAGAGAGTCGCAGGCGACTTGATCCAATTAGTAAATGCCTAATTGAATTAGTGTCACCACCATCAGCCAATAAGGAGGGTCCCCAGTTTGTGGGGCTGCGAAGCCCCTCCCTGGCCGCGTGTATATAAAGCAGCCAGTGACAGCCCGCAAGTTTCCAAGTGGTCATCTCCACCGACGGTTTGGCAATTGACGATAGGGCAGGCAAGCGCAGGCTGGTGGGTGGACGCGGACAAAGATCGTTTTGGGCGCGAGCGACTGACAAGAAGCACGGGGAAGGAAAAGCAAAGTACTTCTCGGTCGGTGTCCATCTTCTGCCTTCCAACTCAGTGCGCTTTCCTTTCGGAAAGGACGCTGGATTGAGGGCGCACGGGCGCGCATAGCAGCGGCCCGCGAGTCGGCAGGTGGATAGCAGGAAGGGAAGTTACCTTCCCCTCGGAAGGGGGCGCTGGCTCCCCCTTCCTTCCTTTATAATAAGGCCACCGGAGGAGAGGAAGCAGCCGTCTGCGCTCTGCAAAGCATGCAGTTAGGCGAGCAGCTCTTGGTGAGCTCTGTGAACCTGCCGGGCGCGCACTTTTACCCGCTGGAGAGTGCGCGCGGAGGAGGCGGTGGCGGCGGCGGAGGCGGGAGCGCCAGCCATCTCCCCGGCGCGGCTCCCTCGCCTCAGAGGCTGGACTTGGACAAAGCTCCCAAGAAGTTCTCTAGCAGCCTCTCGTGCGAGGCCGGGAACGGGGAGCCCGCAGCCGCCAGCGCTGGGGCCCCCGCGGCCATGCTCAGTGACGCCGACGCCGGGGACGCCTTTGCCAGAGCCGCGGCGGTGGCCAAACCCGGGCCCCCGGACGGCCGCAAGGGCTCCCCTTGCGGAGAGGAAGAGCTGCCCTCCGCCGCTGCAGCTGCCGCCGCTGCAGCAGCAGCCGCCGCCGCCGCCACCGCGCGCTACTCCATGGACAGCCTGAGTTCGGAGCGCTACTACCTTCAGTCCCCGGGGCCCCAGGGCTCAGAGCTGGCTGCACCCTGCTCGCTCTTCCCGTACCAGACGGCTGCCGGGGCGCCCCACGGATCTGTGTACCCGGCTCCCAACGGGGCGCGCTACCCCTACGGCTCCATGCTGCCCCCCGGCGGCTTCCCCTCGGCCGTGTGCCCACCCGGGAGGGCGCAGTTCGGCCCAGGGGCCGGTGCAGGCAGTGGCTCGGGCAGCAGCGGCGGCGGGGGAGGCGGCCCTGGCGCATATCAGTACAGCCAGGGAGCTCCGATCTATGGGCCTTACCCTGGAGCTGCAGCGGCGGGATCCTGCGGAGGATTAGGGGGCCTTGGGGTTCCCGCTTCCGGCTTCCGCGCCCACGTCTACCTGTGCAACCGGCCACTGTGGCTCAAATTCCACCGTCACCAAACTGAGATGATCATTACGAAACAGGGCAGGTGAGCGCAGCAGGGAGGGGCCCCTGGATGCTGGGGTAAAGGGAAAATGTGTGGTCCTGGGGAAGGCCCAGGGTGACCGAGCTGTGGCTCGCTCGCTTTTTGCTTTTGGCTTAGAGTGCAGTGACAAGGAGACACCGCGTCTCCGGGGCAGTGTCCCTCAGCGTCCGCGAGCCGGCGACCGGTGCAGGATGCTAATGTTTTACGGCTGCACCCTTGCCGCCTGTGGTTCTCACCTGGACTGGCGAGGAGGAGGCGGAAATGGACATTTGGGCTAGTCCACAAAGCTGGATTCACTACGGAAGCCCGCTCGGCGGTTTGCTGGTCTCTGTGCGGCGGCTAGCAGGGGCGCCCAGGGATAGGGGGCACAAGATAGAAGCTACCTGAGCTCCTAAGAGGACTCCTGCAGTTTTAAGCGCCAGGATCTCCACGGGGCGCCGTCGGGAGTTGGGCGTGAGGGTTGGAGCGCCGTTCTAGGCAGATGTGTCCGTGGGCAGGCTGACCCTGGAGCCTGAGCTGGCTTCCTTTCTGGAAAAGTTAGGATTTACATCCAGTGATGACAGTGGTTATTTCGGGGAAAAGTTTCCGGTGGGCGCTGGGAGAGGGACACTCCAGGGGACTTTTGGTTTTTAAAAGCGTGAGCGTGCGTGTTGTTGTTTTCTGTTGCTTATGTATTTAGGATCGCTTTTTAAACCTTTTGGGAGAAAAAGTGAATTTGCATCTGAGAGGGCTGAGAATTTAACGGGGGGTGGGGTGGGCAGGGGGTTATCCCGGAAATAGGAGCATCTAGGAAATATGTTTGCGCAAATGACTCCGGAGAGAAAAAAAGGGGGGGGAGGGAGATGTTGCAAGAGTAGACAACTCAAAAATATTTGTCGTACTTTGGGGCCACTTTATCATTATCTCGTCATCGCAGCCTTCTGAATGCGCTGCGCTGGCCCCAGCCCCGGTGCCTGGGGACCTGGGTATGGTCCGGACACGCCCTCGGTCCTCTCGATCTCAGTCCCTTGTCCCGGGTTCTGTCCCCTCGCACAGGCGCATGTTTCCGTTCTTGAGCTTCAACATAAACGGACTCAATCCCACCGCCCACTACAACGTGTTCGTGGAGGTGGTGCTGGCTGACCCCAACCACTGGCGCTTCCAGGGTGGCAAGTGGGTGACCTGCGGCAAAGCCGACAATAACATGCAGGGTGAGGAGAGAAGAGGCCGGCTGGGGTGGGGAGGTGCGGGCCGGAAAGAAAACGGAACCCTTCCTAGGCAACCTCACACAGCACACCGCCGCCCCAATCCCCGGCCTAGAGGAGTTAGTGTGCAATTTCGGTGCAGACGCTTTGAGGAGGGGCCAAGGGCTAAGTCAGTAGCCAGCCTGTCACCCTTTAACCATGACCCTTCTCCCTCCCTTTAATCCCTACCTTCCCCAAACCTCCTTGTGAGCTCTCCCCGTGGGAAGAGCCACTGTCAATAATGCCCACTGGAGAAAATCTCCATCAAGGTTGAGTTGAGACCTAAAGATCCAACACCTTCCAGTTCTCTCCCGCTGCCTTTCAGAGGTCAGCTCCTGCTGGCTAGGTTTTCCAGTGTGGAGACACTTGAAGGTGCTGAAGGCCGGTGTGCTGGCACTGGGGGCCCCCCCGGAAGGGGCGTGGATGGAGCCCCTCTGCTCTCCCTAGGAGACCATCCTAGTTCTCACCCCATCCTGCTGGAGCTGACAGACTTCTCAACAGCTGTCCTGATTATAAACAGCTCACAGGCTTGGGTTTTTCTGTTTTGTTTCCTTTTAGGCAACAAGATGTATGTTCATCCGGAATCTCCCAACACCGGTTCCCATTGGATGAGACAGGAGATTTCCTTTGGGAAATTAAAACTCACCAATAACAAAGGCGCAAATAATAACAACACCCAGGTAGAGTGGCGGAGAAAGGGTGGGGGTGTCTGCTGGCTGTATGTCTCTTTTCTGTTCTCTGGCTTTATAACGTTAACAGCTGTTACATGTTCGTACGCAGCTACTTCTAATCCCCAGGCCTTTGCTTTTTTCCTTTTGACCTTTCCAATGATCATTTTCTTATTGGATAGCAATAAGTTGACCACTAGAAACAGAAATCCTCTAAAATCTTTAGAGGATTTGGACAATCCAGAAGAAAAAAAAAATATATATATATATATGTCTGTTTCTCAAGCATTCAGGCCCGATTATGTTTTCAGTTTCAAAAGTGGCCATGATAAAGATCTACATATTTTTTTAAAGGCAATAGAGGAAAAGCTGTCATTAGGAACAAGCAGGAGTCCCGTTGGGAAACACAAAGTTTGTCAAAATCTACTCTTTCTGACTCTCCGGCACTGTTTCTCTGTATTGTTTCCAGATGATCGTCTTACAGTCTTTACACAAATACCAGCCCCGGCTGCACATCGTGGAAGTGACAGAGGACGGCGTGGAGGACTTGAATGAGCCCTCCAAGACGCAGACCTTTACCTTCTCAGAAACACAGTTCATCGCTGTGACCGCCTACCAAAACACAGACGTGAGTGTCTCCAGCAGCCCCAGAGCCACAGCTGTGGTGCGAGCGCGGGCACAGGGGTCTCACAGGCTCTTTTGCTCCCCCGTCTAGATTACTCAACTGAAGATTGACCATAACCCCTTTGCCAAAGGCTTCAGGGACAACTATGACTCGTAAGTGCAGCTGTATCCCCATGGGCGTGGTCACCTCTGCGTGGAACAGATCCTGGGGAGTGTTCCCTATGTGTGTGTTTGCATCTGTTCCATCTTAGTCTTACTGTAAGATGCTCTCAGAAGGCCTTTGTGGATTTCTACAGAGATGTTAAGGGCTTAAATAAGAAGAGCTCCAGCATTTTTATTCTCACAAAAAGCAGATATTACTGTTCCTCCTCCCCTCTGTGGTTAACATAAGACAAACCTAAAACTAAGAGGATGTAGTTTTCATATCACTTTGCAAGGCTCTGCTGTTTGCAAGGCTTCCTAACAACACAGCCAGCCTTCCTTCCATCGCAAGTACAAGGGATTGTTGCTCTGCATCCTTTGTGTTTAAGGACAACAGTATATGCAGGTAGACTTTCATTTAAGCATTTAACACCTGGAAAGAGACTTGGAAAAATTTCCCCCAGAGCTCAGAGGCCACCACACCTGCATACCTGTATTCCTGTCCGTGCAGCCTACACACAGCACGGAATGTTTCTTAATTCTGGGAGGTGGTTTGGGAACAATATGAGGTTTTTTTTTTTTTAAGTGTTTCTCTTTATATTGTAGCATGTACACCGCTTCCGAAAATGACAGGTTAACTCCATCTCCCACGGATTCTCCTAGATCCCATCAGATTGTCCCTGGAGGTCGGTACGGCGTTCAGTCCTTCTTCCCGGAGCCCTTTGTCAACACTTTACCTCAAGCCCGATACTATAATGGCGAGAGAACCGTGCCACAGACCAACGGCCTCCTCTCACCCCAACAGAGCGAAGAGGTGGCCAACCCTCCCCAGCGGTGGCTTGTCACACCTGTCCAGCAACCCGGGACCAACAAACTAGACATCAGTTCCTACGAATCTGAATACTCTTCTAGCACCTTGCTCCCCTATGGTATTAAATCCTTGCCCCTGCAGACATCCCATGCCCTGGGCTATTATCCTGACCCAACCTTCCCTGCAGTGGCAGGTTGGGGAGGTCGAGGTTCCTATCAGAGGAAGATGGCGGCTGGACTCCCGTGGACCTCTAGAACGAGCCCCCCTGTGTTCTCCGAAGATCAGCTCTCCAAGGAGAAAGTCAAGGAAGAAATTGGATCACCCTGGATAGAGACACCCCCTTCCATCAAGTCCCTAGATTCCAACGATTCAGGCGTGTACACCAGTGCCTGCAAGCGAAGGCGACTGTCTCCTAGCACCTCCAGCAATGAGAATTCCCCCTCGATAAAGTGTGAGGATATTCATACCGAAGACTACAGTAAGGACGCCTCCAAAGGCATGGGGGGTTATTACGCTTTTTACACGACGCCCTGAAAGAGCTGTACACACTCACTTCCGGCAGATGGTGGTGTTCCTCTTGTTGTCTTCGCCTAGGTTGCCAAAAAGACGTTTGCCTTCCACACTGATGTATCTTGTTTTGTGCAATTCTCTCAAAGAAGGTGCCAAAGCTTTTTGATTGCTGCAGGTAACAAAAAAATAAACCTGGCAATTTTTTTTTTTTTTGGTCTTTTTAAAAATAAAGTTAATGGAGGACTTTAAGCTGTTTTAGAAGCTGGAGGTTATTTGAGGCTCTGGATTTATTTATTCGAGACACTAAGCAGTCAGAGAAGCAGGCTGATAAGACTGGGTGCCCAGCATTATCAAATGAGTGAAAACTTTGCATTCTCATTTCTATTTGTAAACGTTTAAACAGAAACCCAGGGGGTTCAGGTGTTTTGCTTGTGGAAGAGGTGGGCTGAGTTTTAACTCCCAACTGGGGACGTTTTGTTCTTACTTTTTGCCAGAGGCAAAAGATGCCCGGGGGGGGGGGGGGGGTCCCTGAGGACCAAGAACAACTTCAGTGAAAGGGCTGGTTTTACCTGACTCGGATGCCTTGCAGCTTTGCAGAATAAGCCATGTGTGCTCTAGTCTGGGATTTCCTTCCCTGGAGACTTGCTAGGCCTCCGCCTTGGCTTGTGCTGGGGTAGCCGGAAGGACTCAGGAGAAAGCAAGGGAGGGAGTTGCCAAAAAAGAAAAAAGAAAGAAAGAAAGAAAAAAAAAAAACCACCCCAAGGATATAGACATGTACAGTTGTGTGTGCTTAGATCTACTGTAGAGTCATGTGGAATATATTGTACCAATAGTCTACATAGGGGTCTGAGACCATGTACAATGAATTGGTGCTTTGGCTTTGTAAAGAATTTGCGAATCATTTAACAACAGCTGCAGGGGTCAAGGGGTGGGTTCAGCATCGTTGTCGTCATTCTTGTTCTCCCCAGTGACATTTGGGAATAATCTGTTTGCTTCTTAGATAGTTAAGAATGTATTCAGCTACTCCGTACTAACCTGAAATGTGTTTAAGGAAAACTCCCTTCGCCACACCCTCTCCCTTCGCCATCCCCACTCCCAACTCGGCAATGTGAAGAAATTAAACCTAATGCCACAGCTCCTATAGGTTGTTTAGAGACCTCGGGTTTTTATGTACAGTCTTAGTTATTTTTAATAAACGTGGTTCAATAAGGGATCCGGCACTGCTCTGTCTTCTGTATGTGGAGTATGGAGTTGTCTCCAGCAACTCTTTCCAGTCTGAAATGTATTAAGCTTCCCTCTTGCATGGAAGGTTCCAGAATCTAACTGGATGCGGTAGTCTAGAGGGGGTTGGGGCGGGGATGCTTTTGTTTATCTCCCCCCCCCCCCTTGAAGATGAATGGGGCAATTTCCTCATCCCACTGTGAAGTCTAGACAATAGGTGTTGGCTAGGGGGTGGGGAGGGAATGCTGCCGCGAGATTTGAAGGCTTAACCAAGCCTCCCACACCTCGGTCCCCGGCCCTGGGCTCTGCCGAGGCCGTCGGTCACGTAGTTGTCAGGGCTTAACTGGGCACCCCGCACCTCTGGGCCCACATAGGCTCCGCGGGAACCCCCGTTGCCCTTTGAACACCCACAGGTTCCGGGACCACGGAGCAAGCTGCGGCTTGGCTTGGCTTCTGCTCCCACCTGCGGCTTGCAGAACCGAGAACCCGGGGCAGAAGGCCCGCGGCAGCTCGCCGGCCTCGGGAGACCTGTAGGTTGGCATCCTTTGGTCTGCGGCTACCCAGGAATCGGCGCGGGCTACGGGAAGGCGTGGCTCTAAGGGACGATTAGAGCGCCCAGCGCTCTCTTTGGACCGTGCCAGGAAAGCGGGGCATTCACTGGGAGGACGAACGTGGCACCCCACCCCCGGCCCAAACCCTGGGGTCAGCTGAAGAGTTAAACAGGGAGTCGGACGGAGGGTCCTTTGTACCCCCGCCAGACGTCCCGCCAGGCTTATCAGCAGACGGCTTCAGGCTCAGCTTGCAAACCTTCCCTGCCCCATTCTCACCCCGCCGGGGTAGAGGTCTGGCTGGGAGGGTCATTCTGCTAACTGCGTGGCGCGGAAATGCAGCTGCTAAGAGGATTAGCTTCTGGGAGGCTAGCAATCCTCCGGGACCTCCTCCCCTTCGGTACCCAATTAAGATGGCCTGGGAGCTTGTCTCAGGTCTGTGGGGTCTCCCATCTCTAGCACCCTTCTGGGGCCCAAGTTCTTCCCGCCAGCCGATGACCTTGGATGAAGGAGTGAAGCTAACGAGGCAACTCTAGAGCCGCGTCTCGGACAGCGCCGGTTCCAAACGCTTTGGCAAAGGCTCCCGCAACTTGGCCGGGGAGTCTGGGAGAGCAATGGTTGAAATCTGCTTTTTTTTTTAAAGTACAAATTTCGAGACTTGGACTCGGGGAGGGGGACTCCCAGTCGGCCTCAGCTTGTCGGCAGCTCCCACGAACCCCCTTCGGTGCGCTCCCAACACGCGCGGGTGGAAGATGCGGTGGAATTTCAGACCCAAGCTTTCCCTTCTCCGCCCTCCAGGAAGCCCCACAACGGAGTCAGTGCAGGGAGAGAAAGCAGACGCTGCCCTCCTCTATTTCGAGTCCTGTATATTTTTGCACCGCACAGGCAAAAGAACCCTGGTACTTGTGAAAAGTCCCTCACAGTGTTTAATGAAAACGTAAGCGGCTGAGCGGCCCCAATTAACACCTTGTGATAAGGCATTCCTAAGATGGAGTGTCAGACACCAAATTGTGAAGAGATATATCTAATTAAACCTCCTAGGATGACATCGATAAACAAGCCTCCATTTAAATAAAGATCAAGGGCTCGGCGTCCGGCGTGTCTGCGGGCCCCCGCTAGGGTCCCCGCCTTTGAGCCAGTGAGGGGTTGAGCTCTGTGCCTGGGAGCCGAGACCCCCAACTCGCCACCGTTCGCTTTTCCTTCCGTGCTTGGAACAAAAGTAAAGAATAAAGCAATTGCATAGCTAAGGAAGAGGAAAAAGCAGTACAAGCCTGATCCGCCTCGGTGCTGCAAATTCTGTTGCTTAATGTCTCACGTGCGTTCTTTGCAATCGCCAAACACTAGCGTGGTTCATTTGGAGGGTGGGGGAGGAAGGAAGGAAAGTAAACAGCTCACTAGTCGCCCCCTAAGAATTGCTTTCGCAGGCAGCGCGAATTCACCACGGGCCCTTCCTCCGAGCCCCACCCCGCCTTGGCACGAGTTGGCACTCAGTGGTGGCAGGATTCCTCCTGCCAGGTCCGGGAGTCGAGAGCTGCTAGGGCGCAGAGGCGCAGCCTGGGGGATGGGGTGCGGAGCTGCCACCATCTGGAGGGTACCCGGAGATCGGCGGGAGGGATGGGAAAGAACCTGGGTGCAAGGGAGAGCTGCAGAATATCTAGCTCGTCTTAGTCTCAGCATTTTGGGGCGACCGGTTGGGAGCCCGCAATGCTTCTCGCAGGCGCCTTCCTCCCGCTTCCCTCCTCTGCTGGAAACCCCCCCGGTGAACTTCAAGACAGGTGCACGTTTGTCCCTTTCCTCGCAGTTCCTGCCTTCTCCCCCAGAGAGGGCATGCAGTTTTGGTTTTGTTTGTTTTGTTTTGTTTCTCCCCCCCCCCCCCAGCATTCTCGCGTGCCCCTGGATGCTGTCACCATTCAGCCATCAGTGGGGATAAACATTAAAATCATTCCTGGTTGACTCGCTTGGACGCTGAACCCCTCCCCTTCCCCAACTGTCCTGGAGTTGTCCTCCGCGTCGCGGCTGAACGACTCCGAAAGTTTAGCCTTCGCGCCGTGGATATTTCGAATTCACCGGAAGACCCTTTAAAAAAGACAATAGGAAAAAAATAGATAGGTACACCTGATTGAATCTTTCCCTTTCAAGTGCCTGTCTCCCTACTCCATCAGGCCTCAAGTTTAGACTTGCAAATACTCTAGTCGGATGCCCCCCCCCCCCCACACACACACCCTAGAAGTCCGAGTCCCAATCGGGGGTCAGAGGCGGAGCACAGCGCGCACTTGGGATTCGCGCCTCTCCACGAGCGCTCCAAGTACATGAGGTTTGGATTCGCTCCTGGGCACGTTCAGACATCATTGCTGGTGTGTGTGTGTGTGTGTGTGTGTGTGTGTGTGTCCAAAAGACAATGCACTACGAACTCCATGAACATCAAAGCTATTATTACTAAGACGTTTAAGAGATAAAAGGTAAGCACGCCCTTCTCCCAGCCTGCGAGCCCTGTGCACGCCAAGGGCGCGCACCGAGTTCCCCAAGGAGGAAACAACTTAAGCTGCGCCAGATGCCCAACAGACCCCTAGTCCTGTTCTGCAAAGCGTGTGAAGAATCTAATCGCCACCACAGCACTGGTGGGTCACAGCTTGTTTTTGGCAGTGCCTCCCCAACACAATTTAACCTACTCCTTCAAAAGTCTCCCAATTCTTCGCTAAGCCCCCTAGGAGGAAACCGGGTTCATACGGAACTTTTAGCAACTTTAAGCTCGACCTGCACGGTTGGTTTGCAAAGAGGATTCGCCGCTGCGTTACCGCTGGGGACGGTGCGCACCTCTCCGCTCTGGGCAGCGGGCAGCCTCCGCCATCTGGTGGCCACGGGCAGTAAGAATTTTCCCTGAAGCCGGTGTTTGGTCAGACCCTGAGCATTCTTTTCTTAATCTCATTCTTCCTTTCACAGCTTCCTATTGGTCCTCATCTGTGGGTTGGGAATTCGAACAGCACCTACCTGCGGAGGAGGAAGAGTTGAGACTGCTTAGTTCCACAACATATATAAGTGCGCGTGATCATCAAATTTACATTAGGATGTGAGACTAAATATGGTACGTTGGTAAAGGAGAATGTTGTATTATTCCAGAATAAGTACGAGCAATTTCAAATACACGGAAAAATAGAGCGCAAAGGAACTCCACGTGCCAACCTCTCAGTTCTAATAACCATCAGTTCGCGATTTCCTTTGTTTAAATCTATCATCTCCATCCCACGTTCTCAAATCCCAGAAATCCTGCTATTCATTGCACGCTATTCACATCACTCCTACGTGTGTGTTTACTTAGACAGCCGTCAAATTATTATCAAACCTCAAAATCCACAATACTTGGTTGAAGAATTCAAGGCCTTTTGTTTTTTTAATTTGAAAGGCGGAGTGACAGGAAGAGAGAGACGGAATGAGAACTTTTGGCTGCTGCCTCACTCTGCAGTGATGGCAACCACCTGAGCTGAGCTGAGCTGAGCGGGATGAATTCAGGAAGCAGGAGCCCCATCAGGTCCCCCCCTTCCCCGGCGGGGGGGCGGGGGAGTGCGCATCTTCTGCCTCTCTCCCAGGTGCCTTAGCAGGGAGCTGGATGAGAAGTGGAACGGCAGGGAGTTTAACCCGAGCTCACATCTGGGAAATTGGTGTCCTAGAAAGTGGTGAAACCCAGCTCCAACAATGCCGCTCAACATCAGGTACCTTTGCTCGACTGCCTCATGCAATTGCTGTTCTTTTTATTTGCTCCCCCCCCAGTTGGTTTGCTTTAATCAGAATCCAGAAAACTCTATCCATATAGTTAATGTGTCACTTAATACTCTTAACCCAGAATTCCTGCCCCGCCTCAAGCACCCTCTTTGAGTTTGCCTTTCGGCTTCTTGAACTATGCCATCTATTCTGCTGTGTTGGTTCCTGTGGTGTTAGCAATGATCCTGCGACTTCTGCTTTTCCAACACAGTCATATTTTGGTATAAAGTCTGATTTAGGTTCTTTGATTTTTAGTAGTAATATTCTATTGGAGACTCGAGACTCACGCTGTTTGACTGTCTGTCTTTGGAGCCTGTCATCCTCCGTTGATGATTGTCAACTCAACCCATTAGTTCCCTGAGGGATGGTCAAAGAAATCAAATTTTAGTGTAATGATTGTTAAGATACATATCTGTGAACAGGCTTTCCTTATTGGCAGTTTTGATATGATTCTAATCAGCCAAATAACCAAGATTTCTGCTCTTTAAGTATCATTTCACTGACGTGTCAGTAGCCTTCTGAAAAAAACAGGGCATAGAACTGAATGGAAAAAAAAACAGTGCATAAACTGGGAAGGTTTAGCAGATGATACACATTTATTGAAACAATTTGATGTGCTAAGAAATCAATGTAAGCCATTGACTAACACACGTGATAAAAATACATTGTGGGGAAAGAATTCTCCTCCTTGCAATCCTATCCATGACAAGCAAAGAGAAGAGGCTTCTGACCGGCTGGTTTGGAATGAGGGAAAAGTCGGAAAAAGGACAGCGAAGGAGAAAGTTCAGCTCTCTGTTTGCCTAGAGCCTCTAGAAGGGGGATGGGATGTTTACTACCCGGTAATTCTAAAAATAACAAGAGGAGGTTTTAATATGTGGATGCCATTGCTATGATCTTTTTCCATTCCAAACACTGAATTATAGCCTGTTCCGTATACCACCAGGAAACAGAATGTTTGCTGTAGGGGAATCTCTGATCGTCTCCATTTTTTTTTTCTTGAAATTCTTCAATGCCATAAAATGCCATAAAAGCAATTGCTTTGTGCTGAATAATGCTTTGCCCAAAGTGCAAAGCCAGCTGTCATCCCTTGAGTCACTGAATAAAGAGTCACACTATAAAGAGATGGCAACATGGTTTGCCTAACTCTGGGAGGAATCCACTGATTGGACTTCATATTTTGGACACAAAATACTTCCAAATTCTGGAAAAATTTCATTGTGAAAATATTAAATTAAAAAATAGCTTTTATTACTTTCACTTATATTAGTTTTAGCTTTTATTATTATTTATAATTTTTTCCAGAGATTGCTATTTAAGATGTAAATGGATCTGTGATTAGTTTTTTTCCTTCTTTTTTTTTTTCTCCCCAAAATATACATTTATAATGGAGCTCTGTTAACTTCTCCAGTGCTTTGGTTTATATCCAGGTCAATGATAGTGAAGTCACAGATCCTGTATCTTGCGTCCCACACGTTTGCCTATTTCCTTAATCTTGCTTTGTCTTTATCACAGAGATCTACATTCCAAGAAAATTCTTCAGCGTTTTATTTCTTCAGGTTTCTAGTTTCTAGGCCAAAAAAAAGTGATTGTTGATCTAATGGACCAGTCTGTGCTCAGGGTCACGTATTTAGAAAGCTGCAGGTGGAGCCTACAGAACTATTATAGAAAGTGCAGAGGAGGGGGGGCTCAGATGTAAAATCACAAGCATAGGCTGGCGCCGGGGACCGTGTGCTCAGAACAGGACATCGTAAGTTCAGAGTGCAGGATCTGATAAGAGCTGCCTAATATTCACATCTCCTTTAGAGACCCTTCTGCTCAGAGCTGTCAAAACAGGTTGTGCCTATAGCCTAGACTGTGGGAGGTGACCCTGATGACATGGATGAAGCTCTTATCTGAAGGTCAGGATGTAAACAGAAGGAATACAATTAATTTAACCTGGAGATAGATGCTCCCCCCCCCCCCCAATAAATCATTCGCATTCCTCTACTCCTTCAGCCAAAAGGAGCTTGAAAAGGTAGGCATTTCCACGTCCTGAAATGTCCTCTCCTTTGAGTTTTTTGGGGAAAAACTGTGAGTTACATTCTTAGTTTGATATGGGGGGGGGGGAGGGGACGGGTTTCTGCAGGAAGCTCTAGTTAAGGTTAGGGTCCATCCCTGCTTCTTAACTCCTTTGCAACTGTTTAGCATCGTTCTATCCCAAAAAGATAGCCAGCAATAAGGATAAGATCAATTGACAAAAGCTGGAACCTTAGGAAGCATTTAGCCAACCTTACAGTAAACTAGTAAAACCAGACTCTCCTCCCTCTCTCTAATCCCCCGCCAGAGTTCCTGATTGGTTGAACTCAACAGGAATCCAGAGAGTTGGGAAATCTGTTGATACAGACCTGGAGGACGCACCCACCCCCCTGAGGCATGGGCCAAAGTGGAGAAGCATGTGGAGTATAACTGGGGACAAGGTTAACCTCCCAGACACCCTTGAGCTGTTCTGGAGTATCTGCAAAGAGAATGGTCTCAAGAATAGCTAGAATCTCTATTTCTGTGAGAAATCTTTCTTACTCTTTAGTATTTTCAATCTTTTTTTTTTCTTTCTAAAGTCAATTAATTTTACTGATTCTAAAGGTAGAGCGATATACACACTTGATAGCTGCTGATTCACTCCCCAGATGCCTACAGCAACAAAGGTTGGGTCAGATCAAAGTCAGGAGCCAGGAACTCAATTCAGGTCTCTGATTCGAATGTCAGGAACTCAGTCATGACTCATCACCCACCACCTCCAAGGGTGCACATTAGCAAAAGGAAGGAATTAGGAATGCACCTGGGGCTTGAACCGTGCACTCAGTATGGAATGCGGGTATTCCAATGGGTGTAGTGATTGCTACGTCAAGTGTCCACCCCGGCACCTTATTTTTTTATTATTATTATTAAATACCCAAATCAATCCTGTGAGGAAGATTCTTCTATGAATAGTTTTCTTTTTTTGTAATCTAGAGCAATGATGGGATTTTAATTGAGTCTCAGAGTAGTCGAAAGCAGCACCTCTGCTCTAAGGTAAGCTTAAGTCACAGGAATGTGGAGGCCAGCATTATGGCACGCATGTTGTGATGCAGTGGATTGAACTGCCGTTTGCAGCTGCAGCATCCCATGTCACAGTGCCAACTGGAGTCCCAGTTGCTCATTTCTAATCCAGCTCCCTGCTCATGTGCCTGGCAAAGCAGAAGAAGGTGGTCTAAATACATCGGTTCTTATTGCCCATGTGAAAAACCCAGGAAGCATCCCTGGCTCCTGGGCACAGCTTGACCCAACCCTGGGGGTTGTTGCCATTTGGGGACTGAACTGGTAGTTGGAAAGCACACATTCTCATCCGTTCCAGCCGCTCTTACTTTCTTTTTTTTTTTTTAATATTTATTTTTTATTTTTATTGGAAAGGCGGATATACAGAGAGGAGAGACAGAGAGGAAGATCTTCCATCCGATGATTCACTCCCCAAGTGAGTGCAACGGTCGGTGCTATGCCAATCCGAAGCCAGGAGCCTCTTCCGGGTCTCCCACACGGGCTGCAGGGACCCAAAGCTTTGGGCCGTCCTCGACTGCTTTCCCAGGTCACAGGCAGGGAGCTGGATAGGAAGCGGGGCTGCCAGGATTAGAACCGGCGCCCATATGGGATCCCGGGCGTGCAAGGCAAGGACCTTAACCACTGCGCCACCACGCCGGGCCCCAGCCGCTCTTACTTTCACTTTTTTGTCCATTTCATTATCTCTTTGTCACTCTTCCTTTCAAATAAATATTTTTTTTTAAAGTAATGTGAATTGCTTTTGTACCTAAGGAGCTAACAGATTAAATTAAAAATCTGGACTCCTGGGCTTGGGGCAATAACCTAGTGGCTAAAATTCTTGCCTTGCACACACTGGAATCCCATATAGTCCCCAGTTTGTGTCCTGGAGGCCATGCATCCCATCCAGCTCCCTGCTTGTGGCCTGGGAAATCAGTCCAAAGGATGGTCCAAAGTCTTGGGGACCTATACCGCGTGGGAGACCTGGAAGAGGTTCTTGGCTCCTGGCTTTGGATTGGCGCAGCTTCAGACATTGTGACTGCTTGGGGAGTGAATCATTACATGGAAGATCTTCCTCTCTGTCTCTCCTCCTCTCTGTATGTCTGACTTTCAAATAAAAACGAAATAAATCCCAATGGACAGAAATGGTAAATTAGCAGAGAAGGATATCAGGGTCCAACATAGTGGCTCAATAGTTAATCCTCCTCTCTGAGGCACCAATGTCCCACAGAGGCACTGGTTCATGTCCCAGAGGCTCCACTTCTGGTTCCACTTTCTGCTTTTGGCCTAGTAAAGCAGCAGAGGAAGGCTCAAGTTCTTGGTATCCTACACCCATGTGGAAGATCCTGAAGAAGCTCCTGGCTCCTAGCTTCAGATCATCCATTATTATCTCTGCCTGATAGAGAGACAACTGGCAGTTTTCACCAGAATTTGAGCAGGTGTTAAATCTTCAGATCAGACCCTAGGGATTTAGATAAAGAGATCCTCATATACACACTGGCCATTAGTACTGTTCGCCAATATGCTTACATCCTAGGACTGTTTTCCATTGATTCATTTCTATTATTGATTTGCAGTAATTTCTTATGTGTAATGCCTGGACACTATTTTTTTTTTCAATTTATTTCTTTTTGTTAGAAAGGTAGATCGAATTTTCAGGGAGAAGAAGAGCTAGAAAGGTTCCCCCATCCACTGATTCACTCCCCAAAGGGACACAGCCCCAGAACTGAGCTGATCCAGAACCAGGAGCTTCTTCCTGGTATTCCACATAGGTGCAGGGTCCCAAAGCTTTGAACCATCCTTCACTGCTTTCCCAGGCCCCAAGCAGGGAGCTGGATGGGAAGTGGAGCAACAGGTACACAAACTGGTGTCCGTGGGGATCCTGGCAATTGTACAGTGAGGATTTAACCATTAAGCCATCATACCAGGCCCTATTTTATATTTTAGGTCACTGTTTTATAAATAATATTCTTGAACTTTTAAAAATCACTTAATATTGAAATGCAATTATACATAGGAAGTGTACATGTAAATTGAAAGCATATTAAATATTCCACTCTTGTGTAATCTTGGCTTGCGAAATTGAAAGGGGGTGGGGTTGTGGTGCAGTCAGTTAAATCACTGCTTACAACACCAATCTCCCATGTTAGGAGGACTCAGCTACTCCACTGCCAACCCAGCTGTCTGCTAACATGCCTGGAAGGGCAGCAGAGATTGGCCCAAGCGCTTGGGTCCCTGTCCCCCCAGGTCAAGGACCCAGATGGAGTTCTTGGCAGCAGGCTTCAGCCTGGTCCACATTTGTCTGTGATAAGCATTTCAGGATTCAATCAGCAGGTGAAGGATATCTCTCTCTCCTTCTCTACCATTCAAATAAATAAATCTTAAAGAAAAAAGAAAGAAAGAAAAAGAAACATTATGAGAGCTATGAGTTTCTCTCAGACTCTATTCTAGTTACTTTAATAAGGACAATCACTAAGTTATTTCTAACAACACAGATTGCTTTCATCTTTTCCTATAAATCATTTAATATATTATCACCTGTATCAAGTTTCCTTTTTTTATTCAGTGTAAACTTATGTTCATTCAGCAGTCTATAAGTTTTTTATGTATTTTCAGTTCATTTGTGGTGCTATGATGAAAGATAGGAGACTGGACCATTTAGGAAATATAGAAATTTGTTTTCTAAAGTTCCGGAGGCCGCAGAATTCAACACCAAATGCCTTGCAGGTTCTGTGGAAATGAGGCCCGTTCCACATGCTATACAAAAAAATACTTGTTACATATGTATATATATATATATATATATATTAATTGGAAAGACATAAACAGAGAGAAGTAGAAACAGAGAGAAAGATCTTCCATCCTCTGGTTCACTCTCCAAGTGGTCGCAGCGGCAGGAACTGAGCCAATCCGAAGCCAGGAGCTAGGAGCTTCTTCCAGGTTTTCCATGCAGGTGCAGTGTCTTTGGGCCAAAGCTTTGGGCCATCCTCTACTGCTTTCCCAGGCCACAAGCAGGGAGCTGGAGGGGAAGTGGAGCAGCCAGGACTTGAACTGGTGCTCATATGGGATCCTGAAATGTGCATGGTGAGGATTTAACCACTGAACCACCATGCTGGCCATTTAAAAAATATTTTTAGGATAGTCTAAACAGGCTTATAACCCTAACAAAGCATATGTTAACACTTGAGGCACAGAACAGTTTTAGGAGGGGTTTGCAGAGAAATCTTCAATACCTTAATGAGGAGTAACTAATCTTTGTGTCCTACCTAGTAAAGTATATGTGAGGCCAAGTTGTTTCCTGTCTGTTCTAAGCTTTCCTTATTGGTCTCTGTTCTAATTTTTGTGGGGGAGAGGCTCCAGAGCGACCCTGATGGTCATTACAAGAGAGGATGGGGATCCAAAGTTGGAACTAAATAAGGACCAGAGAAAGCTCCTCTCCCGGGACCCGAAGGAGGTTTACTGTTCTGTTTCTGAGGACTGCTCAGGGCTCGTGGCTGTTGTTCCGATGACATTAGAGCCTGTGAGGAAGGATCTGGGCTTCTTCCACCCCATGTGGGAGATCCGGAAGGGAGTGGATGACCTCAGAGTTCTCGGCCTACGAGGGCAGTCCAATTCCCCGTGGTCTCCTTGGCAGTTGGGATGCAGTCCTTGGTGCCCGTACTGGTAGTCCTTGGTGAGGATCCGGGAATCTCCAGGGCTGGAATATAAGCCTTCTCCTGTTCTGCTCCACTCTGGGGTCCCCCCTGCTCAGAACATATTCTTGTAGGTTTGATTTACTGTCATTGCTCTTAATATTGTGCCCCTTCATTTTGTTTATAGCATTTGGAAGGAAAATCTTAAAAAATATTTCATAATCCCTTCCTCAGTAATTTTATTGTTATAGTATCTTATCTAAATGTCAAGTTCCCTATTACGGTATGTGAACTGAGAAGTGTCATACATAAATCATGTGAGATCATTTAAACATTTTTTTTTTAATTTAATATTGTTTACATAGTTGAGAGCCATGCATGCTCGTGTGGGCTAGGATAGGGTGGGGAGGAAGGTAGGTGGGACAGATGTTTTATTTCCTTTTTTTTTCTTTTTAAATTTTCCCCTGTGTTTCCATGCGGGAAGGGGAGAGTTCTGATCAGCTCCTGGGGACGGGGGGTGGGGTGGGGTGAGGTGGGGGGGTGTCGCTGATGACACCTTAGACACCGATTTGGGGAAGAATATTCTGAGAGTGTTATTTGAGTGATTTTGATAGTTTTGAGACGTTGTTGGTTTTGTTGCTCCAGGGTTGAGAAAATCTTTCCAAAGTCTGTTGGCTGACCTTGTGCACCCACAGGGACAGACCCTTGCTGCCAAGGTTGGCCAGCGAGCATCATTGTGCCTTTCAAATGAATGAATCCTAGAGAGAAAAAGAAAAAAAAAAAAAACACATGCACAGAGAGAGGAAAAAAGACCACAGGTCATGTGTCAAGTACATGGTAAGAGGGGGCTGAGTGTCTGTGCTTGACCACTGAGCTCGTGGCCTGGATCCCACGTGCTCAGTCTTAGTGCAAGGAGCATGTCCAGAATGCTCTTTATTCTCATCACGCTGCCGCATCAGCTTGAGAGATGAGATGGTTGGTAATGTGAGCTGCCCAAGGTCATGATTGGGAAGTGTGTGATGAGCTGATTCCAAACCCAGAGCTTCCCCTCCTGTTTGTTTGTTTGTGTGTTTGTTTAATTTGAAAGGCAGTCTTACACAGAAAGGAGAGAGAGAGAGAATCTACCATACAGTGCTTCACTCCCCAAAAGGCTGCGATGGCTAGAGCCGAGTCAATCTGAAGTGAGAAGCTAGGAGCTGCTCCAGACTCCCACATGGGTGCAGGGGCCCAAGGACTTGGATTATCCTTCATTACTTTCCCAGGCACATTGGCAGGAAGCTGGATCAGAAAGGAAGCATGTAGGACTTGAAGCAGTGTCCTTAAAGGATGCTGGCTCGGCAGGTAGTTTATCCGAGTTTGCCATGGCACCATTTCTTCTCTTCTTGATGTCCCTTTTCCCCCTCCTACAGCCATTAGATATCTTAAGAGGAAAAAATTAATTTTTTTTGTGGATACTCTCTGTATGTTCAGTGTAGGCGACACCGGCACAATCTCAGATCAGGTTGGTTTCCTCTTGGGCGCTGGAGTCAAATCACCCTCTGGTGGGTCTGGTGGGTCAAGTCTTTATAGTGTTTGAAGTTCTTCTCATTGTCCACTAGAGGGCAGATTTGTGCCACCACTTTTCTTCTCTAAGGTGCGGGGGCACAGGAACCAAAAAAACAGGACACCCAGTCAAGCAGCAAGAAGGGACTGACCGCTGAGATGTCAATGGCCTCGCCTGCCTGGTAAGCCAGTGGCTACAGAGAAGTTCAGGAAAGTCCTCGTGCCTTTAGAGCACCTTATCCTCTGTTGTCCATCATAGGAAACAACTCCGGGACTTGAGTTCTGAAATTTCTGAGTTTTGGTCACTGACGTTCTTATGAGCTACAGAATTATAATTCAATCTAGGTAGAAAAATGTGTGGTGATGAAATCAGAGTCTTTCACATTTTGCCTATTGCATTATACAGTAAAAGTATTCCCCTTCTACTGTAATGTGAGTCATTTTTTTGGTAAGCTGCCACATAATGCATTTGTCCTCCTGTGCCGGGCTTATGTCACATGGGCTACCAATAAAATAATTTCTTCTCTTCCACCTCCTTCTTTTAATTGCCAACTCCTTAGTTGAAGGACCCAGACATGCAGGAGTTAGAATTTTGCAACCAAAGCCTTGGGAACAGAATGAATCTTGTTGGCTTGGAATCTTCAAGCTTGATGCTAAGAGTAATGAGAGTATGTGCTGTGATAATCGTGCCACTGTGTTCAAACGTTCCCAAACACAATCTGCTTGCAGCCGAGTTCCGGACAACTGTGGCTCAAACGCCCGAGGTCTGGTTTGCTGAGGATGCCCAACGAGCAGCTGGTGTTTCCTGACACCCAGACCAGGGTGATACAAGCATGCATTTGTGTGTCACTGTCAGGCTGAGGAGTCCTGTATCATGTTTAAAAACAATGCGTAGAAGAAGCAGTGGGGAGAGGAGGAGGAAGAAGGCAGCCTCATTGGTGCTGCCGCCTCACTGGTGCTGCTGCCTCTTTGTTGATGTTGCAGCGCTAGACCTTCCAGCCCTCACAACCTTTTAAACACCTTTCAGGTGTGCCAGGCCAAAAGGTCTGTAAGAGAAACTGCTCTTGTTGAGCTCAGTTCTCATGCAAAGACCGTTATGTGCAGCCTGCCCCCTGGTCCAGGATCCCAGGCACATCTCTGCTTTTTCAATACAGTTGATATTCCATGGATCCCGTTTCTTCCAAGCAGCCTGCTTCTCACAGCGTACGCTCAGCTGTACAATACTGAAGTTATCGGTAGACACAGACCACTCACAATGGGAACCATGCAAAGCCAGATGGAGTCACATGGGAGATGGGGGATCGATTGGTCTCCAAAAGTCACTTCAACTTTGCCCGGTTGGAGTCCGTAGGAACTAGGAAGGACTTTCTGTTGACTATTACTGCTGCATCTTCGCTGAAGTTCTCTGCCAAGAAACGAGAAACGTTGCTTCTCTGAGTCTTGTGTATTTCACCGAGAGTAAACACGGTGAAAAGCAGGGGCGTCCTGAGCTCCGAGACTGTTGCCACTGCTTGCCATCTGTGCAGTGTTAGAACAGCTACCGCACGCCTCCGAAGCCCTGTTCTCCATCTGTAAAGTCAGAATGTGCGATACGGACTCCGTCGGTAGAGAGGACGCTGAGCAGGAGAATATGTATGTTACGTGCGAATGAAACGCCCACCACATTGCACACACCCAGAAAGGATTTGCTTTGACACCAGTGTGAGTGACATGCTGCCAGGAGTCACTGGAAGTAGGTGCCAACATGCTTTCTTTTCAGGGACCCCAGACCACAATTTTTCCTCCTGTTGACTGTTTTCTTGATGACAGATCTGTAGCCAGTACACAATCTTTAAAATGTGTGTTTTAGCACTTGAGCAGTGTCCTCAGAGCACGCCCCACGTCGGGTACCTCGGGATAGGTGGGAACCTGGTCACAAAAAAAAAAAAAAAGGAAAATACATGTGGCTCCATGAATTTCCACTTCCTCTGCCCTTTTTTTACTTCCTGGCAAGAGGACGGTGATGAAACATAGATCAAGGGGTTGAATGTGCCTGAAGGAAGATCCAAGCTCTGAGTCAAATAGTTTTCACTGTTCAGAGTCTCACCCGCCCAGATCCCACTCCTTGCAAATCCTTGCTCATTTATTTCAGGGCTTGAGCTTGGGTGAATCTGTGTCTTTGCTCTAACATGTACTTAATGATGCAGCAAAAATGCATTTCCCAACTTTTATTATGCAGCTGGATAGCTGTACGGGCCCTTATTTTGGTTAGAAATTGCCCTCTTAGACTGTCCTTTCTCCTTGGCATAATTGTCTGCCTCATGGTTCCTTTTCGTTTTGGTTGGGATGAGGGTGGGGATATAGTACCTGCTCTATCACTGAAGAAACACAACACCCGCATTCCCAGGAGCCTGGTTACTACATGTGTCCTCTCACAGACAAGTGGTGTTTTTGTTTTTAAGATTGATTTGATTTTCTTTGAAAGGCAGAGATACAGAGAGAAGGCAAGACAGAAAGAGTGAGAGAAATCCTCCATGTATTTGTTCATTTCATCAGATGGCTATAACACGTCTGCACCTGTTCAAAGCCAGGAGGCAGAAGCTTCCTCTGGGTCTTGCACATGGGTGCAGGGACACAAGGACTTGGGCTATCCTCTGCTGCTTTCTCAGGCACATCAACAGAGAAGTGGGGCAGCCAGCCCTACTACCAGAGGTGCAGGCCACCCCAAACAGAGTTTTTAAGAAAATACTCCGGAAGGAGCTCACTCTGCATCCGTGGTTGCAGTCTAGCACTTGCACATGTAGTGTGTGTGTGTTTTGTTGAAAGTCTATGTTTGTGCTGTGGGTGATTATGATGGATCAACAAAACTGGATCACAGGTGCCATAGCCCTTCTTCTTTCAACTACAAATATCTATTAAGCATCAATCTTCTCAAAACATTGAGTTAGAAAACGTGTCCCATGTGGTCCCAAACTTTGAGATTCAGCACAGTCAACATCTAGGGAGAGGCTATGTGACTACGCGAGAAATAATTGAACAGGCACTAATGTTTAAAAATTGATAATAAGTGCTTCGGGAATTCAGATGAAGAAAAGTTCACAAAGGTCTAATGGGATCCAAAAGGCTGAAAGGATGAGATGATATTTAAGCCGGACTTTGAAATGACAATTATATGGCTCAGAGAAATACCACAGAAAGGCAGGCTGTGTAGTCTTTATTAACACTTAAGTACACTGTCTTCTTGAAATATCAGTTAAAATTCTTTTGGTTCAAAATCACACTCAAATTACAAATGCAACCGAACATATTCATATAACTGAAAAGTTGAAGGCATGACACTGGCTTCTGGGCCCAAATGAAGGCACCATGACATTGCCATGTTTTAATGGTCCTGCTCTTCTCAGTATTGAGTTTATTTTTAGGTAGACAGTTTTTAAAAAATAAATGCATCAAGGATTTCAAAAAGAAACTTCCAACTGATGGTGTGCATCCCTTTCTCTTGCAGTGCCACCAACACATTCTGGATTCTTATGAACTTGGCTTGGGCCAAATGGCCATCTGTAAATCTGAGAATGACAACTGGCACAGAATTCTCCGATGGCTGGATCTGAGTCTATTGCCCAATCCTAAAGCAGGTGGTAGGAATGGTCCAACCTGCACCTCATGAACTAGGAGTGGGAGACAGGCAGTTCCACAATGGAAATCAGGAGGTTAACACTAGAAGAAAGCAATGGTTGGTGGGTGGATGAAAATAGCAGATGTCCACTGCCATCTCATCCATTAACAATCTGTTGGCAATGGTTCATCTTAATTCCTTTTCCAAATTTCACAATCCCTTTGTACAAATATCAGTGGTCCCTGAACATACAACAGATGCTCAGTATTAGGCTCACTCTAAGCCAGTAAGAATCTATTGTGCTTTTTAATGATAGAAGGTCCTTTGGATGATTAATTAAAACCCTCGGGGAAATACACACCAGAAAATTTCTACTAGTTTTGGAATGAAAAGCAGAAGTTAGGATTGAACCATTTCCTTCTATCTTTAAATAGATGTTAGCCCAAGTTCTTGATCTATGATAACACTCTGACAATCATGGCTTAACTCAGTGAGGAAACCTCGTCTTTGAGGATGCACTTAAGAGGTCACTCTCAGAGGCTGTCCAATTCAACAGAAAAGGGGACTTTTAAATATATTTGTGGATATTTTTGTTTCCAGAGCTGAGAGTAATCAGGGTCATGGCTCTTTCCACCCTAGGAACAATGTCATTATTCTATTAATTCTTAATAAACCAACATTCAAGATTGAGATAGAAGTGCAAATGAGCTGAATTGTGCTTGCAAATTGGGACTTGGCAAATGCATTGGGAAATGAGCCATGTTCTTTCTCATTCTGAAATCTTGGCATTGAAAAATGCCTAAAGCTACACTCAGCATCTGCATCATTAGGATCTTGGAAACTAGGCAAACGTACTTGATGTTGTTTTAAACCACAAGGCAATTTATTCCTTCAGACATTACATTTGAACTTCTCTGAGGTAATGCATACCCTATGGACTGAAAAACTACATCAAGACAAAAACGAACTTTGTTTTTCATTCATTTTGACTTTTTTGATTTTTCATAAATATTTTTAATATCTTTATCATTTAGACCAGACAGTGACACATAGTGCTATGTGCAAGCAAATGTAAAAAAAAAAAATTATTCATTTTGATTCAATGCCATATGTTGTGATTTGAATATGTTTTTTTCCCCACCAAAACTCATGTTGAAATTCGTTTTCCACTCCGATGGTGTTGGGATGTGGGGCCTTTAAGAAGTGACTGGGTGGTGGGTGCTCCACCCTGAGGAATAGATTAATGAAGCCTCATAGGAATCCTTGCTTTCCTAGGCCCAGATTAGTTACTGTCAGAGAAGGTTGTTACAAAGTCCAGTTTACTCCACTCTATCTCACTACTCTTTGATCAGGGGCTTCTCACACTTGTACATACAATCCTGTGTGTACGACAGCATCTACCTTGTTATGAAGCAACATGTGTTCTTTGCCAAAGGAATGTCTCTGCTTTCAAAACCATCAGCTAAATCAACCTCTTTATAAATCTTTACCCAGTCTCAAGAATTCTGTGATAGTATAGCAATAAAATCTGAGCTACAACACTGTAAAACCACCAAATATGTAATTTCCTAAATGAACCTGAGGTCTTGACACAACTTAATAAGCTATTTTCTATTTCTTTTATTTTAAATTACTTATTATTTCATTCCAATTTTTCCGTGTGTATTATGTATCATATGTTATTCAGTTTTTCCCACAGGAACGCTGGGCTGTCTTCTTCCCTCTCCTAATAAAATCAATTTTGTGTGGAGAACCTGTGTGTACACGTTAAGATTACACACAGAATAAACAGATTTCTAGAGTTGCAGTTGCTAAGGTCGATATGGACACTAGTTTGCATAATTTTGATAGTTCTTTCTAGCTTATCCTCCAAGAGTCTGCCAAATTTTATTCCTTCATACTCTTATAAGAACTTCTGATAAAGATTTGAAGGGCTGGGGAAGGCATTGTGGCACTGTGGGTTCCATAACTACTTCTGATGCCAACATCTCATATTGAAGCGCTGGTTCAAGTCCTAGCTGCTCTGCTTCCATTCCAGCTCCCAGTTCATGCATCTGGAAAAGCAGTGGAGGATGGCACAAATACTTGTGCCCCTGCCAATCATGTGGCAGGCTAGGATGGAATTCTTGGCTCCTAATTTTAGCCTGCGGCAAGTCCTAGCTGTTGGGGTTATTTAGGGGAAGATATGAAATAGAGAAATTCTCCCTTGCTCTCCTTCACTCTCTCCCCTCCAACTCCATCACTTTGCCTTTCAAATAAATAAATTTTTAATTAAAAATTTTTGAAGAATCAATAAATGGTGAATATAGTTAAGTACTATTTTGGAAATCCAAATTTCCTCCTTAGGTTACATAGACACCATTTAATGAGTAAACCTTTGTCAATATTAATTAATCAGTCATTAATGTTAAATGATCAGTGCTCTTTAAATGGCTGATAACTTTCTTAGCTTTTGATCTCATGAACTATGTCTGGTCTTGTTATCAATTATCTCCTGAACATAACCCCTAATTTTATCTTTCACTTTAGCTATTTCAACTAACTACTTATTTATTTATGTATTTGTGAGTCAAAGTTACTAAGGGAGAGAAAATTAAAAAGATCTTGCATCTGCTGGTTGACTCCCCAGGTGGCCATAGCAACCCGCACTAAGCCAGACTTAAGCGAGGGGCCAGGAGCTTCTTCCAGGTCTCTCGCTTAGGTGGAGGGTCCTGAGGACTCGGGCTATCTTCTGCTGCTTATCCCAGGCCAACAGCAGAGAGCTAGATGGGAATAGCCAGGACAAGAAGCACTTACATGGGACACTTGTATTGCAGATAGAGTTACCGTCCACCCTCTGGTTCACTCTCCAAATGACCTCAATGGCACAGGGGCTGGGTCAGGTCAAAGCCAGGAGCCTGAAATTGCATTTGAGTCTTCCACGTGGTTGACATGGACCCAAAAAACTTGAACCATCTTTCTCTACCTTTCAAGGTACATTATTAGGGAGCTGGATCAGAGAAATGAAGCTGCCAAGATTCAAACTGGCATTCATGGGATGCTGGCATCACAAGTGGTGGCTTAATGCATTGTACCAAAATGCAGACCCCTAAACTAACTTTCAAAAAGGCTCCTTTGAGAGACAGAGAGAGCTTCCATTGCTTGTATACTTTCACATTGCCCACCACAACCATCAATTGGCTGGATCCCCAATTTCACAGACAAGGAACCTGAGGCCTAGAATTGAGATTTGCTTATATTGATGATCAAAGTAAGTAACTTTGCTTAAAAACTCAGGCTGATACTCTCATTTATTTACTTATTGTATTATAATTTTATTTACATTTGAGAGAAAGACAAAGAGCACCCCCACCTACTGTTTCACTCCCTAAAGGCCCACAACATGGCATTGGACCAGGAACAGAACCAGAATATAAGAACCAAACCCAGTCACACACCTGCATGGTGGAAACTCATTCCATCTATCAGTCCTGCCTTCCAGGAGCGGTAGCAGCAGGAAGCTGGAGTCAGGGACTGGTTCCAGGAACCCAACCTGGGCACTCTAGAGTAGCATACAGGTCTTTCCTATGCCACATGCCCACTCTTGACTTTCAACCGCTGTTTTAACCATCTTTCCCATTGTCCCCTCCATTTCTTTGCTCTTTCTGCAGACAGGTGGAAGTAAACTACATGTAGACATCACTTACTCCTCTGGAAAGATCCTGGCCATTGGCTCCTGTCTGTGTGTTGGTTGAGTTGCCCAGGCGAGGGTAGCCTTTAAGGCTTACACTGTGCTCTGACAGAACGCTTTCTGTGAATGTCTGGGGAGAAGCACGGCTGTGCTCCAGAGGCCTCTAAGGACCCTGATAGAGAACTCCACTTCTTCCCCCACTCTCACTGTGAGCTGTTGCCTTAGGAAGGAAATGTCCCTTGGACCACACCTGAAGTGCATCCCGTAAGCCTGTGCCCTGTCTGAGGTTCCCCTTCGTGTGCCTGGGCCAAGCCTGCTAAGTCTCCTGTGATACTCTGCTCTATAACAAACTGTCTCTCACATCTGCTCTCGAAAGGCACCTGAAGTCTAACAAGAATGGCTTCTTTGTTCTTGCATTCTCCTTAGCTTAGTGACTCTGGGTGGTTTCAATCATCTTTCTGGACCCTTCCAAAGCGAAGTTTTCCAGCATCAACTCCATTCCACTCAGAGACAGGAAGTATTCCTAACTTGTCAGAACTGTCCTCTCTCCCTGAGGGTGAAAAAAATAAATGAGGCAATGTCTGGGAAGTGACAAGCCTTGACGGCGGGCAGCTTTCTACTTGCATAGTGGTCTTCCTGTAATTTTCAATGATCCCTGTTTTTGACAGATTTAAATTTAACATTATCTTGTTAAATCAATCCACTTGTGTTTGTTTAGATGTGGGTTATGATTTTTCTTTTTGATTCCAGATGAGGCTATTAGAGGAAATCACACATTTTGTCCAAGGAGGCAGGCAACATCTGAGACAGCAAGGCCAAGAAGACAATTGTCCCTTTCGTCTCTGAAACTCCATGTGACTCCACTCGACTGGTCTGCCACCTGCAAATCCTGTGACAGAGTTCTGCCACGGATAAACACATCGAGGATGGAGTTTTGTTTACAAGGTTGTCTTAAAGCTTACAAAATACACTGACAGCCCAGTCCATTACTTAAATATGACTGTGGTGTTCTATCTTGGCCAGCTCTAACTGCAGGGCCCTATCTTGATACCTTGTGGCAGGTGTGCTTGGATCAAACACTATGGATTCTGCATCACAGACCAAGCTGTGTTGGTTTGCTGTCTTTGATCTTGCCCCAGAGCAAGTTTTATAAGTCTGGACATCATTCATTTGAATCTGCTTGAACTGAAGACCAGAGAAAGACCTGCTTTCAGAGAATGCAATTATGTTAGAAAACCGAAAACGCTGGGTAGATGAGATCTTGGCATGACGGAAAGTCCCGAGGAACAGGAAGTTGAGGGAGTCGGAAGGGGAATGGGCGGCGTGGAGAAACAACTGGGATCAAGGCGAAATGCTTTTTGAGTGAATATTTCATACATTCCAAAAAAATATATGAGACCCGGCATGATAGTCTAGCAGCTGAAGTCCTCACCTTGCGTGCACCAGGATCCCATACGGGTGGTGATTTGTGTCCTGGCTGCCCCGCTTCCCATCTAGCTCCCTGATTGTGGCATGGGAAGGCAGTGGAGGACGGCCTAAGGCTTTGGGACTCTGCACCCATATGAGAGACCCGGAAGAAGCTCCTGGCTTTAGATCGGCTCAGCTCCAGCCGTTGCAGCCACTTGGGGAGTGAATCATTAGATAGAATATCTTCCTCTCTGTCTCTCCTTCTCTCTATGTATTTGGCTTTCCAATAACAATAAATAATATATTTTTAAAAAATGACTAAATAAACACTTCATAAATAGCCAGAAAAAAAAGGGATCTTATTAGGTTTTGGGTTTGTTGTTGTTCTCTCTCTTCAGAGAGCTTGGGAATAGTTTGCTCTGTTTGGGGGAACCTGTGTTGGTAATTCTAGAAGTATCTACCCTCCCCTCCCATTAATCTTTCTTTCGTCTCTCCTCCCTCTTCTGTACTAGTTGAACTCTTATATATGTGCTGCTTGATGAAGTTTTCAGCTTTCAAGTGAAATAATTGTCTACAGAATCTACTCACAGCATCTCCGACACTTGTCCCAACAATAAATATCCAACGGTCCAAAATACCGATTTCCCCCTCTGAGAACACACTGCACTGTGAAAAAGGAAAAATGTACGCTAGCGCTTCAAGAAGTTCACTGAATTTTAGTGTGAAAGAATTTTAATCAATGTCATTTCTTCACGATATGCATCGTCTGAAGCCGCTACAGATCTGTGATCTGGGGACGAGAAACTAAAACAAACAGAAAAACTCCCTTGGAGAAATGATGTCTTACAGTTCAGCTCTTTGGCCTGAAGACCTGCCCAAGGTGCAATGTGGCTGAGTATTTTTTTTAATAATAAATTCACTTTATTTTTGATGATGTTTACATATTTGAGAGGGATGTATGCTCATGTGGACCACCGATTGGCAGCAGAGGGTTGAGGGGTGGGGAAAGATGAGACAACTGCCTCCAATCTCCTTTTTCCTTCCTTTATCTGGAGAAAGTAGGGAGAGAAAGGGAGAGAGCCGTTCCCAAGCATCCCAAGTGCATCAGTACCTGGGGATGGGGACAGCCACCCAGTGTCATCCCAGGGTCGCTGATGTGGAGGATGTTCTAAAGGTACTGCTCAAGTAGTTTTGATAGTTATGGGATGCTGTTGATTTCGTCGCTCGAAGGTTGAGGAAATCTTTCCAAGGTCCGCTAGCTGACATAGTTCACCTTAGAGTCTCTATTCACTCAGGTACTCACTGTCAAAGCTTGACTGGGAGAGCTGTCCAGTTTGTTCTGCTGTCAATGGTACTAGACGTCCTCTGCAAGCCTCAATGAACTGGTTGTCATATGCACAAAGAACATCTGGGCCCGCCATCTACCGCACAGACCTCAGCAATGAAGGAGACCCAGTTCTGAGACATGCACTCCATGATCAAACCACTGATACTGTGATTTTTCCTGTGGTTGGAGTTCTGAGTTGAGTGATACAGTTGGGGTAGGGGTTGGAGGCCTAAAGAAACCTCACCAAAGAGAAGTAACCATTTTTTTCACCTGTACCTCTGAGTCCGATTCCTCTTCCTCAAGTCATTCTCTTCTGCTTTCTAAAGTGCTAGCAAACGAGCACCCTTCTTCATTGACTTTGTCAAGTTAGTAGGTGATGGAGTTGTTTTTTAGATACCCCAGCTCCTTGGGGTTTGGTGGGTGCTATTCCTCTACCTCAGTCAAGAGAACATCTTTTTATTTATTGACTTACTTGAAAAGGGAAGACAGGAGAGAGAATGTGCTTGCATCTGCTGATCCACTCCCCAAATATCTGCAACTGCTAGGGTTGGGACAGGGCTGAAGCCAGGAGCCTGGAGGTCTCTAGTGCAAAGGACAGGGACCCAACTACTTGAGCCATCACTGCTGCCCCCTAGTGTACACAGTAGCAGAAAACTGAAACCAGGAGCTGGAACCAGAATGCAAGCCCAAGCATTCGATGCGGAACCAGAACAAAAGCTGGTCCCCTAAGCCATTTTTTCCATATATTGCTCAGCAGATCTCCTGCTGGTGTTCCTGAAAGTGTTTGCAGGATTAGTGTCAGAAAGCCCTGCATGGGGCTTAGGAGCTTCTTTGAGAAGAAAATACCTTTGTTGGGCCAAAAACAAGCCACAGGTGTGTGGTACCCAGTCAGAGGGCAGGGGCAGCAGCTGGGCTGGGCTGGGCTGGGCTAGGCTGGGCGGGGCGGGGCTGGGCTGGACTGGGCTGGGCGGGGCTGGGCTGGGCTGGGCGGGGCGGGGCTGGGTTGGGCTGGGCTGGGTTGGGGCTGGACTGGGCGGGGCGGGACTGGACTGGGCGGGGCTGGACTGGGCTGGGCTGGACTGGGCTGGGCGGGGCTGGGCTGGGCGGGGTGGGGCTGGGCGGGGCTGGGCTGGGCTGGGCAGGGCGGGGCGGGGCTGGGCGGGGTGGGGCTGGGCGGGGCTGGGCGGGGCGGGGCTGGGCTGGGCTGGGCGGGGTGGGGCGGGGCTGGACTGGGCTGGGCTGGGCTGGACTGGGCTGGGTGGGGCTGGACTGGGCTGGGCTGGGCTGGGCTGGGCTGGGCTGGACTGGGCTGGGCTGGGCTGGGCGGGGCTGGACTGGGCTGGGCGGGGCTGGACTGGACTGGGCTGGGCGGGGCTGGACTGGACTGGGCTGGGCGGGGCTGGACTGGGCTGGGCTGGGCTGGACTGGGCTGGGTGGGGCTGGACTGGGCTGGGCTGGGCTGGGCTGGGCTGGACTGGACTGGGCTGGGCGGGGCTGGACTGGGCTGGGCTGGACTGGACTGGGTGGGGCGGGGCTGGACTGGACTGGGCTGGGCGGGGCTGGACTGGGCTGGGCTGGACTGGACTGGGTGGGGCGGGGCGGGGCTGGGCGGGGCTGGGTGGGGCAGGGCGGGGCTGGGCTGGGATGGACAGGAAGAGCCTGCCCCACTCCCCTAGGCTTTCAGGACTGCTGTTACCTTCTGACTTTCAACAAAGTCATGTGGGAAATGACCACATTTCCTGTAAGAGTGGCTGGGGGGAACCGTCCTTACAGGAAGGTGAGACATTCTGAGAACTAGGCCCTGGGAAAAACCTACTCTCTGTGTGAACTCTGGGTGTTACTGCCGGTGGAAGCCCTTGGGCTAAGCATTATTCTTCAAATGCGATTTTCCTATTTTATGTATTCCTGTTTTGGCCTTTTCTGAGGTTGTCATTTTTATTAGACTTTATTTTCTGTCTTGTTGATATTGAGGGATGGAAGGAGGAGTTGTCAAATTTTTAAAAATTACTTGAAAGGCAGAGAGATAGAGACAGAAGCAGGCAATCTGCTGACTTGTTTACTTTTTAAAAATGTATTTGAAAGGGAGAGAGAAAGACAGAGACAGAGAGAGTGCAGGTGCTAGGTCTTTCACTCGCCACACGTTTGCTACAAAGACGGGCCACGCTGAAGCCAGGAACTCAGCTCTGCTAGAATCTGTCAGATGGCTGGGACCCACATGTTTGACCCACTGTCTGCTATCTCCGAGGGTGTATGCTATTAGGAAGCTGGATGGGAATCAGGGGAGGAAGGACCCAATTCAAGGTACTTGACTATGGGATGCAGACAATCCAACTGGCAGCTTCACCTACTGAACTGTGTTTCACATTGCTCTCAGAACTGATATTTTGACTTTGCTTTTATCTCTGCGTTCTACATGGCCTTGCTTACACGGAGCCGCATGTAAGCAGCACTTCTAGGTGTGAGTACTATCTTTTGGAAATTTATTTTGGCAGTAGCATGCTATGGTGGCATCCGGCTAGCTGTAGTCAGGGAGTTTATCTTCCATTACTGGCTGTTTCTTAAACATTTGGGCAAGAATTTGCTCCGTCTTCTTTCCTCCTCTCTCTATAACTTGGCCTCTCAAATAAATGCATCCTTTAAAAATAAAATGAAGCGGGCCCGGCGCGGTGGCGCAAGTGGTTAAGTCCTCGCCTTGCAACCCCGGGATCCCATATGGGCGCCGGTTCTAATCCCGGCAGCCCCGCTTCCCTTCCAGCTCCCTGCTTGTGGCCTGGGAAAGCAGTGGAGGACGGCCCAAAGCTTTGGGAACCTGCACCCGTGCGGGAGACCCGGAAGAGGCTCCTGGCTTCGGATCGGCATAGCATCGGCCCGTTGCGCTCACTTGGGGAGTGAATCATTGGACGGAAGATCTTCCTCTCTCTCTCTCTCCTCTCTCTGTATATCCGCCTTTCCAATGAAAAAATAATAAAAATAAATCTTTAAAAAAAAAAATAAAATAAAATGAAGCATTTATTTAAAAAAAATAACAAAAGAGAATAGGCTTTTAGGATTTGGGACAAACTCAATACCACTATGGACAAGAAAACACGCAGCAGTGTGCATGCCTCACTGGTAGTAGACTTCCAGCATTGTTGGTGGGTTTGGTTTCAGAGGGCTCCAGTAGCACCTGGCTGCATCTATACCAGGCTCTGACAATAATAAATGATTTCAGTTTTAGTAAGTCACTTCCTGTCTTCCGCACAGGCTCCTTAAAGCACTGGCTGTGCAGTGGTGTTTCCTTGCTGGGAAGCTCGTGGCCAGCAGGGGGCGCTGACCTTTAATGTGGCCGTTTAGTCTCCAGAATGCCTCGGACTAGAGCAAGCTGAGGGCCCCCATCCATCCTCACAGAGTGGTAAACAAGATTCTTTTCCAAATTTTTATTTTCCATTTCCAACCTGTGTCTGACGTAGAGCCTAACAGCGAATGGCAATTACTAGTAGTATTAATTAGCATGCTGCCAATGATATTTACTACGAGCAAGAATAATGCGTACTCTTGTAACACTTCCCTCTTTATCCGGACACCATTTCTTTCCCAGTTGCCACATGGAGTTAATTTTTACTTGCTAGTGAGAGGTAGATGTGGCACCCCCTCCTCCCCAGCCTAAGCCAGGAAGGAAGTCACTTCTCCGCACCTCTCACCTGCTGTCACTCTTATAATGGGCCCAGTGTGACTCACAGGCCTCATATCCAGTCTTTGGGTCCATTTCTGCCTCCAAAGCTGGTGATTCCAGCGATAAGTGCCGTAGATGTCATGGCTGGTGGTTGTACTTTAACTATGGCTGGAGATAATAGGACATTGGGTACAGCACATGCAAACTCTACATTCTCTCTGTTTCTTGGAAGGACACTGCTGGTAAAAGCTTTCCTGCTTGAGCAATAATGAGGCAGCAGAATGACTGACCAAAGTGTGGGATCCTGACAGGCCACTGCAAATCCAGCCCTTGCAACCAAGCTGTAAAGCACAGCATTCCTACGGGCTTCCCCACCCCTCTCCTCATCTGGAACCTCAGCTAACACACTGGCATGTTTTCTTTTGAGCATTGCATTCCAGGGGGCCTACAAGGCAGAGGTTATCACCACCATACATCTGGTGGGGATGTAATAAGTTCGTGATAATGTTCGTATTTCATGTTGTCACTCACCAAAAGGGAACGGGCAACAACACATGTCAGACATCGTGTGCTCATTCTTTCTATACAGACTCAGGGGCTGCATGATCTCTGTTATCCAGGAATTCGTAGGTTGCCAGGTAGGAGCCCAGTGCAAGGTTCGGATGACTATGAATGCTGCTAACACAAGCTCACCCATCTCAAACCAGGAGCCAGAGACTCACGGAGATAGCACCTTAGTTAAATCATGGAGAATTAGTAGCAAAAAGCTAATTGAAAACGTCTAGGGTGATATTTTGGGGATGGGAAAAAAGAATGGCATAGCCACACATTGGAACACAGTTCATTAATTTTGGTGAAAGTCTTTTGTAAAGAAAAACAAATTGCCACCAAGCCCTCTGGCTAAGAGGTCAGGGAATCTGACCTCAAGCTCCGACACTGCCAACAGCTCTGTGACATCAGCTCACAGTTGCTGAGTCCCTCCAGTCCTGTTCACTCTCGAATCCAGCAGACCTTCAGGCTGGAGAGCCTCAATAACGGTCCCAACCTCCCAACCCGAACCCCTTCTGATCCTGTATTTGGGGTTGTTTGCATGAGGCCAGATGAGAGTTCCAGTGGTATTGCAGCTTTGTTACGAGCCTTCAGGTCATAAGTTACAACTTACTGAGCCCAGTAAGGATGAATTGTAACTAGCACAACACAGTATCTAATCAGTGTTTGTGGGAATAATCTGAACTTCCCCCAGGACAATGGAAATCATGACAATTTTCAGTATTTTATCTATTTTTTTAGACCTTTTTTTTTTTTTGAAAGAGTGTTGAGAAAAAGAGCATAAGACATAGAGATCTTCCCCCAGATGCACCCATTGATTCATTTCTCAAACTGTGACAATGGCCAAGGTGAGGACAGGCGAAAGCCAGGATTTCATTCTGGTTTCCCAGGGACTCAAGGTCTTGGTCTATTCTCTGCCGCCTTTCCAGGCACATCAACAGGAAAGTGGGCCAGTAGCAAAGCAGACATTACATGAAGAGACCCTCTGATTTGAAATGACGGCACCATGAGAAGTGGTGTGACCTGCTCTGCCACTGTGTTGGCTCCTGTGACAATGTTTTTTAGAATAGGTCAATCTGAAATGTGATGTGTTGGCCTCTCAACAAGGTACTACATGATAAGCCAGACAATGTTGGACTTCTTGAGGTTGTTTTCTATGAAAAGTTGGAAAACGAAGCCCAACCCCTGCAGGGCTGCCTCTATTTTCAGTGGATTACAATCTCACCCTCTCCACTTCTTAGTCAAGAGGATCAAGCCTTGGATTTCAAGCAGTGCTTCTGGCATGTCTCTAAATCTAGTTTCTTGGGATCCATTCAAGTATGATACAGAAAGTATTGAGGTGCTGTGAACAGAAAAACAAAGTCCGAAGTTGGGAGTAAGTGGGCACAGCTAGTAGGATGAGTCTTCTCTCAATTCTTACTCTAGCCATCAGCGATGCCTTAGCTGAACAAAGCAAAGAGGACCTGTGCAAGCTTGTCTTTCCCACCTCTGGCTCTCCCTCTTGCCCTGTGAAGTTTGGAACCTTCCCTCTTGAGAACCGGCTGCTGACAATCAGCTTTGGCATCCTCTCCCAGAAGCTCCTTCCGCTTCTTGCCAAAAATCAGGATAGAAGTCAAGCGAAAGGGAATTAAGCCAGAAGGAAAGACTACCGCTCCCCTGGCATATAATCACCCATGACCCAAGGCCTTATTCTGTGAAGCCGTTCCCCAGAAGGTGGCAAAATAAGTTTTAAATATATGAAAATGGGCCAGTGTTGTGGCACATAAGGTTAAGTTGCCATCTGCAACAGAGGCATCCCATCCTGGCAGTGTATCATGTCCCAGCCACCCCATTTCCGATCCAGGGTCCTGCCAATGGATACAGCTCCTGGCTTCTGGCAGTTGCAACCATTTAGGAAGTGAACCAGTGAATGGAAGAGCTCCATTTCTTTGTAACCCTGCCTTTCAAATAAATAAAATAAATCTTTAAAACACACACACAGAGTAAGAGATGGGCATTTAGCTAGTATGCCTGAGTGCTGTATCTGAGTGCATGAACTCATGTAAGGGATGTGCGAGCTCCAGCTCCCGATTTCAGATTCCTGTAATGCAGGAGGCCCTGGGCATTGAGGAAGTAACTGGGTCACTACTACCCACAAACGAAACCTGGACGGAGCTCCTGGCTCCTGTCTTTGGCCTGGCCTTGCCCCCGGACTGTGGACAGTGGACATTTGGGAGGAGAACTGATAGATATGAGCGTCAACACACACACACACACACACACACACACACACACACACACACACACACTCTTTCTCTCTCCCTGGCTCCCAAATCAATTACAAAGAGCAACACACATGTGAGGAAATTTTGTTTAGGCTTTTAACATTATTTATTGTTCTAAATTAGCTCCCTAGTCACCTGGCAGGGACCAGTGTATTTTGGGAGAAAGTTTTACCTAAAGTCCCAGAAGTAGTTTTACAGGCAGTGTACACTACACCTGGAAGAGATTCTAAGTGTAGAATCCAAGAGGGTCAATTATTCACTAATTCCTGCTGTGCAGGCAAGGAAAACACAAACGGGAGAGGTGAAAGTGATGAAGGAAGGACCAGTGATTGAAATGCAGGGTTTCTCTTTGCAGCCCAAATTCCATTCAACAGCATCCTGTTTGCGCTGCTCAGAGCTGTGTTTAAGGTTTGTTTCTCCTTTCCTTTTCAGCCCTTAAGCTACACTTGAATCCACAAGATGCCTCTGGCTTTGTTGGTATCTGATCTAAGATTGCCAATTTGGGAAAACATTTGTGGCGGCTTGCTGATTTAGGCAGCAGGGATTAACGACATGTTGGGCAGAATGCTTGAAATGAGATTAAAGTTAATTGTGGTGTCAGCTTGAACTGATGAAGGATGGGCCAGGTGTGGGGGCGGAAGTCAAAGCCTCATCTTCCCAGCCTTCAGGACACTGCTGTCACAAGAGAACTAAACAACCCCTTGCATACCTGAGAATGACAATGGCCTTTGGAAATCCGAGCATGCGTTACAGGCACTGGTACTGCGTGGTCTCTGCATACAGCTGCTGTCTCTAGGTCCTCTGGCTACCTGGCCGATACATTTAAAGCAGTGGTGCGGGAGCACTCTTGAATATTAGAGGAAGCAGACCTTCCGTTTCTTCCTTTTCCATACACGCTTTCTGAGCAGTCTTCAACTAGCAACTTAAGGTTCCATGCCATTTTATTGTCACCAGAGGCACTAGTGGTGAGACGCAAAAGATGGTGTTTCCAACAACGCACGAGGCGTGATGTGTCTTGAAAGGCGTTATTCCCGATTGTTTTTGCATGGTGATCAGGGCCAGCTACTGTTTTGCTCAAGTCCTTTCTCAGCTCCAAGGGCATCTCCAGGAAGGATTACCTGGGCAAGGCTGAGGGCCACCCACACAGCTGCTGTCCTGCTGTGCACACTCCGGGGCTCTGATGGTCTCCATGCCACTGTGTTATAAACAACAGGAATAGTCAGTATAAGGGGTATCTTATATGCATTTCAAATTCGCCTGGATCAGAGGCACCTGCAAAAAGCCAACGTAACCTCCACGTACAGTCTGGTCAACAACACACCCTTCAAGAAGACAGTTCTCATACTGCTGAATTTTATAGTCACCTGGGGAGCTGAAAAAAACAGCCAGGCTGCACCCTCTAGCAGCTTAATCAGACTCTTCTGATTGAAAGAAAACAGCTTTGATTTAAAAAAAAAAAATACCCTGAGTGATTACTAGTTGCAGCCAAATTTAAGCACCAGTGCTCAAAACTGCCCAAGACATTTGGTGTTGGGACAGAGAACGGTCTGCACCCACCCGGGATATCGATGAAATACACAGAAGTGCGTTTTCCTGCAAGGAAGCCTTACTGTCATGGGTGTTGTCGCCTTCACCCGCATAACGGATATGTGCTCCTTCCGACCTTCTGCCTCTGTTGTCACAGCGGCATCCGTGGGTCATAGACTGTGGGCCTCAAACCGCCAACAGACACACCCATCTTCCTTTGAGAATTACGCAGACATTGTAAACCAAGCATGTTGCACACCAGAACCCCCACCCCTCCCGTCATCCCAGGGCGTCAGAGGTCATTTCGAACTTAGATCTTCACCTTTGCGGTGTGGGCTTGCAGAATGGAGAACTAGGGGACAGAATCTCCCCATGTTGGAGTTGACCCGCAGCTGAGCAGACACGGTAGCTGATGAGATCATTGAGCTGCCGATCTGCTATCATCGTCTCCTACCCGTAAACTCCCTCTTCCCTTTTGCCTTCAAACCTTGGCCTCAGTGTTTTGATTGCCTGGCTCAGCCTCAATGGGGAGAATTGTGTTTTTCACTGCCTTGGGCACATTTACAAATGGCTATGAAAATACTGCAAGTATTGATTTTGGAGTAATAACAAAATTTTTAGTGAGCGAGAGAATTCAAAAATAGTGAGGACCAACTGAGTTTTCATAAGGTATAGAGAAGAATTAGACCAGTTCAATAATACGGTTTAGCAGAGAAAATTGGCTTCAAATTCTATCCCACCATGCAAGAAGTTTTATTAATTTCGTTTATGAGCAAGGACATGTCAAGACTGCTCTTCTGTCTGTCAACTCCAGGACAAATCTTTATGCTGCATGTCAATCCCATTCATTAGTTGTAGGTTTTCTAGATCTCTGCGGATTTAATCTTGACTGTAGTTCCTGGGTCACTTCTGTGGGTGTTTCTTCACCCTGACCTTGAGTGAGTCCGAACAGCAGTGGAGAGACAAACTTCTGGGAAGGTAATGAAATGACCCAGCTGTTCTTCCATCAAGGCCGAGAGCAACTAGCAGCAGAGGAGATGCCTTTCTTTATAAGGCCAATAAGCAATTGCATTTTCATTTCAATAAATTAAGAGTGTTTAAAACCAAAGACAATGCTAATTAACACCAGAGAAGATGAAGCATGCAATCAAGTTTGCCACCAACTTTAATAAATTAGCTGAGTTGCTAGAACATTCCCTGGCACTGGAAGAAGAAAGGCGTAATGCGTGTTCCCCAGCCTGCAGAGCATGATAATCAGGTCTCTGCCTCATCTGCAGGGAAAATGCTCTTGCAGGAGTTTCCACAACTGACTGAGATAATGAATCTATGCCCAGTTTTCTCCATTTTTATTAATGGATTATTTTATAGACTCATGCAATTATAAATTAGCTATTCATCAGCACACAATGAAATTCATGAACAAATTTGGTTAAATGCCTTCCTTGATTGCACTGCGTGTATAACATCTTTAAAACAGGGATTTCAGTTCTTAATTTACACTATCAATTAATGTTCATACACATTGTATTAATCAGTTCCCTTTGCCTGGGAAAGTTGTTTATTGGTATGGCTGTATTAGCATTTGTTCAGCATCTCTGATTACCAACCTGGTATCCCTAGGGGAAAGACTAAATGACCTTTTAAATATGTGTTTTCAGGATCAAAACATTAGCTTATGTTTATGATACAGTAGAAGTAAGGAGTGAAAATAATGTAAACTATATATTGCTATTTTTATTCATATAGAGAACTTTGGAAGAATATAGCCTAAAGTTTTGATCATGGTTCTTTCAGGGGACTTACTTTCTATTTGTCTTCCCAGGGAATTAATTTCTTCTGGCTTTTCTGTGTTGTTTGAATAGATTTCTCTGGTGAATACATATTATTTAAATAATGTTATCTAATTGCTTAGTAGATGCTTGTATTCACAGCTCCTCCCCCCCACCACACACACACACACACACACACACACACACACACCAAAATCTGCTGAAAATATTTGCAGCCTTGTATGGTTGCTAGGAATCCTGATATTCAATAAGTCCTTGTTCAAATGTTCTATAAAAATCTACCTCATCCTAGAATAGACTCAGACTGTGAAAAGTGAATCTGCCCACATTCTGTAACCTCTCGGAAAGGGGAGCTGACCTAAGTAACTTTGAAGGTTAATGGCTTTTCCATTGAACACTGTAGGACTAAAGACAAAGAAGTCTGTATGAACGAACACCTTATCTTGGTAAAGTGAATTGGTTTCTTACATAGCTTCAGGTTAGTAGTGTATAATAGGGTTGAACAATAAGTACATACATACCAGAAAAAAAATCACATATAGATAATGTGGGAAGGCTGGAAAGTCTCCTATGGTGCTGGATTAGAAGCTGTCAGTATGGTTTTTTCTTCTTTTAATATCTACATATTTTAGTAATAATACAGATACAGGAATAAAAAATATGCACGCATACATGGGCTAGAGTACATACTCATATGAATATTTTCTTTTAGTATCTATTGACAAAGCCTTGAAGAAATCACATCCAGAATTAATTAAATACAGAAGCATTCAGATTGTGAATATGGTTAAAAAAAACCATCCTATTTCAACAACGCTGGTATACTGGTATAGTCAACTGGGTCTAGGGGCAAGCCAGAGTGCACTAGGGTCCAGCACCTGCTGGCATTCATGAGGGCCAGAATGGGTGTGGAACGGACCAAGCTAGGCTACAGCAACTGCCAGTTCACATGAGAACCAGTTTTGGAGGTAGGCTAGGCTGTAGCACCTTCAGTGAGAGTCAGAATGGGTATAAGCCATCAAGTTAGGCTGTAGTACCCATCAATGAGTTCCAGTACTGGGAACCAACCATGTCAGTGTGTGTAGTCCAACCTTGGAGTGCATGTATCAAGACTGAGCCTCCTTAGTTGTTGATGCCTGTGCAGTGGACACCATGTCCAGATGCATGATGGCATGGGGGACATGATGGCCAGTTCATGTAGGCCAGTAGGAGACATCAGCTGCCTCATCAGAAGTGAAAAGCAAAACAGACTGGACCACTCTAATACCCAAGCTTGCCATATTCCCAGTCTGTGGATGCACTAAGGTGGACTTTGGCACTTGAACCAGCACTCGTATGGGCTGATGGCACTGCAGGCACTAGCTCCTGTTTTATATTCTCACATGTCAAAAGAGCACAAATACTACAAAGTCACCTGTGAGATGCCTTCCCCGAGTGGATACAGAAGCATTTAGAATTTACTATGAGAAAACATTGGGTTCTTTAGTATTCCTAGTGTTGCAAAACTGGCAGGGTGTTCCTACAAAGATAAATACTTAACCCTGGGGCTCAGTAGTCACTGCTATTACCAGAGTGGAGAGTTCACCTTCTAAAATCAGTATATACTGGTATCTGATTGGAAGAAATATTTCTAGAAAAACTCTGGAGATTTGGATTCCATAGATAACCAAAAAAAAAAAAAAAAAAAAAAAAAGGTAGGGGGAGGTTTTAGAGAATTCACTTATTTTGGAATGGTGGACCTCAAATTTTAGACACTATTTTAAATTAATTGGGGGGCTTATTAAATAAAACACAGAGACCCCAAACACCACCTCCTTTCTGGAAACACAGTTCTTTTTATTTTAACTTTTTTTTTTTCAAGGTGGAGAGACAAAGATATAGAGAAAGAACAGGCAATTTCCATCACTGCAGTGTTCACTGCCCATATGCTCACAAGAACCAAGGCTGGGCCCTGCTGAGAACTCCTTCAGGCTCCATAACAGGGACCACTCAGTACTTAAACTGACTGCCAAGGTGAATATTATAGCAGGAAGCTGTAACTCCAAACAGAGCTGGGACTTGAGTAAATTGCAGGTGTCTCAAGCATGATCTTATCTACTGCCCAAATACCTACCCCTGTGAACTGCAGGCCCAATAAGCCCCCAGATAATACTGATGCTGCCAGTCCGTCCATAATTGGAGAATCATGGATTCAGATGAGCTAAGTAAGTATTTTTGGAATTATTGTCTTTAATATGACAATAAGGCTGAGGTCAAGGGGTGAATCAACTTCCTGGTGAACCCCAACGGTAGAATCACTTGTCATCATTTTTCCTGTGCTCTGGCCAGTGGCATAGCTTTTTACTGTACCCCAGTCAAGGCTTCTATGCTGAAGAGATTTGGCTGCTTATCTACTGGCGTTGAACAGGCTTTCCCAAATGTTTTCTCTGTGGACAGAAATGCCAAGGGCTGTATTCTTAATGGAGTGGTTCTCGAGTTCTATTGTGCATGTGAATCACTTTAAGAACTTATTTTAAAAGTAGACGACTCTGTCCCACCCAAGAAATTTTGATTTACTAGATAATAATACTCATAACAAAAGCATTGATCTTACAATTGCCATGTGCCAAGCACTCTTGTAAGTACTTTGCATGTATGAACTCATTTAATCCTAACTGGAACCCTAGGAGGCAGCTACTATTATGAGCTAAGTATCTGTAGGCTAAAATCTGAAATCCAGGGGGAAAGCACTTACTGCAGTGGTTAAGCTGCTGCTTGGAATGCCTGCATCCCATAAGGGAATGCCTGGTTTGAGCTCCAGTTCCACTTCATATTCAGTTTCCTGCTGATGTGCACCCGGGGATCCATACATGCTGGGGTTTTAGAGCAGAGGGTTAAACCATTACCTGTGATGCTGGTATGCTTATAGGGATACCAGATACAAGTCCCAGCTGCTTCAGTTCTAATCCAGCTCCCTGCTAACACACCTGGAAAACTGGCAAAGTTAGAACCCTTGGGTCGCTGCAAAACACATGGCAGTCCCAGATGGAGTTCCTAGCACCTGGCTTTGGCTTGACCCAACCAAACATTTGGGGAGTGAAACAGTTGCTTACAGTTTCTCTCTCTCTCTCTGTCTTTCTCTCTCTCCCCCTCTAACTCCCTCTCTCCTTCTCCCTTTCTCTCTATGACTCTGCCTTTCAAATGAATAAATATTTAAAAAAAAAAAAAAGCTGGTCCAGACTTCTGGCTTCAGCCCAGCACAGCCCCAGCTGCTGCAGGCATCTGAAGGAACAAATCAGCAGATGGAATTTTTTGGTCTCTCTTCCTCTCAAGTAAAATGAAAACATACTTAAGAGTTGAAAGGAAAGTCTGAATTCCAGAAGGCTCTGAAATCCAAAACAACCTGACATCACAGTTGAAAATTCCACACCTGACCTCTGTATTGGTCCTAGCGAAAAGCCAGGTTCACAAAAAATATCATAGCGAATTGCCTTCTGGTAGTGTAGAAGCTGCAAATAAGATAGATATATTTCATGTTTATATTTGGGTCTCATCCCTAGAATAACTCATTATGTAGATGCAAATATTTAAAAACCTAAAACGTGAGTTTTCTTAGAAAAGAGTTATTCAATCTCTTTTCCCATTTTATAGATGAAGGAATCATAGCTTAAATTGTGATTGATAAACAGTTAGGCCCTTATCAACACCTCTGAGTTCACACAACTAGTAGACCAAAACACCAACAATACACTCACTTGTGTCTATCCTCTGCCCTTGAGAACTTACACTTTGCAGTTGGAATATGCGAAAATAAATGCATATGAAATGTTTAATGGCAATAAGTGCATAAATAAATGTATTCATCTGGATAAAATAATTTCCAGATGAAAGGGGCCTTAGCCCACATTAAAAATTCATAGAGAAGTCAAATCCATCAGCAGGATAGTTTTTGTGATCTAAATACTTGTTAATCTTTTTTCCTTGACATTTGCATTTCACAGTAGGATAATTATATATGTATTTTCACTAGGAATACATCAAAACAAATATTTTCAATAAAACCTTACTGTTTTCGGTGTAAATTATAAATTATACATACAAAAGTATTTATAAATTCTCCCCATGTTACTCTCATAGTACTTCAATTAAAAACCCTCAAATCTTGAGAAGGATCAACAATTAAGCAAATCAATAGTTGGTGAGTGGAAGCACTAATGGGCTGACAGCTCAAGGAGGTAAAGAGACTTTGTGTTTTTCTCACCTTCATCTCCCCAGGCACCTAGAATTATGCAGGTTACAAAGATGCTCAGATGCCAGGAAGACTTAAACACATCAAAGTTGACTCCTGTCACACAGAGGTCCTAAACACCTGGGTGCTGAGTACTGAGAAGTAGAGGTGGATGCAGGGGTGAACAGTTGAGATGAAGTGAAAAGAAGAGTGCATAATTGGAACAGGTGTGCAGTGTTCACAGCGGAGGTGGGAGAAGGTGACAACAGGAGAAGCTTTTCAAATGAGCCAACAGCACGAGGTGAGGGAGAGAAGGAAAAATAAGACTGGTGGTTAAAGGAGAGGAGTAACTGACAGGGTCTTAAAAGGCACTTCTTTCAGGAACTCTGTAAGCTTTGCTGATGTGCAGTGCTCTGCACACAGGGGATGTGAATTACTGTGTAAAGGATGTTAAGGAAGCTTATAATGACAGCCAAGGAGAAAGACATTTGGAGAGAGGTCTGCCCTTCTGGACTTGGGTCTGAAGGGAATCTGACCTGAAAGAGATGCTGCGACTTCGCTGAAGGGGATGACTTAGCTCTCTCCCTCCAAGGACAGCCTGGGAAGCATCTCCCCCAGGAACAGAGGATTCTGAGTCTCTGTGTGCCTCATCAATCCTTATTTCAGTCGATATGCTCATGAGAGTAGAGAGGAGACACTGCATTTTTAACTATATCATAACAATATTCTGTGAAGCTTCCAATCAGCGTAATCAGGCAAAGAGAAACAAACCTGGGTCTTTGGAAGGCTGGAGAAACTTGATCTCATTAGTGCTGTTGGAAGATTTGCTGAGCAAAGCCAGAGAAGGTTAATGTCTAACCAGGGTTTAATTTATGATCTGAGTGTACAAACCACTTTCAAGAACATATGGCTGACTAATGAATTTATTAGGGAGATTAATGCCTATTATCTGCTATTTTAAGCTGAACTGGTATGTGCTAACTTGATTGTTTCAGCTCGGAACATGCTGAGACCTCCCCAGGTTCAGCTGAATGGCAGGTGTGTTCCCTCTGCCCAGTGTTCCCACAAGGCTCCAGGTGGAGCGGGGAGAGCAGTCAGTGCTGCTCCTGGGTGGGTCTCTACGCCTCAGAGTCCACTACCAGGGCTGTTAATGCCCAGGAGGCCAGCATACTCTCCTCAACTCCAACACTGCTGCTCAGGGCTTGCCTGGGGCTCCAGCAGCAGGTACACTGCTCCCACAGAGGCAATCGCTCCCTGCTCTCTGGCAGCCAAGGGGCCACCTCCCTTATTGGAGCATATTTGTTCCTCATAGCCCCCTGCCTCCGGGCCGTTCCCTTCCCCAACCTCATATTGTGCTGCACATGTGGATAGAAAGAAGTCATATTTGGAGAATGTTTATTAAAGCAGGGTTAATCATCCTATTCATCCATACCTTGCCCCACATATGGCTCCTAGATTTCACCTCATCTAGCTCTGGTCATCATGGTCATCTGGGGAGTGAATCAGCAAGTGGTAGCATTCTCTCTTTCTCTCTCTTTCCTCCCTTTCACACACCTCCTCTGTATCTCTGACTTTAAAATAAATAGATATTGTTAAAAAGCACAATGCTCTTAGTTGTCTTTCATTCAGATATGTTTCTATTCAGATAGCTCATGCACTGTATCATGTGGCTTTACACACACATTTTCTTTTTTGTCACTGGAAATTTAGGCTGCTTTCCAGATCTTCAAGACAAATAAGGGCCACAAATTCAGTTGCTCTCAAGGATTAGGCAGTACCCAGATTTTTCAACTGACTTTCAATACATATAATCATCTAATGGACACATTCAGTTTGCACATGAATGTGCAAAAATATTTCCCAAACCACAGAAAAAAATTATGCATTCCCATTTTCCCCAAAATATAATTCTTAGCCTTTTACTACATCAATCTTGAGACAGAGACCCATAATAAATATTTCTCTACTTCAAGTTTATCTTGAAGCATAAAAAATACATAAACCAACTAATGGAAATTGGCACTCAGCCCCAAAGTCAGGGAAATCATAGGAAATAATGGGAACTCTGGAAAAAGGAACTCTACTCCACTGCTGGTGGGGATGCAGGCTGGTACAACCACTATGGAAGTCAGTATGGAGAACACTTAGGCAATTAAAAATCCGCCTAACATATGACCCAGCAATACCGCTCATAGGAATATTTCCAAAAGACTTGTTTTATTTATGTATTTATATATATATATTTTTATTGCATTTCATTTTATAACATTGTTTCATAGGTTCTGATGTTCCCCAAAATACTTGTTACATGAGGAAAAACATGCACTCCAACATCCATTGCAGCACAATCCACATGGAAACAACGTAAATGCCCATTAACAGAGGACTGGATAAAAAAAATTGTGGCTCATCTACACTATGGAATACTACTCTGCTATTAAAAAAATGAAATATAATACTTTGTGGCCAAATGGGCCAAACCGGAAACAATTATGATAAGGGAAATGAGCCAATCCCAAAAGGTCAGATATTATATGTTTGCTCTACTGTAAGATATTTATGATGTTAAATCTAGGGCTATTACATGTGAATCCTACTCTGTCACTTCACACCTACCTGTACCTTCTGTAATAAGATCTTGTGATGTAATTCATTAATCAGCCATCCATCCATAAGAGGCTGATAGTTGATAATTACCTGAGATGGTCAATGTCCCTTTTATTACTGTTATTGATACTACCACCCATAGACAGCAAAGATCTTGTCCTCATTGTACCTTCATTGGGATCCTGGGATACACGAATGAACTCATAACGAAATGACTAACAGTCTCCTACGTGGTTGGGAGACACTGCAACGGCAGCATGATGGACTTGAGAAAATTCACGAAAAACGCCCATTGTGAGACTGGAGGGGAGGAGAGGGAACTTGGGGAGCAGGGAAAGGAGACCCCAGTATCAACTAAATTATATAAAAAAACACTTAAAAAAAAAGAAAGAATGGGAACTCTTGTACATTGAGTAGTCATTAGTCTGTTCCAGCAATGTCATACAAGCAACTGTCATGCAAGCAATGAGAGGCCTGTCTTGCTACATAGTCCCATTTTTTTTTTAAATAAAGGTAAGATAACTCTGATATTTTGTGTGAAGTGTCCCTGTTTTTAAAAATTTGGCTTTAATTTTATTTTTAAAAAATACTATATGATCCAAATAAAACATATCTGCAAGACGAGTCTAGATTTCAGGCTATTGGGTTGAAAACTGAGCTGGGATAGGGTAACTGGAAAGCACAGAGGTACTCCAATGTTTTAGAATATGCACGGGGCTGAATTCACTACAACATGTGCATGAGAGAACATCCAAAGCCTTCCCATATCTTAAGCATTGGGAGTCATATAAATTGTTTTTTTCTCGAGGAATTAAATCACATAAATTATTTTTAAAGCATGTGTGAAGCTTTTAACATCTCTACTCCCCATCTCACCGGCAGCTATGGCAGACAGAAAAGAACTATATTCACTCTTTTTTTTTTTTTCCAGAGAGACAATGATTCAGAGAACATATTCCCCTTGACCATTCTCATTTAGGAGAGCGGGCATTTGGCAGAACAGTCAAGATACCGCTTGGGATACACCCCATATCAGAGTAGCTGGTTCAAGTCCTGGTTCTTTCACTTCTCATCCAGCTTCCTACGAAGGCTACCCAGGGAGGCAGCAGGTGCTGGTCTACTGGTCTACTGTCATCCACACGGGAGAGCTGCAATGGAGTTCCTGCCTTCAACCTGACCCAAACCTGGCTCTTACATATATTTGAGGAGTCAACAAATAAATGGAAGCTCTCTGTATCTTTGCCATTCAAATAAAATGAAAATAAATAAAAATTAAGAAAAAGGAATTAATGTTTTTCAAAAAATATTTATTTAGCTTTTATTGGAAAGGCAGATTTACAGAGAGAAGGAGAGGTGGAAAGATTTTCTACCCACTGATTCACTCCCCAAGTGGCCACAATGATGGGAACTGAGCAGATTCCAAGCCAGGAGCAGATGGGATGTGAGACTTACTAGGCCATAGCTTCTGCCAGCACATATAAAAACCAGGACTGGGTGTGTGCCTTGTGGGGATTATTGGGTGTCACCCTGACTAGGTCATGGCACCCACGAGTGTGCATGAAGGTTGGGCCTGTGCTGGATTGGGTTGGGCTAGGCTGCAGTACCCATCAGTTCTATGAGAGATGGGGCTGAGGCAACAATACCATTTAGAACATGAATCAACAGATGGATGATCTATCTTCCCCCCTCTCTCTAACTCTGCCTTTCAAATAAATAAGTAAAACTTAAAAAGAAAAATCATGCTAACAGATGTATCAAACTTGGCAAACTAAACATGAAATTTGACTATGCTCTAATTAATAGATATAATCTTTTAAATTAAACTATCAACTGTACATGATTGAGTATTGGAAAATTACTTGTTTTCTTTTTTTAAAATATTTATTTTTTATTATTTTTTCATTGGAAAGGCGGATATACAGAGAGGAGAGACAGAGAGGAATATCTTCCGTCCGATGATTCACTCCCCAAGTGAGCACAACGGGCCGATACTATGCCGATCCGAAGCCAGGAGCCTCTTCCGGGTCTCCCACGCGGGTGCAGGTTCCCAAAGCCTTGGGCCGTCCTCGACTGCTTTCCCAGGCCACAGGCAGGGAGCTGGAAGGGAAGCGGGGCTGCCGGGATTAGAACCGGCGCCCATATGGGATCCCGGGCGTTCAAGGCGAGGACCTTTAACCACTTGCGCCACCGCGCCGGGCCCATGGAAAATTACTTGTTTTCTTGACATTCAGAGTCAGGTACAATTTTCTCAGAACAGAATCTGGTTTTCCATTCCAATTCTAACTCCCTTGATGGTGGGCGTCATTTTACTGTGAGTGCCCTGGATGCTATTTCTCCCAAAATTAGACCCAGATACAAGCCTTCTGGGGACCCTCTATGGTCTCCCCTCGTTCTCTGTTTTCCATCTGCTGAGTATTTCACAACCGTGGCCAAAAGGCACCAAACAAATGACTTCACCCTTCCTGCACTGGCTTTGCCAATGTGAAAGCATTTTGCGATCCAGCCAAGACCCGTCTCCCCACGCATGGAAAAGTGATTCTTTCTCCACATACATCAAACAGCCCTAACAACTCCCGCATGTGAGTTCTGATGCAGCCTAGACTATAATCAGAGGGTCATTTGCTCAGATTATCCACAGCTCTCTGGCTGGTTGTCAAGGTCTTTGTGACCTGATCTCATCCCACATGTTCCTCTTATTCTAAATTTTCCCCTGGGAGAGAGGCCTACATTGCACTTTCTTTGATCAACTTGGCTTCATTAACTTCTTGTGCCACATCTGAAAAGTTCTCAACCTACCCGTGCCTTCTTTCACAATGCCTTCTCTACTACAGCCATGCAAAGGGATGCTTCGTTGTCTCACTTCTTACAGCTTGTCTGATTGATCAGACCACACAGAATGGGAAGCAATTGCTCATTTTCTCAATGAGAAAGCATCTCAGAAAAAGAAGCTTGGCCACTTTAAATTTGTGAACTTTTAGTGACAAAGATAAAAATAGGCCAATGTGCACTTTGATTTAAACACATAAAACTTATTTAGATAGCAATTTATATGAAGTTTTGTCTTGACTTATAAATAGTGCCTTTTTGGAATGGACATTTAAAGGAAGTGTTGGAACCTACTGCTTTGGACACCCAGAGTTCCTGGGCTCAGGTTCTTGCTCCACCGTCTTTTTTTTTTAATTGAAAATGTGAAAATCATAGTTACAGAGACAGAGAAAAAAGACGAACCTCTTTCACCCCTCCCTTGATCCCTAAATGTCTAGGACTAAGGCAGAAACCAGGAGCCAAGAACTTCATCTGAGCCTCCCACATCATTGGGAGCACTGCAGTCGTCTTCCGCTGCTTCTCCCATGTGCACTGGCAGACAGCAGCTGGGATGCCAATCAGTTGCCTATAGAGAATGCCAGCATCACAGGAAGTTTCACCGGCTACTTCACAATGCAGGCTTCCTGGCTCTTCCAGAAGCAGCTTCCTACTCCTGTGCACCTTGGGAGGCCACAGATGATAGCTGGTGTTACCATCCATTGCTGCAGATCTGGAATGAGTTCAAAAAGTCTGGCAGTTGATGGGATGTAACTTTCAGTCTCTCTTCAAATGAAGACATTTTCTGTTTTTATTTATTTAATTTGAAAGATAGAAATACAGAGAGAAGGAGACCCATATGGAGAGCTTAACACCTAGTGATTCATACTCCAAATGGCCATAATGGCCAGAGCTGGGCTAGGCCAAAGCCAGAAACCTGGAACTCCATCTGAGTCTCAGGGTCCCAAGCACTTGGGCCATCCTCTCCTGCTTTCCTGGCTTCACAAGGAGCTGCATTGGAAGTGGAGCAGCTGGCACTCTAGCCAGAGCCAGTATGGTGACGGCATCACAGGTCATCCGTGCTACAGTAGCCCCAAACAAAATCGCTTTGAAAAGAAATACTGCCTTTATATCTTATCTCACATTTTCTAAGCTGATTTTACTAAGATTTCCTCACAACTTGTTAGTCATTCCTACAGATGCACTTTGAGACATCTAAATATCCTGATGATATCATCTTTACTTCCAGTACAATTCTTTACTTCCAAATAAGTCCTTTTCCAAGTCCCACATGGAGCTGTTGCTAGGACACGTATTCCAAACTGCAATAGCTACCCACAAAACATTAGAGCTAGTTTTTTTTATATACCTAATCTCCTTTTAAAAAAATTATTAGTTATTTTTATTTTTGATGATTTTTGCATAGTTGATTAGGGTGATTAGGGTCAAGGGCTACAGGAAGGTGGGTGAGATCACCATTTCCACATTCTCTTTATTTCTTTCCTGAGTATAGGGAAGGGAGGAGATAAGGAGAGAAGCCACACCCAGCCTCCCAAATGCCTCTGCACCCTGGGATGGAGGGCAGCCACCCAAAATAACCCTAGGGTCCCTGATGTGGGGCATGCTCTGAGTGTCCTGCTCATGAGGTTCCAATAGTTCAACAGTTCTGAATTACTGCCAATCTCACCACTCCAAGCACAATGAACTCTCTCCAGTAAGCACTGGTTGACATAGTCCACCTTAGAGTCTCTGTTCACTCAGATATTCACTGCCTACACTTGGCTGGGGTAGTTGATCAATTTGATTTGTGGTCTGTCCTCTGCAATGGTATACCAGATGTCCTCTGGAGGCTCCGATGTACTGCCATATCCTCCATGTACATTTGAATATGCTGTCCACGGCTCCATCTGAGTCACCAAGGAGGCCCAGCTCTGACATATCCACTCCCACAGTCAGCCCACAGAACCTGCAATTCTCTTCATGATTAGGGTTCTGAGTGCAACAGTTCAGTTGGTAGGGAATCACCCAAGAAACCTCATCTGAGGTAATCCCAGACATGATTTTTGTGTGTGCTTGCCAATACAGAATCCAACATAGTCTGTCGCCCCAGCCACCTTATTTATGCATATGCTGATGGTTGCAATTGCTGGGTCAGTTCTGTTTCCAGCCCCATTTTCTACACAAACCAATGAGTGTTGCAGTCCAGCCCGATCCTGCCCATCACTCACTAGGCATTTACATATGCCAGTGAGAACTGCCGCCTAGTCAGAGTGACCCTGAATAACCCCCACCAGGTCTGCCCCCTGCTCTGGTTCCCATGTTTGCCAGTATACACAGCAGACTGGTCTAGTCTGCCCCACATCCCATTCAACTCTTATATATGTCAAAGGGTATTGAAGCCTAGTTCAACCCAACCAGCCCCGCTAGCCAGCCCACATACCTGCCAGCGGGTGCCACTCTCTGCCTAGTCATGCCTGCCCCAATCTTCGTTCATCATCACCAGTTAAAGTAGCAACCCAAGAGGGAGGTGCCCACTGTTTCCCTAATGGCTCCATTCCCATTTCTGGATCTTGCACTCTCCAGGTGGTTCTGCACTTTAACTTGACAGAATTTGCCCCCAATGCCAGCATCTGCCAGTAGATCCCCTTTCCATCTTTCTATCATCCAAAAAGCTCAGAGTTTGTGTTTTTACTGAAGTGACTTTTGAGTTCTTTGATTTATACTCTTTGCTTTGAGGAGTTGGAGGGTTTTTTTGCTGACTGCAGTCATAGGGTATCATTTAGCACATTTCTGTGTGTCTGTTATTTCCCCCGTAAATGCGTAGTCAGATCAGAAAGACTCATCAGATTCAGCCTCACTTACTGTTACTATTAACAAGAGAAAACTACAGATGGTGTTGTGTATGTCTCCTGTGAAGTAAGTAATGTCTGGTTGTCTACTTTTCTGTGATGCTATCAACCCTTCATGATCACTGCCTAGATCCAGTAATTTAAACCAAAATACTCTGACTCTACCACTCACTATATGTCATCTGGAAGTTTCTTATAAAGACAAACTTCCCCTACCAACTATTTGATCTTTACAAAGTAATGAAAGGATAAATATTTGATTCTTTGTCAGTGTAAAAGCTAATGAAGTCTTTCTTTAGTGTTCTACAGAGGAATTCAATGTTGTTTTGATGTTGGTTTGGTAAACTTGCGGATTTGAACATATCTGAAGGTTTCTATCCATTACTGATGCTCCATTTGCTAAACCTTTGACCAGTGGGAGTGTGTTTAGCATGTCTATTGAACACTTGTAATGCGTGCCTGTAGTCTTTAGCAGCTACTTTGCTTTATGACATGACAGTGCAGGAGGCATATTTTCTGTTTGTAAATGTGCAGTGTTGGAGACTGGAAGTAGTCAGTTCTTCAAAGCAATCACAGTGGGAGTCCTAGAATAAAGACTTTTGACAAAGTATAAACAGGCTCAAGCAACACCCCAATAAAGATACAGAAAGCTTCTGTTACTTTACAAATTCTCTTATACCCTCAGACAACTATTGATTTATACTACTTTATATTGATTTTGCCTAGTACGAAAGTTTGTATAAACACATATATTATGTACACACTCTTGCATCCAACTTCTTTCATTCCACATGTTTTTGAAACTCATCCATAATACCTGTTGTGAAAATATACCATCATTTACTTGCCTGTTCAGTTGTTGATTAATAGACCTGTAATTTATTTGTTACCTGTTTGGGATCATTATAAATAAAGCTATGAATATACACATTCAGGTCTATGATTGAACCTACTTTTCCATTTCTCTTGGGTAGATACTGGAAGTATAATTACTGAATCATGAAAGTTTATGCTTAGGTTTATAAGAAATTGTGAAATGGTTTGAAGTTGTACTATTTACCACTTGCAATAAAAAAAGTATAAGTGTTCCAGTTGTTCCCTGCCAACTTTTGGTAACATCAGAATTGCTTATTTTAGCCATGTGGTCAGCATGTGGTAAAATCCCATTAGGATAATGGCCTGGTAAAAGCAATAGAAGATGGCGCACGTATTCTGGTCCCTGCCACCCACATGGAAACACAGTGAAAGCTTCTGGCTCCAACCTGGCCCAGTTCTGGGTGTTGTAATCATCTGGGGAGTGAAGTGGCAGTTAGAGGAACTCTCCCTCTTCCATTAACTTTCAAAAAAAATTTTAAAGGATAGTAGACAAATAAGCAAGAGGCAAGCAGTTTCTGTGAGGCTGGCTCATTATAACGCCTCTCTGTGAATGTTAAACTGCGACCAGACTGTGAGAACACCCAGCAACTGAAGATCGTGGAGAAGTGCAACAGAAAACAGACAGCTTACACACAAAGGCATGCACTGGTGAGCCAGAGAGAGGACAGTATGGCCGAAGCAATAGGAGACAACAATGAACAAGAATGAAGGACAAGAATGAGACACAGTGACATGCAATGCACAGGCAGGACCAGATCATGCAGGACTACACAGGCTTGGGTGTGAGCATTGTGAATATACCAAAAATTCTTTGCTATTAAAAAAAAAGACTACCGTTACTGATTTAATTATGTTAATCTCTTTGCCAAAAATCAAACAATCAAAATTGTGTGTCTTGATCCGGGCTCTCTGTTTCATTGATCTGTTTGTCCTGGCTGGCTGTATCTACTGTCTTGACAACTGAGGGCCTGTGACATTGTGTGGTTTAAGATCCTCTGCATCAGTTTCACCACAGAAGCTGAACCTCTGGAAGCTAATGTATAATAAATAAGAGATTTGATACAGAGACTGGATCACATGTGATTGTGATAACTGGCTAACCAGTCCCTGCAGGTTGGTTTCTTATCATCAGACAGGGGAGCTGAAAGCCCCTTAAGGAGGGCACACATTCAGAAAGAGAAGATGCACATAAAGCCCTGGAGAGACCCCAAGTCTGAACTGGACCCCCGTGTTAGCACCCATGGCCTCCAACCTTGAGGAGGTGTGTGTCCACCAGACGTACGACTGTTCAGTGTAAAGCTAAACGCAAACCTGGCGCAGGCTCAAATGAGAGGGAGAAGGATCCAGGAGAACTGGTATATGCCGATCATACATTTCAGCACAACATGCATGAGTTATGTAAAATGCCCTGTCTGGGCCTCTTACTGTGCCTTCTGCTTCATTTCTGCCCTCCACATCTAACATACAGGAGATAACACAGAGAGAAGAGACAGAAAGTCCTCCATCCGCTGGTTCACTCTCCAAGTGGCCGCAATGTCCAGAGCTGAACCAGTCTGAAGCAGGAGCCAGAAGCCTCTTCCAGGTCTCCCACATGGGTGCAGAGAAAAATAATTTGACTTTTGACTAAAGCTTATGAATTAGTTTTCTACTGTTGTATAATAAATTATCATGGACCTAGTGACTCAGAATAAATTTTTGTAATTTCGTTTTCCTGCAGGTCAGAAGTTGGGACTGCTTGGATGAATGAATTGTCTTTATCAGGAAAGTTCAAACTGGAAAAGATGCACTTCTAGGCTCTCTCCAGCGGTGGGCAGAATCTCTGTATAGAATGAAGATCTCCATTCAGTGAGGAGCTGCTCTCAGCATCTGGAGGCCCACATAAATTCATGTCACGTGGCTCTCTCACCACATGGCTACCTACTAATTCCAACAATAAAGAAGTAGTCTCCCATCTGTTAGCAAGATCAGCCATGTGTACTGTAGCATAATCACAGGTGTGACATGCTATTAGCTCTGTCATAGTCTGTTTGGTTAGGAACAAGTACTTGGTGTCCCCCATACTCAGGAGGAAAGAATTACGCAAGAATAAACACGGGCTACACTGCAATCTGACCATGGAAATTGACATCTGTCTGGAGAGCCTGGTTCATCGTCTTTATTTATTTAGACAAAAAAGTGCTCCATTAAAGCTCTTTGAATGATTATTTTTTGCTCAATTTCGGGGAAAATGGTAATAATTTCTACTATAATAGTTACGCCTTTAGTTCACAGAAAAATCTAACAGCAAGATCTTCAATTCTGTATTTAAATGAAGGTTTTTTTTAAAATGCTCTGATTCCTTGCCCTTCTCTGTGAAATAGATATAGGTGTGTTTAACTCTTCCAACCTCACAGGGAAAGGGCAAAATAGAAAAATAAGAGTCAGGACTGGGCCAGGAAACTGCAACTTCATCTGGGTTTCCCACATGGGTGTAGGGGCCCAAGTATTTGGGCCATTCTCTGTTGCTTTCCCAGGCTTATTAACAGGAAGCCAAATTAAAAGTGGAACAGTCGGGTCTTGAACAAGCCCTCCTATAGGGTGCGGGCAGACTACAGATGAACGCACTGCACTACAACACTGGTCTCTCCTTTTGCTCTTTTTTATATCATCATTTTCTGTTGAATGAGAAAGGGGTAGGAAAAAGGACCTCTTTGATGAAGACCAACAGACTTAGATAATTTTATTCTACACATTTGAAAACAGTCAGCTTAGGAGTGAGGGGTTGACCTCACCTGTCTTCTTGTAGGCGAAACTGATTCGCTCTTCATCTGATGGATAGTTTGCTATGGTGAAGCTATGACCTCCTGGCAGGAGAGACACAGTGATGGGGAGGTACTCAGAAGCACTACAAACTGAATACAGATACAAACTGTACAAGACATCCTATCCCCCCACGGCCTGATTCCCTTCGTCATTAGAACTTCAAAAATGAGAATCAGAGTCAACATTCATTGAGCGATTATACCAGGAGCTACATTCGAAATAGTTAACAAATGAAACAGTACATATATCAACCAATCAGGAGAGATGCTGCTAGTAAAGGCATCTATTCTGAAAAGTCCTTGCCGTCAGTTTCAGCTGGTACAGCTTCTGATAGCTGACATTTTAAACATCTGAGGACCAGGAAAGTCTATGCTGCCTCACCATACCAGACACTGCGCCAAGCACATTACAGGCTTTTGCTCACTGAATCCTTCAAGCCATTCTGTACTCTTCTGAACCCTGCGTGATAAGTAGACAATCTAAGGGTTATAGAATGTGAGTGCCTTGTCCCACATCACAAAGCTGAGAGCCGTGCTGACCCGGAGCCCAGGGTATTAAGTTCTGTATCCTGACAATTTCTGAGGATGCCACATTCTGCAGGTCTTTTTGCTCCTAGCAAAAGGAATATGTACTTTCTGAAGTATGAATTTTATCATTTGAGTAGCAAGAAAAGTAGCCCTTGGCCAGTCCATGAAAGACAACAATACAGATTAGTAAGAATGAAAGAATGAGAAATAGTCCCTAGAGCCGCGTTTGTCCTTGGGAAATGGTTCTGGACTGGATCCAGAGTTCTTGGAGGCCACAGGCTAGCGAGCCCTTCCAGCTTCCAGGAATATTTTCAGATAACTGCCACAAACCCCAACTCTGCTTTCCTCTCATCATAAAGAGAATTTTCACTGAGACTTTTGAAGCTTAGTCAGAATAAACCAAAACAGCTAGATTCCAGAAATGATGAGCCATGCTTATATCATATTAATGTTATTTTTTTTCCCATCTGTAGGAGCAGCTGAACTGCTTCATTTCCTCAGCCAGTAACAACTACGATATCACTGCCTGTGTTACTGCCTGGAATTCTTCATAGTGACACATGAACCTTTCCATAAATCTCACTTTTTCATCTACAACTCCCAGGTCTGATGAGATGCAGACAACTGACGCAGTGCCACAATCTTCAGACTACATAGCATTCCTAGGTCTTCCTGTCCTTCTTTTTTCCCATTCTGGAATGTGAAGAATGAAGGCAACTACTAGAAGAATCCATTTGGACAGCTGCCTTGAATTCTCTGAGCGTTCATTTCTGCAATTGTGAAATACAAGTGAAAGATGTGAGGTTGGAGGTTCTATAGAGTGAGGCAGTGAAGAAGACAAGATTGATCAGAGCACGTGTCTATCCCAACTTCTCTAGAATAAGCCTGTATGCAGGCTATAGCAAACTCTGGAATGTCAAAAAAAAAAAAAAAAAAACAGCTAACAATGAAGAATCAGGATTTGCATTATCATTATTGTTACTTCTGCTCCCAACAGCACCAGCAATGATTGTGATAACACTGCTGTGCCTTGAGTGTTGACTCCAGGCCAGGCACTGTGATGCGTGAGATCCCCTTCATAACCTCATTCATTCCTCATAACAACCCCACAAACATGCTTTACTATTATTCTGGCTTGCAGGAGAACACCACTGGGCCCTGGTATGGCAGGAGCAATCTTGGATATGTTGAGACCAAGGGCCCATCAGCCTCCATCAGCCGGCATGTGCAACATCACCATCTACTGTTGGCATCTGCCTGTTAGGTCCCATGCCAGGTGAAGTGTGGTCTGTGCCAAAACGTCTCTCTGGTTCTCTTGCCTCATCCTGAACTGCCTTTCCCAGCAGCAGTGGTGCTCATCTGATCTCAAGACATGTGCATTGCTTATGAGACAGAGTCCACTTGAGTCACAGCACTTGCCAGCTTGCTGTCTTGCAAGGGAGGACCACATAGGGTTTTAAAAGTGTGGAAAATTTTGTTCGCCCATGCTTCTTCCCTAGACACAGGGCAGCGGTAAAGCACATGCATGTTCACTCATGGGGATATTTGGAGAAATGAATGCTATTGAGCACTAGGAATATCATTAGCCTCAGTAAGTCATCATTAAGTATCAGTAGCTGAGCGTTGGGAGTCGACGAAGGAACTAGAGCTCACTCAAATTTAGGATTAATAAGTAATAGCAATAAAGGAAATAGAATGCAAGCGTTGGCATTTTATTAGTGATAATACTGGATTATCATCCCCCACAAATGATTATGTTGAAGAACTTAATCACCATGCTGGCACAACAAGGAGGCCATGAATGACCTCAAAGACTTGGAATTGATTTTCTATTCTGGGCTGTGCCTGGTTTGGATAGCATTGTTGGGTGATGCATCAAAGGGGAAAGTTCCTGTCTGCCAACAGCCAACAAGGATCCACTGATAGCCTAGCCACAGCTGTGTAGGTACAAGGACCCTGAAAAGCAGCCAGCAATGACCCAATGCAGACATGAAACTTTGTATCCCACCAGCACCCAGCCAGAAAGTGAATACTGTCATGTTAGCCCCAAGTGTTCTCCCTTCCAAGGGTATTCTAATCAGAATAAAACTTCAGATTATTCATATCTCATAGGTTTTTGTGGTTTTGCCTTAGTGTATCTAATCTCTTAATCACGTATGGATATTTTCTCTACTACAGAGTTATGTTAAACCATTCTAAGTTTGTCTATTCATATTTTTTGGTATTAGTTTAAATATATTTGTTTTATTTTTCTTTGAAAATAGAGCTACAGAGAGAAGAGAGATATTCCAAATGCTGGTTGACTACCCAAATTGCCTCAATGGCCAAAGCTAAACTGATCCAAAGTAAGGAGCTACAAGCTTCCTCCAGGTCTCCCTGAGGATGCGGGAACTCAAGGGCCACTCTCCACCGCCTCCCCAGACCATAATAAGTAGAGAACTGGAGCAGTGGGGATACAAACCAGTTCCCATACGGGATGCTGGCACAAGCAGGTATAGGATTAGCCTGTTATTCCATAGCACAGGCCCCTGTTTACTCATTCTTTATTGCCAATTATGAGCCCATTCTTTTTTTAACCCCCCCCCCCCAGGAAAAAAAAAAAGTCCTTGAGACTTAGAACTGAAACACATCCATGAATTTCCTAATATGGATTCACAGTATTATGTTCAATGATGGGGCCATTCCATATCTGTTCCATGCAGTATAGCAGCAACTACACAGAGGCAATTGAACTTCTCAAATATGAACAGCATGAAGAGAAACAGAGTTTTTATTTTCAGAAATTTTTATTTGTTTTGGAGATCTATTTTATTTATTTGAAGGACAGAGTTACAGAGAGGGAGAGACAAATGGAGAGAGGTCTTCTATCCACTGCTTCATTGCCTAATTGCCTGCAATGTTCAGGGCTTGGCAAGACCAAGGTCTGGAGCTAGGAATTTCTTTTCTTGCCTCCCACACGGGTGGAGGAGCCCAAGCACATGGGCCCATTTTTGGCTGCTTTCCTTAGTGCATTCACAAGGAGGTGGATCTGAGGTAGAGCAGCCGGTACTTGAACCAGTGCCATTATAGAGCACCATTGCCACTGAGGATGATTTTACCCACTGGGCCACAACCTTGTCTCCAAAATGTGTTTTTTAAATTTATTACACTGTAATTAAATACAATTCACATTGTCTTTTTTTTTTTCTTCTACCATTATATGTCTATAGGAGGATAAATTAGTTAAATACTGCTGAGGAACCCATAGCAGAAGGCCGTGGTGGAGGGAGCTGGAAAGAATGTCACAGAAGCAAGAGACACTGTTTCTGCCCTGGGGAGCAGAAAAAGGAAAGAACCGATTTCCGTGTCTAGCCATGCGGTGGAACTCTGTAGGTGATCTAAGGAAAGTAGGTAGGAACAAGTCAAGCTGGAAGAATTTTTTTTCCGTATTTTCTGCGTAGCCCTGCATTATGACTCCACCTTCCTTCTCTGTCAAGCCGATGCGTCCACTTTCCCATGACACCCCTCTGTCTAATCTGGAACCAGGAAGGAGATGCCATGATGGTTTACCACCATACCACCGTGAAACTTCCAGAAAGCTTCGGGCACACTGAACTCCACCCCAATTGTACAGTCCATTGGGGCACCACCCCCTATCTTATAAAAGAGACTGATGATGGAGGAGCAGCCCTGTATTTTGCTCTCAGCTTCTGGACCTTACTTAGGAATCTATCTGTGATCTCCTCCCACCATCTCCCTTGATAGCTAACTTTCAGGCCCATGTGCAACAGGAGTCTATCCATGTGGGGTTGCCCACAGTCCTTCATGAATATATATTCACTGTCTCTCTTGGAAATTAGTCCTGCTCTCATGTACACACTAAATTCATGCCTCTGCTTTGAGTTCTTCTGTCTGTAAGGGGTAAGTACTTGGAATACAAGTTAAGATACCAATGCAGGGCTGGGGGAGGAGGAAGGCAGATTTTGTGCTCAGTTTCTGACAATGAACTCCACCCTTTTGCTTATCTCCTAGGAGTTTTTACTTCCAACCAGAGACATTAGCGTTTGGACATTAGTGTTTGGACTACACCTAGAGCTGGCTGAGAACAAGCAAAGAGCTCCTAGGGCATGCGGTGGAAGGAAGTCAGAGCCCTTCCTATCTAGGTGGCTCTTGTCAACTAACCTTGCCTCCCAGGACTTCCTTTTCTCATCCATCTAAGGGGAGGGAGCCTTTATTTAAACTGGTCCTTATCAGTATTTGCCAGCACACCTACCAATTTGCTCACACCCTGTCCCAGCGCAGTATTGGGGCAGGCACTCCTTTCTCCCTTTTCTTTCCTATGTAGAACTCCTAGTCTGAGCCCTTGCATATCTCCCACCAGCTCAGCCTTGGCTTATCTCACTGATTTGGTTTTGTATTTGTTTTTGGGTTTTTTTTCCCCTTTCCTAATGAAAGGAAGGTAGATTTGGACAAGGCTAAATGATAATCTGCGTGTCAGTGATAGAGTACTTGGCACAGAGTAAGCATTTAATAATCGTAAGCAGGGTGGCTGTTAGCTTTTATTAAGCTCTCCTTGGTGCCAGCCATTGTCTTAAGTACTTTGTGTGCATTAACTCATCTAAATGCCTTAAGACAAGATTTAAGAGCAAGTAATTTATTACAGTTTTGTTCTTGGAAAAAAAAATTGCAAAGGAATGAGGAGGCAGGACAACAGTAGAAAAGCAAAGTCAGCAAATCTCAGGTACAGTGCCACAGAGGGTGGCTTCAGGCTGGCATGGGGAGCGCTGGGTGTAAGTGACGCCTCAAGGTTGCAATACTGAGCTTTCACAGTCGTGGAATGCTAGGCATTGGCCAAGGATGGGGAAAAGGTGAACAGCGCTACCAGATCTCTGCTGAGGTAAAGCACTGATGGAAACCCACCTACAGAGAAGTCAGACAAGAGGCGCTCACAAAGGGCCACTGGACAGCTTGGTTGATACCTGAGCTCAAGACCATGACAAAAATGCCCATTGAACAGATAAGGCACAGGAGACTAAGTTCATTGGCTCTAGCCCCACAGCCCGCCCGTGGCATCTCAACAGCCCAACTCCAAAGATCACGCTTTTCAACTTTGCAATATCATCCGTATTTCCTAACCATCCCAGGTTCTCCTTTCAGACTGAATGCCTTCATGTGGGTGTGCACTACAGACATCTGGAAATGCAAAAGCCAGCCAAACAGCTTCTTCATGGGGAAGGGCCCTGGTTGTCCTGACTTTTCTTAGCTTCATTACCATAAGGCAATCAGGATGCTTTCCAGCTTATCTGTTCCTAATGCAATTTTCCTTTAACAGCTCTCCCAGATCTTGGCACGAGTTACCATGTCATTCTTGACTCTGCAGCAGGTGCTGGGCTTGGGTACCACGTGCAGGATGCCAAGACCCCAGCTTTTCATGTGAAACAGGTTTCATTTTCTTCTAATGTTTCAACAAATGTTGCTGTCCCTTCAGTATGTTAAGTCAGTCTTTTCCTGGAAAGACTTTGGTCACAATAATTCTTTCCTATAAAAATAAAATCAAGGTGCTTCCTGCTAGATTAAGCAGTTAGAGGAAGATCAAATAAAGGCTTGACATGCCCTCCCAAATGGCTGCCTCATGTGCATTGCTATTAGGTAGCAACCAAGGTTCATCTGGCATTTAATATCACAACTTCTGGCTGATGAACTTCAATGGCAAAACTGACAGAATGATAGTAAAACTGTACTTAATATATCGACAAGTAAAATTGAAGATTAAACATGTATTACTTTACATCGGATTACTTTTTCATAATCTGAACAACAATAAATTTGATAACACAATGCTATTGGTAAGCACTCTGGAGTACTTTTTCAACTCTGTCAAAACTGACATTTCTAAGGTCAGACAAGTCTTTTCTGTCCTGCTAGGATATTTCCTGGCATTCCTTGCCTTTGTTATCTGAGGCATAGCTTTCAAATACATATATCTTTAAAAACATTTTTTTTAAATGGCCCTGTGCTATGGCTCAACTTGTTAATCATCCACCCTCCAAGTGCTGGGATCCCATTTGGGTGTTGGTTTATGTCCTAGCTGCTCCATTTCCCATCTAGCTCCATGTTGAGAGCCTAGGAAAGCAGTGGAGGATGGCCCAACTCCACACTCACATGGGAGACCTGGAAGAAGCTCTTGGTTCCTGGCTTTGAATTGGCTTGGCTCTGACCCTTGTGGCCATTTGGGGAGTGAACCAGCAGATGGAAGATCCTTCTCTCTGTCTTTCCTTTTCTGCAGATCTACCTTTCCAATAAAAGCAGGTAAATCTTAAAAATTTTTTTTTTCAACAAAAAAAACAAAACAAGACAAAAAAAACCCTCCAGACTCCTGTTCCATACCTCTGATAGCCTGAAGAAGTGGCATCCTTCATGGTCTCAGTCCTTACAGGTAGCGGTCTCTTGTTTGAATGCTCACAACCTGATGGTAATGCTTTAGCATCATCCTACACACTTTAGTCCCTTGTCAGCTGTCTACCGGTTTTCATCCTTCACTCTTCAGGCTTGCTAAAGACAAATGTCTATTTAGTTCATCTTCTTTGCCTAAGATCTGATTCTGCCCTGAGTAGGAGCCCAACAAATGTTTGTACAATTGAATTTCAACTAGGTAGAATTCCCCGAGGTCTTGCTCTGACACCTATTGATTCTTGGCTAAGTACGCAAGGAAGAAAGGACCGGAAGGAGACAGGAAAGAAGGCAGGAGCTTAGGGAAGAAGGCATCCTATTTTTACAAATGTGTTTCCATGCCAGGATTTGTCAGGAAGTTGAAGTGTTCTTTTGAAACCACAGTAAGATTGTGAAAAACATGGGCCATATTTACTTCATCTAAAGATAACGATCGTTATTAATGAAAACTAAGTGAGCACCATTCTGTTAGATCCCCATGGTTCTAAAACACATCAAATTTAGGATATGGGAAAATCTTGCTTCCTTGTTCCTGAGTCTCATTTCCTTTTGATTCAGAACCTCAATGTTGCTTAAGTTTTCCCTTGGTTTTCAGATTATGAAGCATGGGAAAAAATTAAGTGCTGCCTTGCTGTCTTATGTGACGTGTGAACATCTGTGCATTCTTCCATCAAGAACAGGAACTTGAACCACGTGGTGGCGTTTCCTCCAAATATAACGTCCATCTGCCCAGATTCGGATTTTCCATGATCAAAACTATTCTACAGCCTCCTGCAGCTGCTTCTTCTGCTTTCAGAGAGAAGCCGTGCAGACCACAGGCCCCAGTGGCTCTCACTGTGTAATTACTGGAGTTTGCAGAAGGACAATCAATGTGAAAATGAGACTTGGAGTGTAGCAAGTGCAACTTCAGTTCACTGTAAGGAAGGTTGTCCTGACCAACAAGGTAGCCTGACCACACAGGTTCAAAGACATGTGGTCTTATTCCCACAACCCATCAAAGCACACAGAGCAGGGGTCAAGATTTCTTTGATAGGACAGTCTTATCATAGATGCTAATGAAGACGCGATGGAATCTGATGTTTTGGAGGGCACAGTTGACATGAAGAAACTGCTGAGAATTAACTGTGTATGATGTTGAGAACCTAATAAAAATGGGTGGATTGAATTGAGAGAAGCCAGTCCACACTGGAGGCAAGAAAACAAGGTAAGAACACTAGATCTGACCAGGCCCTAAGTTCTCCAAGACATGAGAGCTTCATTGAAGGCTCAGAACCCTGCAGAGTACATGGGCCTCAGGAATTTCAACTGCATATGGTCTTTCACCATTTCTTTCATTGTTCTAAGACCAGGGCTTATTCTCAGAGAGTAGACATTTAACCAGTTGAGCAAAGAGAGAAAAGAGTAAAGCAGATGCTGGTCAAAATGTGACAACAAGGGACATTTCAGAGGGTCAGGATGTTTAGGCTGATGGTCATCCTTGCCAGGAGAAGTGTTAAGATCACATATGAGGAGTATGGGGCAAAGATGTCTGTCCTCCTTGAGCCTTGGCACACACAGCTCTGAGCCTGCAGACTTCTCAAGGACAGAGACTTTACGATGTGACATAATCAGATAGTCTCTGGCTCCTGAATATTTAATGATGGGATGCCTTTCAGTTGCTCATGTCCTTTGTTATTTATAGCTCCTATGATCTCAATAGAATGGAAGTGCTATGGCTTTATTCCAGAAGCTTCCTCAGAACTAAACCTAAAAACACTGGGGTGGCGGGGGAGGGGAGGGAGATGGAGTGCAGAAGGGGGTGGGGGAAACAGACACATTAACTAAGAAGGTCACTTTCACAATGTGACGAACTTCAGAACATCACTTTGCACAGATTTGCTGCAGAATATTCCAGACACTGTACCATGATCAGGATCACTTGTGTATTACAGCCTCTCTCCTGTCACACAAAGAGTGTGTCAGTTACCAGATCTTCACTATGAATCAGCATCTTCATTCTCTTTATTCAGTTGTCAGGGCATTCTTCATACTTTGTTATAAATAAGAGTGAGAGTGGGAATAAATAAATTTAGAAGATGACGGCAGAATTGGGGGATTTATAGGACAGAAAAACAAAGGATTTATTCTTTTTAAACTTATGTATATGTAATTTTTTGGAGTAAAGTATATTTAAAAGATGAGAAAATCACAGAAACACACCCAGGGATAGAATGGGCAAAGAGAGAAAAGCGGGGATTTTGTATCCCCGGTGAGAGAGAGGGCATCCCTCCCCAGTGCCTTGTATCTTGTGAGCCTGGGAAGGGAAATGCTTACATGATAACACTCTCCAATCCCAGATGAGGGGGTGTACAGCTTGGGAAAGGGGTCATTTGATTGACAAATAGGCAGAGTGTATTATACGGGGTGATAGAGGTATGTCTTCCACTTTGCAAGTCTAAGTTTACTACCTGCGTGTCCTGTTTCATTCTTTCCTAAGATTTTTGATCCCTGTTCTTAAGGGTTGCTGGAGGATGTAGTTTCATTTCATCTTCTGCAGTTACTTCCTGCTGATTAGGTGTGTAAGCCTCACAAGTCCCAGATTCAGAAATCTCTTCTTGTCTCATCTAATGGATGCACCTCACAAACCATAGAAAGTGTAGCTAGTGCCAACGGGTGTGTCCCCACATTGTCACCCCCAGCCCAAGACGTCACTGGTCTTTTCTGCTCTTTTGAAGTGGTGTCCAAGGGCCTTGACTGATTTGGAGGAGTAGGTCAACCCCTTGTGTGCACCTGGGCACGATCCTCTCCCCTGCACAGCATAGGAGGCACCAAAACACTGACTGTGTGTTCCGATGCCAGGACACACGTCCCGGTCTCTGATCCCTGAGACTAGAGATTCTGCTCCATCTCGTACCAAGTTTCTTGGTAACATCAAAAGCTGTCAGTGAACTACCTCCTCTCTACCTCACTGGCCTGGTGGAATTGCAACCACTTAGAGTCTTTTCCTATACCTTCAGAGTATTGTATAGCAGACATGGCCTGCACAGGACCCATCAGGTCGCCTACCAAACACCATCAGTACCCCACTCCTGACAACACAACCCCAACCTCAAGCCATTACCAAGCTCTGTGTTGTGCCACAGGTACAGCCTGCCTAGGATCCCTGAGACCTTTGACCTACCTGTTCCCATACTGTTTTGATGCACCATGGGTGACACTTCTCCATTTCCCATGAAGTCTCTGCCTGTCTGCTTCCAGATTGTCACGTTGGCACACCACAGGTGCAGCCTGCCTAGGATGCTAACTCCAGCATCCTAGCTAACTGCTCCCAGACTGGTAGGGTGGCATTCCACATTCCACAGGTATTGTCTGCCCAGGACCCTGGAGTCAGGGCCCTGGCCTGCCTCTCCCAGACCAACAAATATTTACTTCAAAGCCTATTGGTTGTCCATAACTACTTTAGACAGACTGTCTGCAGACTTGGGGACTTGCTGAAGAATTTTGCATGAAATGTATGCCAAACTGCCTAAAGCCATAGTCCAGTTTTTAAGATTAATGCCACGTGACATACTGAGATCCAATGGCTGCTTCTAGAGAGGATCAAGGGAAGATGTCAGTAAACATGTCTGCATTAAAGTGCCACAAATATGGAGAAAGCAAAGGCTATACTATCTTTCTGCCTGTTGAAAAGGTATATGAGGTTTTTGATTCATTGGGGTAGACAGGCTTATCTCTGATGCATGCCTAGTCCTTCAGGGCAGAGTACAGCCTCAGGCCCCTTCTCTGCTTAGCCAGGCAATCTTCTCAGACCTTTTGTCTCTGGCTTTGGGTTCCTTCAAGGGACCTTGGTCAGCCACACAGCACAGACTCAAGGCCCCTCCCTACTGAGTTGGGCAACCATCTTGGCCCACGTGGTTCTACATGGGGCTTCCTCCAGGGACAAAAAGGAAAAAGGAAGTGGGAAACAAAAGATTTTAATAGAGATGGATGTTGGGGCTCACTCTAGAAGCAAACGTAACTTGCTTTACAGAATTGATCTGGACCAACCTAAGATATGGAATGTAACTTTCTTTTTCCATATTGTTCCCACATGAAATCACACATTTTCAGATTTGGGATCACCTTTATCCAAACAATGCAAGTTATATCAAGACTCACTTAAACCAGAAGTCCACAGGCTATTCAGGTTTTAGGACTGGCTTGGTTTTGATACAGCAATGACATCATTTAATTGCCATTAAATCCTTGGGGTCATTTTTTTTTTTTTGGCTGCCATTTCATACTTCCTGACTTCCATATTCAGGGAAAGAGAAGCAGCTGACTTCCGGAAGCTCTACCAGGAGAGTTCAAAACTTTATTTTCAAAATTCCCCCAGAAAATCATCTTCACAGCTGTCATCCATAATTGGGTCACATAGCACTTCCTGAATCTGATTCATTTCCTGTCAAGGGCAAATGCCAACTGCTAATTAATGTTAGCTTACACCAAGGACCAATCAAAAGAGTATATTAAATATTAAATAGGGCCCAGCACAGTAGTCTAGTGGCTAAAGTCCTCGCCTTATACACGCCAGGAACCCATATGGAAGCTGGTTCTAATCCCAGCAGCACCACTTCCCATCCAGCTCCCTGCTTGTGGCCTGGGAAAGCAGATGATTTCAAAGCCTTGAAATCCTGTACCCACACAGGAGACCCAGAAGAAGCTTCTGGCTCCTGGCTTCGGATTGGCATAGCACTGGCCGTTGCGGTCACTTGGGAAGTGAATCATCGGACAGAATATCTTCCTCTTTGTCTCTTCCCCCTCTATATATCTGACTTTCCAATAAAAAATAAAATAAATCCTAAAAAAAGAGTATATTAAATAGACATAATCATCCAGGCAGGTAGTGATGGAGTCAATTTCCTTCCATGTCAAACAACACAGCTGCTACTCAAAGTGAAAGGGAAATGGTGAGTCTTGTACACTTGGCTACTCGAATTCTAGTGTTTATACAATACAGAGAATAAACAAAGAAGGAAAGACCATTACTGAATGTCTCTCAGGCCTTCTCTGGAAAAATTATAATTTCCATTTACTGATGAGAAAACTGAGACATCCTATAACTTACAATACAGTTAGCAAATGAAAGAGATGAAAGCACAACCCTAGGTCTGCCCAGTTCTTGCTATAGCTGCTGTTATAGCTGTAATAATCTTGCTACAGCTGCCCATTTAATAGTTTATTACTAGACTATTATCAAGCAAATCTATTGCTGATCATGAGAAGTAGAATTCAAGTTAAATCTACAAGCAGGTACCGAACGTCCACTTTTTGCACATTCATTTCTACACTAGCGCTGTCCCTCCCCAGTTAAGGTGCATGCGTCTGGAAGTAAACAAAAGTTCCCACTCTGTGGAAAAGGGGAATGATTACACAGTGCAGTATAAAAATGTTTGCTCATCCATTTATATCTTCACTTCGCTTGGAAAATCTCTATTGATCATAGATGCCACGCCAATCACTTAACTACCTGCTATTTTCTTGATAACAGGGATCACACGCAGAAGCATCTACATTCAGGCAGCAAAGAATGTGAATGGAAAAACTGCTGTATGTGAGACCTGGGGTGTGTCTGCGTCATACAAAAAGCAGACAAAATTCATGCAGCCCATGCCTAAATTTGGCTCACAAGCCCTCATGTGAAACCTATGGCATAACATGGAGAGCAAGATATACTCTATGTGCTCATCAAGGTAACAAACAGCAGGCTGCAGCTCAGCCACCTTACACAGGAAAAGAGCTAGCCATGGCAGACATCGCTAACTGTTGCATTTTTACCTCTGAATCTAAACAAATCCTTGCAATTCTTGTGTTTTATTTGCTTTTCCATTTTCAATATTTAAAATTCTTCCAACTACAAAGTATGTATCCATGAATGTCTGCCGAAAAGTGCAGTTATACATCTGGTTAAGCAGAACTTGCCTGGCAGAATTCTGAACATGTATTAGATATTTTATTTACTTATTTATTTGAAAGTTGAGTTACTGAGAGTAAAAGAGATATAAAGAGAAGGATGTTCCATCGGCTGGCTCACTCCCCAAATGGCTGAAATGACCAATGCTGAGCCAGGCCAAACCCAGGAGCCAGGGTCTTCATTCAGGTTTCCCACATGGGTGGTAGGAGACCAAGCTCTCGGCCATCCTCTAGTGTCTTCCGAGGCACATGAATAAGGAGCCTGATTGGAAGTAGAACAGCCAGGGCTCCAACCAGGCCTCACAGGACTCCAACCAGCATCACAAGTAGTAACTTTACACACTACACCATGTCTCTGGCCCCAATACCCTTTTATTACATCAGTCACAAATAAATCCTTACCTTAAAATTCATAAATCTTCTCCCTGCAAAAGGAATCTGACCTTCCCTTTCAAAACTGACAGAAACCTTTTTCTGACTAAATCAATTCTGTAAATGCAAAAAAAAAAAACCCTTCATTGGTCCCAAAGCACATTTGCCTTTCAGATCTGGCACCGATTAGCAAGGGCAGATCCTTTTTGCCCTTTGCAAAAGACTTCCTCCCTACTCAAGGACGATAGAATCCAAAGTGCATAAATGATTTCTGTACTTTCCCTTCAATACTAGCATCTAATTAGCCGACACTAATGTTCTTGCCAAACAACACCCCAAAGTTACTTATAGGCATTGTTTTAGAACCCACCCCCCCCCAAGCCTGGGTTTGCTTCCCTGACAGGCAGCAAGTCAATCACTGATCTCTGGGTGGTGATCGAAAGTAAATGTTTATCGTAAAGCACATGAGAAAGGAACGGGCAGCCGTCGCTTAGACTGACGTCGCAACTGAGAGGTGCAGGATCAGCTGATATCCATGTTCCTGGTTGGGCAGCAGCACTTATGACCTTGCTTTGTCAGGGAGGCCGTGTTCTTTAGAGAACTGATGAGCCCAGGTGGGCTCCAGTTGGTCTGGCGTTACGTGAAGGTGGCAGTTACATTCCACCCACACCTGGAATTTTCCTACACAAATCACCTCCAGGAACACTCTGGCCATAACGGTTCTTATCTATTGGAGAAGCAAATGATTCCTTGAATCCAGTCATTAAAACCTTGTAAAGGCAGCTGGATCACTCCCTCAAGTCAGGGAATTCTTTTTTGTAAAGATGAAGGAAGGACATCTCGGGCTAATGGAGACAAACAAGAGGCTGGGTCCTGCCTTTACACTGTGTAGTTTGGTCTCAGTATGTCTCCAGTAATGGGAACTATACTTGGGATAATATTTTATGTCTCCAGATGGAGGGTATACAATTAACACTATTTGGTCTTAGGACCTCAAAAGAAACCCTGCTTGCTACTATCCTTAGAAAAGACATCAGTTAGAAACTAACATTCATAACACACTCCTAGGAACATGGCCCTGGCACACCTTTGGTCATCATCCACAATCCAGAAAAAAGGAAGAGGGGAGCATGTTAAGGAGAGGTCACCCTGTAAAGTTTCCAGGGGGAAATATCAAACTAATGACATTCCGATAAGATGTATACATTTAAGATGAGCAAAAGAAGATGTGCAAAAATATTTTAAGATGTATAGGTTTTATTTAAAATATAGAGCTAGAGAGAGAGGGAGAGAGCTCTTCCATTAAATGGTTCTCTCTCAGCATGCATGCAAAACCCAGGGGTTAGTCAGACTGACATTAAACCTGCTTCTCATGTGTGTGGCTAGAACCCAAGTGCTTGAACACGTGCTTTCTCTTTCGGATCTGCAGTAGCTGCAAGGTGGATTGGAAGCAGAGCGGGGACTCAAGCCACAGTGCTGTAGCAAGGATGTAGGAGCCCCATGTGGCATCTTAACCGCTTCCACAAACACTTATCTCAGGATAAAGACTTTTTACACTAGAGTGTCAGATAGGTGTTATTTGCCTCTCTGCTATATGAAACATTCACAGACAAAAAAAAGTCTGTGGGAAAAAAAACTATTGCTAAAACAGTATATTTTCATTCAAGCTGAATGAAATGTGCTATTGGGGAAAATAATTGATGGCATTGTGAACCTCAGGGGCAGTTGGAACTTGACAATGTGGGAGGAGATCTGACATTTACAGATTTGGGGGGAGGGTGCATCAGGCATAATGCTCTCCATTAAGTGTGGTTTATCCCTCTGAAATTCATGGAGAAGTTAGATCCCAACTGTAAGAAACTAGGAGATGGGACCTCATAAATACTGGCTAGAATAAACCCAGTCATGTGATTAGTGGTTTGATGATTTATCTCTAAGGGAATCTGCGATAGATGTTTCTTTGCATCTGCTTCCCCAGCTCACCCTTTAGATGGCCATGGTGTCCCTTCGCCACCCCAGGGCTCTGCCAACAAGAAGGCCACCGCAGATGCTACCTCGTAACCTCGGACAAAATCCCTGATAGCATTATTTTTAATAACTCATCCAGTCTGTGATACTTTGTTATTATCAACAGAACAACAGCTCGGCCTTCTGAAGAACCCTGAGAGGACCTGGATACAGACCTTAAACCCTAGTTCCCACTCAAGGGAACTAGGCCACCCCTGGGGAGAATAATGGATAGAGGACTCCACAGATCCCAGCTTCTCCCCCATATGAAAGCCATCCTCAAAGTTCAGGTCTTCCCAAAGAATTCTTCTGTCCTAACCACACGGCTCAGGATAATACAGACCAGAGCAGAGTCCAAATCATAGCATGCACGGACGGGACAAGATGCCCAGTGGCCCAGCTGCTGGCCCAGCTCACCTCCTGTGGGCCAGAAGGGCACTGGGCCCACACTCACCATTTTATGGCTTCTGAAGAGTCCAGGAATCCTGAGGGTTCTTGCAGTGAGTGAAATTCTTGCAGTGGTACAGGCTTTACCACTTAGGATTGCTACCAGGAACAGAGAAGAGAATGATAGCATTCAGAAAAAAGGCACCTGCCTAGTGATCTGTATATTACAAATAAACCCTTCTATTCCAGTTTTCTTTAAGATGTAGATCATATTATTATCCCTATTTTACACATGTTTAAGCTAAGAAAGAGGGGTTTAACATTCTGCTTCCTGCCTGGTGAGTGTGGAACCAGAATTTAGACCTGAGTTGAACAGACCCCACATGTATAATCTTTACCCATTGTGGTATGTTTTTGTAACAGTGTTATGGATCTTCACAACATGAAGGGCCTGGTCACTCCATCAACCTGCCTTACCAGTCACTCATGCATACCAAGCAGCTCATTTACTTAACAGAGTTAAATTCCAAGATTTATTTTGAAGCTACTTCTATTTTTTGGTGACCTGTTCCATATGGCTGAAACATGAAAACATTTTAATTGCCTAAATACTGTCTCAATGAAAATGGATTCTGAAAATCATTTAACATCTCATTAATACTTCTTGGAGAACTAATAGGGATAGAAGTTGATGATCTATGTATTGATGCTACTTGAAAATTAACTTCTTCCAATTAAGAAAAAAAAAAAAAGAAGCTAGAAACTCTGTCTTAGCCATAATAACAAACATAATTTGCAACACACACACATGGAAAATTGACTTCCTCCATTAAAGCCTTTTATTGTTTTCAGATAAGGTGTTAACATGAGAATGTGTGAACAAAGCAACCTGACATTATTTGTGCTTCAGTGCTAATTAAGAAATTAAAATGTATAAATTGGCCAAAAAAGATTAAAAACTTCATTTCTTTCAGAACAATGCAGTCCATGGACCCTTGAAGTAGCTTACTCTCAGAGACCTGCAGACAGAATAATGAGTGCAAATGAGATGATGTCAGAACGAGCTACGAAGTGGTAGGAATAAACCATGAACTGGATACACAGTACTTGACATGGAAGGTGTCATGTTATTTCTAAACTGTTTCTATTTATAGAACATGAAGTGTTCTAAAGAAGTTACTCCCTTAGGTAAATCAGGAATACTGATAGTACCAACTGAACAACTAGATCCTTCTATGTGGCTTCTAAAATGGAAACAGTACAATCAGTTAGGAAAATTCTTTGGAATTATCTTATAAATAATTGAAAAAATTCCACTTCTAAACATTACCCGAGATGAATGAAAACAACGACACAAAACTGGCATAAGCATGTTCATGGACAGCTGACTCATAATAATCAGGAGCCAGAAACAGTCTATATGTCTCTTAGCAAGAGAATAGATGGACACAGATTGAATGTCACTATTGAAAAATGAAGATGAGTGAATTCATGATACATCTTACTAAATAAAAGGGGGCAAATGCAAAAGAATGCATCATGGTGTATACCACTTATGAGAAATCCAAGAAGTGACAGGAATCAAGGGTGGCTGGTCCTCACTAGAGAGTCCATGAAAACTCTGGAGCAAGAAAATACGCTCAGCTATGATCTTCCTCACGGAGCTATGAATGTGCATGTTTGCCAAAACGTCACCAGACTACAAGCTTAGGATTTTATACATTTCACTTCAACAAAAAGGGAAATGTGAAAACAAAATGATTCCTCACGGCCATAAAAAATAAACTTTTAACTTTGTTCAACTTGTTCTTCTCTCTTTAATAGAGTCTGCTTTAGAATTAATTTTTCTGTGTTCTATTCACAAGCTGTCTTCATTTGGGCTAACAGTACACTTGATAAAACCATTACAAAGGCTCACAGCTCACCTTCTGTTGAATATTTCTTCTTGTCTTTTTTTTTGGGGGGGGGTCTTAAATAGGATTCTGTTTAGTAATGGGAATAGTAGTGAAATTGAAAATGCTTGTTTAATTGAGACAACATCTAGTCAATTAACATTTGCATTTCTTAAAGTGCTATTCACTTTAGGGATAGAATTTTTTGGAATTTTTTTCTTTTGTCCAGTAAACTAAATATTTGCTATAAGAGATTGAGACTAAATATATTAACTATGTTGCTATTCATATTGTGTTTGTGGATTCCTTCCTCTCTTGCTGTGTGGGTTCTCACGCTCTTTACTTATTTAAAAACAAAAAGATATAGCTGTCTCTACCTCAAAAATAGTGTTCTCCAGGCTCAGAGACTAATCCTTTGGTTGTTTGAGATGACCAGCTTGGTTCCATGGTTACTGACTTGTTATTTTCCAGCTAAATTCACTCACTATGCAGCCAACAAGGTCATCCATTAAGAAGTATGAGTCACCAGGTTAGCTGCTCCGTGGTCTGGTTTTTTAGTTATGAGGACAGGGAGTCTGAGTTCACTGATTCGTTCCTTAACAAGAAAGATAACAAGCTGCTTCTTAGTTCAGCTTCGCATCAAGTCATCCACCTGAGATAGAAAACTTGTTGAGTAAATGTTAAAAGCTCTGCTTTTTCTAACTGTGTTTGTGTAGCAAGGAGAGGTCTAACAGCAGGCTTAGGGACTCTTGTCAGCTTAGGTATATTGATAACAGTGTTCTTTCTTGTATATGGACTCCCCACCAACCCCAAGGAAGTATAAGTAAAACTAGATTTGGTGTTCAAGTATTACAAATGTCAAGTGAATTCGATATTTTAGAGAAAAAAAATCCTGTTCACTCAATATCAACAATCAGGTGAGGGTAGGTAGCCCCAGAGCATTATGGTGCATAATTTAGGCTCCTTGAAAACCCGTCCCCTTTTTCTTTTTGATTCAGTCTGCTTGCTTACCTTCTTTTGCTTTTATGCTCCATAAGGCTTGAGTGAGCACTCTTATTTAGGATCCTGAGAAAAGGAGACCAAGATGATTGTTAATTGCACTTCATCAGAAAGAATTCCTAGGAATAAACAGTACAAGAGTCAGGGAGTCTGTAACCAGAAGGAACTGGCGAAGGCAGCAGCAAGTTCAAGGCCACTGCTTTCAGACCTGCAAAGGAGTTCTCGACAGGCAGTTGTTCCTGAGAGAAGGGAGTCGAAGTATTTATACTCTCGTGCCCATAAACCAGCATTTGATGGTATCTCACAAATGCATAAATCCCAGGCTTGTCTGGTTGCACACACACAGTAGCCAAAGTTACTCTGGAGAATCGTCTCACAACAATCCACTCTTTGTCTTTGCCATCTGTTGTGTGTGGTCTTTCATTTTCATGTTTATCACAACACAGGATTATAGGGTTACTGTATTTCAAGGCATCACACATGCATTTAAGAAAAAAGGAAACGGTTTAGATTTGCAAGAATAGGGTAGTTTGTTTTCCTCTATCTTCTATTCTTAAGGCTTTCTCGAACTTTCCAATAGACTAGTTCCTACAGTTGAATTTTTTTCTCCCACTGAGTGCCTACCTTCGCAGGGCAAGTAGAACAGGCTTTGTTTCCATCCAGCAACATTTTTATTGTGGTATGAGATATAACTAGTGTAACACCATGCATCCGTAGTATTTATTTGAAATACCCACACTGTCTACCTCTTTTGTCTGTAAAGAAAATACTTTCCTGTAATACCCCAGCGTGTTTTTTCTTATAGATACTGACCAAAACTTGGCCCCCTTGCTGTCTCAAATAGCAAAGGACGTTGGGAACATAAGTATCGAGTTACAAGAAAATGACAAGGAACAGGGTACGCGGGGGAGTGCTGGCAATGAATGGTATCAGTTAGAAGTAGAATGAGGTTATTTGAACTGTTAGAAACATTTATATTTCCCCAATACCTTTTTTTCCAGTGAAGTTGCTATTCTAAGCTTTTCATTGAGCTATACAAAAGAATGTAAAATTATACTTATTTATATTGTTGCGTACACAAAAGAACAAATGCATAATATATGTCCTAATACTATTTAATATGTTTATAAATAAAAACTTCTGTTATTCATGGGTAAAAATTAAGAGTATTGATTTTGTAATCAAAATTATATTTTAATTCATTTTCCAAGGATATTTTGAAGTATGCACGTTCACATTTTAAAACATATTTTATCTATGCAAATGGTCACTGTGTATTTGGAATTTGGATGAGCATTAGAAAGTGAAAAACCATATACTTTTTCAGCATTGTTAAACTCACCAGCAAGAAAACTCATCAAATATTTAGTAGCTTCTTCCAAAAATAAGTGCATTTTTTAATGACAAGATTAATCCTCATTTTGGAGTGGGCTTGTATTATTTATTCTATTAAGCTAATGTAGAAACTTTGATGATTCAGTGGCTAAATCCTCACTTTGCATGCACCAGGATCCTATATGGGTGCCAGTTCATGTCCCGGCTGCTCTACTTCCCATTCAGCTCCCCACCTGGGAAAGCAGTGGAGGATGGCTCAAAGCCTCGGGACCCTGCATCCATGTGGGAGACCAGGAATATGTTCCTGGCTCCTGGCTTTGGGTTGGCTCAGTTCTGGCCATTGCAGCTATTGGGGGAGAATACCAGTGGATGGAAGGTCTTAACTCATTTCTCCTTCTCTCTCTAAACATGATTTGCCTTTCCAATAAAAATAAATAAATCTTTAAGCTATTGTAGAAACCACATCTAAGTGAGAATTCTATCAAAACATCTTACACTAGTGTCCATTGAGATAGAACTATTTTCAAAAGCTCCATCTTTGTATCATCTGAGACTTCCACTGCTTTTTAAAGATTTATTTTATGTATTTGAAAGGCAGAGTTTCAGAGGGAGACAGTAAGGGACCTTCCATTTGCTGGTTCGTTCCCTCAGCTTGTGGCAATGGTCAGGAATGGACCAGGGCAGCTCCAGGAACTAAGAGCGTCTTCTAGTTCTGCCACATGGATGGAGGGACCCAAACACTTGGGTTACCTTTTGTGCCTTCTGCAAGGCCATTGCCATGTAGATCAATCTTCGAATAGTGACATTTTACTCAGAACCTTTTCTTCTGACATCATTCATAAGTGATTTATGGGTTTCCCATGGCTTCCACACCTGGCCTGGTTAATTACCAATTGGTTTCTGAGACCCAAGAGTGGCAAACTGAGAAGGAATGAGTCAAAGCCTCAGGTGGCTGCAGTTTGCACAGCTAGATTCCGCTCCAAGATGAGATAAAAATGAGAATTTACTGAAAATGAGAATACTGAATTCCTGTCAGCTAGCTGCATATTGACCTTCAACTCCTGAGCACAGCCTGCCAAAAAGATAGGGTTGCTTAGTTTCCAGCTGTCAGTGTTACAGATAGAGTCCAAAGGCTTTCTCCCAACAAATGTCAGATGTGTGTGAAAGAGACCTTCAGAAGACAGAGCGTGTGTACAGGAGTGCATGTGTGTGCTGGAGAGAGCGAGAGACACACAGGCTTAGTTAGAATCATGGGAAGGATCCTACTGGCCTCTTCCTTTTAGCACTTATTGGAATCTCTGGTTCTTCTGCCCAATGCCCAAACTTGAGCCCAGAATCAAGCTTTTCCTAGGAGACCGTGTCTGTGAACATCCCATTCTTCTGGGAAAATGAAGAACAAAAAACTTAAGATTCTAGGTTACAAAAGAGGCATTGCTGACTTTACATGTTTGTGGAGAGGAGCCCCACATGATAACCTAGTGGCTAAACTCTCACCTTGCGTGGGCCGGAATCCCATATGGACACTGTTTTAGTTCCTGTCTCTGCTGCCCCACTTCCCATCCTTCTCTCTGCATATGGCCTGGGAAAACAGTAGAAGAAGGCCCAAAGCCTTGAGACCCTGCAGTCGCATGGGAGACACAGAAGAAGTTCTGGCTCCTGGTTCCTGGCTTTGGATTGGCTCAGCTCTGGCCGTTGCAGGCACTTGGAGAGTGAACCAGAGGATGGAAGACCTCTCTCTCTGTAAATCTGACTTTCCAATAATAAATAAATAAATGTTTTTAAAATGTTTGTGGGAAATGAGAGAGGCCTGGAACCAGAAAAGCTATGTTCGCATAAAATCCAGCTTTAAAATACTACTTGTTGCTTTAGGATTTGGTATGCTAGGAAAGGAAAAAGATTATAAAGAGAAAAATAAGAAAACAGGGAGAGACCTCAGGGAAAATTCTAAGAGCAATTATAGCTTCAGAATGGTGGATTTGCCTACCATTATACATTTTTCTTTAATTTTCATTTGTTGAAGCACATCATAAATAGATCACATGTTCACAGTGAAGAAGTGGCTCTATTGTGCAAAATGCCCTAGTTGGAGTGTTCCAAGTTCCAAAGGAAAGATGCTGTTTTCCATTTTAGTTCCTTCTGGCAAAATTTTACACAAACAGATTGCTGTGTGGCTCTGAAACCAGTCGCTGGAGGAAGCAAAAGTGTCTTTGATTTCTATACAACCACTTTTTTTTTTTTCCCTTTGCCATTTACAAATTTAATGCATCTATGTTGACAGCTGAAGGAAGGTTCTTACTGCCTTTTAAGATTATGTTAAGCACTTGAACACATGGCAGTTCTCAGAGGCGGAAATGACTCCTGTAATCTTTCATCAAAATTTGTCATCAACATTTCCTTTTCACTGACAGTATCAAAAAAAGCTGCAATGACCAGGCAATGTTTTCAGCCACACCGGTGAGGGAATGTGATGATATTCTCCCGTGGAAGTTATGATTTCCGGTTGCTTCATGTTTCCTCCCTTGTGAAAATAATGGTTTCTGGCCGCCCTCAATAGAACTGGGACTTCATGGTCATTGCTTGAGCAGACTAGCTCTGCAGCTGTTGAAAGGAACCCGCTAGAGTATCTCCTCCTTTGGAAACCCAGTTTTTCTCTTCCTCAAGAGAAAGATCATCGTAGCCCAGTGCCCGGTAGTGTGTAGGCTTTATGGGCTTTATGAAAATTGGTATTTCATTGACTCTCCATCCCTGAGTCCACAGGACACCTCTCCAGAACATTTTCCTCTGCAGAAATGTGTTTGTCCTTCAACACGGCATCACACATATGCCTGCCCTTTGAAAACAAAACAGTTACCAGTGTTTTCTGTAAGTCCTCTGGCCAACAGGAAACAATCGACCTCTTTCTTCACTCCTATGTTTTTCAATACAGAACAAAGAAATGAGAAAGCTCAAAGTAAGGATATCATTTCCATCTTCCTCATTCTTGCTATTTTCTCTTACTTGGTTCACTTCTTGCCACTTCTGTTTTTATTTTCCTGTTGTATTTTTTTTTTATATCCATCCTGCTTTCTATTTTACGACTTTGCTTTCCCTCGCTTCCTTTTTGCTTAGGAGGAAACCCCTTCTCCTATGAGGGGGAAAGGGATAGACAGAGAAAGAATCTTAGAGCGAAAATGTTGGCAGTGGTGATCTGTTAATCCAGTTGAGCCGGTTGGTTCTATCTTCAACAGAGATGCAGAATCCTACCACCTTCAGTCTCCATAGTCACTGGTGCAATCCAAACCACCACTGTTTCCTAAATTACATATTAGCCTTATTTTTTTTAAAGATTTATTTATTTTTATTGGAAAGGCAGATATACAGAGAGGAGGAAAGACAGAGAGGAAGATCTTCCGTCCGATGGTTCACTCCCCAAGTGGCCACAACGGTGGGAGTTGAGTCAATCCGAAGTTAGGAGCCAATAGCTCTTCCAGGTCTCCCACACAGGTGCAGGGTCCCAAGGCTTTGGGCCATCCTGGACTGCCTTCCCAGGTCACAAGCAGGGAGCTGGATGGGAAGCAGGGCTGCTGGGACCAGAACCAGTGACCACATGGGATCCCGGCGTGTGCAAGGCGAGGACTTTAACCACTACACTATCATGCCAGGCCCCTATATATTAGTCTTCTAACCAGTCACCCTCCTTCTATTTTTTCCCTGTACAATCACCATATAAGCCAGAGCAACCCTTTTAGAAGTAAATTCCATCTACTGTTTACAATCTCTTAGTGATTTTCTTTCCTTTTTTAGAACCTCAGAAGCCAGGCTTCATTTTCCCAACATGCAAGCTGCTAATCACTGACACCAGGTGATGAAGGAAAGTAATTTAGTTTGCAATGGGAAGAGGAAGGAATTAAGCTGTTTTTACTTAATTCTCATAAACTCTAAAGCATGAAAGCAGCAAATCTTAGAGATTAAAGTTGCGGCTGAGCACTGTATACTGGACTCGAGTTGGCCCACAGCACTCACAGCCTTCCTTTGATGGGTCAGCAGAAGACCAGCCACTGTGTTTTCCTAGACACGTTGTGGGTCCTGGCTCATCCTGAGGTTCCTAAAAAGCTGATTATTATTTGTTTTGATCAAGGTTTGGAGTTCTTGAAACCTCTTAAAAAATACATCTAATATTAGAATGTTAGCTGTAGAGATGAAAGTTGAATTCTGACCCTTGTACCCGAAGTCTTGCAGGACCAGCCTGACTGTTGCACCACTTCCTTGAGTTAATCTTTAGTAGGGAGTTGACTTGTCATCATCAAAGTGGAGACGATGGAAACCAAAGCTGCCGGAGGGAGACAGAGCCTGATAAATCTGAGTCAAAGCTGTTAGGCACGGAGACTTGGTTTCAATCCAGTATGTAATAAATTAGAAATTCCTTCCAAAGGCCTACATGGCTCTAAATGATATGACACCTTGCTACTTTCCAAGTCAATTTTTGTCACTTTTGGCTAGCGCAGTCCTCTCCATCCACAGTCTCCACTGTCATTCTGTCTTAAGAGTTTTTGTGCTCTCTCCTCCCCGATTCCCTTCATATCTCTGTTCCAACATTGTCTTCCCATCAAAGCATCCAGAAGAAACCTCTCTAAAATAACACATCTTTTTATTGTTGTCCTGTTTCTTTGATAACTGTCACCACCTGACTTGCATTATGATTGGCTTACTACTTAATGTCTCCTCAGACTGGAACGTGTACCGCAGGGATTTGTCTCCCTGTTTCACAGTCACAATAGTGTCCAAATAATAAGCTCTTGTGGACTGAATGAATGAAATGTCACACTAGCAAAATGTGCATTGTCTGATCAAGTCCCCTTCCTGTGGGGTTTATGTCTTCTAAAGCCATTCCTCATAGGATAGAAAGCAGTATTGGAATGCTGAGGTCCTGGTTAGGAGCAAGCTCGTTTCACCTTAATGGAAACTCAGTAAATCTGAAAGCCTGGCTGCTTTCTTATCCTTATCTGTCAGGTCAGAAAGAACCTGACCTTTCATGTACCTGACCTTTCACGTACCTGACCTAAGCATTTCTCAATGGCAACGGTGTGCGCCTTCCATTTCCTAATATCCCATTGCCAGGGACTGAACCTGTTGATTGTACTTTCAGTTCTTTTACACAGTCATTGTTCCACCTCACCTAGTACTTTCATGCCTGGGCAGTTGTGGGAACTATAATTCAGCCTTGACTTCTTGGAAACTGATCAGCAGGGGAGGGGGTAGGGTGGGTGGACAAAGCCTTTCCCAAGATGATTTGATGTGCTAATCTGTCACTCCTCAACCCTTCCCAGAATCTTGGAGTAATAGATTGGGAAACAATTTTGGAAAACATTGACATTTAATCATTTAGGAAAACAAACAGTAATATCTTTCTTCAAACATACCCTTCTTGATGTTTGGAAGAAAGACAGAAACCAGGGTCTCTTTAGTTCCTGGGGGACTGAACTGGGAAATTTTGCAGAGCCAATAGTTTCTACAGGAAATTGTGGAAACCCCAGGTGTTGTGCAACACCATTGCTTTCTAGGTGAGAAAAACAAGTTTGAGAGAAGTGAACGGATTTCCTTAAGGAAATTCAGCAACAGTCATAGCTGGAATGAACTCCGGTTTTCTAATTCCCAATTTATACCCGTCTCACCACCATATATCGTGCTGTTAACTTCACTTTTCAAAACAGAGACTATGAAGAGGCACACTAGAAATGAACAGTGGGAGCATGGCTTTGAACCCATGTGTATCTCATTATAAAACCTATGTATTTCATTACATTAAATCTCATTTAAAACAAAACAAAAACAAGCTAAACGTTATTAGCAACCAATGTACTTAGTAATGCATGTGCCCAGACAAAAACTATTTTTTGTTCAGGTAAGATCGCGGGACAGGAAACTACACTGGCAAAATATCATCCTCATAATTATTTAGAGGCCTAGTTATCACAGACTCTGCCAATAATTTTCCAATATCACCTTAGAAGTTGCCCATTCTGGACAGCCAGAGAATAAAACAGTATGGAGGAGCACTGCGTGGAAAATTCTCATAAGACAAACCTGCAAGTGAGAATGAATTACTTTTGTATTCCATTATCTACAAACCAGTCACCTGGTTGCACTTCACTGGGAATAATGCAGAGAAATGAAACATGGTCTATCCCTTGAAAGACACTTTCCTTTGACAACGTATACTCTGAAAGAAAAAGAGCAAGATTTGTTGAACACAGGAACATCTAGATATGGTTGGGGTGCTTTCTCTAAAGGGGATCTGGGCACTCAGGAATGGCAGGCATTGCTGTGTGGCATCTCCCCTAAGATCATATGTTGAGTTCTCATATCCAGCATCTTTGAATATAACTCTATTCATATAATTTCATATTCATTTAAAGAGATGATTAAATTAAACTGAGTCTGTGATTCTGATCCAATCTGACTTGTGCCCCTTATGAGGAGAAACCATCTCAGCACTTAAAGATACCATGCATGTACATGCACAAAGAAAAGACCACATGAGGCCCAAGCAAGGAGGTGGCCATGCGCAAGTCAAAGGGAGAGATCTCACAAAGAAGCCAACCTTAACTAACCCTTACTCTTCGACTTCCAGCTTCTATCACAGTTGTTTAAGCCACACAGGCTACAGTATTCTGTAATAGTAGCTCTAGTATAGTCCCTGATTCTAACTGTGAATGCTGAGATCTTTCTGACGTTTTGACATTTAGAGCTTTAATTATCCTGGAGGAACCGGCCCTCCCAAGGCTGGCCAATTCCCAAAGCTAGTAAAGTGTTCATCAACAAAGATACCATTCAGAGACAGGTGTTGGGAACAGCATGTAAGACACCTCTTGAGGTGGTCACATCCCATATGAGAGTGCCTGGATGTGTGAGTCCCAGTTCCCGATTTCTGCCTCCTGTTAAGCTACATCTTGTGGGACAACATGTACAGGAGACCTAGAGTGGATTCTGGAATCCTGCCTTTAGCCTGGCACAGCTATCTGTGTCTATCTGCCTTTGAAATAAAATGAAAATAAATATTTTTAAAAAGTTGCAGAGAGGGAAACATGGGGAGAGGGAGATCTTCTAGTTACTGCTTCACTCCCCAGGTAGTACAGTAGCCAGGACTAGGCCAAACTGGGAGCTAGGAGCTTCTGGGCTCCCATGTGTGTGACAGGGGTGCACGACACCTGTGCCTTACGCCAGCTCTCTTACGCCAGCAGGGAGGTGAATGAAAACTGGAGCAGCCAGGATATGAACTGGAACCCATGTGAGAGGCTAGTGTCAGAGGGCACAGCTTTGCCCACTATGCCACAATGCCCACCCCAAAGATAAATATTTTGAAAAGATATTATTATTACAATATAAGAAAAATCGGTGGGGAGGAGGATGGGGAAATCCCTCGGCCTAAGGAAATGTGTCCTGAATAATACATTTTTTTAAATTAACAATCAAAATATATACATATGTACTATTCACACATAAACCAATCAACCCAGGGCACATAGGCCAGCCACCTCCATTAAGCCTCTTACCCTGCGTCTCAATGACCCAGGAGTAAGCACCAGGCAAGGAGACAGTCATAATCCACCAGAGTCAGCCAACATTGTTCAAAATAGCACAACTCCAAGCCTGCTTGTTCTGCCTCACCCACTGCTTCCTGGGGAAACCACAGCAAAGACTCTTACACATGTTCCTCCTTGTCCACTTCTGCCTCCAGATGGACCCTGCGGCTTGCCCAAGCAGCTCCATATGGCCCTGCACGCTTGACTTCCTCTGGGAACTGTGACATATGATCTTTCTGATGTGAATCTGATCTACTGCCCTCGTCACGCCTAAGTAATAAGAAGCCTGTGTTTTAAAGCTGACCACTGGGCTGTGATGCTGTCTACCACCTCTCCCAAGCCCTGAAAAGGTGGCAAAGCGATGCCATATACCTTCAGCCATCTCTATAATCATAGGACGTTCTTATGAACATGGAGAGAACTCAATGTCTATGCAGTCCATCACTGGGCTCCACAGCAGGTGCCAAGTACTCCGGAATCTGCTGCTGCTGCTGCTTTTGTAACAGCTGTAGCTGCAACCCCTCCCTGTCCTGCTCCCAACCTCCATCCCAGGTGAAGTCTCCAGACCCAACCTTCATGGAGATCATTTTGTCACCCTCTCAATCTGTCTTTGTTTTTAAAGTATCACGCATGTCTAAAGTCATCATTTGTGCTTTTCAATGTTTTTGTATATTTGAGAAATGACAGAAAGAGTGAATCCCATCTATGGAGTCACTACTCACAGGCCTCCAATGGCCTGGGTGGGGCCTAGCTGAAGCCAGAAATGGGAAACAGATCCCCAGTCTCCTGTGTTGGCGACAGGAACCCTATCATTTGAGGTATTCCCACTGCCTTTGGGAGGTCTGCTTTGAGCACAAAGCTGGAGTCAGGATCTATCTAGCCGCTGCGGTGCCTGGGAAAAACAGGAGAGGATAGCCCTGGTGAATAGATCCCTGCCCAACCATGATATAAAGCATTCATCAACCATTTTTCATTTAAGATCAGAAAACAAGCAATGTTGGCTTGCAGTCATGCGGTCTTGGCCATTGCTATCGTCAGAAGTCATTTACAAAAAAAGCAATTGTGGGCCAGACTCGGCCTTCAGGCTTCAGTTTGCAAATCCCTGGTCAGGGCTTCATTTTAAGGCGTTTGTTGTCCAGAGTCAGGAGTCCCTGCTTGGACCTCAGGGAGAAAAATACCTTCTGACAGGTGACTGCTCTAAAGACAAAATGTACCAGGGTGCATGAACAAACAATATCTAGAAAGCAGGAGCACCACCTCTTCAGAAGACAGACCTTCCTCATCAAATGCAAACTTTGAATTTCCCCAGGATGCTTAAACCCTGGAAAATACGAAAAGTAAACATAATCAACTGCCCTTAGCTGTGGAGTGTTTTTATGATCTGCAGGGAATAATCCCTCAGTTACCTCCAATCCCCTGCTCTCTTCCTCTTTGGAACCTACACATACTGAGGGCTTTCAATGCGCCAGGTGTTATGCTGATGTACTCCAAGGCCCTAAGCTCCTGTTCCCCCAGGCACACACATACACACTCTCATACCATGCTAGGTTCAGCTGTAAGGACTCAGACTGGCACAAAAGGAGATTTAGATCGTATTTCCAAGTTTCACCCCACTAATCATCCATTCTCATGTTAACCCTGTGAAGCCAGGACTACCACTATTAATTCCAATTTAATGTGTGAGAAATCCGAGGTTCAAAAAGGCTCAGTACTTGCTCACATATGTAGAGTAAGTTGATGAAGTCAATGGTAAACTGGAATTAGAATTTGGAAGCATTCAGTTTTAAAACTTCTGAACATAGGTCTCATCTGTTCTGTAGCTTGGAATTCCAACTCGGCAACCACTGCTTCCCTGGAATAAGACTGTTCATTGTCCATGGTTTGGTTTTGGTTTTTTGGTGATGTTTTTTGTTTTGTTTTTGTCAGGACCTGGGTAGGTACCAGGAACTTCAGCGAGTCAGGGAAAGAATCCAAATTCTCCACTCACAGACAAAATCCACAAGACAATATTGGTACCAAAGAAGAGATTACTGGTCACTTCCAGAGAAGCTATTCCAGTCAGATGGAAGAAGAAAAGTGCGTCTACACATGGAATGATTCACAATTTTCAGGGCCCTAGAAATCCAAAACAAGTTACACATGTAAGAAAAAAAAAGACAGAAAGAGGTAAAATTCTCCAAAAAAATAAAGGCCAGACAAGACTGGGGCACAGGAAGTTTGAATTGAATGCTGGCAATGAAGGAAGAAGTAGGGCAGCTTTCCATTGCAGGCTGTGGTTAGAGGGATGTAATTGGTATTGTCTTGGTGGAAGGGGTGATGACAGGGCTAAGGAATTGACAGGATTGGCTTAGAACAGCAAGTTATTTTGAGAGACTTGAGGAACAAGTCTACATCTGTGCTGGTCAGGGAATGGCAAACAGTATTGTGATTATCCAGAATTTAACAAGAGTTATTGCTTTGCGACTAACTATTCCATGAGTAATCTTAGCCTTTATTTCCTTGGGGGTTTAAAAATTAGCATCTGGTGATCACATCAAAGAATTCTACAGCTGACCAGAGGATCCAGAGCTTAAATATAGAGCAGGGCTTCTAAGGACGAATGCCATGACAGAAATATACTTGTAGAAATAATACCACACAGCTGGTTTTGCAGCGCAGAGGGTTAAGCTGCCACTTCGTGCACCCATATCGCAAGTCAGAGAATCAAATCTTGTGTCCATTTCTGATCGAGCTTCCTGCTAATGTGCCTTGGAAACAGCAGATAATGATGGAAGCAGTTGAGTTTCTGCCACTCATTTGAGAGCCCCAGACCTGTCCCTCTTGTGTGTGTGTGTGTGTGTCTTTCAAATACATAAATTAATAAAAATTTTAAAGAGAAAATTACTCCCAGTGTTTTACATCTTACAAATTTTGGAGGCTTTTTGACAGCCTATGTAGCATGGAATCCAGTTAGGAGATCTGTCACTGTTCACGATGTGTGAACATGTATGTGCTGCTCAAGATATGGAACTCTACTTAGTTTCTGTCTGAAGGAGCTTAGGCATTGGTAAATAACCCAATCTGGAAGCTCCTGAACCCTAAGAATGACATCAAGTGCCTCTCAACCTACCTACAGAAGTCGGTGCCTTAACTTGAAGTTTTGCCATTATTGCTTGGTTGAGTTTGGGAATATGCCTTGCTTTCAGAGTTCTACCAGCTAAGCTGAATTCTGAATAGAAACAACTGCTGTGATACTGGAAGATGACCATGTGACTGTAAATTGCAGATTTTGCAATCATCAGACAGGGTTCGGGACTAGAGCTAACTTGTCAGCCACAACGCTCCCTGACCCCTGCGGAGCCTGGACCAAGGAGTGGGCTCTGCACGGGGCAGTGCAGGACCTTGTAAGCAAGGCTCTTTAGTTGATAACAAGCCTGTCTCTTTCACAAGCCACTTGATCATGGGTCACTGGCAAGAGTTGCAATGGGAATCACCTAACTCCAGCAAGGCACGTCGTCCATGTGTGTATCCTGTGCCTTTTTGGGATCATTCAAAGAATGAATGAAAGGAACTTCAAAAAATAAACGAAGGCCGTTGAAGAACTAACACAGAAGTACTCTAAGTGGGTACTAAATCCTCATGAACGCATCAGTGTGTTGTCACTCTGCTAAGCTCCCCGAGTTCTAGAGAAGGCCGCAGCTGGAGGAGCACATGTGACCCCAGCACAGTTCCTGGACTTGGTGCCCACCCTAGGAGCTGGGGGAGGCAGGCCACTCGACTGCCCTCCCCCCAAACTGACTCAGAGCTGGTACAGGCACATCTCCTCCCGGTCACCTTGGCAGAGAAAATGCAGCCACACAGAGCTGGCTTTATTTTATTTTGTTTGAGAAGTGAAAAGCAAAGATGATTACAGCATATGACACTTTTGTTCTAAACAACAGTAGAACAGATGGGGTACAGGACAGCCACACAACCATTTATGACTCTTGGATTGCTTCCAATGTTTGCTCCTTCTCAGAACAGCAACACCAGAAAGTTCAATAACGTCAAGCAGGTGTGTGTGTGTGGGTGTGTGTGTGTGTGTGGGTGTGTGTGTGTGTGTGCATTCTCACTTGACCAGAATCTTTTTGACTAATGCCACATTTGCTTGGTAGTCCATGGTTATGAAAACTAGGTTGAGATCACCAAAATGCAAGCTTTGGATGGGTCTCCTTTAGGAACTAAAGTTGCCAGCTCTCTCATTTTGTTGATAAGAATTAAAGCCCAGAGAGGCCAATTTGCTTGGATGTTAACACAGCTTGCTGACCAAAGTGTGACAAACCTGGGAATCTAGCAACGGAAAGAATCAAGGCCTCAGATGGAGGTCTGGCCCCTGATTCCATGTCTGCCAAACTCCAACTAGCTGCGTGATTCTTGGAGAAGTTATTTAGCCTCCTGGAGTTCCAGCTTCCTGGCCCATGAAAACCACAATGGCACTTTAATTCTGGCTTCTCTCACTGCCTAGGGCGAGCCAAAGGGTCTGAAAGCACTGTACAAAAATCAATTATTTTGTAACTTTGTGTGTGTGTGAGTGCTAAATGCAGCATCATGGGAAGAGTTTGGAGGAGGAGTCCTTATTTTTAGGATCCATGGGATAGTTTTATTGCAAATAATAAAGCCCTACTCATACTCATTAAGAGCAAGGGGTGGGAAGGAAGGGATGGATGTTGACTTTTGGATCCAGTAACTGAGGGATCCAGAGATTGCAGGCTTCCGCTTCCGGTCAGTGATGCCTTTCAGGCTCACTGTCCTCTTCATCTCACTGGCCCCTTCAATGACCCCATGATCAAGTGACTGATAGACTCAGGTTCAAATTTTTCCTGCAACAGCCAATGAAAAGAGGAAGCTCCTACTTTGCTTCATTCAATGTGAGTACAGAACTGACTTGGGTCATATATTCATCTTTTTTTTTTCCCCCCAAGATTTATTTTTATTATAATGTCAGATTTACAGAGGGGAGGAGAGACACAGAGAAAGATCTTCCAGCAACTGATTCGCTCCTCAAATGACCACAACGGCCAGAGCTGAGCTGATCTGAAGCCAGGAGCCGGGAGTCTCTCCAGGTCTCCCACATGTTGCAGGGTCCCAAGGCTTCAAGCCATCCTTTGTTGCTTTCCCACGCCACAAGCAGGGACCTTGATCTGAATTGGAGCAGCTGGGACATGATCCCACATCTGTATGAGATGTTGGCACTGGCAGGTAGAGAATTAGCCATTTGAGCCATGTGCCATCCCCCCAGTATATTTATCTTTGAACCAAAGATGGCTTATTCACTGATTGACTTACGTACCAATAAAAGGGCCTTTTCTGAAACTGGGATCAGAGACATTTTCAGTCAAACAATACAGATTACTGGGAGAGAAATAGTTCACAAAAAATAAATATGCCAGGGTTGGCTTTGTGGCATATCCGAAACAGCCACCACCTGTGACAGAAACATCTCATAGTGTCATCTCACGGCCTGGGTGTTCCACTTCTGATTCATCTCCCTGCTAACGGCCTAGAAAAAGAAGCAAAAGACAGCCTGAGGACTTGGGCTCCTGCAGCCACATGGGAAGCTCAGCTGAAGCCCCTGCACCTGGCTATAGCTTGACCCAGCCCCAGCTGTTGCAGCCATCTAGAAAGTGAGCCAGAGAATGGAAGATCTCTTTTTCTCTGTCTTCCTTCTTCTCAGTGACTCTGACTTCTAAACAAATACATCTTGTTTTTAAAGATTTACTTATTTTTATTGGAAAGGCGGATATACAGAGAGGAGGAGAGACGGAGAGCAAGATCTTCCGTCCGATGAATCATTCCCCAAGCAGCTGCAACAGCTGGAGCTGAACCAATGCGAAGCCAGGAGCCTCTTTCGGCTCTCCACGTGGGTGCAGGGTCCCAAAGCTTTGGGCCGTCCTCGACTGCTTTCCCAGGCCACAAGCAGGGAGCTGGATGGGAAGTGGAACTGCCGGGATTAGAACCGGCGCCCATATGGGATCGCCTTGAACGGTGCGTTCAAGGCGAGGACTGTAGCTGCTAGGCCATGCCGCTGGGCCCAACCACAGAGATTTTTGTGGAGCTGTTAAAGGCCACCCTTGTCCTCCTGTGTACAGCAGGGTTGAAGAACTGAGACGTTACTAGACTCCCAGAAGAAACCCTTCACCAATGTCTCTCTGGATATGGAGTAAAAATATCCTAGCCACAGCCCCGTGGTGGGATAATTCTGAAGACGTGTTTTGCATCATTTCCAAGAGTTTCCCTGGGAGATTATACTACAGCTGCCCACAGAGAAAACTTGCTTAAAAATACACCCACAGAATTGGGCTCCTTCCTTCCCCATTCCCATCTCACTTTCTCTCTTATTGTGGTCCCTGGAATCACCTCCTCAACAAACTACTTGCACTAGAAACCTAGCCTCAGGTACATTTCTGTCACATTGCAAGTTAAGAGCAAGATCTTCTCAGCCCATTCATTTAGTCATCCAACAGTTGCTCCAAGCAGTGGATTCTCCGAGAGAAATTAAGGTAGCTAAGATTTTTTTTCATTCATTTATTTTGTGTTTGTTTGAAAGAGAAAGAGATCGAGACACAGAGTCTACCCATAGACTGATTTGTTTCTCAAATGTCTGTAACAGCTGGAGCCAGGCCAGGTGGACGCCAGGAACCAGGACTTCAATTCTGGCCTCCCGTGTGGATGGCAGGGAGCCAAGAGCTGGAGCCATTACCTGCTACCTCCCAGGGTGTACATTAGCAATAAGAAGAAATGGAGAACAAAGCTGAGACTCAAACCGGGCACTCTGAGAAAGGACTCGGATGTAACCTAGCAGGGTTTTAACTGAGGCAGCAGATGCCCACGTCAGGATATGTTTCTTGAATATGAGAACACTCAGTGCAGGTGGGGAAGCTGGAATGGACCTCTGTGTTTTCTGTATCCAAAAATGGTAGGAAATATTACAAGAGACAGCCCCAGCAGCAGTCACGATATCAGTCCCTGAGTCGGTTGGTAGGTATCTGATTTCCACAAGCAAAGAAAGTCTTTGGAAGGAGTCAAGAGGTCAGGCTTCCCTGCCTGTGTTGGCCAGGGTCTGCCAGGGACCCTGCCACATGCCCACCCATTCATGTTCTCAGGAAGCCCTATGGAATCATCAGCCTGTCCTTCCCTCACATGCTCCCCAGGCAGGAGCTGGGCAGATGGAAAATTCTTGGAATGTCTGGGTGGTCTTTTTCCAAGGTACCTTGAGCGGTTGAACAACCAAGGCAGTATCAGCAGCTGAGGTTGCTTCTTTAATTTAGAAATGGAAAGCATCCAGGCCAAGTCCTGCTAATCCCTACCCACTCTTTCTAGGAAACCTTTGCTGTTTCTGGAAGCACTTCCAGGTCACCATCTGCCTTGCCAAGGCTCCCTCCACCTCGAAGCATCTTGGCCATCCCTTAAAGGACCCTCCCCTTTTCCTGTTATGATTTATCCCAACCTTTTCTTACGCAAATAGATCTTCTTTGTGGAAGGAAATCGTATCTTTACTGTATTAGCTGTTCAAAAGCTAGGGAGTTTAGTAGAAGTGAAAGATGCAAACAACTGCTAAAAAAAAACTAACTCGACTATTAGGAAATAAAAGATAAAGAAATTGGATGAAAAAACTATGAAATACCTGTGCAGCCAGAGAAAAAGAAAAAAGGAAAAAAGGATATGGGAAAATATAGAAGACAATTTAAAAATGATCCCCATGGTGCTAACACTGAGGTGTCATGAGTTAAACCACCACCTTCAATGCTGACATTCCATATGGGCACCCATTTGTTCTACTTCTGACCCAGCTCCCCACTAACACCCCTGAGAAAGCAGCAGTGTATGGTCCAAATGCCTGGGTTCCAGGACCCATGTGGGAGACTCTGAGGAAGCTCCTGCCTCCTGGCTTCGGACTGGGCCAGTCCCAACCACTGTGCCCATTTAGGGAGTGAACCAGAGGATGGAGGCACTGTGTGTGTGTATGTGTGTGTGTGTTACTATCATTCTCGCTCTCTCTCCCTGTATTAGTAGCTCTGCTTTTCAAATAAGTAAAATAGTTGCTGAAAACAAAAAACATGATTTCCATGAAAGAAACAAAAGGGAAGGAGAATGTGAGGGAGACAGGGAGAGAGGGAGAGAAAAGGAGAAAGAAGGAATATAAACATCTCTTAGAATTGTTAACTATGAACTGTATTGAATCTATTAAAAACTAACTAGAAATCAAAATGAAAGAAAAATAGGATTTCTCTGAAAATACATGGAGAAGCTAACAGTGAAAGCAGCCCGTCTGGAAAGGCCACTTCCTAAGTGACTTCAACTACAGGATATTCTGGAAAAGGCCAAAGACAGCAACAGGAAAAAAAAAAAAAGATGAGTGGTTGCTAGAGTTTGAGGTGGGAAGGGGGATGAAGAGGCAAAGCACAGGGAATTTTTAGCATCGTGATGCTGTTGGATGTGCTGATGTAGTGGTAGTGCAGAGCAGGCAGAGCGAAATGTAACGGAAACCATGGGCTTCAGTTCATAGGGTAACAGTGTTAACTCACCAGCTATTACCGTTATACCCCACCAGGGCAAAATGTTAATGAGGGGAAACTGCTGGATTAAATGGGGACCTGGGTTTCCTGCTCAATATTCCTCCAAACTTCAAACAGTTCTAAAAGGCAAAGTCCATTCATTGGTGTATGTATATATACAGCAAGTACAACATGGCTCTGTTTGCACAAGATTAGTTACATGTGTATTTGGCTGTGGGTATATGTTTGGAAACATGACAAAAGATCTAAAAAAAAAATGAGTTCACAATAACTATTAGTGATTTCTCAGGAAAACAGGATGAGTGGTAAGGAAAGAGAAAGGCTGTTGCTTTTACATGAAGTGGTTCAGCTATAAAAACACCGTGGAATTGTATGATGCACGCTGGCACACCTCTCTCAGCCACCCACAGCCAAAGCACAGGTGAAGATGTTAGTACTTGCCACATTCTCTCGGGCTTCCCTTGTACGTCAGCCTTCAGTCACACTGTATGTTTTGAAAATAAAGGAAAACAATAACCATCAGGTACTGCCCAGAAACAAAAAGCAATGAATGACGCTTGCAGCTGGGCTTTGAGGGCGAGTGCAAGGCTGCTGGACAGCCTTGTGGAAGCTGGGCAGACAGAACAACACAAAAAGAAGTCGTCCAGAAGGATCCAGCTCCTCTAGGAAATAGGAAATGATTCCAAAACAGCAGTCAGGAAGGAGGGAGAAAAATGTCCTAAGAGCTCACAGTGAAATGTGGAGTGTCTGGTTGTGGTTTCATTGTGAAAGACAGTGGATACGCTGGGGAGAAAATCAAGCCTGATGTTATCAACCCCCAGCAACCAGATGCAGCCTCCCACACAGGCTGAACCCTGCAGACATCTGCAGGAGCGGAGAGCGGTACCAGGCACTGGAGGATGCTGGGTCCATCTTCCCTATGTCTCACACTTCCAGTGACATCAGGAAGCCATGTGTTTTACTTGGTAGTCTTTACATGTGTGTGTGTGTTTATCTATATAAGAAAAATAGACTCGAGAGGCCAGCATAGTAGCATAGTAGGCTAAGCCTCTGTCTGAGCCTGCAGCAACCCATATATGAGTGCCGGTTCATGTCCTGGCTGCTCCACTTTCCACCCAGATCCCTGCTTTTGGCCTGGGAAAGCAGTGGAAGATGGACTAAGGTCTTGGGCTCTTGTACCCATGAGAAAAACCTGGAAGAAACTCTTGGCTCCAGGCTCTGTGCTCTTGGTTTTGAAATGGCCCAGCTCTGGCCATTGTAACCATTTAGGGAATGAATCAGCAGATGGAAGATCTCCCTTCCTCTCTCTGTAAATCTGCCTTTCACATAAATAAATCTTTTGAGAGAGAGAGAAAGAAGCAGACTAAATATTTCTCCTGAAATGTAGAAACAACACAGTAAACATAAAAGGACTGACGGGGTGGGGAGGGGGAAGAAGAAGGCAAGGAATACTGTGTTGTTGTAGCAAGCTCAGCTTCTGCCTGCAGTGCTTGCATCCCATATGGAAGTCAGTCTGTGTTCTGGTTGCTCCAGCAGCAATCCAGCTCCCTGCTTATGGCCCAGGAATGCAGCTGAGGGTGGCTCTTGTCCTTGGGCCCCGACACCCATTTAGGGACAGGCTCTTGGCTCCTGTCTTCGGATGGGTCTGGTTCTTGCTCTCAGATGGGTCCAGTTCTGCCTGTTGCAGCCATTTCTGGGGTGAACCCGTGGGTGGATGATGTCTTTCTCTTTGTCTGTTTTCCCTGCAACTCGGCCTTTCAAACAAAAATAAATATTTTCTTTTAAGATATAAGTGGGTCTGATGTGTGGCATAGCAAATCAAACTGCTCCCTATCACACTTGTATCCTATGTTTGAGTCTGCCTGATCCACTTCTGATCCAGTGTGCTGCTAGCGCACCTGTGAAAGCAATGGAAGACATCCAAATACATGAACCCCTGCCACCCGCACTGGAAATCTGGATAGAGTTCCAGACCCCTGGATTAAGCCTGGCCCAGTCCTGGACATCGCCGACATTTGGAGAACGAGAAGAGGATGGAAGATCTCTCTGTGTCTTTCCTTTTTTCTCTGTCACTTTGTCCTTCAAACAGAGTTTTTTAATGTAGTATAGCCTCCCCAGTTCACTGCTTCCTACTCAAACCTTCCCCAAATTAGATTCCATTAACCCTGATTGTTTTGGGATACCAAGATCTGGAGAAGGGTACAGCTTTTCCAGCATTCTCAGAAAGGGTCATGAACTATCTTCTAGAGGCCCCAGTTAAAAGCATACACATTTCCTGGTCATGGCACTAAGATTCCCCAGGTCCCAGGGCTAGTAACCTTTGGCTTTAGAACTGCTCAGATACGCTCTCTATTTGCTTGATAATGGCATGCCATTGATCTTGAGTTCCAAGGGGATGGCCTTTTGCTCCTGATGAAGCCAATCTTTTTTTTTAGAAGAAGGTCCATCCTTTCCTGCTCTGAGAAAAGAGTCACTATTTGCATATCAGAACAGAAATGCATTTGATTTCTTGGATTGCTACAGGCTGAGTCCCTTACACAGCAGGCCCCGAGAGGGAGTGTGAACACCCTAAGTTTCACCAGGGAGTAAATCCTCTTTAATTCATGTCTGTGACTGTCCAGGAAATGAAGCCCAGTTGAGCAGAGCAAGAGGAGGAGCAGTCAGCCAGTCCCCAAGGGGACATCTGCCAACATGGGTGTTCTGAAGATGGGAGGATCCTGTATACTGTCCCTGATGGAGAACAAGAGGGAAGGGCCCCTGTATGCCACTTCAGCAGCCACTGGGCTTGTGCTGTCCCGGGAGAGAAGGGTGTATGTTGGACAAGGCAGCTGTCTTTATCCAAAATCATTCTCAAAAAGGACTGACAGCTGAGGAATAGGAGCTTCACCCCTAAAGGAAGCTACACATCAACATGTCCACCCCACATATAATTTATACCTTTTACTGTAATCTAGGTTGATATTCAGTGACCTGGCCTTCCAAGACCTTGTGTCCTGAGTTTAGGGAGCAGCCATGTGTCTTGCAAAACTAAAGTTCAAAGCAAAACATTCATTAACTGGGGCTGGTGCCGTGGCATGAGGAGTTAAGCTACTGCCTCCAAGGCCAGAAGCCCACATAGGCCTCTGTTTAAGTCCCTGCTGCTCCATTTGGGATCCAGCTCCTTGCTAATGTGCCTGGGAGGGTAGTGGGAAATGGCCTGGGTGCTTAGGCCCCTGTAACCACATGGGAGATCCAGAAAAAGCTTTGGCCACTTGACTTCAGCCTGGCACAACCCTAGCCATTGGGGATGGTGAGAGATAAAGATTTCTCCCACTGTCTCTTCTTCTTTCTCTCTGTAACTGCCTTTCAAATAAATATATAAATCTTTTTCTTTTATTTTTTTTTTTTGAAAAAGGGGGGGCTTTAGCTAGATTATTAATCACCACACAGCAGATTTGGTTTTGGGTGCAACTGTCAGAACAGTGAATGTCATAGGGCTTGCGTGAGCAGAGGGGTACAAGGATCATAAACAGAGCTAGCCACATTTGAAAGTGTTACAGGAGCAAGCATTGGGCTCAGTGGTTAAGACGCCCACACTCCAGCTACAAGGACTGAATTCAAATCTTGCCTTTGCTTATGCAGACCCTCGGAAGCAGCTGACAATGGCTCCAGTGTTTGGTCCCTACCAGCCACAAGGGTCATCTAGCTAGCTTTCCGCCTCCTGCCTTTAGCCTGGCCCCGTGCCAGCTGTTGCAGGCAACTGGGGAATAAACCACTAGATGACAACTCTCACTCTTTTTCCAAGACAAAATGATTTTTTTTTTTTACAAAATGCAAAAGAAAGTGAATGTTCTCATTCATGCGCATTGTTGCCCTGAAATCCCAACCCCCGAGGTGAGATGGGACTTGAGCAGCTAGGCTCTGTAGATGAGAGTAGAGCTCTCACAAACGGGACTCACGGGCCACAGGGGCATGCATGCCTCTCGATTATGTAAACAATATGAAAAATAAAATTAAAATTTTTAAAGATTTATTTATTCTTATTGGAAAGTCAGATATATAGAGTGAAGGAGAGACAGACAGGAAGATCCTCCAACCACTGACTCACTCCCCAAGTGGCCACAATGGCCAGAGCTAAGCTGATCCAAAGCCAGAAGCCAGGAGCCTCTTCCATGTCCCCCAGGTGATTCAGGGTCCAAAGACCATGGGCCATCCTTGACTGCTTTCCTAGGCCACAAGCAGGGAGCTGGATGGGAAGCAGGGCCACCAGGATTAGAACCAGCACTCATATGGGATCTCAGCAGTATAAGGCAAGGACTTCAGCCACCAGGCTATCGTGCCAGGCCCAAATTTTTTAAATTTCAAAAATGGGATTCATGTCCTTGAAAAGAAATTCCAGGAAGCCCTCTCACCCCTTGCACCATGGGAAGAGGCAGGAAAAAGACAATTGGATACGAAGTAGGAAGCGACCCATCACTAGATAGATAGTCTACCCAAGCAATGATCTGGGAATAATTTTTTTTCAAGTCTTGATCGCTAAGTCCTACATTTAGCCTTCTTTTATAGGGTTTATAAGACCTAAACCAAAAGTGTTTTCACTTTTCCCAGTAGTAACAAGCATAGCACCCTGTACATAAAAAGGTCCCATCAAGGTAGACGAGAATGAGTTCATCTGATGAAAGTGGAGATGTGCTGAAAGATGCCGGAAGGAATATGCCTCATGCTATTGCAACTCCCTGAAAGACTCATACTTCCCTTAACGACTTTTATTTCCCAACAAAGAAGAGAAATACACAGATAACTAAAGAAGGGAAGAAGACACTCTCACACAGCTCAGAACAGCTTCTGAGCAAAGATGAAACGTAAGGGAACGTGAAAGAAAGCTGGAGGGAATGGAAAACCAAGAGCTTCCAGAGATTGTTCCACATGGCATTCCCGGCAGATATGGCACTTCCTGGAGGCCTGCTACACCCGAGCACAGAGCTGCAAAGCTCTCACACCCACATTCCCCAGGCCAGGGAGAAAGCTGCTGAATGACGTCACAACCCCCTGCTGAGATGCTGTTAGGTCTCCTCCGGGCTTGGCCCCTAAAGATCACCACGGACTGTTTCTGCTCTCCACTCTCTAGTAACTTTGTGGACACATGGGGAAGATGTTGCTGTACAGCCGGCAGGACCCTGAATCCCGGTGTGATCACATGAACAGACTCCCCAGCTCCACAAACCCACACTGCTGTGACGCGAACAAGGAATACGTTTTTCAAGCCACACTCCTGACACATGAAGGCTTTTCTTTGCAAGAGTTTCCACACTTTCCTCCTACAGTATACAGTTAAAACTGAAGGCTGGATTGAGTTTTGTGTGTGTGCACGTCAGCCTCTTAGCTATGGGTACACCATAGAAAATCACTTCATCTGGAAACGGCTGTAAGGATTAAGCATGAAAAAAGGTCTGTAAACTGAACATATTACAAATGATACATGCCGTGAGCATTAGGCCATTCTTCCTAAATGGGCCAAAATGAAAATTTCCAAGGGTTAGTCATTCTTTCCGAGCTAACAATAAGAACGTGATCTTCAATCTCACAGACTGTGGCGTTGGAAAGGTCCTTGAGTGGGTCTACAGACAGCTGGTGGTTCAAGGCAGAACTCCTGGGGAGTTTACAGTTATGGGACTATATTTTTATACATATTTCATTGTTTGTAGGTAACTTTGGGATCTCCCAACGTTTTCTTCAGGCAGGACAGCAACATATAATAATAAGGGCTTTCAAGATGAATTTTACTAATCATTCTCTTTAGAGTACCATGCATTCAAGGCATTCTTTTCGGCTACTTCCTCTCTGACTTTTTTTTAAATTTGTCACAAATATTAATAACTTTCTGGAGCTGACATTGCTGCACAGAGAGTTAAGCCGCTGCTTGCAACGCTGGCAGCACATATGAGAGCACCAGTTTGAGTCCCAGCTTTTCTGCTTCCCATGCTGATCGCTGCCAGTGCACCCCAGGTACTTGAGTCACTCTTGCCCACATATGAGCCCTGGAGGGAGCTTCTGGCTCTTGGCTGCAAAACCTGGGTCTCCGCCAGCTGCTGGAGCCATTCATGAGTGAACTAAGGGATGCAGGAGCGATCTCTCTCCCTCTCTCCACACTCTGTTTTGCTGTCTCAAACAATAAATAAATACAAATAATTCTTTGCTTTATTGAGAACATTGACACAGTTCAGAAATCACATCCCGCCATGAGCTTCATTTGAATGAAGGATGTTGAAATGAAGGATGTTACTATACTTCCAATGTCTCAGGTTAGTCACTGTTTAACTCCAACATAGTGCTAAACATGGTACCAACCCAGAGTGCAGAAACAGCCTTCCTGGACTAAGAAACGGCGAGTGGCAGGGTAGCCAGGCTCAGTGAGAACCCTCCAAGGCACAGGTGGGAGCCCATGTGGTAGGCTACCCTCAAGATATGGCCCCTCAATTGTGGTTGTATCTGCTGGCCTCAGATGAAATGCATGAGACAGAGTATGGTTGCTGGTTTTTTTTTTTTTAAGATTTATTTCTTTTTATTGGAAAGTCAGATGTACAGAGAAGAGGAGAGACAGAGAGAAAGATCCTCCATCCGGTGATTTGCTCCCCAAGTGGCTGCAACAGCTGGAGCTGAGCTGATCCGAAGCCAGGAGCCAGGAGTCTCTTGCAGGTCTCTCAGAAAGTTGGGGGAAGGTTCCTAAGGCTTTGGGCCGTCCTTGACTGCTTTCCCAGACCACAAGCAGCAAGCTGGAGCAGCCGGGATACAATCCAACACCCATATGGGATCCTGAAACGTGCAAGGTGAGGACATTAGCCACTAGGTTACTGCACTGGGCCCAGATCTGTTTATTTTTACTTGAAAGATGCCCTGTCAGTGAATAAGAAGATCCTTAGAATTACCTTGCTAGGGCCCGGCTCAGTAGCCTAGCAGCTCAAGTCCTCGCCTTGAATGTGCCAGGATCCCATAAGGGAGCTAGTTCATATCCTGGCAGCCCTGCTTGTTAATGTCTAAGAACTACAGTGCAACACACGTTCCTTGTATTCGAAGAAACAAATTAAAATCATGGAACACAAATAAGTAAGAAGTCGTGAGACATGAAGCTAGAAAAGTCATATCAAACTTTCTGGGGAAGGATATTGAATTATATGTTAGGTTTGGGAGATTTTAGAATTAGGACTAGATTTGTGCTTTAGGAACCTTGTTCTGATGGTAAGACGAGTGCTTGCTTCGGCAGCACATATACTGATGGCAACATGAAAGGTAGTGAAAAAACAGACAATGCCATACAGTGAACACCAACAGCAATTGCTCAGGCAACACATGGGAGGATCTGAAGTAGGGACGTGGGATTTAGTTGGAAAAAAATAGGACGGGATCCATTTAATAGATTGGGATGGGACTTGTGGTTGACTGGCAAAGGCAGCCAAAAAGGGAGTCTATATCAGTCTCACTCACGTGAGCAGATGGGTTGCTTTTTTTTTTTTTTTTTAAGTTTTGCTTATTTTTATTTGAAAGGTAGGTTTCTACAAAAAGAGAAGGAAAGACACACACACACACGTCTTCCATAATGGCCAGAGGTAAGCTGATCTGAAGCCAGGAGCTTCCTCCCAATCTTCCACATGGTCGCAGGCTCTCTAGGACCTGGGCCTTCCTCTGCTGCTTTCCCAGGCCACAAGCAGAGAGCTGGATCAGAAGTGAAGCAGAACTTGAACCAGCACCCATGTGGATGCTGGCACTGAAGACCAGAAGGATTAGCCTGATGTAACACTGCACCAGCTCCTGAATATGGCTTTATATTATCATTAATATAGTGGATGCCACGGTATTGCCTAGCTAACATAAGCCTGTATTTGTCTACTGAAAAAAGAAATCAAACTTTCCCTTCTGGAAACTGCCCAATAATTTATTCAAGGGAGCTGTTTGTGTCATAGCTTTGACCCTGTGGTCCTAACTGATTTGTGTAAGAAGACATTTCTGACTAATCCACTGACTGCAGGTGATGGAGACTGGGGAAGGCAGCTGATTCAATTCAAGCTAATTAGAATCCTCCAACATACTGGAACCAAAGCAAGCTTTGACCAATCTCTTTGAGGATAGAAGTTGCACAATATAAAATAAGGGGGTTTGTAGCCTTCTTTTTTCCCTTCTGTAGAATCAATGAAAAGCAATGAAACCCTGGCTCCTATTGCTCCTGGGGGGCGGTCTGCATTCCTGACCCTCCTACAACTGGGTTGTACAACATTTTCTTGGATTTCTTGAGACAATACACTCCCTTTGTTGCCTAAGCTAGTCATGCTGAGTTCAGGCCTTGGTAGCTAAGAGTTTGGAAGAGGCATGTTTGAGAAAGAAGATAATGAGCTCAGTTTGGGTCTGGGTTATCTGTTTGAGACATGCTAGGTAAAGTAGCTTTGGGAATTTAGCTGAAGAATTTTCTAGCAATCATTTCATTATACATCTGAAGCTCAGAAAATACAGTATATTTTCCAAGTCTTCAGAAAGTGTATTTAAAAAAGACAAATTTAAACATGATGCCTTGGGGTCAGTACTGTGGAATAGTGCGTAAAGCCACTGCCGGAGTTGTTGCCATCCCATTTGGGCTCAGTTTTGTGTTCTGGATTCTCCACTTCTGACACAATTCCTTGCTAACAGCCTGGGAAAACAAGCAGAAAGTAGCCCCCAAGTCCTTGGGCCCTTCCATCTGAGAAACCCAAATAAATCCCCTTGTTTCTGGCTTTAGCCTGGCTGGTGCTGACTGTTGCAATCATCTAAAGAGTGTACCAGCAGATGAAAAAACGTGTGTGTGTGTGTGTGTGTGTGTGTGTGTGTGTGTATGTCTGTAATTCTTTCAAATAAATAAAATAAATCTTAAAAGAAAAACACATGAAGTTTTATAGGATATCACTGGAGGAGCCAATGCCATAGCATAATAGACTAATCCTCCACCCTGTGGCACCAGCAAGCTCTATGGAAGCTTGCTGTGTCCCAGTTGCTCTATTCCCAATCCAGTTCTCTGTTGATGACCTGGGAAAGCAATGGAGGCTGGTGCAAGACATTCTCTCTCTGTATTTCTTTCTCTCTATAAACTTACCTATCAAATCAAATTAAATCAGTATTTTTTTAAAAGCAAGAATATTACTACAGGTAGCCAAATAGATACTGATCCTTCCTGGACTTTATTGTTTAAGTCACTGTTGTTCTATTCGATTAAATTAGTATTCACCTTGCCACACTCATACTCATTCAATGACACTACCAAGCATTTTTTTTTTCTAAGAACTTCAATGAAACCAAATGGAGTATGCTTATGGCTTGCATGGATGAAAATGAGGTTAGTCCAACATGACTTGCTATTGGAAACATAACTCCTAGTACTGACTCCATGTGAATGCTGATGTTTGCTAAACAGCAATAAGGGTGGGCATGGATGTGGTAGCCAAGATGCCACAGTAACGGGACTGGAGTTCTGGCTCTGCTTCCCGTTCCATTCCCTGATAACATTTATCCTAGGAGGTGGCAGGTGATGGATTAAGTGTCCGGATCCCTGCCACTCATGTGAGACAAAGGTCTTCTATTCACCTTTACCAGACAGAGCACCATGCAAGCTAAGTGATCTCAAGAGGGTTAACATGCTGAGCCATCATCTCCCTCCTCTACAAAATAGGAGTAGTTGTTCATTCCTAAGTACATGCATGAGAATTAAATGAGACCAAGTAGATCCCTTACAAAACAGCATGGCACCTATTCAGTGTTCAACGAATAGCAGTTGTGACTGCATTTGCCTCTCCTTGTTGACGACACCCTGCACATCTTTCCCTTTCCCATCTGCCAATGTTTAGCACGGCCCTTGATTCCTTTGTATAGCATGGACTTCTCTTTCACAGCTGGGCAGAGTTCGTTTTCATGAAAAGCTAGGACATATTCCTTTTTCCACAAGAATTTCTCATGTAAAGTCCATGATCATTTCAATATACAGCCCTGATGAAGAACATATTTCCAGTTTGCTTTTCCAGCAGTTGCCAACCAAAACCTCACCCTGAGTATATTATGGATGCTTTATTCAACACATTCATACGAGGAATTGCACAGGTTTAATACAAAACATCTCTGGGGCCACGGCATATCTTTAGTTGGTTCTTTTTGCCACTTCCCCTTTGTAATCTATGATTCAACCATACTCTATTGAGTTCTCAATTACTCAACACTCCATGATATCCTTGTTTTCCAGGTTATTTCTTCACAGCAGATATTCTCTAGTTAGAATCTTCTATTTCAGGTCCAGCATGATCACTCAACTGGCTAAATCCTCCCCTTGCTAGTGTTAAGATCCTATATGTGTGCCAGTTCATATCCTGGCTGCTACACGTTTGATTCAGCTTCCTATTTGTGGCCTGGAAAAGCAATGGAAGATGGCTTGGGCTCCATTTGGGTGCCTGGCTCCAAACTACCTCAGTTCCAGCCATCTGGAGAGTGAACCAGTAGATGGAAGATTTTCTCTCTATCTCTCTGTAATTCTGCCTATCTAATAAAAAAAACAACAAATCTTAAGAAAAAAAAAAACCCATAGCGGAGTTACAAAGAAAAGAGACAGAAAGAAAGAGATAGAGTCATCCATTCACTGATTCACTCCCCAAATGTGCACAGTGGCCAAAACTGAACTGATCCAAAACCAGGAGCCTGGAACTTCTTCCAGGTATCCCACATGGATGCAGGGTTCCAAGCTCTTGTGCCATCTTCTCCTGCTTTCCCAAGCCGTAGGCAGGGAGATGGATAAGAAATGGAACAGCTGGGACTCAAATTGATGACCACATGGGATGCCCACATAGTATGTGGAACTTTAGCCTACTGTGCCACAGGACCTGCCCCAGGATACCTTCTTACAACCCAAGCATTGGGTTAACTACCCCTCTAATGAATAAAAATTGAATCATGGTATTTAGCACTCCATAGAGTTCTTGGCTTATTGTTTGTCTAGATCAGCCTCCTAAGCTATAAGGGCTATGGGAAAAGATCACGTCGATTTTGCTCAACACTTTGTGGTCAGTACTGCACAAGTAATGAATGAGTCATGGTATCAAAGGGTGGTCAAGAAATAGAAGCAGGTTAACAATTCATGAAATATTTGCTAGAAATGTATGTGTTGTCTGAGATCCAAATTCAACTGGAGGAGCAGGTGTGTGGCCCAGCAGTTGACACAGCTGTGGCCCACTGGAGTTCCTGACCAAGTTCCTACCACGAAAGACCCTGCAAAGTCACAGTGATGGCTGATATAACTGGATTCCTGTGGCATGTGGGAGTCCTGGATTGCATTCACGGTTCTTGGTTCTGGTCCTGGCAAATCCCCAGCCATTTTAGGCACTTGACAAATGAATCAGCAAATGGGAGCTCTCAATCTATTGATACTTGTGTGTGTGTGTGTGTGTGTGTGTGTGTGTGTGTGTTGTGTGTAAGTGTTTGTGTGTTTCTCCATCACAAATAAGTACAAAATGTTGAGTGCACATTGTGGCACAGTGGATCTAGCCCAGCCTCTGTTTCTGATCCAGCTTTCTGCGAATGCACATCCCGGAAGGCAGGTCATGTTGGCTCAAGTACTTGGAGTCCTGCCAGTCAAGTGAAGAACCTGCATTGAGTTCTTGGCTCCTGGTATTGGCCTGGCAAAGCCCGTGCTAAACTGTAGGCATTTGGGAAGTAAACTGGCTGACAGGAGCTTTTTTCTCCCTCTCTCTCTCGCTCTCATTCGCAGTCTCTCTGTATCTCTTTCACTGTCTCACTGTCTCTGTGTCTTCCTCCCCACGCCTTCCTTCTCTGCCCTTCAAAGTGAAGAAATAACATCTTTTTTAAAAGATTCATTATTTTATTTATTTATTTATTTATTTACTTATTTTTGCAAAGTCAGATATACAGAGAGGAGGAAAGACAGAGGGGAAGATCTTCCGTCCAATGATTCACTCCCCAAGTGACCGCAATGGCCGGATCTGCGCCAAGCCAAAGCCAGGAACCAGGAATTTCCTCCAGGTCTCCCGTGTGGGTGCAGGGTCCCAAGGCCTTGTGCAGTCCTTGACTGCTTTCCTAAGCCACAGGCAGGAAGCTGGAGTAGCTAGGATAAGAACTGGCGCTCATATGGGATCCCGGTGTGCTCAAGGCGAGGACTTTAGCTGCTAAGCCACCACACCAGGCCCAAGACATAATGTTTTTAAAAGACTTATCCTTTTTAAAAAGCAGGCAATACTTTTAATAAACACTGAAAAAAACCCCTGAGAATTCTGAATTTTAGCTGGTAAGTCTTCTTGCTTATTCAATACTTCTGAGAAAATTATTTCAACAAGCACAAACCTAAAATTAGTAGCCTCCTAAGCATTTCAATGTACCGAAGAATCATTTTACTGGACATGACTACATCGCCTCGCTCACTCTCCCTCTCGCTTTTTCTCTAACAACACAAAGTGTGAAGGTCCCATGCTTGAATTTCAGGGTTTCAGTGCCTTGGTTTCATGTATTTCAATCGAACAGGCATTTCTTCACATAGGCTATTGTCTTGAACACTGGTTTAGTAAGTTCCTAGGGACAGCTGTAACCTTTCAAACTGCTAAATTCTGCTCTTATACATGTTCCATTCATAGTCTAATTTGCTGACTACTTTAGGAGTTTCCTGCTTTAAAATTTCACTTTCATTATTACATAATTGGCAATGACTGTTGTTGAGTAATTAATGAGTAATCTGATTTGCCTTTTGAAAATATCACATATCTTTCATCAACAACTTATTGGAGAAACTTTTAAAGGTAAGCTTCATTTTCTCAGTGAATAAGGAAACAAATACTATAACAACAACAACAACAACAACAACAACAAAAAACCACCTTAGCTGATGTTCGTATCAATGAACTGTAATTATAACAAAATAATTAGTAACAAAAAATCTGTAGTGCACAAGTGGCTACGCAATCTACTATATATTTGTCCAGGATCTGCTAGAAAACATCAAATTATTAAGTCACTAAGAATTTTTAAACCATATTTCCACAAAGAAAATCAGTAAGCCCAAATATATCTATCTGCTCATTAAGAATGTTAGTGAATATCTATCTCTTTCTAAGGTTTTAGCCTGGGCAAAGTTACAGATGTAAAAATAAATTACTTCCCCAAAGAACAGTCCTATTTGGGGATACGACATGGTTGGGCAAGTCAGTGCCATGTCAGGGGCACAGAAAAACTCAGTGGACATAGGAGAGTACCCTGCCAACTGATGAATCAATTCGAATGTTGTTTCTGGCTTGTGCAGAGGAAGTGGCACAGGCTCTGGGCCTCTCACGATAGCAATGATTCCAGGTAGGTGAGCATGCGCCACCCTACAGAAGGATCCCTGTGGCACCCTGTCCTCCTTTACCCTTAATGGGAACCACCTTTAGGCACTCGAAAATCAAATCCCCTAAAGAGGACTACAAGCAGTAACTAGACAGTGGCCAGTGAGAATTCCCAGGACAGTGTCACAAAATGCCAACAAAGCCTTCAGCTATTTTAAAAGCAAAACTGAAGTTACACTTGAAAAATAGGGATCAAGAGTCACCAGCAGATGGGATAGTTACAAATTAAGTACATTGACACACGTACTTAAAAGATGAAGACCTCAGATTATTTTCTGTGTGATTGAATATTCTTTTTTTAAATTGTTTTGATGATTCTCCAGGATACATTTTGTAGATATAGGGATTTTCTACTCCCCCTTCTCATTTCTCCTTCCACCATTCTCCCATATATTATCACAAGAGTATCGTCCTTTAGTAACAGCTGTAAGTATTACATTCTGCTCTTTAAGCATATCGTGGCACTGCAGGTCTTGGCAAAGGCAGAACTAGCATCACAGGGTCAGGTATATTTAATTGTAACCAATCTCCTGCGGCTCTTTCCCTTAGGGTAATGACAACCAGCCCGGACAAGCAGGAGCATCCCTTAGAGTTCAAGAGCTTTCCCCAGTCCAGAGCCTAAAGTGATGGCAATTGTGGCCGGGTGACTTGGGAGGAAGTTTCTGTGGGTGTGCTGCAGTACATGAAGGAACAACTCTGGGAGATGGCTGCGGGAATTTCTGTCTCCTGCATATTCATTCTGATTCATGTTCTGGGCTCTCAGGGTTCTCAGTTGTCTGGGCCAAAGGGTGTGGGAGGCAATTCCAAGCTTAAACTCTAAACCTTCCTGCTGGCCCTTCCAGCATATTCTATCTCTATCCTAGGACTAAGTTCCTGTCACCCCCACCTGGGGGTCCTGCATGGGAGTTCAGGCTCTTGGCTTCAGCCTGGCCCAGGTCCTGCCATTGTGGCCATTTGAGGAGTGAACCAGCAGCAGATAAAGATTTCTCTCTCTGTTTCTTCCCCTATCTCTTTAAATCTCTTTAAAATGTATATATCCATTATCTGTCAGCAAGAGATTATTGATAGCTTTTAAAGCCAAATTAATTTGTTCTCTACTCTAACCTGTGTGTGTGTGTGTGTGTGTGTAAATAAAGATATTTCTTATGAGAGTGAGGAGTGGCTGATGTTGGATTAGCCAACTGCAGACCCCGGATGGTTGGTGCTGGTAGTCCACTGTAAAGGCCAGTGGACTCAAACCTGAGAGATGAGATTTCAGCTTGAATCTGAAATCAGGAGTGGACACCATCTTGTCCTTTGAAATACTCTCATCTTTTTTTATTCTTACAATCCAAGGGGACAGTAGAATAGGTTCTGCTGGATCCTTGGTGTCTTGGGTCACCTATGATCCCACCTCCCAACACCCCAATGCTCCCAGAGTCAGGTCTTAGTTACCTGTTCCTCCACCCCTACTGCCTCTTTCCAGCATGGGTATAGGACAAATCCAAGATGCACACATATGCCCTGTGGGCGAAGGTACAGGGCTATGCCCTGGGCACCTGGAGGGTTTGTGCTTGCCCTGTGAGCATCCCTTTACCAAAGTAGCACATCAGAAAACAAATTTTAGATTGCACCATGTCCAACCAAAAAATAGACCATGGAAGAAGTAAATCTGTCTGGCATTTAAGAATCAACACTCCCTTCCTTGAACCCATCCTGCAATCCCTTGGTGGCACCAGCTTAGCTTTTAGGATCATGTCTGTGGTCCAAAAGGTGCTAGATTATTCTCTTTTGCTTCAAGTGACTTCTTTCTGGAGCCAAGAAACCTAAAGTTGGCACCAAGGCAGTAATCTCCCTTCTGCGAACACTCAAAGCTTCCTCTCCGCTGTCATGCTGTTGCAACTTAGGACAGTCTTATTGGACATCTTTATAAGTTAAAATTGACCAATTACCATGATGTGCAGACAACAAAAATGATAACAGTAATTTGTGGTAGTATGTACGCCCCAGATAAATGACATAGATAACAATAATTATAGAGATTGAGAGTATTTATGGAGCACTTAATAATTGCTCATGCCTGTGCTAAGCACTGCCTGGGTGGAGTTTGAAAATATACATAAAGAGGACCCTTTCCTGCAGGCAAGTATCATCCTGCTGCAGAGACCAAACCCTCCAGAAATAGAGATTGCTGATGATGTACTGCAGGCTGCCGATTCTTGGGATCCTTGGACATTAGGGCACAGGTGTGTAGGAGCCAGGCCGTCAGTCCTCATGCGGTTTGGGAATCCACAACAGAGGCATGAATTCACAAGGACACATGCCGCACATGTGAATGAGAAAAACAGTGGTCTCCATCAAAGTTATCAAAACCTTCAGGGAGGAACTGACATTGTGGCTCAATCGGTTAGATATATCTAATATCAGAGTACCAGTTTGGGCCCCAGCTGCTACATTTCTAATCCAGTTGCCCACCGATATGCCTGGGAAAGTAGCCAAGATGGCTCAATGCATTGAACCCCTTCACCACAGATGCTCTGTCCCAATCCTTACTGTTGCAAATATCTAAGGAATAAGCCAAGGAATGGAGGATCTCTCCCCCTCTCTCTCCTCTTCCTTTAAAAAACCAAACCCTCGAGGGACATGAACATAATTGGACAAATTGGAGACAGGAAATGTCCCAGTAAAAATTGTGAATTTAGCTATCATACAAATAATCCAGAATAACTGTGTGTTAAGTAAGAAAGAAGGTAGCTTTGCTTCATGTCAACCATCTAAATGGGAACTATCCAGGATTAATGATCATATGGCATCTCCACTGTACTACCAAACTTGACTCTGATCTTATTCCATCTTTGGCATGCAGCTCCCAATTCACTGTCTAAGAGAGCCAACCCAAATTCTACCCGCATGTTTGCATTAGAGTTAATACCAAGAAAGAAAGAGGCACTGAGTCGGAGCAGTCTCATTTCCTTTAAAAGTGTGCTTCAAAGTGAAACAAACCACTTTTGCTAGTATCCTATTGGTCAACATTCAATCATGTCATCTTAGCTAGCTGCAAGGGCGGCTGAGCTGTCATTTTCTTAGCTAAAGTTGGAGGAGTGGTACTAACACAAAGGAAAGGAAAAAAACATGTGGTGAATTATAAGTGGCACCAGTAAAACAGAAAATACCAAGAGAAGCCCAGGCTGAAACCAGGAGTTTCTTTCAGGTCTCCACATGGGTGGCAGGACCCCAAGCACGTGAGCCAAATCTTCCACTGCTATCCCAGGCACAACCAAGAGTTAGATTGAAAATGGAGTAGTAGGTGTTTACCTTGTGGCAGATCAGGCTAATCCTCTGCCTGTAGCACCAGCATCCCACCAGTACAGCTTTTACTCCTGGCTGCTCCACTTCCGGTACCCTGTTAATAGTCTGGAAAAGCAGCTAAGATAGCCCAAGTCCTTGGGTTATGCACCCATGTGTGGGAAACCTAGAAGAAGCTCCTGGCTCTTAACTTCAGACCAACAAAACTCTGACCATTGCAACCATTTGGAAAGTGAATCAGTGAATGGAAGATATCTCTCTCTCCCACTCCCTCTTTCTGTAACTCTTTCAAGAAAACTAAATAAATCTTTTTCTAAAAAAGATTTATTTTATTTTTTATTACAAAGTCAGATATACAGAGAGGAAGAGAAACAGAGAGGAAGATCTTCCGTCCCATGATTCACTCCCAAAGTGACCGCCAATCTGAAGCCAAGAGCCAGGAATCAGGAGCCTCCTCCAGGTCTCCCACGTGGGTGCAGGGTCCCAAGGCTTTGGGCCATCCTCTAATACTTTCCCAGGCCACAAGCAGGGAGCTGGATGGGGAGTAGAGCTGCTGGGATTAGAACCGGCACCCATATGAGATCCCAGTGCATTCAAGGAGAGGACTTTAGCCCTTAGACCTCAGCGCCAGACCCAAGAAAAATAAATAAATTTTAAGAAAAAAAAAAAAAAGGAAAAGGAAAGAAAAGCAGTGGAACAGCCAGGCCTGGAACCAGTGCCCCTACAGGATGCTGGCACTGCAGATGATAACTTTAGTCACAGTGCCACAATGCTGGTCGCCTATTTAATCATTATTTTAGGACATGCTTTATGTGTTTCCTAAAAGAAAGCTAACTATAAAAACAGTCTTGGGGATTTCAGAAGGTATTATTGTCAAAAGAAACAGGTGTAGTGATGCCAGTTATCTTTAGTCAATGTATGGGGTTGTGTCCTCGTTTTTAACAAAAACCTTAGAAAGGAAAAGTGTATATGTATATGTATATATGTTAGAAAAATTTTTGAAGACTTTGTTTTATTTTTATTGAAAAGTCAATTTTATGGAGAAAGATCTTCCAGTTGCTGGTTTACTCCCCAAATGGCCACAGTGGCAGAGCTGAGCTGATCCAAAACCAGGAGCCTGGAGCCTCTTCCAGATCTCCCACCCAGGTGCAGTGTCCCAAGGATTTATGCCATCCATCCTCTACTGCTTTCTCAGATCACAATCAGTGACCTGGGTGGGAAGTGGAGCTGTCTAGACACTAGCCGGTGCCCATATGGGGTGCTGACACTTACAGGTGGAAGATTAACCTGGTGAGCCATGTTACCGGCCCTGAAATCATAAGAATCTTATAAATAATAAGGATGTGAGGAAAGAAAATAGTTGTGTAATGCTACATACTGTATTTCTGTTTTATTGTTATTAAAGATTCAAAACATTTAAAAATTAAATATATATAACGTAAAAACAAGTTAGAGTAAGTTAAATTGGCTGTATTATTAAAAAAGAAAAAAGTTGCTATAAACTTACTGTGTGGCCTCACGGTACAGTGCTCAAGAAGCCTAAGCTATGCACAGTAAGGATCCGGCCTTCACCTTCGTTCCCTCACTGATTCCTCCACCACAGCCTCCTGTCCTGCAAGCTCCATGCTCGCAAATGCCTTATACAACTGTGCCCTTCTTATCTTTCACACCCTATTTTTACTGTATTTGTTTTATGTTTAGATTCACAAACATTTACCATTGTGTTTAACTGCCAACAGTATTCAGTACAGTGACCTACTGTACAGTTTATAGCCGAGTAGCAGTAGGCTGTAATACATGGCATAGGTGTGTGGCAGGGGAGAGCATCTATGTATCATCGCACTCTGGGGAGTTCACACAACCACGACATTGCCTGATGTTACCTCTCACACTATATCCGTGTCATGTGGCAAGTCACAACTGTATTTTTGCTTCTGCTATTGATCAGTTACTGAAACCAAAGTGTTAGCAAGATTTCCCAGACTGTTAAATTTAGAGGTGCTCTACTTTTGACCCTTTGGGTTGCTTTCGTCTCGAGATCTTAGTGTCCATCTTCTTTTCTTTCAATTTTGTTGTTCCTCTTATCTGCACTTTAACATTCACACAAGGGCTAGCACAGCTCGCAGGAAGCCTACGCAGACTAATGTTCAGTCAACCACTTAGTATGGTTTTCCTATGGGCCTACTGCATGCAAAGCACTGTTCTGGAGGCTTGGATACATCAATGAGCAAGTCAATATCCTGTGTGGCTCACATTCCAGTGTCAGAGGGAATCACAGTGAACACAATGCATTAGTTCCCATGGAAACAAGGCTAATTATATCCCCAACCAAGATCTAAATCTCCTAGAAAACCAGGGACGACATTCCTTGGTCTTAGGACATTATGGTAACGCTTGATGATACAATGAGCGCTCCAGACATTTGTGCAAAGGTTGTAAATAAGTGTCTCTTCATAACCTGTTGGGTCACATGTTCTCTTTTAAGGAAATTATGAAACTTTGACATATTTGACTCACTATCAACAGTATTAGTGTGTTAAACCACTAAATCACTTTTTAAATTTGTTCCCGTGCAAGAGGAAGAAAACCTGAAGTAATTTAAGCAAACAAAAACTGGAGGGAGTTCAAGGTGGAGAATCCTGGATTATCTTCTGCATTATTGGGGCAAATGGAACAAAAGCCTTCACTTCCTCTGTCTTATCTCATTAGGAGTGAGTTTGTGCTTTTTCTCCCTAAGGATTGGTCTTCCCTACATGCAAAGGAATACCACACCTCCAAATCTTAACTTTCCTTGCTTTTGCACAGAGAATGGGAAATTCTTTGCCAAGCACTTCCTTGAAAAATTCCAAAGCAGCACCCTAGCTGGTCTGGCTTGTGTTAGGAGTCTTATCATTTCTTGATAATCTGTAGCTGAAGAAACAGTAAGAGCAAAGGCAGAATTCCTGGGAACCCAGCACTTCACTATCTCACTCTGGGCAAGGAAGCAACTTGATGGGCTTCCATAAGATTTGAGAGGGGCTGACACAGTGACACTACAAGCTAATTCTCCACTCTGTGGCATAGGCATCCCAAATGGGCTCCAGTTCATGTCCTGGATGCTCCATGGCCTGGAAAGCAGGGAAGGATGACCCAACTCCTTGAGTTAGTTTTGATTATTGCAACCATATGGGGAGTGAATCAGCAGATCTTCTCTATCTCTCTGAGTATAAAATCTGCCTTTCAAATAAAAATAAATAAATCTCTAATTAAAAAAAAAATAAGATCTGAGAGCATCTTGTCAACCTAAATATCAAAACCACCAACAGTCAGCCAACAGAACGAAATGCTCTCCAGAGTTCAGTGTCATTTATTTGATAGACTGAAGATACGCATGCTAGGCAGACTCCAGGAGGTTGAGGCAAGGGGAATTTTTTTTAAAAAAGCAAGAAAGGATTCTATCGATTATTTTGAAACAATCATGTGCTGTCACAATGAGTACTATTAAGGATGATGTTAGTCCCAGTTGCTAAGCAGATGTCCTTGGAGAAGTACATTTTTGCATACAGCTGCAGGGACCCTTGAGAAATGTATTGTGGCGGTCTTGTGATCACTACGGTGAGGCAATTAGGGTTCATGACTTGTTCTTTGTAACCTTCTGGCTTTACTTATTTTATCTTTTAGTTAGGCTTGACACAGGCAGCTCCATCTTGACTCTGACAACTTCCCTTACTTTTTACAATCTCATCAGCCCCTTTTCTGGGAAGACATGTCAAAGATTAAGTGAGCTAAGAGTGATATTACTCTCCAAAAGTGTACTGTTACAGTGTGTCAACACCTGATGGCAGGTTGTCATTTTTCTGAGAGAACTGTCTTCACAGTGGCATGAACAGCAGGTAAAGTGTGACGTCACAATCACCCCGGGGTATTACATTTGTTTCTTTTGGAAAGAAACAACATCTTTCACAACAAGAGCTCCAACATCTTTCACATGTACCTTCGTACAGGCAAATGCGTAGTCCAGGAAGGAAGTTCTCTTGTAATATTCACAGATAACAATCTTTAAAAGCAAGAAACTGAAACATTAATTTAAAAAAATTTAAAAGCCCACAAACGGTGGAGTCTTTTCTTTTAAAATGTTAAGGCCCCAGGAAGACAGAGCCAAGTTTATCATCGTTTTGTTCCCTTTAATGAAGGTGTGTATTGTAACTTCTCCACAAATGAGAGTCTTGAATTAAATGGCATTTCTTTCTTTGTCACCAGGCTGAGGGTGACAGCAGAGTCCGTTTTCATTATCTTAATATGACTGCCAAGGCTTGGCAGGGTTGCCTGGTATTTGAAATGCCAAACCCAGGATCTGTTTCTCTGAGCTTGATATGGTGATATGGTGACTCTGTGTGAGCACACAGACACCTTTTAATTATATACAGTAGAAATGATATCCAACAGCCTCTTGCAGACAGAAGATAAAGCTTGATTTCCAAAAGCAACTCTGTTCTGCTTGTTGGAACGTAGGTTGGAAGGCTTGTGGTCAGTGCCCTGCTAGGCCAATCTTGTATGAGTTCTTGGACCTTCCAGAACATCTCCCCATGTGGAATTTCAAGTAGTCCTGAGGTCCTTTGCCTGGAACAATCTGTGTCAGATGTGGCACTGACAAAGGGGCATCAGGAAGATGCCCTTTTGAAGCCAAGGCATTTTGGTACAGTGACAGTGAGAGCCCCAGGCTGCCCAGGACAAGTACTAGAGAACCACTTTAGACGAGCACTCACGCATAACAGTTGACCACCGCCATCAGCATCTTCTCTCTCTAGCTGACAAAGATTCTTATTTATTTTTGGTTTGACTCTACTTCCCTTTATTCAGTCACATCCTTTATACATGTAGTCTCTTTCTTCCCCCTCCTTCCTCTTTCCCACTGTTATTTATGAATGTTACATGCTTGTTTACAAAGAACAGAACATGTTTTAAAATGAACCACCAATGCAATTGCCAGCTGATACACTGCCAGGTGCCCACCTTCACACATCGCCGCCATTTCTGTGCCTTTCTTTTCAGTTGTTGCCCCTGGATGGAGAGGGCCAACAGCAGGAAGGGTGGTGACTCAAGCGCAGAACCCAAAAAAGCAGACACACACCAGTGACTCACACACTGGAGCAGGGAGATTCTGAGACTTTCCCTTGCTGAAAAAACACACATGCGAGCCTCACTCCCATCCACAGGAGTGCAGCCGACTCTGCCCGCCCTGGGCTCCGTGCAGGTGCCCGAGCCTCTGGGAATGTCACTAACTCAGAGAGAGAGTTTACTGGGTCAGTAGAAGGTAAGAGGCTGGGACTTGGATTTCTTTGCTTTTTCCCCAAGGTCTGTTGGAGAAAATCCGCCATGTCCTGTATGAGTCAGCCGTGAGTGTGTCTGCTTCTGGAGTAAGGGTATCTGAGTCACCACCGCCCTCCAACACACTAGGCTGGTTTTAATGAGCCAGCAGGTCATCTGAGCAGAGGCGTGGCCTTCACTGTGAACAGGAGTTTGCTAGTTGTGTGGTCCTTTCTTGGCCACATGATTCTTAAAATTATAAAAGCCTGTTTTATTTTTTCAGTAACTTTCTCAATCAGAGGTTTAAAGGACTTGGCTCAACATTGAACCGGTAGGGCCGGCTGTTTATATGAAGACAGAAAACAGGCAGTAATGGTGGGGATCTTGTGTGGCAAAGTGCTTTGAAACCTGAGATGAAAGGGAACCTGTGATGAGAAATTAGCCTCCTCTGTTTTTTAAGCAGCATTTTGCATGCATGTGTGGACAAATACAACATGAGGTGGCTTGAGTTTAGAGCCTCTGCTTCACTCTGCTCTAGACCCTCCCTGTCTCCAGCTGAATCAAAGGATCTTTTTTTTTTTTTTCTTTTCACTTCTCTTTTTCCCAAGCCACAGCTTGTCAGGTAGGAAAGACAGATTCAGTCTTGTCACCGCTACCCTCTGCCTCCCAACCCGGTCCCTCGGAATGGTTCTGCTCCCTGCTGGCCTCTCCCGAATGGATTCTGTCCAGTTTAGAGAGGGATCCGACATGCAACACAGAAAGGGGAATCAGAGTTCTTTGCCTCCATGCCATTTGAGTACTCTCATTACATCCTGTAGCCGTGAAAGAACACGGGCAAGGACTCCTTTGCTTTGAGCGAGGGCTGATATTTAGCGGGAACTGCTACCACTCCCATGCATGACACACACTGTGACCGTGGCTAGCCTTCTCCAATGCCACCTGCATTGTTCAGTCGCTTTAATGTCACCTCTCTCTTGTAAGTTAGCAGAGGGTCTTCCTTCTTAGCAGATCCTGCAACTATCAATAATGCATATTATACATAGCAGTGTGAAAGGCATTGGCAAGTACAAGTTGACGGCAGGGAGAGAATGGAAAACTCCAGTTGCTTTCTTAAGCTGTCAGAAGAGTGAGAAATCAGGTTGGGGTTTCCCTACCAATTGGGTTTGAATGCTTTTAGAAGAAAATTCAGAGCTCAGATGCTCCCATTTAGTTGCTTTGAGCCCCTGAGCCTCAGGATGACACATAGAAAATCCTGACTGGTGGAGAACAACATACCCTCCCATTTATAGAGCCAGGAAAGGCCTGACAGAAGGCTAGAGTGTGAGAAAAGGCCAATTCTACGCTTCTGCCAGAGTCTCCCCCTTGGAGTTCCCAGTCTCAGACCCAGAAGAGAAGGGTCAAGTGGTCTAGGAGAAGAAAATAGCCCACACTATTTTGCCCTTGAGTTCTGGCATTCAACTGGAGGAAGCTGGATTCTACTTTAGCTGTACACTTCCCAAACATGGCTACATCAATATCTCCTCTAATAATACAATTTAATCAATGCATTCACTAAATTCAAATAATCTAATTTTAAAATTAACCACTAGACTACATAGACATTTCTTGAAGGAAGACATACAAATGGCCAACAGATACATTAAAAAATTCTCATCATTAAGAACCTAGTAGTGAAGGTCCACATCCTTTACTGGAATACCTGGGTTCAAATCCTGCCTCCAGCTCCTGACGCCACCTTGCATAGAATCTAGAAAGCAGAAGTAATGGCTCATTGTGGTTGGCTTGCCACCACTCATACGAGAGGCCCGGTTCCCTACTTCAACTTCAAGTCTAGTCCTGGATGTTGTGGACATTTGAGAAGTAAAGCAAAGAGTAGGAGTTCTCTCTGCCCCTCAAATAAGTAAACAAACACAAATGCAGTTACACTGCTCAACATCCCTAATGGTCAGGGAATGTAAATCAAAACTACAATGAGATATCAGCTCAGTGCAGTTAGATTGGCTATGAATTTTCTTCAAAAGTAGTAAGTGTTGGACACTGTGGGTGAGATTGTAAATTAGCATAACCATTATGGGAAACAACGTAGACATTCCTCAAAATACTGCATATGGAACTACCACATGATTTAGCAATCTCACTAACAAAATAAAATCAGCCTATCAAAAGGCATGCTCAAGGGTAGGCGCTGGGGTGTAGATTTAGCTGCTACTCACAATACTTGCATCCGGGATCAGAATGTCATCTCTGCTTTCAATTCAGCTTCCTGTTAACTTACTGGGGTGGGAGGAGGAGACGACCCATACAGTTGGAGTCCTCTCACCTACGTGGGAGATCCTCATAGAGCTCCTGGGCCCTAGAGTCAACATGACCCATCCCTGGCTGTTGTAGGAATTTCAACAGTGTCAGAGGGTGGAAGCTCTCCATCTCTCTCTTCATTCCTCCCTCTCTGTCATCTTGTCTTAGGAATAAACAAATCATGTTTTCAAAGACATCTGTACTCTCATATTTATTGAAGCAGCATTTATAATAACTGACAAATGTAAATAGCCTAAGTTACAACCTACAGATGAATACTATGATACATGTATACAATGGAATATTATTTGGCCATACAAAAGGATGAAATCTTATTGTTTGAGACAAAATAGATTAAATTGGAGTCTTTAATCACTATAATCATTTTAATCACTATGGATTAAAGTGAAATAAGCCAGGCACAGGAAAATAAGTATTGCATTCCTCTATGGAACTAAAAAAAATTTGACCTTAGAGAAATTAACAATAAAATGGTGGTCCAAGAGAAGAGTGAGGGGTCGGGGTGAGATTGACTGGCAGGTACTAAGATAGCTTTGAAAATAGGAGTTCTGGTGTTTTGTTGCACAATGGACTAGCTATGAATAACTGTATTTTGTACAAACTGGAGGAAAGGATTTAAAATATTTTTATCATAAAAAAATGTTCTTTAAAAGATAGCTATGTTTGGCTTGATTTAAACATTATACAATGTATATTTAGTATTATGTGTCATAACATGATACTCCATAGATATGTACAATTTTTACACATTCATTAACCTTTTTTTCTTTAAAAAATAAAATTCCCTAACCAGCCTTGACTGACTGTAGGTCATGAGCCCATCATTCGTAAGGTGTTAGGGACTGCGTTCCCCATGGGTGGGATCTGTCATAGTGTCCGGGTAGAAGGTATCAGCACTGAGTTGGATTAGAGGAACAGCTGGCCTCTGTTGCAGAATGGCTTGTCTACTTTGTGTGTGGTAAGCTCCTCCCGCCAACATCACCTTCATCTAGTGTCAGAAAGCTGTATGTTATGACAGTGCAGTAAGAGAAACCAAAACGGAGTCTGTTTTTTCTTAAAATGATCAAAAGTGGACCTAGCGGGGTAGCCTAGCAGTTAAAGTCCTCGCCTTGCACGCACCGGGATCCCTGCTTTGCATCTAGCTCCCTGCTCATGGCCTGGGAAAGCAATCGAGGACAGCCCAAAGCCTTGGGACTCTGCACCTATATGGGAGACCAGGAAGAAGCTCCAGGCTCCTGGTTTCAGATCAGCACAGCTCTGGCAGTTGCGTCCACTTGGGGAGTGAATCAATGGACGGAAGATCTTCCTCTCTCTCTCTTCCTCCTCTCTGTATATCTGACTTTCCAATAAAAATAAAATAAATCTTTTTAAAAGTCTATCAAAAGCATATCCGTTGAAAGCCAGATTGTGATTTAATCGGCCTGTAATGTGGCCTGGACATTAGCCTTTATAAGGCTTCCTGCATGAATCTATAGTGGACTCGGTGCAAGAGTCTGATCTGTGCCCCCTGTACAATGCCGGCCTGTCTCCTCCACCCCTCCTGCAAGAGAGAACTATTTCTTTCATCTTTTCCCACAGTTCCAATTTGTTCTCATATTTCTCATCTTCCTCTTTGGGCCAAGTAAATATGATTGCAAAATTTGTGTTGCACATAAGGTCTGTGCTGACATTGTTCCACTGAGCTGTCTTGCCATGTGCTTGCTGGGCCAAGAAGGACAAACACATATGGCTCTTCTGCTATCCCTGTGTTACTACCCTAACGGTGCACAGAATTCCAACTGATGTGCTTCGGTACGCTCTCCTGGACAATGTCCTCTGAGGCTTCCCATTCCAGGTCATTGCTCTCCTCTCAAACAGAAAGGTCATAGCCTGGGTTGTTGTTTTTGTTGCTGTGGTTTTGCTTTGTTGTGTTTTGTTGCTATTCTTCTGTCAGATATAATCAAAAATAAAGTCCCCTGTTGGCTATCTGATACAACCAGGTATGCTTTGAAAAATTACTCCCATATTTCTTTACAAATCTTAATTTTCATAAGCATTGTAGATGCAGACGATTTTAAAAGTTAAGTAAGCTGGGCCCAGCCTAAGGACTATATTGGCTAATCTGCCACCTCCAAATGTCAGATCCCGTATGGGCACAAATTTGTGTCCTGGCTGCTCCACTTCCCATTCGGCTACCTGCTTATGACCTGGGAAAGCAGTAGAAGATGGACCAAAACCTTGGTACCCTGCACACATGTGGGAGACCCGGAAGAAGCTCCTGGATCCTGTGTTTGGGTTGGCTCTACTCTGGCCGTTGTGGCCACCTAGGAGGTGAACTAGTGGATGGAAGATCTTTCTGTCTCTCCTCTCCATGAATCTGTCTTTCCAATAAAAATAAGTAAATCTTTTTAAAAAGAGTTAAAGGAAGTATACTATAGAAAATAGCCATCCTCTGCATTTATTCTTCCTCTTTCCAACTTCTGTTCCCCAAGGCAACTGCATTTACCCTCTCAGCTCTTCTAGTGTTTCCCACTATGTGTCTAAGCAATAGACTTACTCGGCCATTTCTTGACTTTTTACTTTTAGGGACAATTTATTGAATTCCAAACTCGAAAGACAGAACTGGAATCCTTTACTTTACCTCTACAACATGCACAAATACTTCTCTGAAATCTTAACTAAGGCATACTTTTCATTAGAACAATATTTAGTCCATTATAATTCACATCTGGACCATGTAGTGTGTTCGTTGCATTTTGCTTCTTTTTTTAATAATAAATTTATTTTATTTCTGATGATGTTTGCAATTAAGATGGATGCATGTCTGTGTGGACCATTGGATAGGGTGGGGAGGGTCGGGGAATGGAAGAAAGTAAATGAGACAACTCTTTCCAGCCTCCTTTTTTCTACCTGTACCTGGGGACAGTGGGAAGAGAAGGAGAGAGAGTCACTCCCATCTTGGCTCCCACACATGCCAGTGTACTATGGTTTGGCCTAGCTCTGCCTGTTCCAGAATCAACCCACACCTGCCAACAAGTGAAGCAGCCCTTGTCTTGTCCAACACCCAGCCTTCTAACATGCTCAACAGCTGGAGCTACCACTCCCCAAGGGAGTTCTCCAAGTACCCCACCAGGCCCACTCCCAGACCCAGATCTCACATGTGCCAGGATGTATTAAGCTCTTACCCAACACAGTCTACCCTTCCTCAGTCTCAGTCTTTGTGTGTGCTGATGGATGTTGAGGCCTGTCCCGCCCCATGTCCATTTCTTGGATGACCCTGCGGGTGCTTCAGCCTGAACCAGCCTGATCTGTTAACAACCCCAGAACCCATGAGTGTTGGTGAGTTCAATGGTCATACCTAGCTCAGCCCATCACCGCTCATAGCCCTGGAGCAAACCAGCTGGTACGGTAGTCCCCCAAAGAATCTGCTCCCAAACCCCCACACAATCTGCTCCCAGACCCAGTCCTCTCACATGCTGATTAGTGTTATGGCTCAGCCGGATGTGGTCCAACCCCTACCCCAACACTCACTGGCTGGTACTGTGGTCGAGTCAGCAAGCCAGGCCACCAGGCTTGAACTGGCACCCATATGTGATGTTGATGATACAGGCTGGATTGTAGCTTGCTACACCATGGTACCAGCTCTGCACCGCCCTCCACACCCCCAAATTCTTCTAAAGATTGATTGTATTTTCAGAGAGCTTGGTTGGAAGTACAGCAACTGGGACTCAAACCAGAGCCTATATGGCAGGCAGCATCTCAAGTAGCCACTTAACACTCTATGGCATAACACTGGCCCCATGAGCATGTGTTTTTTAAATGGCATTCTTGATGACTTTATTTGTCTTCCTTAACAGTGATCTATGAGAGGCTTAGTGAGCATAATAACTATATGTCCTAAAGTTAGATTCTGGGCCAATGTTACAGTGTACCAGATTAAGCTGCTGCCCCTACACCAGCATTCTCATGTGGGAGCAGTTTGAGCACCAGCTGCAATACTTCTGATCCAGCTTCCTGCTGATGTACCTGGAAAAGCAATTGAAGCACAGTCCAAGTGTTGGGGCCCCTGCAAACATGTAGGAGACCTGGAGGAAGCTTCTGGCCCCTGGCTTTGGCCTGGTCCAGCTCTAGTTGTTGTGGCCATCTCAGCAGTGAGCCAGTGATAGAAGACCTTCTGTGTGTAATTCAGCCCTCAAGGTAAATAATTCCTGAAAAAAAATTAAAATAATTTAATATAAACAAAATATTTTAAAATAAAATTCTAATTCTAATCCATTTTCAGCAATAGCAGTTCCTTGATTGTTTAAACTTTGATGAGGGCAAATTCTGGGATTTACCATTTGGTTGTTTCTTGGATGGGTTTAATACAGACTGGTAAAGGCATATCAGTCATTATTGACTAGTATTCCACCCTTGTTGGTGAAGTTTTGATAGAGTAAACTTTTAAGCAGCCTAGAGTTGCTCTTTTGTTACGTCCATGGAGAATACTTTCAGTTGTTTTAAGGTCTGGTTTTCCTCTAGGCTTGGCATTTCCAATTCGATTCTAAGCAGCAAATGACTCTAGCCAAAGTAATGGGCTGCCTTGGAGCATCCTTTTGACCAAAAAGACAGAAACACTGCCATGGTGCAGATCACATGCTTTGATGCCGAAAAGTTTCCTAGAAACACCGTTGATCCATTTACGATTATGGAAGAGTTTGGGTGTCCTTAAGAATGATACAAATGGGGAAATGAACACTCCGAAGCGAGTGTTAAACTGATACTCCTGCAGTTTGTTCAAGGGACTTGCCTTCACAACAGAAGAGAAAGAGAAACAAAGAGAGCCCATCTTCTGGAATTAGGGAAACATTAGTTGGTGGTCTGTTAAGTTCAATATTAAATAGAAACTCTGGTCACAAAATTAAATGGCCCACGTTACCACGCCAAGGACAGTTAAAATTCATACATAATTTATAAAATCTCTCATCTGAGACATTTTTATGAGTAGGCACAGAGCTTCTGAACACATCATACAATTGGACTGAAGCCTGGAAAGTCACCCCAGAGTGTTTGAACAAACCGTAGCCCACGGATGCCATATATTTTATATTGGGACATTCTTTTCCCTTTTTTAAAGGGACCCAGCATGTATCTTCTGCATTGTTCACATTCTGGAGTGGTTGAAGTATCCGTCCCAAAGCCCTTTACAAGGCTACAAAGAAATACACCAAGATAAGTAAGAGGTCTACAATGAAAATTATTTTTTTCATTTCAGCTCAGAGAGTTTTCTTTTTCTCTCTCTCTCACACACACATAGTGTGTGTATTCTGTATTGTCCTTTCTGCAGTTCACACTGCCCACTGAGTGTGCTGCAGGCCACTAATCACAGAAACATGCTACACCTCGCTCATCTGCCGTAGTTATTCAGATAGTCAGGGGAGCTGTGTGGACAGGACAGGACAGGATCTGGTAAATGCAGTTAAACATTAGATGATTTTAAATGTTTTTGTAATGACGGCAAAACGCAAGCATCAAATATTTGATGTTCCAAGCCCTAAGAATGCAAGGATGAAAGGTACGGTTTACCTTTCTTGTGTGGGACATGGCACATGAGTTACAGTTCACGAGACAAAGGTTATAAGAAGTTTCTGAACAGTGTGCTGGGGGAGCAAAGAGTTTAGTGACTGTTCCGTACAGGTCAGGCCTCAGAAATGGAAATCATAGGTGGGACATTAACATGTTAATATGAATCGGCCTGGCTGAGACAAGAGGCGAGGGCATTCCTGGCACAGGTGCCACTGCACCTCAGCAGACATTGGCTCTATTTGATTTTCAAGATGGGCAAAACATTCATATAAATCAAATAAAAATGTGTAAGTTGGGCCTTTATATTTATGTAGCCATTTTTGGAGTTATCTTGGATGCCTCTTCCTCACATATGCTGTACCCACGCTTTTGGCAGAAGTTATTGGCAAAAGCTGTCAATTTTGTGTTCAAAACACATCCAAATCAGATCACTTCTCCCATCTCCATGACTACGGGGCTGATCCAAGTCACCATCCGTTCTTGCCAGGATGCCCACAAAAACATTTTAATTGGTTGTATTGGTTTTCTGTTGCTGTGTAACATATCACCACAAACTTCAGCCTTTAAAACCACTCAAATGATTATTTCACAGTTTCCATGGGTCAGAAGCCTGGAAATGGCTTAACCAGACACCCAGCTCAGAGTCTCACAGCCATAATGAAGGTGTTGGCAAGGCATTGTTCTCAGCTGGGCGTTATGATGGAGAAGGATGCACCTTCAGGAGCTTTCAGACTATGCTTGTATAACTGAGGACCTGGCTTCTTATGGCCTCTGGATGAAGGGTTGTCTGTAGACTGAGACGGCCTCATTGTCTTCTTACCAGTGGTCCTTTCCACAAACACTTCATCCCAAAGTGGTATGCTTCATCAACGGAACCAATAGACTCACACGCAAGGAGAGAGCCTTACATTATGTAACTGAACTGTGAAAATGACATTCTGTTATCTTTGCCACGTTCTGCTCATTAAAGGCAAGGTGCAGTTCCTACCTACACACCCGGGAAAGCAAAATATGACAGCATGTCTCCCTGAGTGTTGGGGGTAGAGTTGGGAGCGAGTCATCACAGCATATGTCTACCACATTCACACACACCCTTCTATAATTTATTCTCCATACAGTTTCCAGAATGATCCTTTAACGTTTAAATCTGGGGCTATCATTTATGGCATGGAAGGCTAAGCTGCTGCCGGCAGTACCAGCATCCCATATGGATGCCAGGTCATGTCCTGGCTGCTCCACTTCTAATCTTGCTCTCTGTTGGTGGCCTACCAAAAGCAACAGAAGATGACCCAACTGAGAGATTCAGATGAAGCTGCTGACTCCCAAATATAGCTCCTTGTACCTGATTTCAGCCTGGCCCAGACTGGCCCTCCAGAAGGGAGTGAACCAGCAGATGGAAGATCGCTTTCTTTCTATAACTGTTTCAAAATAAATAAATGAATCATTTTTTAAAAATATGTAAGCCTATGTTATTCATTTATTTATAGTCCTCTAATGCTTACCATGAAATTTATAAAGGCATAAAAGATCATATGTAGATAATCACTGGCTATTTGACCTGATTCACTTTTACTACCCTCCCCACTGGCCGGGGCCTATGCTTGCTGCTCTGTTGACATGCAGCGTCACTTTTGATTGAGGGGCATTTGCTATTTTCCCTGCCTCAAGCAACTCTACCCCAGTTACCCCTTCTGCTTTGACCCCTCTGTTTAAGTGTCTGTGCAAATATCACTTCTTCAGTGAGCACTTCTTTAAACTCTCCAATATAAATTGCTCTTCCAGTAGATTATGTACCTTTTCCCACCTTATTTGTACCTGAGCCCCTGTTTTTCTACATATTTCAGAATATAACTTTTAATTACTCATTGACTGTCTCTCCCATTACACCTCAAGCAGGTACCTGGACTGTCTTATTCAGTATTGCTTTCCCAGTGCCTGTATCATTTTCTGATGTATAGGAGATAACATAATAATGAGAGAATTTAAGATACAAATTTTTGGGCCCAGCATGGCAGTCTAGTGGTTAAAGTCGTTGCCTTGCATGCACCGGGATCCCATATGGGCACTGGTTCTAATCCTGGTTGCCCCAATTCCCATCCAGCTCCCTGCTTGTGAGTCTGGGAAAGCAGTCAAGGACAACCCAAAAGCCTGGGTCCCTGCACCCGCATAGGAGACCAGGAAGAGACTCTGGGCTCTGGCTTTGTATCGATGCAACTCCAGCCATTGTGGCTACTTGGGGAGTGAATCAGCAGATGGATCTTCCTCTCTCCTCCTCTTTGTATATCTGACTTTCCAATAAAAATAAAATAAATCTTAAGAAGAATATACTAATTTTTTTCAAACTATTTTTTATTATTACTGATGGTATGATTGATTTTTCTTATGAACAACAACTAAAACTAGACCCTTCGAAAATCTTTCTCATGATTTTTTACTAGAATAGTGAAACAGAATAAAAAATCTCAAATGAGATTTAAATTCATCTCGATAACCTCAGAGTGATTACTCATTCCTACTGTTACAATCGGTTGACCCCCAAAACTAGATTTGTCTGAATTTGCTGGACTTCATATTTGTGATTTATTTCTTATCATGAAAATGCTATACTTTGTTGATAAAGTGTTGTATTCATCTTGAAAATACTGAGTATCTATGTTTCATTGTTCTGTTCATTAAGAATCTTTACGTGGATTCGTTATACATCTGTAGAGTTTCTTATCATTCTGTTGGTTTGCTCTAGAGATTCTGCTTGATGCTGGGAACATGAGGATGCACAAAAGAAACTGTTTCTTGAACCTACTGTGCAGCCTGAGGGACAGTTTAAAACATAGAGAAATGAAGGGACCACTGTGCTGTATCGTGCTATTCCTCCTCTGGCACTGGCATTCCTTTTAGGCACCAGTTTGAATCCCAGCTGTTGCACTGGTAAAGGCAGCAGAGAACAGCCCACATTCTTAAGTGTCTACACCCACATGGGAGACCTGGAAGAACCTCCCGGTTCTAGGCTCAACACTGGCCCAGTCATTTCAGCTGTTTGGAGAGTGAGCTAGCAGATGGAATATCTCTCCTGGTCTCTTCCGCTCTTTCCCCATAATTCTGCCTTTGAAATAAATAACTCTTTAAAGAAGATTTAGAAGGATGGAAAATAGGCAAACTGCATCCTCTTGTTACAATGAAATAAAACTAAAAATCAACAATGAAAGGAATTTCCAGCAACTCACACACAGAAGAAGGTCAGCAGCACATTCCTAAATAATGAGTCAAAGAAGTCACGTGGGAAATTGGGACTGCTTTAAGATTAAAGAAAACGAAACACCACCTTCTGTAATTTGAAATGTAACTGAAATGAGGCTAAGTTTACAGCTCTAAATATCTATGTTTAAAGCAGAGTAAAGATTTCAATGACCTATCCACCCACCTCAGGAAAATAGAAAATGCAGCAACTAAAAGCAAGCAAGCAGAAGGCTAAAATTATGAATATGGGATAAATGAATGAAATAAAAATGTGAATAAAATGAAAAAAAGATCAACAAATCCAGAAGTTGATTCTTCGAGAAAAAAATCTTTCTTCTCCTTCTTTCCTTTGTGTATTTTCTGACTTTCCTTTGTTATTCTCACTTCCCTTTTCCTTTGCGTGTCTACTCACCTCATTCCGCGCCTGATTCTATTGCCCAACCTTCTTCCCATTTCTTCCTTCTTCCTTTTCTATGTATCCCTTTCTCTCTTCACCGGTCACAGTATGAAGATAAACTCCATTTTTTATTTATTTTTACTTGGAAGGCAGATTTTACAGAGATAGTAAGTAGGCTTTTCATCCACTGATCCACTCTCCAAATGCCAAAGTGGCCGGTACTGAGCTAATCCGAAGCTGAGAGCAAGGAGTTTCTTCCAGGATCCCAAGAACTTGAGCCATTCTCCATAGTCACAGAACTGGATGGGAAGTGAAACAGCCAGGACATGAACTAGAGCCTATATGGGATGCCGCCATCACAGGAAAGAGATTAGCCTACTGTGTCACTATGTTGGCCCCAGTCCATTTTTAAAGTACAATTGTTGGGCCTGGCATTGTGTCACAGCACCTTAAGTTTCCACTTGTGATGCTGACATGGCTGTTTTGGTGTTACCAGGAGACCCGAGCATGCCTCTATGATTAGGAGTCGGGAACACGGGGTCATGAGGGATTGGAAGATAGGACTGTCAAGGCTGTAGGGGATTGGTAGATGTGGCAGTAGGCGGGCACTAGGGGAAGGGGCCACAAGGGATTGAGAAGGCCATCAGGCATGATACCATGAGGTTAGGGTGGAATGTGGGAACAGGATTACAAAGTTACAGAGGGTTGGGTTTAAGATGGTGCCTAGTCTAAAATGGTGGATATTTTACTAACCTTTATGGTTCAAGTATTCCTCACTGCAACCTCAATTCTAACCTCACCCAAAAGAAGAATTTTCATGTGGACAAGTTCAGTGAGCAAAGGAAGATTTGTCAAAGGTAGAAAGTTCTTCCAGTAGCATCAGGATGGTGACACCATGAGAGGAGAGCCTGAGAAAGCGGTGAGTGATTCCTCTTAAGCTCAATTTGGGGAAGAGAATAACAGCTAACAATCAACAAGGAAGCACGTGGGGTATAAAACCCAACCAGAGGCCAGAATTATAGTGCTTTCTAGCTTGATCGGGGTCAAACAAAAAACCATCAGAAGGGTGTGACTTTTCCATTTTCATGAAAAGCTAAAAACTGAGAAGGGTGGAGTGACACTTTTTTCTTGCTAAAATGACCTTCTGGACAGAAGCAAGCAAGCTTGTAGACTATTCCCATTTCAAAAGAGACACTATTAGCCCATGGAACAATACTGCTTCTGATCAATTTCTGCTAATAGGCCTGAGAAAGTAGCAGAAAATGATCCAAGCCTCTCATGTGACAGACCCAGATGGAGCTAATTCTAACCCTTGCTGCTATCTGGGGAGTGAACCAACAGACGGAAGATTCTCTCTCACTCTCTTTCTGTCAATGACTTTTAAAATATAAATGTTTAAAAAACACAAGTATATCTATAAGAAGTAGTATATCTCCTTTTGCTTTTCTCGCTTAGGTGAAAAAAAACAAGTGATTCTGATGCTTAACGTTTCTGTCAGGAAAAACAACTCCAAATTAATTACATGGTTGGTTTTGCCTGAGGAGATGTAACCAACAATTTAAAAAAAAAATTATCCACCCACATCGTATGACTAGGTAGAAATAAATAATAGAGGCAAGATACTTTCATGAACATTATAAAGTGATTTGTAAATACGAGCAGACACGACTGGTAAACAGTGATAGTATCTGTGGTGGTGTTCACCGACAACTCTTCATTATAATTTGCTTGTTCTGTGAGCAGGCTCGCCCGAGTTGCCCATTTAGGCGTCAAAGCAAAAGCCTCCTACACAGACAGTTTTGTCTGACTCACACAAACCTGATCGTATTTTTCCCTCAGGAATTTCCTTTTTGAACTTAAAAAAAATAATAATAAAGTCTGGCTTGCAAGGTGTTCTCCTGTGAAGCCGTCTTCATAGCACCTAATTATTCTCTGTCACTGATCTGGAAGAGTAGGCAAGGACAAAAAAAGAGTATCATTAGCCACAAAGTTGCGATCTTCTTCAAATAAAATGTGGATCTCTGGCTTGAATGTTGGAAGAGTCACAGTGTGTGTGTGTGTGTGAAAACAGGTCAGATGGAAAAATGTTTTAACTGTTTCTAGTAAAAAAAAAAGTTTACCCCTTTTGTTCATAAAATGTGAAGAACATGAACTGGTTAATCTTCACTAATCTTCATGATTGAAATGCTAGCTCCCACAGTGCTAGGGTCAGAGGCATCCAGACAGCTTTCAGGAGCCTTCTCAACAACACGACTCTTTAACCGGAAGGGGGATGGCGGGAGGAGATGAATGTCCATGTGATTGCTCAGAGTCCGTTCCTGGGAGGCCATCTCTCCTGCCTCGGAGTGGACAAGTGCTTTCCTACGCACCCTGCTTTGGAGTATTTGTGCACAACTATCTTTAAAATATTAGAATTGCACTTAGATACTACATTTCACACATTGCAAATGTCTTTGCTGGTCACTGACTCTCCCAATGTTCCAGCCGGTGCCTTTCCCATCCCTCCCCGGTGTGGCTTGCCTATCTTCCTTATGCTGTGCAATGACTCTATGTCTGGGACTATTAACTGCTCAGAATCTTTCTTTTTCCTGGACACACAGCCAGACTGCTACTCCGCTTGCCTTGTAGATAGTTGGTTGTGCTCCTGTACCACCGGAATAAATGCAGAGTGATTTAGGACATTTCGGAGCCAAAGCTTTCAAGCAATAGGTATGGTTCCTCCTTGCTCTCTTTCTTCCTTTACTGGACATGGAGAGCTAGATGACAAACTTAGCATAACAAAAGGAAAAGAGGCCTTATATGGAGGACAGGCCCCACCACACAGAAACAACCACCTGCTACATGAAGACGAAGCTTCGTTAAGCTATGTTTTAGTATTGTTAGCAGGTTCTTCTTGTTCGCTTGGGGTGTCACCAAGCAACTGGGCTCAAGAATTACTCAGGGGAAAGCTTTGCTGACTTGGGGCAAGCAAAGCAGACATGGGTAAGTAGAGTTCCCTAGATCAAGGGTTGGGATAGTGTCCAGGATATAGAAAAAGGGGGTGCAGGGGAACCCCCTCCCTGCTCAAGCAATATGTATGTTCCCACACTGCATGTTCAAAAATTCGATTCAAACCATTCTTTGGCAGCCTCCCTTTCCTGTAGGTGTCTGGCCTCTTCTGTGCACAACACTGCAAGGACAGCTTTCCTGGGACATCCTCAGGAAAGCAGACTCAAGTGAGTAAGCCGTCTCACATTCTCTGCCTGGGTTACCATGCCTCATTTGACTTGCTTATATGTTATGCTCTTGGTTGCAGCATTATGTATTTTGAATTCTATTTAGGGCAACCACTAGTGCGATCCTATGTTTTCATCAACTTTGGCTGCTGTAGCAAATTGTTGCAGATGGGGTGGTTTATAAACAACAGCAGTTTATTGCTTACAGTCTCGAAGGTGCTAGAGAATTTCATGTGTCCTGGTCTATAGGGCTCGGTCATCTCATCAGAAATTTGCACAGAGGAATGTGCAAGACACACCTCTCCCTGACCCCATTCATAAGCACATTGACTTAAAACCACTACCCCTAATGCTCTGATGTGGACTTCATCAGAGGCCAGTCTGCTTCTCAGAGCTTGCAGCTCCTCGTCTTCACCCTGATAATGATAATCCAATTCCCTGCCGAAGGTTAGCTCCATAAATTAAGGGTGTGGTACAAGGGCCGGGAAGGCCCATAATACCTCAGGTCACAGAGATCTATGATCAGCATTGGAGTTGAGCTTTAGAAGACTAAATAGCCATCTGTAATGCCGGTGTCCCACATGGGCCCAGCAGCCCACTTCCAACCCAATTCCCTGCTAATATGCCTGGGAGATAAGACGGGGATAACTCAAACGCTGGAGTCCCTGCCCCCAACATGAGAGTCATGGTCATGGTTAGAGTACTAGACTTCTGGCTTCCAATTGGACTGGCTCCTGTAACTGTGGCCTGCCTCTCTGTAATTCTGCCTTCCAAATAAACAAATACATCTTGTAAAAAATTCGATTCTCATCACTATAGTTAGCATTCTAGGACTACATCCTATTCTGAAAAGCTTCACGAGAATTTCAAACACCGAGAAAACAAAGCAATCCAAGTCTATCAGAGCAATGGTAGCAAAAGCTACCCCTGAGCAGCTCTGAGTGCAGAGTCAGTTTCCATTCCTCTCAAACAACCCAAGTCATAGCCAGAGTAAAGTGTGCAGATGTACTCTGAGGGTCATATGAGTAGCACAGTTCAGCTGCTGCAGGTGATCCTGGCATGCCATACAAGAGCACCGATTTCAGTCCCATCTGCTCCATGCCCAATGCGACAGAGAAGGTGGAGGATGATGGCCCAGGTGCGTGGCTTCCTTCCACCCACATGGGAAACCTGGACGGAATTCCTGGTTCTGCCCACTGGATATGAATCAGTGGATAAAAGCTCTCTCTCACTCTCTCGCTCTCTGTCATTTTACCTCTCAAATAAATGAAAAAATCCTTAACAGAAAAGATGGCCAATGTTGTGATACTGCCTTTGACACCAGTAATTGCTGTGAGTCCTGGCTGCTCCACTGCCAATCAAGCTCTCTGCTAAGAAACCTGGGAAGACAGTGGAAGATGGCACCAGTGCTTGGGTCTCAACACCCCATGTAAGACCCAGATGGAGTTCCTGATTCCTGGCTTATACCTGGTCCAGCCTTGGCCACTGCGACCATATGGAAAGTAAGCCAGAGAATGAAAAATCTGTTTTTCCCTACCTCTCTGTCCCTCCCTCTCTTTGTGTGTGACTGTACTTCAATATGCAAATCTTAAAAAAAAAAAAAAGGAAACCATTCTGAGATTAAACACTTGGCCATGGAGTAAGCCCAAGGAGGAAATTCAGTCTAGACAGCAGCCTGGCCAGGGACTCAGCGCCGTAGGAAAAGTCCTGATGTGGGTACCCATGGGGATAGTTTCCTCCGTTCATTCATTTGGACCATCAGGCTGCTGAACCGCAGGGTAAGAGCAGAGTGGAAACTTTTCAGGTGGCAGTTACCCTGGTCCCGTGCCAGGTGTATTACTCACTACTCACAAAGCTCCAGCTGGTGTTTGCCACCCAACAAAAGGGAAAAGAATAAAACTCTTCTGCCGATTTCACGTCACACTGGACAGAAGGCATGAAAGATGAGACAATGCTATGAGGAAGAAAACAAAATTTCCCAGGGTCTGAGCTTATTTTTGCCAAGAGATGTCAATTAGAGTGTCATGTAAGAGCCCACAGCATTTTGATTCTTTGGCTAAATTTTGTTTATTAGGCTCATATCTGAGGAAATAACATTTTAATCGGCTCACTTCCTGAAGGGCTAGTTTCCTATCTTGAGTCGGATTACTGTTGTGCAGAGAACGGCGTCACTCTCCTCCCACAGGGCCAGCTGAACAACAAGTGTGTGGCACGCAGCATGGCAAATAAAGACGAATGTAAAAATGTCCTGACCCTGAACATTCTGTTTTTAACCAATAAAATCCCCCCTAAAAATGTGAATGTGTAATAAAACTATGTCATATTACCAAATAGGAAGACATTCAATTTTTTTTTTTATTTAACAAATGTTTGTGCTTTATGTACTGAATGCAGCGTGCTGGGAGGGATATAAAAATAAGCAGTCCATGCTTCTCACCCCTATGTAATTTATTGGTATTCAACACAGAGGATACAAAAGCAACCAACTCTAACCCATCCCCAAACCCATGATATGTGAGTACTGCAGGAATAAATGGAAGGGAAGTGCCCAAAAGCTCCAGACGTAAAGTTAGAGTAAGGAATAGGAAGTGATAAACACCCTGACTTGATCAGGGTACCTTGTATACTATATCCTCTGGATATATTTCCTGTCAGCAGGCCCCAAGACTCCTGAAGGGGTGCAGCAAAGGTATTCTTCGGCCTTAAGAGACACCAGAGACAGTTTGGTAGGGCATGTCTATTTATCATAAAGTGAGCACAACCTATATAGATTAGGAAAGGGGAAGGCAGGAGGTCCCCGGCAGTCCTCCCACCCAACAATGACACTGTAACCAGCTAGAAGGCATGTCTATCTTGCTGGACCCTCCAACCAAGTCACAGGTCATGCGTGTTGTGCACGCACGGCCGGAAACTGTGCCTCAGGTCACATGCAGTAGGCCCTGAGTCACATATAGCACAGAAGTTGGAAGCTATGCCTCAGGTCATAGTCGCCACATGTGGCTGGCAAATACTTTGTGGGTAGCATCTGATTTTGTAGAGTTGCTTATCAAAGAAGTCCCAGCACAGTTCGTCCAAGGGCAGGGAAGAGAGACCAGGCACAGCCCACCGCTCTCACTGCATGACCAGTGAACAGGCCAGGTTGAGGTTCGGCAGACTGAAACTATCATCTGGTATTGTCCTGGGACAAAGTGTGCCGTGTGCCTACAACCTCCCACAAAGGCCACACAGACAGAGATCCAGGAGCAATCTCCCACAGTACTCCCATCAATATGTAAATGAACAACTTCTAATCCAGGGAGGTTTAAATCTTTAAGGGGGTGGAGATGCTAACTAACCTGATTGGATTATCACATGGTAAGATGTTCCCATAATTTCAGGGTTATTCTATTTGCTTTGCAGAAGTCCTATGCTAAGAAAAGTGTGGAACTGAGTGTTCCATGAGCTCCAGACTGCAGCCATCAAGCCTCCATGCTAGATAGCAATCAACTCAGGAAATGGCTGGAGTCTGCTGCTCTGGCCTGGCTGTCCCCAAGCAGCACGCTCAGCCGGCTCTCAGTCTGCTTGTCTGAGACATCTGGTCCCCACCCAGCAGCTGGATATTAAAATGGATTCAATTGGCCTCAATAGCTGACATCCTAGGTCTTCCTAGTTTTAATTTTTTTCTTAAAGATTTATTTTTTTATTATTTATTTATTGGAAAGGCGGATATACAGAGAGGAGAGACAGAGAGGAAGATCTTCCGTCCGATGATTCACTCCCCAAGTGAGCACAACGGTCGATGCTATGCTGATCCGAAGCCAGGAGACTCTTCTGGGTCTCCCACGCGGATGCAGAGTCCCAAAGCTTAGGGCCGTCCTCAACTGCTTTCCCGGGCCACAGGCAGGGAGCTGGACGGGAAGCAGGGCTGCCAGGATAGAACCGGCGCCCATATGGGATCCCGGGTATGCAAGGCGAGGAACTAACCACTGTGCCACCACGCCGGGCACTAGTTTTAATTTTTTTTTTTTAATTTATTCGAAAGATGGAGACAGACAGGCGGCCAGCCAGAGAAATTCCATTTGCTGGTTCATTCCCCAAGTGGCAGGGACTAGCTTGGGCCTAAGCCAGGATCCAGAAACCGAGAATTCAATCCAGGTCTCTCTCTGTGGCCAGAATTCAATTACATGAGCCACCATCATCATTGCCTCCCAGGGTCTGCTGTGTTGGGAAGCTGGAGATCGGAGCCAGAGTGGAGCATCAAATCAGGACTTCTGGTATGAGACAAAGGAGCACTTTAAAAAAAAAAAGATTTCTTTTTTGAAAATCAGAGAGACAGAAGAAAAGAGATACAGGGTGATGGTGTGAGGGGGAATTTCCATTTGCTAGTTCACTCCTCAGTGACAGCCAGAGGTGGGGCAGGGGAAACCAGGAGACAGGAAATTCGTCGGTGTCTTCTACATGGGTGGCAAGACCTCACCTACTTAAACCAACGTTTGCCCCTTCCCAGGAACATTAGCAGGAAAATGGATGGGAAGCAGAGTAGTGGAACTCTGATAAAACATGTTGGCATCACAAGAGACAGTTTGGCCAGCTGTGCCCTGACACCTGCCCCACAGCAGACTCAACTGGCATCTAAACCACAAGATCAAATAAATGCCTACCCTTCTAAAAATATTTCTAGAACTTCTTTTTGAGGAAGGCACTCATGTGTTTGACAATTAAGCTTTGAACACCTACTACATGCCAGATTCAGGTGTACAATAGTGAATTACTGAATGAGATAACACTATGGAAAAAAATCTATGAGTACTTTGAGGTGGAATCACTTTTGGAAGGAAGCCAAGTCTCTAGAGATCATATCTGGTAAGTAAAGTGGACCACAAAGCTAAATTATATTGATAGTATCATATTTATTTATTTGTTATTTGAAAGGCAGGGTTACAGAAAAACAGAGATCTTCTTTCCACTGGTTCGTTCCCCAAATAGCAACAACAGTCAGAACTAGGCCAGGCAAAAGCTAGGAACCAGAGCTGGGTCTCTCAAATGCATGTGGGGGCTCAAGGACTTGGGCCGCCTTCCAGTGCATTCCAAGGTGCATTAGCAGGCAGCTGGTTCATACAGGGTCCCCACCCTGCAGGGAGCATCTTAACTCACTACACCAATCACAGATGTTTTAATTTGACACTAAAATAAACTATGATTATGGAACCATAAATTCTAAAAATTGTCTTCTTAGGTGAGTGCACTGATTCTAAAGACAATTTCCAAATATAAGTTTTAAAGATATTTTGAATTATATTCAATATATGAAGTTTTCCAAGGTGACTACTTTGATGGAGAGAAAAAAAAAACCTGTTTCTATTTTGACATTTCCATCTTCTTTCTTGATTTTCTTAAACATGATTCTTCCATTTAATCCCTCACACAGAAAAAGAATCCTCAGCTGACTGGAATGTGGTTTTTAATGACAACATTGTATCAAAAATCACATTATTTTCTGCATTTGCACTGTGATTTGCTTGCTGTTTTGCTGGGTCTTTCAGGCTCTGCATTTGTTTATCATTTTTGGCATCCTGTGATAATGTATTTTGCAATTCCTCTCCTAGATAGGCTACCCATTTAGTAGTTGTATCAGCTTAACTTTATAGGATTACAGTGAGGGCTAAAGAATCAAAATATGCAAAGACTGTACAATAATGCTTGGCATGGGACAAACATTATATATTAATTATTGTCTGGTCCTATACATCTAGATTAGAGCCAGGTAGCAGATATTTTAGACTTTGTGAATCAAAAGATCTCTGTCTCAACTAATCACCTGTGCTGCTATAATACCAATGAACAAGCATGAAGCGTTCTGATAAAACTTCATTTATAAAATCAGGCAGTTGATGAGGTCCTGTCCGTGGGCTGTCATTGGACTCCTAACCAGGCCTTTTTGACATGGGATTGAGCGCGCATGGCTGGTGAAGGCTTAGCCCGGAGTCTAGCGTGGGGTAGCAGAGCAGGCAAGGAAATGACTCCATGCGTTTCACTTTCCAGGATTCAATTCTCTCACTGAGCATTTTACAGTTAGCTTAGTATTTAGGTCTGCCAGATTCCCTACTAGGCCTATTGAACAGCATGTCCCTTATATGCAGGCTCTCTCTACACCAGCTAATACTTAATAGCCATTTTTATTTTAAACTTTTTTAAGAATGGAGAGAGTTTTTTTTCTACAGGGAAGGGGGATTTGCAGAGCCCAGACTGCAATCGCGTTTTTGCTCTCTTCATTCTTGGTGAGTCTAAATAACAGGAGAAGCAGGAATCCTGTTTAGTTACACTGGCTGCTGACCTACTTGGCCACCACTTCCCTCAGGCCTGGCCTCCAAGGAGTCGGGGCACTAAGCTTCGTATTTTGTTTGGTTTGGTTTCTGTATCAGATGAGCATGCAATATGCTTACCTACGTAAAAGACAGATAAGTAGATATAGAAGCAAGATAATTGCTTTCTGTATGAATTTGGAGTCGTAATATGCTTGGCAGTCCATAGGAGTTGCTCTTTTGTAATGTGCTTCCAGTTTAGTATGGCACTCTCCCTAGAGGAAGAGATCTGAGTACAAGGTCATCTACATTCACATTGTCCTTTCCAGGGATGCGAGGCTTTCCCTATAATTTTGAAATGGTCCAGACTTAAATTGAGCTTTCATTGTGACGTAGCAGGTTTGGTCATTGACTACAATGCTGGTATCCCATGTTGGAGCCAGTTCAGGTCCCAGCTGCTCCACTTTTGCTTCAGCTCCCTGCTGGTGCCTGGGAGGAGAGCAGAGCGGGTGACCCGGATATCAGACTTGTGTTGTACGAAGAGGACTGAATGGAGATCCTGGATTAGGTTTGGTCTGGCCCTGGTCATTACAATCATTTGGGGAATGAACTAGTAAACGGAAGATCTAGCTCTCTCTTTCTTTCTTTCTCTCTCTAACTCAAACTCTAATAAATAAACCTTGTAAAATTTTTTAAAATTACTTGGTCAGCCAACAGATCTTGGAAAGATTTTCTCAATCCTAGTGCAGTGAAGCCAACAACATCTTAGAACTATCAAAACCATGTAAGACGTGCCCTCAGAACACTCTTCCCCACAACAGGGTCTCTAAGACATCATCAAATGACTGTCCTCTATCCCCAGGTGCTAATATAGTTGACACAGGAGAAAAAAAAAATTGAAACATTTGTCCCAACCACTTTTCCCCAGATCTTGATTCTCTCCATCCCAATTAGAGATCCAACTGGGCAAGCATTCCTCTCAATTATGTAAACAACATTAAAAATAAAATTAAATTAAAAAATTAAAAATGAGGAGTTTTGATTCATTATTTTAGCAGATATATTAGTACTGTTTACTTTGTTGTTAATGGAATTTCCTGTCAATCATATTCTTGCTAACTTTTGTGTTCTCTTCAGTTGACTTGTGTATTGACAGATATAACTGATTGTATAAATAAAAACAAATAACTACCTTTTTCCTTCAATTCTTGCATGCTCCACTGAATCCAGTTGGGGCGCACCACCTTCCTGGCACAGGGATGTGTTTGCCAACACAGAAGCTCTCTGAAACACAAAGTGTTTGTGTGTTTTTACAGGCAGCACTGCATAAGTGTGATCCACATTTAACTCCATTTCTAGGCACTGCCCTCTCTTAAGAAATGAGGCCACAATAGAAGTTTCAAATTTCTAATCACGATGGCAAGCCCTTACCCAACAGCGCACCTCATAAGAACAAAAGCTGCTTCTTGTTCCTAGGAAATTTCAAGAGATTAGGTGCTCTGTGTCAGAAACGAAGGTCAACGAATAAAAGATGAACCCATCACCCCTACCACTCAGGAGAATATAATGTTTTGGAGCACCAGCAAAAACAAAACACATGGATTTTTAAAAAACTGTATCACAATATTCCATTCTGCATGTCAAGTATATAGCTAGATATGTTTTGGGTACAAGAGTGACTGTAGGAGTATGGCAATGATTAGATACCAGCTGCTTTCATGGCCATTACTGTCTGCTACTGCAGCAAACATCAAACATCATCAAAATTAGACAGATAAGGACTGCACATAATTATAAGTAACAAGAGTGTTAGATTGGAAATTAAAATGTTTTGAAGGTTTTTTTTATTTGAAAGGCAGCTATAGAGATAAAGAGAGCGAGAGAGAAACAAACTTCCATCCATCTGTTAGCTCATTGTTCATATATCTACAACAGCATTGGATGTCTGGACCAAGTTGAATCCAGGAATATGGAATTTCATCTGAGTCTTCCACATGGGTGGCAAGGGGCACAAATGTTTGGACTATTTTTTTGCTGCTTCCCCAGGAGTATTAGCAGGAAGCTGAATTGGAAATGAAATGACAAGAATTCAAATTGGTGTTCCAATATAAGATGCTGGATCACAAATGGTGGATTGTGCAGGATCTGGGAAAGCAAGATGTTTATATTAATGTTTCTCAAATGTGCCAGTCATTAGAATCATCTCAGTGGCAAGCATTATGGCACACCAAGTAAAACCACTGTGACGCCAGCATCCCATATGGGCCCAAGTTAGCTCCCTGTTTATGCCACTTGTGTTTGAGACTTAGGTGAAGTTCCTGGACCCTGGCTTCAGGTGGTCCAACCCTGGCCATTGCAGCCCTTAGGGGAGTGAACTGAGTATGGAAGATCTAATAAAGAATTATTTGGCAGTTTCTTTTTATTTGTTATAATGATCAGCAAAGAAGTTCTAATTAATTTGTTCTTGCTGCTGATAACCTATGGACTGAAATGCCACCTTTATGAAACTTCACTAGGTTGCTAGGCAATGGATGACTCTACAAAATAGGTTTCTGAAACTCCTACAGTTTTTTTTTTTTTCATATTTTGCTTTCCTTTATTCAGTAAAGATGCTATCCTGTTACTTACTCTATTTAACATTCTTCTCTTTTGGGATCTTTACAGTATACTCAGTAAACTCCCTAGAAAGTTCTACTTTGTGATATTCAGTTTTTGACTTGATCTAAATAGAGTAGTGATCCCTTAGGCCCAGTGCAGTGGCCCAATGAGCTAATAATATTCCCCTTGCAGGTGCTGGAGGTCCTATGTGGGCACTAGTTCATGACCCCGCTGTTCCACTTCCAAGCCAGATCCCTGCTTTTATAACCTGTGAGAGTGGTGGAGGATGGCCCAAAGCCTTAGGATCCTGCACCAGCGATACCAGAAGAGACTCCTGGCTTTGGATTAGCTCAGCTCTGGCCTTTGTAGCCACTTGGGGAGTGAACCAGTGGATGGAAGAGCTTTGAAAATTAATTAATTAATTAACTTTTTAAAATAAAGTAGTGATCCCTACTAACAGGTCATGGACACCATTTCACTGTTTAATGCTAGTGATTACTAATGTGTTTGGCTTTTTAAAATGATTACTTAATTTTGAAATACTATTACAAAATTTCCCATTACTATTTTAAAACACTAAGTCAGAAACCTATGGAGAATGAAATTCAAAAATTACCTGTAATCCTATTTAGCAATAACAACTAGTATTTCTATTTCCTTCCAATCATGTTACTCTCAGTATTTTAATGGTAATATTTAGTTGGTTATTTACAGAAAATTAAAAATGAGGTTATATTCAATGTCAAGTTTACACCAAGATCTCTTTAAAACAAAAAAAAATTTTGTTTTATTTTTTATTGCAAAGTCAGATATACAGAGAAGAAGAGAGACAAAGAAAGATCATCCATCCAATGATTCACACTCCAAGTGACTGCAATGGCCAGAGTGGAGTTGATCTGAAGCCAGGGGCCTGGAACTTAATCTGGGTCTCCTACATGGCTACAGGGTCCCAAGGCTTTGGACCATCCTCGACTGCTTTCCCAGGCCACAAGCAGGGAGCTGGATGGGAAGCAGGGCTGCCAGGATTAGAACCAGCACCCATATGGGATCCCGGTGTGTTCAGGGCGAGAACTTTAGCTGTTAGGCCACTGCGCCAGGCCCAAGATCTCTTTTCTAAGGGCCTGACATGGGAGCTAGAACAATGGTTCAATAGCTGAATCCTCACCTTGCAAGCACTGGGATCCCACATGGGCACAGATTATTTAAAATAAATAAACACCTGACAGTATGATGCTGGACTCTAACACTGTCCATGCCTACAATGTCAGGAAACACTTCAATAGTGGAATGGTAGACTATGACTGTTCAAGAAGGACTACGCATTCTAACACTAGAGGGGAGATCAGTAGGGTTGAGGGAACTTGGATGGGGGAGAGGAAACCCTAGAGCCTATGGAACTGTATCATAAAACAATAATAATCTGTTGAAAGCAGATTTTTGTAGAGAAAAACAGAAACAGAGAGGAAAATCTTTCATTACTTGTTCACTCCCTAAGTGGCTGCTATGGCCAGAGCTGAAGTGATTCGCAGCCAGGAGTCAAGAGCTTCTTCTTGGACTTCCATGCTGGTGCAGGGTCCCAAGGTTTTGGACCATCCTCGACTGCTTTCACAGCTTACAGGCAGGGAGTTGATGGGAAGTGGAGCAGCTGGGACACAAAGCAGCATCATATGGGATGGTGGTGCGTAGAGGTTGAGGATTAGTCAATTCAACTAATTGAGTGGTCCCAGGACCACTTTCCTAAAAGGAGTGTTTATGAAAATTCAACCGTCTATTGCCATAATGGCGCTCTGTAGATGCAAAAGCACCAGAAATTTAGTCGTTCCTTCCTTCATCAAAGGACCAGGAGGAGCAGTCTTCTGAAACTCTTCTGAAAGCCACTGTAATGGGAAACACACCCAAGTGTACCTAGGTATGACCAACCTGGACTCTGACTTTTAAAGAACACTGCCTAAATCTAAATATGTAACAACCATTAAAAGAAGTTTCCTGGCACATTGCAGAGTGCTAGTGGACACTTTTCTATACTCACCACCTGCCACTCAATGCTAGTTTACAACATTTGAGTTTGATGCCCAAGAAAACTATATAATGATTTTGAAGTGACTTGAATAAAAACCAGTAATAAAAAAAACAACAATCCAGGAGTTAGCCTGTCTAGTATTTTGTTCCAGGACCTTTCCTAATTTGTTACATCATTTGACTATGGTAGAATTTCCACTTTCCCATTCTAAATATTGATGCATATAAAGGACTTTGGATACATGCATGTAGAAATTGATTTGAAATGTAAAGAGGGAGAAGAGAGAGAGAGATCTTCCATCTGTTTGTTCATTCCCCAAATGCTTAAAAAAAAAAAAAAGCTGAAGCTATGGACTCAATCCAGGCTCCCATGGGGATGACAGGAAACTAAGTACTTCAACTATCACTGTTGCTTCCCAGGGCACACTTTGGAAGGAATTGGGAGTGAGGAATTGGAGGTAGGAATCCAATCCCAATACTCCGAAGTGGGATGTGGGTGTCTCAACCACTAGCCTATACACTTGGCACTGGCAAGGTAAATAAAAATGCATTGCAGGCGCAGTGACTCAGTGGTTAAATCCTCACCTTGGAACCGGCAGGATCCCCTATGCATGGGGGTTTGTGCCCTTGCTGCTCCACTTCCCAGCCAGCTTCCTATAATCTTATTCAAAATTTTACAAAACAGAATCAGTGTTACTGGCCTGGATTTTCCCATGTAACACTTCAAAAAAAAAGTTATTTTATTTTATATTGGAAAGGCAGATATACAGAGAAAAGGAAATACAGAAAGTTCTTGTCTACTGGTTCACTCCCCAAAAGGCCAAAACTGGAACTGAGGTAAGAGCTTCTGGGTCTCCCACATGGATGCAGGGTCCCTGGGCTATCCTCTACTGTTTTCCCAGGCCACAAGCAGGGAGCTGGATGGGAAGCGGGGAAGCCGGGACTAGTACCGGCGCCCATTTGGGATCCTTTTCCAGGATTCTCTGTAGACTCAGCAACGCAGAAGCTCATTGTGACTTTTTCTTGACAAGTTTTTATAGAGCTAACTCCCAGTCTTCTTCCTCTTCCTAGAGGTCAGTGCACAGCGTTGAAAAATCCCAGGCCTCTAATTTTCCAATCCTTTGGTCTTAGTGTTGACTATTCCTATCTCAGAACTACGTAAGGGCCTCACCCTAAGTAACGACTCTGGCACCAACTCAAAGAGTTTTACAGGGAGGTCATTTGGAATAACAAAATCACTCAACATTCTCAAGGTTTTAGGACTTCTAGGAGGGATAAAATCAAGATGTGTTCAGATCACATGACACATATCATTGTTAATCCTCTCTGCTTGACTTCCTACCTAGCTCCCTACTAATGGCCTGGAAAAGCAAAGGGGAATGGTGCTAGCATTTAAGCCTCTACACCTATGTAGAAGACCTGGAAGAAACTTCTGGCTCCTGGCTTCCGTCCAACCACAGCTGTTGTGGCTGTCTGGGGAGTTAAGCCAACAGATGAAAGACATTTCTCTTTAACTCTCTCTTTCTGTAACCCTTTCAATAAACAGATACTTGTGAAAAATATCAGTTCAAAGCTATTGTGTTTTTGGTAGCTTTTTCAAACACCTTCACATGTATCTTCTTTTCCTATTAGGCAGCCTCATTCCCTACTAGAACTCAATTCATTGTTCCTGCTGAGGTTCCCAGCACTGCATTATACAGATATTGCCTTGTTGACACATGTTCATATGTCAGCATTTCCTGCCACACAGCCCAAGAGATTAAAGACGGGGCCTGGTTTTTGGTTTGTTAATTTATTTTTTAATATGAATATGTCTGAGCCTAGCCTACAGAAATGAAAAAGAATGATGACTGAAATAACTTTCTTTTTGTCTTGTCTCTTTTGTGGCTGCCCTTGAAATCACTAATCCAAGGATTTAGCTTTCTTTGTTGGGGATAAAGTACACCAATACTGTGTCATCCCCCAACATGATATAGTATTGAATTTTACCATGCTGAATCCTTTGATTGCAAGATGACTGAACGATCTTAGAAGTCTCTATGACCTTCTCTGGCCCTTGCTTCTCCCAGAAAGGAAGGGAGGGGATGTCTCTAAAGTTCCTTTTTCTACACAAAGACAGGCCCTCCCCAAAGAAACTCAACTGCCATGAGTCACCTCACAGGAATCTTATCACCTAGGGAAGCTAAATGCATACAGAATAAACTGTAGGTACGGTGTACCCAGAAGGACTTTGGCAGGCCTTGTCCTGGTGGGCTCCCCCAAGGAAAATTTTATTACCTGAAGGACTTTTTTTATTTTATGGAGTGGACATTTAAATGCATTTGAGAGGGGCTTGCCTTTGGTATAGTGGTTTAGGCTACCCCCTACAATGATGGCAAGCTAAATGGGGGACGATTTGTGTCCTGGCTGTTCCATTTCCTCAAATATTTGCCACAGCTGGGGCTGGCCTGAGCTGAAGTTAAGCTAGGGGAGGGGAAGGGAGGGTCCCAGAATTCAATCCAGGTTTCCCACGAGGGTAGCAGGAACCCAGTCATTTAAGCCATCATGGGTGCCTCCCAGTGTCTGCATCCGCATCAGTAATTTGATTCAGGAACTTGGATCAATATGCATTCCAGGTGTTTTGTTGTGGCATGGGCTACCCTTTGCCTTTAGTCTTCACTGTTAGGGGAAAACTCCATCTCCTGAGAGGCTGTTTCACTGCTTCACAAGAAGCCTTTGACTTCTCTTTACACCTCTTCCCTTCACCCTTCCATCACTTGTTGCCACCTCCCCTACAGAAACCACTAGCCCCCATTTCTTTCTACAGCTCTTCATGCAGCTTATAAGTCTAACTCATCTGGCTCTTTAAGGTCCCATCATTAATTACGATGTTTTTCTTCTGTTAATCTGTTTACTGTTCATCTACACAGACTCAATTACTGAAACTTCGGTGGGTTCAGAGATGGGTTCGTTGATTTGGAATACTTAAATTTCAGCCATGACGCAGAAGAGGCAACGAGGATACAGTTCGTTGCCAAAGCATCCTGTGCCATAGGTGAAGGAGGCCTTCAGATTTTTCCAATGACAAAGCAGGTGCTATTTGTCGTTAACCAAATACTACTTCTCACAGAGAAGTGTTTGAGCAGCAGGAAGATATTGCCAAAGGGATGGCTTCAGGTCTCCACTAGGATTACCTAATGTTCCAGAAACCCAGGAAGTATCCTGAAATTAGGACACAGCTAAGACTCATTAAGTCAAGGTGCTATCATTTCACTGACAGTGATGAATCCAAGTTCACGTTTGCCTTTGTTTATCAAGCGTTTCCCTGTGCTACATTTCACATGAATATTTAAAATGCTTAAGAGAACAATTTACCACTCAGTACATTGGAATATTTTATAAGCAGCTCCACTTGCATGAAAACCATTTTAACACACCATCTTCTTTACTCACTATGTCATCACCTGAGGAAGAACTTGGGGCTGAACCTGAATTAGGAGGGCTCCTGAGATGGACTAACTCGGACCTGTACTCTGTTATTCTTCTAGCAGCGAGGACAGAAGCATATAGTAACATAGAAGTCATTCATAATGTATTTGTGGATGAAATATGCCAAAGGTTCCTTTTTACTTTTCTCTTTTTAAAAGACAGATGAAGAGAAACTAATTGTTTAGCAAGATCAATTTTTTTTAAGATCTCTCTCTTTTTTTATTGGAAAGTCAGATTTACAGAGAGGAAGATTTTCTGTTTGCTGGTTCACTTCCCAGGTGGCTAAAATGGCCAGAGTTAAGCTGATCTGAAACCAGGAGCTTCTTCCAGATCTCCCACATGGGTGCAGGGTCCCAAGGCTTTGGGCCATCCTCTACTGCTCTCCCAGGCCACAGGCAGAGAGCAAGAATGAAAGTGGAGCAGTCAGGGCATGAACCTGTGCTTATATGGGATCCCATTGGTTGCAAGATGAGGATTTAACTACTAGGCTATCGTGCTGACCTCTTTTAAGCTTTTCCTGAAGCTTTTTTAAATTTTTTTTTTTTTTTGTACTTTCAACTCTGACCAAGGTTCTTGATCTGTAATCTGCTTGATACTACTTTTGAAACATTTGCTTGTGTTTTTTTTTCTATTATGTTTATTTGAAAGACAGAGTTACACACACGTACACGCAAAGGCTGAAAGCAAGAGAATGTAATTCCATCAGGGTCTCCCACGTGGGCTGCAGCACCCCAAGCACTTGACCCTCCTCTGCTGCTTTCCCAGGTGCTTTAGCTGAGAGCTGGATCAGAAGTGGAGCAGCTGGAAGCTGATCATGGGATGCCCGAGTTACTGGTAGTAGATTGAGCTGCTGGTCATTTGGAGAGTGAGCCAACGGATGGAAGGTCTCTTTCTGTCTTTCCGCTTCTCGGTGTAACCCACTTTTCAAGAAAATTGCTGCTGCTGGCCTGTGCTGCCAACACCCGTACGGGTGTCCGTGTGTGTCCAACTGCCCCATTTCTAATCTAGGTCCTAAGAAAGCCTCAGCCCCTGCACCCACGTGGGAGACCAAAAAGAAGCATCTGGTCTCCCAGATTTAGGTCAGTGTGGCTCTGATCATCGTAGCCACGTGGGGCTGAACCCGCGGATGGAAGACCTCTGTCTCTGCTTTGCTGCAAAATCCTGCCTTCCAAATAAAAAGAACAATCCTTTTTAAGAAAGGAAGAAAATTGTTGCCACAGGTTGTTAAATGGGGCACACACTGGTCTGCGTGGACGGAGGCTAGTCACCACAAAGAACTAAATCCACTCGTAGGGCATATCCTAGGGGATAAAGTGCTATGTAGAAAATGAAGACCAAGAGAGCGCAATGGCAGGTGTTCTGTACACACCAACTACAGTGGATGAGAGGGCATCGCACTGCGATGTAGCCCAGCCAAATTCTTCAGGTTATAATCGCCTTAGAGAAAGCTGGCAGGGGCCCAAATGACCGACTCCTTGAACAGCTTTAGGAGATACATATATATACATATATACATATATATTTTTTTCATTCTGGCTTCATCTTTTCTTTTTCTCTCTCTTTTTAACTTCAGTAAGGATTTGAATTTCGTGATAGAAGTAGCAGCTGCGTTCAGACATCATTTCTGTGCACCGTGTCATTTGTAATACACCCGTATATAACACTGTCTCAATTGCCTTCCCATTGCTATGCCAGACAATCACAGCCTGGGGAACTGATAAATAAATCTTGTATTCTCTCTCGTCATCTGTATTAATCTGTTCATGAGGATGAAGTCTTCATGAACTAAACACACCACAATTGCACCAGAGCACACATTTGGAGAATATATTCAAGTCATGTCAGACAAACCTTTTGAAAAATATATGTTTCCATTGGAAAGACAGATAGATATACAGAGGAGGAGAGAAAGAGATCTTCCACCTGCTGGTTCACTTCCGAAATGGCTACAATAGCCAGAGCTGAGCCTCCTCCAGTTCTTCCACGGGAGTAGAGTCCCAAGGTTTTGGGTCGTTCCGCGTTGCTTTCCCAGGCCAAAAGCAGGGAGCTAGATGGGAAGTACAGCACTCGGGACACGAACCATCACTCATAAGGGATAATGGCGTTTAGAGGTGGAGGATTAGCCATTTGAACCATAGTGCCAGCCCACATGCTTTGTATGTGGGTTACAATGCAACGTTTGTAAGATGTCATGGGTCTCTAATTGTAGACATTTCGGCGAGAGTAGCTGTTATTAACAGAAGCACATCTGCTCTTGTACAAGAGAACAGTATGTGCCAGTGGGAAAACTAACTCTGGGATATTTAGAACAAAAGCGGATCAGGGACCCGGTGCGGTAGCCTAGGGGCTAAAGCCCTCACCTTGCAAGCACCGGGATCCCGTATGGACTCCATTTTATGTCCCAGTGGCCCCGCTTCCCATCCAGCCCCCTGTTTGTGGCCTGGGAAAGCAGTCGAGGATGACCCTGCACCTGCGAGGGAAGTCCATTAGACACTCGGGCTTTGGAATGGCTCAGCTCTAGCTGTTGCAGCCACTTGGGGAACGGAAGATCTTTCTTTCTGTCTCTCCTCCTCTCTGTATATCTGACTTTCTAATAAAAATAAAACCAAATCTTACCCCCTCCCGCCAAAGGATCCAAAGGAGGAACAGGGTAAGCCGGCATGCTTAGCTACTTGTGGAAATAACACAGGGCTCTACTTAACAGCTGCTTGGAGACCAGCAAGATGCGAGTGCCGGGACTGCTGCTGCGTGTGTCATGTGCCTTTCCTCGGTAAGGGCTCAGGTCTTTCCAGTATAAATCTTTACTCAACTCTGGAGAGAACCGTGTCAACAAAGCTGAAGACACAGATAGGCATGCGAGGTGCCAGCCGGGCTTATGGGTGGAGATCCACTTCATTCTTCCTGCGTGGCAAGTGCCACCCTCGTTTCTAGTGATCCCTACAGAAATCTGAGAGGGCCCTTCCAGGCTGCACCCCAAAGTGCGGGAGCTGCGGAGGTGCCCGGGGAGCAGGGCAAGCTCGCGCGGGAACCTGGCCAGGTGTACCCGCTGTTTCTCACGCCTATAGAGAAACTTGTAAGGGAAACCAAGACCCGTTAGTTAGTTAGTTCCTGGGAAGGGCGGCATCCTCCCGCCCACCCTCGGTCTGGTTAAAGCACGCGACCCGAAGCCGTCTCCTGGCCACCCCTACCTCCTCCGACTTCCGAACAGCAGAGAAACCGCCCACCCGAAAACAAAACAAAAAACAAAAAACAAAAACAAACAAAAAAAAACGAGTCAGACTGTCTCAGTGTCGGTCCATTAGGCTTCCACAAAGAGGGGCGGGACCTCCTGAGGAGGTGGCGAGGGGAAGGACACGCCCACCCCCCTCGCGAGTCGCCCATTGGCTGGCGCAAACGTCCGTCCAGGTCTCTCTCCCGCCCCGTCTCCGGGCGGCCTCGCGCTGAGGCGGCTTGGTGGTGCCAAACTGGCAGGGGGCGTGGCTCCGCGGCCGGGGGCGGGGCCGGGCCCGGGCGCCGCGCGCGTCAGCACAGGCGGCCCCGCCCCCGGGCCCTACGCGGCTCTCGCCACCTCGCGGCGCGCTGCTCCCGGCTCGCTCACTCCCGGTTGCACGCTCCACGCCGCGGCCTCGCTGCGCACTCGGCGCCGGCGCCCCGAGGCCCCCCCCGGCCGGGCGCACACGCGCGCCCCGCGTCCGTACCCCGTTCTCTCCGGAGCCTCGGCTCTCTTTCCCCCCAGACGCGCGCGCGTGGGGTGCGCGCCGCTCGAGCAGGGGCGCACGTTCGTCTGGTCCCGCGCGCCGGGGTCTCCAGCAGCAGCAGCAGCGGCGAGCGGCGGGGCGGAACGCGCCTCACTACCGTCAGCGGCCGCGCTGCCGGGCCGGCCGGCCACCATGGAGGCGGATGGGACCGGCGAGCAGATGAGACCGCTACTCACGCGGGTAACGAGCAGGGTGAGGGCGCCGCGGGCGGCGGGGGCTCCTGGTCCTCGGCCTGGGGGGAAGCTTCTTGGGGAGGTGGAGCAGGGCGCGGAGCAGGGCGCACAAAGGCGGGGCGCGGCGAGCGGCGCGGTTCGGCCCCCTCGGCCCGGCGCCCTCCACCTCCCCTTTGTGCGGCGGCGCCGGGAGGCCCGAGTTGGGGCGGCTGGCTGCGCGCCGGGGCATCTTGGCCGGGGGCATCCTCGGAGAGGCTCGGGCGGGACCCCCGTCCGCTTGGCAGGGACCTCCTGGAACACCCCCAGGCATCCTCCTCCTCCTCCCTCTCCCCGACGGTTCCTTCCTCTAGCCGCTGCGCTCGGCTCCGCTGGGGTCCCCGGCGTTCTAATTTGCAGGCGCCTGGGTGCCAGGCTTCAGATCTTCCTCCCGGCAAACCCCATCTCTCCCACATCCTTCTAAAGAGGACCGCGGCTCCACCTGTCTCTGGCCCGAGGCAGGGGAGAAGTCCCGGCGTGACCCCCTTTCCCCGTCTCCGAGGCTCCCCGGCCGGTGCGCGCGGCTGCTTTGTTCCGCGACTTGTGCGGCCGCGTGGACGAGCCGCTTGCCCGCCTGCGCGGCCGAGGCGCGTTTCGCCGTTGGCTGCCTCGTCCACCCCCTCTGGAGGCACTAAACGGGCTCTCCTGCTGCTCCCTGCAGGCCGAGCACACAGAGAGACCTGCCACCCCTCTCCAGCCTGCGGTGGGCTTCGGATTAGAAGGGCGGGGCCGGGTGGGTGGGCTCTGCAGAGCCTGCCCCCTGGGGTGATTGATGGACGGGTGGCCCTAGCCCAGGAAGTCAACTTCCTGCCTTCGTGTGGAGTCCATGTGGCCCGCGGTTGGGACTGTCTTTTTCCCTGCCCAGGTGGTGACTCAAAAAGGACGTGGAGGTGTTACACATTTTGCTTCTTAGAGTTTTCTAAGCTTTTTTTTTTTCTTCTCCGTGACCGGCAAAGGAGGGTGATTTTAGGCGGGATAATTTTTCAGCTTTCTTCGACTCGAAACAAAAAAATGTTTTTTTTCTTTTCATGCGTTTTGTTAACGAGTGTTCCTTAGCCAGCTCCCTACCTTTGCCTTGGAAATTGTTAAATACGCCCGAGAGGGATCAATCATTCTTATCCCAGGACGCTCATCAAGTTGTCTAAACGTAGGGAATGAAGTCTGTAGACAGTGAAGGCATTTAGCGGTTTTCCTGGGAAGGTCACTCAGTGGGAACTTGTCCCAAGGAATCTTCCATAGGTCACGCTGTGACTAATGAATAAACTGTGTTTTCACCTCTTTGTGTAATAGTGTGTGGCAAATAGAGTGTTGTGTGTTAGACTTCTCTGCGCATTCTCATTTGTACAGTCAATAACATGCAAAGTGTTGACAGCACTGCTTGGAAACTGAAGTTATCTCATCCCGGCTCCCCAACTGGCAGGAGAGGCCTGGAAGAGAAGGCTGTTGCTGTCCAGATCTGTCCCTCGTTTGCCTTAAGAAGATTCCTTTAATAATACCTTGGTGTGCCCTAGGGCAGGCCAGATCTGTGCTTACACAAGTGTCACTCAGGCTGGTGGCAGAGGAATTAGCCAGCACGGTGATAACTCGTGACAGTCAGTTCTGTGAAAGATCTTGCACCTGCTGGTTCCTTCCACCGACCATTGGCAGCATCCAGGGCTGGACCAGATAAAGACAGCGGCCAGGAGCTCTGCCTCGGGTGGGTGGCGGAGTGCACAAGCTCTGAGGATATCATAGTTGGCTCACTAGATGCATGAGCAGGGAGATGGTTTGGAGTGCAGCTTCCCTAAGGCTTGAGCCAGGCAGTCTGGCAGGGGATGTGTGCTTCTCAGTAGGGTTGGCTGCTGAGCCACAAGGCCTGCTCCCTGAGCACTGTTAGTCATGGAGTCGGGAATGTTCCCAGATGGAGATGCCACCTCAACCCTTAGCAAGATGAGATTTGACTGTAGTAGACCTGCAGATTGGTAAGCAATCAAATACAGTAAGTTTGTGAGAATTAAAATGGGAGAATAGTAAACCTGTAGGTTGAAGTAGCATTATGGTCTGAAAATGGAAACTTGGCATTGACAAAGTCGAATTTTCCTTAACACGTAGTTCTCTAGTAAGTGAAAGTTACCAAAGTCAGAGGCAGTGGTGTAGCAAGCTGAGCCTCCACCTGCACCACTGGCATTCCATTTGGGTGCCAATCAGAGTTCCTAGTTCCTCCACTTGTGATCCAGCTGTCTGCTAATGTGCCTGGGCAAAGCGGCAGAGGATGGCTCAAGTCCTTGGGCCCCTGCATCCATGTTGGGGATCCAGAAGAAGCTCCTGGCTGCAAATCGTCTAAATGTGGCTTGGCTCAGCTCAGCTTTAGCCATTGGGGCCATTGGGGCAGTGAATCAGCAGATGGAAGATCTTTCTCCTCTTTCTCTCAAAATCTGCCTTTCAAATAAAGTTTCTAAAATTCAAAGGTCGTACTTTTCAGTTATAGCTTCCTCTGTCTCATGTGGCCTGCTTAGAATAATCGAGAAATGAAATTAACACTCATAAAATGCCGTGGTTACTATAATTATGCAAAAATTTTGAACAGTTTGGTGGCAGTTTGCATTACTTTGAAAAGTCATGCCATCTAGTTTGTAATTTAGGCTCTGGGGCTTCTTCTAAAAGGCTTTGGTTTTCAGTGCTGTTATGCGATTTAGGATAAAGTCTCTTATCTTACAGTTTTGATGTCAAAACTCTTGTAGGCCTCTTAAAGAGATTTGTCCGTCTTCTGTTGTAGGTTAAATTGTTGAAACAAGTAACTAGAAGGTTCTCAAGTTTTAGCAAGTGATGTACTTTTCAGCACTTTTCTGAGTGCTGAAGTTTGGAGCCTGCACATGAGTTCTGTGGCAGGGTTTCATTGTTTCCCCATTGTTAAGTAGCTCCAGCTGCCAGGCACAGGGAGCGCAGGCAAACGGAGTCGACAGAATATTGCCTTGGCTGAATTTACTTTGGCTTGTGGAGTGAACAGTGATAGCGTTTACATTCCGTTTGTGAGGGCCAGTTAAAACAGTTCTCAAGTGTGTTAGAAATAATTATAGAAGGACGAAATGATAAAGTGAAGTAAAACAAGTCCTTAAAAGAAATGAAGGAGATTAAGGACCCAGTAGAGTTCTATTTTTAAAGATGTATTTATTTTCTTGAGACAGAGAAAGGTTTTCCATCCACTGGCTCACTCCCCACATGGTGGCAAGGGTGGCTGGGCTGAAGCTGTGAGCCAGGAGCCCCCTCCTGGTCTCCCAGGTGGAGTGCAGGGGCCCTTGGACTTGGTCCATCCTCTGCTGCCCTGCCCTCCCAGGCAGATTAGCAGGGAGCTGCATCAGAAGTGGAGCAGCTGTGATTCCAACTAGCACCCAAATGGGATGCCGGTACTGCAGGTGCAGCTTCATCTGGCCTTCCCCACTAGACCATGGTGCTTACCCCACAGTATGAGTTCTGTGAAAGACTTTTGTGGGCTTGGAAATGTCTGGTGAATTGTGGTCAGATATGAATAGCTCTAGAAATAAGGCACCCGAAGCATGTTACCAGAATTTCAGTTACCCCCTTACTCTATTCTTAGCTATCTTTGTGTCACAACTCATGGAAGCCCTCAAATCTGTTCAACGTGTGGATGAACCAGAAGGGCAACTGAATTGGCATTCATTGGGGCCGGAAAATGTGCATTGAGTTTTCTTCTAAGGTGGCTTGAGATGAGAAAAATTCTGTCTTATTACAGTGCACTCCTGACGGTTGAGAAGGTTAAAAGCGAAAGGCAGAGGAGGAACGTGGTATAGTTAGTGGTATCTGGTGTATGTGCTGACGGAGGTAGTCTGGAGACTTGAGTAGTCAGACTTGTCAACATCCTGTAATGGCTTGTTTTTCTTCCTCTTTCCTCTACGCCCACCTTTTTTTTCCCCCTTAACACTGTATCTTACCACAAATAACAGTCTTAATGGTGGATAGGATCTCCAAGGAACAAAATGGGGTGTTTAGATTCAAGGAACAAACAGGTGTGTTCCATAAGATTGATGATGTAAAGTCAGTCTGGATCGGTGGCGCTTTGGATTCATGTTGGAGTTTCCTCTTGGCTTACTACCTGTTATGTGCGCCGTGTTGCATGTTTTGTTAAGAAGTATGGATGAATGCTAAAGCTATTCCAGCATTCTGGTTCACAGTGAGATTTGCCTTTCTGTTGGCACAGCAGACAGCTTTTCGTATTTTGCAGTTTTTACAATTTGAAGGAAATTCAGGATTAGCTGCCCCTGGCTGGTTTAGCATTTTGGTGGTGGTGGTGGTGGTGGTGGTGGTTGGCAGAGCTGGTGCCAACCTGCCACTGTCTAGAGTGGTGTTGGGCTGCCTTAGTTTGTGCCTGCTTATTTCCTGCCATGCTTTAGACGTTTTCAGATGACTCCCGTGAGAAGAGTGGCCCAGCGCTGCTTTCTCCCGACTTGGCTTAGGAAGGTAATATAAGTGCAGGTAGGTTTTATCTTGGCAGTTGTAAGCAGGTTTTTTGAATTTCCCCTGAAGAGGATTTGAAATCTTTTTGGTTTTCTTAGGTGTTAGAGTTCAACAAATTCAAAGTCTTATTATTGGACGGGGCCAGAGTGAAGGGTACATGTGCAGTAGGAAAGCTGCCTTGCCTTATCGGCGGAATGTCCTCTGCTTTGCTGCTTTGTAGACTTCTGAGTGGACTGGTGTCGTTTGGCTGCCCGTCTCCTCACAGCTCAGCATCTCTCAGCCAGTGCAAAATCTGGCCGTCTCTTTGGGTTCTAGGGTTGGGTTGCATCCTTCCTGTCAGATTGCCCAGGTGGTAGAAGCTGTTGTATTGTGTATCATCAGCTGGTTAGGGACTTGAGAACTGGATACAATCTATGAAAGTAGAGTCAAATTTGGAAGACGCCTCTATTTTATTACCGAAGGGAACATGGGCTTCTCAAGAGCATGAAAGGTGAAAAGACACAATCTTTTCTCTCATAATTCGCCATAACATATAATTAATCTTGTGTTTTTCAGCACAATTTAACAAGAGTAGGAATAAAAAATATCTTAGGTGTAATAGACTCATCCCATTGAATTGCATGGTAGTCCTGGAGGTATTTCCAGATCAGAATAGTCTGGTAGAAATGAGGTTTTGATTAGGCTTGGTTTAAGCTAGCATTTGCATTCTAGTTTACTTGGGCCACCAGGATGTTTACCTGGACTGAAAAAAAACTTTTTAAAAAATTTTTTGATAGTTGGATAGTTGCTGAGAGTCGGTGGGACCTGGGCTGGGGGAGGAAGGCACTTGAAGTGCTGACTCCTTTACAGTGGATGGATTTGACTGGCTTTTGAAGAGCCGGTGCAGAGCACTGGCCCTGGCCGCCCTGCTCTGGACCTGCCCAAGGAGGGGACGCCTGAGATTGGCCATGGTGGCCGGATGCATTGCCTGTTAATTCAGTAGCTCCATGGTCCAACCCAGGGTTTCTTTGCTGTACATTGAAAACTCGCAGAATCTAGTAATGGTTGGCTGCTGTCAAATGTAAAATACGTTGCTTTGTGAAAAAAAAAATCCTCTCTGCTTCATCTCATTTTGTATACAGCAGATTAAAGACCCAGTCTCTTAATCTTGTAATAATCCATTTAAAGTAAGAGAAACCTGTGTGAAAAAACAGCTTACACTCTGTGAGTTCCCACGGTTTTAATAGGCATCTACTTTGCTTGATGGTTCACTGGTGAACACGATCTCTTTGGCCTGTTTGGTTTGCTTTGTGCCACAGTATATTGCACAGTGAAGCTGCTCTTTCCTCATTAGCTTTGCATGAAAAGGTCTGAGTTTTGTCCTTGTATTTTGGTGGAGTATGAGTGGTGTCGCAGATAATACGATACTGATTAAAATTGCTTTTGAAATAGAGGTGATAATGGCCCTGATAATGATGACTGAATGACCAGATCTTCACTGTTCAAGTGCTGGGATCCACATGGGCACTGGTTCGTATCCCAGCTGCTCCACTTGCCATCCATCTCCTGGCCTATGGCCTGGGAAAGCAGTGAGGCACAGTCCAAAGCAAAGCCTCGAGATCCTGCCCCCATGTGGAAGACCCAGAAGAAACTCCTGGCTCCTGGTTTCAGATAAGCTCAGCTCTGGCTGTTGGAGCCATTTGGGGAGGAAACCAGTGGATGCAGGATCTTTGTTCCCCTCTCTGTAGAGCTGATCTGCCTTCCCAATTTAAAAAAAAATATATATATATATATATATATGTGTATATATATATATTTAAAAATAGAGCTGCTGCTGATGGAGTTTCTGCCTTTGAAATACAAATAATTTTTTAAGGATGTGCACTGAGATGTACTCCTGGTGCCCTCTCTGATATGGGGAGTGAGGAGATGCATTTGGGTGGTTAAGTTGCTGTTAAGATGCTTGCATTTCGTGTTGGAGTGCGTAGCTGTAAGTCCTGGCTCTACTGCAGTGTCGTGCTCATGTTCATCGTGGGGCGGGTGGGGATACCCCAGGTGGTTGGATCCCTGATGCCCGTGTGGAATACCCGGATTGAGTCTGGCTGCCAGCTTAATCCAGGAGCAGTGCTGGTGCTGGAGGGCACTTGAGGGAGTGAACCAGTGGTTGGGAGCCGTCTCCCATGTATGTCATTGAATGAGTGTTAGTATTTGGATAGATGTAATGAGAAGACTAATAACAGAAGCCTAAGAAAAGCATTGTCATGGAGGGTGAGTGGGAGCGGGAACAAGCCTTCAGTAAGTACTTTGATGTAGTTTCCATTTTTGAACCTTGCAGATAATCCACTTATTCCGTAAGATGCATGATTTTTAAAAAATCGCTTTATGCCTTGGGTTGACGTTCCAGCTGTCTCCTGGGGGAAGGGGGAGAGATGCTTGTTTGTGTCTAACGTACATATGTAAGCTCCCTACTTCTACGAGTACCATGTAAATACTACTTTTGGCAGTACGTGTCATTAAATTCGCATCCACACGCCTCATTCTCCAGTTGTGCTGATTCTCTTCAACCCTTTCTTCTTGATTGAGATTGGTGATGTGTGGAGGAAAGGCAGGGTTGGGAAGACACTGGCTGCTCATGTTACCTCCCGAAGTGCCTTAGTTACAAGTCAAGAGCTGCTTGGTTGTGAACATATTATTGAACCCCAGATTTTTCCTTTATAATCTTTGAACGTGAAGAAACTCTTGTTGGAGGTTATAAGTACTTGAAAAAAAAATGTATCCAGACGTTACATTGGTTGAAGTTACTCTGGCCCAGCTGCCCGGGTCAGTGCTCAGTTGCTTGATTGCTTTGTCCCCAGTGGTTACTGTCACCTTGAGTGGCCCTGGAGTAGCTTCTGCTGGGCTTGGGCAGCAGGGCTGTGCTGTGTGTAGGAAGGCTTCCCAGAACTGCAGGTTCTTGTTCATGTCTTTACCTTCACCCAGTGTGTAATGTCTGCCATTTCATTTTAAAGAAGGTTTGGAAATAAGACTGAAAAAACACCTTTTTTTTTTTTTTCTATCTAGCCAGCATTGAGAAACTAACAGTTGTGAAAAACCAAATCAGAGTGTTTTTCCTCTAGAGGACATTTTTATTTTCCATTTGAGCATAATGTACCTTGGTGGTACTTTGAGAGTCTGTAGCAGCCATGATGGTCCCAGGAAGCCCCCGTAGGTCTGCTGTACTGTTCTCTAATCCCTGACCTGGGGTTGGCGGCTTTGCCCTTAGCTGTGGGGGACAGGTAACTCTGCTTGATGAGGTTGGTCTGAGGTGTGTGTGTGTGTGTGTGTGTGTCTTTGAGGTTTTTCACTTAAACGCTTCCCATCATATGTTAACGCATATGAGCTCAGGGCAGAGACATTTCCTGAAACGTCCAGGCTCTAGAGACAGGGCAGTTGAAGCCACTGTGATGCCCAACACCTGCCTGTCTCCTTGTCTTCCCTTTTCGTTCGTTTGGTGTTATCAAAGATCCTTCGTGCCCAGAAGCCCAGGAGATCATCATGATTGTATGACACTGCAAGGCAGCTTGTCAGTCCCAGTTAACTACAGATGCTTTTATTCGGGTAACTTTCGTGAGTTTAGTTGCTGATATTATAGAAAATAAATATCTGCATGAAGTTTGCTTCTCTCCTTCCAGAGGACTAGGGGTAGTTTTCCTGAGTTATTGGCAAATGTTCCATTGGATCCATTCTAGGATCTGACATACAGAAAGCATTCTGTATGTTCTGGGGTCTAACATATAGAAAGCAATCAATGATATTTTTTCTGTGAGCGAAAACTAGGATAATATTATGAGCTCAGAAAATTTGGAGTTGACTGTGCTCCTGTTTAGTTGTTCAGTCAAGTAATAAATTGTTGTGTTGACCAACAAAAAGAGTCCTGCTTTGCTTAATTTAGTATAACTGCCAGAATAAGAGAATGTTCTTTCGCTTTGGTTCTGTTGAGGGAGAATATTGAGTGAACACAGTAAATGGATTGATTGCAGATTTAAGAGTATAAACTTTTTTTAAGGCTGAAATGAGATCTTAGGTCACTGAGTATTAAGCACCTTTAAAATAATTTCATGAAAATTGACTCTACCAGCTTCAACTCTATTTAAATCGATCATAATAAACAGTAAAATACATATTACTTATCTATTGGGACTTGTATAGATTTTGCCATATAAGAGTAGTGATTCCTTTTAAACTTAATATACATGATCATAAAAGTACCAGTGATAAGATTGGAAATCTCTTATCGGATGTCCACTGTTGGATATGTTGGTTTGAGATAGTATTATTATTTCTGTTAATCCTTCAGAATAATGACTTACGGAATATCATGTATTTCCTGTTCAGATGCCTCTAATTTTGTGATTTGTGATTTGTGGGCCTTCTTCCTGGTCTCTGTGTCCACACTTCCCAGTCTGTGTGTGTACAGGTGATGTAGCTAGGTAGTTCACCAACTCCGTAGTCCCTTCAGTAGTATTCTGTAGCTAGTTTTGTCTTGCTCATAATTGTTCCCTCAGGACCTTGTGGCACGTCGAGGGGGAAGGGACTTCCTAACCCCTTGCTGCACGTGCTGTTTAGCCGCAGAGTCCCCAAGCAGGATGAGGTCCTGTTAGGAGCCTGTTTGTGCCTGGATGAGTTGGCCTCCCTTTTCTTGGGAATAAGGGATTCATTCAGACTAGCATCGGCCTTCATTTGGCCTTTCATTGTATTCATTAACAGGAAGTCCAGTAAATAACTACAAGCACAAGCTCTTATGTTCTTTTTTTTTTTTTTCCTGTTTGGCAATATTTTATTTGTTGATAATAGGTCATAAGCTAAGTGTACTTCTGACTTTGCATGGAAACACACTTTAAAGCTTTTCTGCCATTTTATACTTATACTAGCTGTTGGAACTTAAGTTGCTCTATGTTAATATCAGTGTAAATTCTAGATACATCTAGTAGGGTGTGAATTACTATGCTTCGATATATTTTATTTCTTTAATAATTATGTTTAGCAGTTTTCATGTGCTAATTGACTATTTTTAAAACATTTTATTTTTATTGGAAAGTCAGATATACAGAGAGGAAGAGAGACAGAGAGAGAGAGATCTTCCATTTGCTCGTTCACTCCCCAAGAGGCCATAATGGCAGGAGCTGAGCCGATCCGAAGCCAGGAGCCCGGAGCCTCGTTTGGGTCTCCCACGCAGGTGCAAGCCCTTATTCTCAACATGAGTTAGAGCTGGGAAGGAGGTGGCTTCGCCCAGATGTGGCAGGTACGTGTTTGGCTGTGAGAGCTACCGTGGTTCCCTCTCTCACCTGCTACCAGGTGACCTTGGGCACCTGGCTCTGAACCTCACTTTCCTCTACGCAATTGGAATTCTGCTTCTTCTCTTGTAGGAGTTTTTCTTGATAAAGGAAAGAAGAGGCTGTGTGTGAAATGCGCCCTTTGCCAACTTGCTAATAATTACCCGGTTAACAGATTTTAGTGTGTAGACTGAGCAAAAGGAAAGCAGTGTCTGCTCTCTTGACATTGGATCGTTTGTAGATACTGATATATTCCCTAAAGCATCAGATTTTAATGAGCATAATTAAAGAACTATTTTATAAGCTTAAAGTGTAAGTTAGTTTTGACTTTTATTGATTTTAAGATGTTTTAATTTCTTTGTAAGATTTATATTTGAAAGAGTTATCAAAAGAGGGGGAGAGAGAGAGGGAGAGTGAGGGGCGGGGAGAGAAAAAGAAAGATCTTCATCCACTGGTTCACTCCCCAAGGACCACAATGGCCAAGCGCTGAGCTGATCTGAAGCCAGGAGCCAGGAGCCTCATCCACGTCTCCCATATGGGTGCAGCAGCCCAGGGACTTGAGCCATCCTCTACTGCTCTCCCAGGTCGTAAGCAGGGAGCAGGATCAGGAGTGGAATAGCCAGGACATGAACCAGTGCCCCTGCGGGATGTCAGTGCTTGGAGGAGGAGGATTAGCCTGTTGAGCCACTGTACTGGCTCAACCATTTTAACAAATAATTTGAAAATGCTTGCTTCTCTTTTTGAAAATACAGAGTAGTTGCTCACTGGCTAGCTTTATGTATGAAATTTCAAAGCAGGTCTTTATTTTGCATCGAGTTTCTTATCTGCTCTAACTTTCCATTGCTTACAGGTGAATTTGCCTGTGTGTTAAATGGGCATGGGAAGGAATCCTGTGTTGTCTCGCCTGTAGAACATCTGGTGCACAAATAGTAATGCTGACTAGGTCCCAGCTTGCAGCAGATAACCAAGGATGCTGAAGAGCCTCGTCCTGTTGGATGGGATTTTTAGTGTTCCTTCCTGATACTTTCAAAAGTTAGTGTGTAGGATATTGTAGGGCAGAAGAACTTAATAGTATATGGGTTCCAAGCATTGGAGCCTAGGGGCTAAAGTCCTTGCCTGGCACATGCCAGGATCCCATATGGGCACCAGTTCATGTCCCAGTGGCCCCACTTCCCATCCAGCTCCCGGCTTCTGGCCTGGGAAAGCAGTCAAGGACGGCCCAAAGCCTTGAGTTCCTGCACCCTTGTGGGAGATTCGGAAGAGGCTCCTGGCTTCTAACTTCGGATCAGTTCCACCCTGCTCATTGCAGCTACTTAGGGAGTGAATCAGCGAATGGAAGATCTTCCTCTTTGTCTCTTCTCCTCTCTGTGTATCTGACTTTCCAATAATGAAAAAAAAAAAAAAAAAAGAAGTTAGTATAGTTCTTGGCAGAGTAAGCTAAGAATTTCTGGCTGTTAACTCTATGATTATAAATTATAAAGGACTCATTGTTCATGTTAACTTTGTGCATTTCTTGTGTATCTGAAATAAGAATTACTCATTTTGTTTCACAAAGTGATAATCTGCATTTTGTGTTTGTACACACGCATACTTATTATGTGGTTTAAGTATTGGAATCATTTGGATTGTCAAACACTTTAGAGATTCTTAGGTATTTTGAGCTGAACTATGTAGCACTGAGCACTTAACAGCTAAAATACTAAAGCTACCTGTTTATAGATGGTTTCTTAAAGAGATGTTGGGGTCGGAATTAAAGACTTATTTTTATTGCAAAATCAGATATACAAAGAGGAGGAGAGACAGGAAGATCTTCCGTCCAATGATTCGCTCCCCAAGTGACTGCAATGGCTGGAGCTGCGCTGATCCGAAGCCAGGAACCAGGAACTTCTTCCAGGTCTCCCACACGGGTGCAGGGTCACAAGGCTTTGGGCCGTCCTCAACTGATTTCCCAGGCCACAGGCAGGGAGCTGGACGGGAAGTGGAGCTGCCGGTATTAGAACCGGCATCTGTATGATAGCCCAGCATGTTCAAGGCGAGGACTTTAGCTTGCTAGGCCACCGCGCTGGGCCCTGCAGATTGTTTTAAAAAGGTCCTGTGTTTCTTTCTGATGGATGTTTTTTTTAACATACGTTTTCCAAGCCCTTTAAAAAAATAATATTGGTAGTAGTGACAGGAATAAAAATTGTTTCATTACTTAGAAATCAAAGCAGAATGGTTTAATTTGAGCTCATGGCAAAATCGGGACCTGCCATAATAGGATTTTGTGCTGAAGGTGTGATGGTGCGGAGTGCGAGATGAGGTCGGAGGAGTTGAGGAAAGGAATTTTAAATTAAGTCTCTATGGGGTTGGGGGAGGTTAGGGACCCATCCCCTTCTAAATCTGTGTCATGAAATCTATTCATTTTATGTAAACTAAGCATAAGAATAATAAAGAAATTGAGAAAGTTGGGAAGTCACTACTGTAAGTTAACATTTGATTGCATTCTTTTGGGAATAGTACATTTTTTCCGATTAAAATTTTAATGTCCATGTAAGTATTTAGATTTGATTTGGATGTATATTAATGCTATAGCAAAAAGTTATTGGAAATTTTATATTTCATGAACAGGGGCTAACTTGTTCTCTTTAGAACAAATGAGGTTATCCCTGTTCAAGTTCAAATGCTTCCATACACAAACCAAGTGAACTTGAAATGTCTACACTTAGACCTTGTTTAGTCCGTTTGACACAGCAATACCCGAAGGATTGCCTTGCTTTTAATGGGAAGATCATCTGGAAGGGACTTAGAAGGGAGACTGTAGGGAAACCTACCTTCAGTGCTGTAGCAATTAGTGTTTCTTTGGTGCATTGAGAGTTTACAAGAAGCAAGATGAGACACATGGAATGCTTAGTTACACTGGATAGTAATTCTTATGTTTTATGGGCATGCAAACACATGGTTGGAGCTTGCTTGGAAGCATGCAGGTGCTGCTTATTGTGTAGGATAATCCCTTAGACGCTTAGGATTTATTTTTTTTCTTGTTTAAGATTTGAGGGAGTTTAGCTTTGAAGAACTGCTTGATTGATCAATGATTGACATGTGAATATTAGCCCTGATTTATACCAAATGCAATGGATTCAGCACCCCACCTGTCTTTAGGTTTCCTTGATTGTCTCAGGTGAGGTCTCTATATTCTTTTGTCTGAAACAAAGTAGTAACTTTGTAGCTGGCTTGCAGCTCCCACACCCGCTCTTCTCCAGGGTTGCTCTGCAGAAGCGCCACACTGCTTATGGCTCCGTGTGGCTCCGACTCTCACACTGCTCACAGCCCCGACTCTCTGGCCGAGTGGGAATTCCAAGCCCTGGCAGGTCTGCCCGGCTCTCCTCCTCTACTTCTGTTGATGCTGCTCTCTTTCCTATGCCACGGATCAGTCATACTCGGCTTGTTCATTTGAGCATACCAGACCTTTGCCGTTCGGGGTCTCCGTGTGTTGTGTCCTCTCTCAGATCCTAACACAGTGGCTGGGATGTATTAGGCACTAGCTAAATATCTCTTGAATTGCTTGTTTTTAAATTTTATTTTCTAAAAGGCCTCACATTCAGTCTATTGGTCACGGACCCAAACATACCCGGTCGTTCCAGTGATGGTGACGTTTCCAGCTCAAAAGGATTAAGTAGTTGGTGATGTCGGTGCCGTATGAGTGTGCCATCCTTCACGCGTGGTTCTTCGTAGACCCAGCTTGGTTGTTCTCTAGCGTATCTTCTTACACTCACACCTGGGTATATTCGCTTTATTTATTTATTTTTAATGCAAATCCTTTGGGGGCAAGGGATGATTTCTGTTTTTTTCGGCCAGGAAGTTTTTGATTCTGAAGGTCTTTTGACAGGGTGAGAAGGAGTCAGGTACCCACACCGCGGCGGCAGAGTGAAGGCCAAAGGGAAGGAGCGGCCTTCCAGAGATCTCTGGGTTCAGTAAACGCGTAGTTGGTATTTATGTGACTCACATAGGAATAACTTAACATTTAACAAAATGTTACTCAGTTGCATTAGTTGATAACATGATGTCATTCCGACATCTAGAGTAATGCATAGCTTTCTGTGCTGTGAGAGTTGGTGCCAAATCTCCTTAGATTCGGGTTTGAATGGTTGTTTCGCAAAGCAGAGTTACAGAAGGGGACAAGGTGCGATGGCTTAGTGGCTAAGTCTTATCCTTGCACACGACAGGATCCCATATGGGTGGCGGTTCATGACCTGGAAGAAGCTTCTGGCTTCAGGTGGACTCAGTTCCAGATGTTTTGGCCACTTAGGGAGTGAACCAGTGGGTGGAAGGTCTTTTTATCTGTCCTCTGTGTAAGTCTGCCTTTTCTGAGTTGATCCGAAGCCAGGAACTCTTTGCGGGTCTTCCACGCAGGTGCAGGGTCCCAAGGCTTTGCTTTCTCAGGATGCCAGCAGGGAGCAGCTGGCTGGGAAGTGGAGCAGCTGGGAGTCCAACCCGCATCCGTGTGGGATCCTAGAGGATGCAAGGTGAGGGTTTAACCACCAGGGTATCATGCCAGGCCCACCCTTGAGATTCTTACAGGTAGTTTTTACTAAAATTAACTCAGGTGCAATTGAGAATGCACTCTTATTTGCTGGTTTGCTTCCGAATCCTTGTCTCAACGCTCAGAACTTGGCCAAGAGCTCTGTCCAAGTCTCCCGCAGTAGGTGACAGACCCCAGTAATCCGTCATCCCCTGCCCCTGTAAGGGTCCACTTTAAGAAGGTGAAGTTCGAAGTGGAGTTAGAACTTTATCTTAGCGGCTAGACCAAAGGCCTGTCCCCGCACTGACTTGAACAAGAACCTGGTAGGTTTAGCCTTTTCCTCACGGAACCTTCAGGGTGCTGGAAATGAATGATGCTTTGCAATCCCCGCTGGAGTGGTCATCCCCCAGGAGCGTGTGTTTGTAGGGAAAGGAAGGGGGTTGTTTTTGCCTCTTGCGGGGATGTTGGGTAACGTGTGCTAACTGTGCCGCAGTGCGTGGGGCTTACCACGAAGACGTGTCCGAAAGCCTCTAGTGAGAGATCAAGAGGTTCCAAGTGGAATACTGTGAACTGAATCCTGGAGATCTTGGAGTTAAATGCTTTAGGGAGCGTGTGTTTCTGCTGCAAATGTATGCTTTGAGTTTGGTAACTACGTGTTTAAGTTAGTGTCAATTGTATTATAGTTCTTAACGAATCAGATTGCTTTTTATTTTTAATTCTTTGGGAATTTTTCTAGCTGACTGCATCCCAAGAGGAGATCTGACTCTGAAACCATACTCATGAACCCTATGACTAAATTTGCATCTTCTTACTCCAAATATAAAAAGGACACTTTCTTTGTCCCTAGCGTATCTTAAGCATGAGTGCTATTCTGATGAAAAATAGGTAGACTTTGTGACAATCAGTTACTTGTTTTGCCATAAAGTATATAATTCTGGGCAGTTTTAACCTGTATGAGTTACACTCTTCAGTCATAATTCTCATAAAATTCTATTTCAAAATGATTAAAAATGAAACTCTTGAAATGCTGTAAGTATTTGAAGTAACTTCTTTTAAAAAGCGATTGTTGCTTTAACACTATTATTCAATATTACATATGAAGATATCATAAGAAATATTGTTACATTCTAAGAACTGTGGATATAAATGAAATTTTTATTGAATAGTTCTGTAACTTCTTAGTACTTAAGAGTTTCTGGATGAAATTGAAGTGTTGAGATTTCTCAAAGCAATTGCCAGGGAAGTTTTCTCAAAGTTTGGATTTCTTCTTCTGGGGTAGGCGTTTAAGAGACCTTTCTCTTCATAAAAGCACAACACAAGAAACATTGCATTTCTGACTGTAGCCACTAGATGGCGATCGTAAGCATTTGTGAGGACACATTTTATTGGTGGTGAAAGCTGCTCTAGTTGCCCTAAGGAAGCCTTGTGGATTCGGTGGTGAGAAATGGCGGTGCACACGGGAAGCTCAGGCTTTAGAAGGGGCAGGTGCCGTTTCTATTGATAGGACTTCCCTTCTTTGAACACATGGGCTTTGGAATGAGACAGGTTTCATTTGTATTAACGAAGGGTTTCCGTTCTTTCATTGGCCAGGTCGCTTCAGATTTACCTGTGGAAATAAAATTACTAAAGTCTCCATACGTTTATTAGGTATTTATTATGTTAACATTGTTTCTTATGGTAATAATTTTAGTTTTATTAGCAATTACTGCATTTCTAGTAGACTTAGACTATTTAAAACAGTATCTGAAAATAAGATTAATTCACTAGTTTGTAAATAAGATGTGTACACAAGTAATATTATATGTGGTTTAATTTGGGTGGATATTAACTGCTGCTGGAACACCATGGCCTGTGAGGTCAGGTAGGCCTTGGGTTTTTGCATACTAATCGCCTGTTGCTGTAGCGGGTTCTTGACAGTTAACACAACCTGAGAGCGGCTCAGTGGACAGTGACTGCCTGGAAGAGGACACGATTTCCTAAGACTGCTGCCAGTCGTACCTGTGGGCACCTGCAGAGAGAGATGGAGATCTCCAGTCATTGCTAGCTCACTCCTCCAATGTCTGCAAGAACCAGAGCTGGTTGAAAGCCAGAAGCTTCTCCTGGGTCCACCCTGCATGTGCAGGGTCCCAGAGGACTTGGTCCATCCTCTACTGCTGTTCTAGGACACAGGCAGGGAGCTGGATCAGACGTGGACAGCGGGATCTTGAACCGGTACTCAAATGGGATGCTGGGACTGAAGCGTGATGTCTACATCTTCAATTCTGTCCCCAAATTGTGTTCCTAACCAGAAAAAAAAAAATCACTTCCCATCTTAGTGGGTGCCAAGAAGTTTGTGGAGAGTGGAATTAAAGGATAATGGCCCAGCTCTGGAACTTAGTGGCTAAAGTTCTTGCCTTGCGTGTGCTGAAATCTCACATGGGTGCCAGTTTCTATCCTGGCTGCTCCGCTTCCCTTCCAGCTCCGTGCCTGTGGCCTGGGAAAGCAGTCGAGGACGGCCCAACTGCACCCGTGAGGGAGATCCAGAAGAAGCTCCTAGCTCCTGGCTCCGATTCTGCTCAGCTCATTTGGGGAGTGAACCAGTGGGTAAAAAAAAATCCTTCTGTCTCTCCTTCTCTCTTTGAATCTGACTTTCCAATAAAATAAATAAACCAAAAAAAAAAAGCTTCATCAAGTTTTTACAAATATCTGAAATCCGTGTTTCCTGATGACTCCTGTATTTACTTGAGAGGCAGAGAGGCTGATTGATACCCTGCTGATTTGTCTCCCAAAAGCTGAACTAGGTCAGGCCGAAGCCAGCAGCCCAGTCTAGGTTTCCCAGGTGGAGACAGCGACCCTCCTACTTGAGCCAGGATGATCGCTGGCAGCTGAATTGCAAGTGAAGTAGCCAGCGTTTGAACCGGGCACTCTGCTGTGCGTGCTCAGCAGCAGCTTAACCGACTACCCTGAGTGCTCCAGCTGTCTTCACTGGTTCCCTCTGTGTACACCTGTGAATGTATCTTAAGTTTCAAGGTTTCTAGACGCGCCCCCCCTCCGTCCTTGACAAATTTAAATTCAGTTAGAGCTTAAACTGTTGCAGAACTCTTCTTGAATTTGGAAAATTTACTTCATTTGATTGCATTATTTTATGTCTTTGAAGCTGAAGCGATTTTAGTGAGTGTTTTTTTTTTTTTTGTGCCTACTAACTCATTTTTTAGAAAGTGATAATGTGTTAGAATTCGGCAACATCTTCGCAAGGTTGCTGGCCAGGTGAGGTGCTTTCTTAGAAGTGTTACTTGCTGGGCCCGGCGCGGTGGCGCAAGTGGTTAAAGGTCCTCGCCTTGCACGCCCGGGATCCCATATGGGCGCCGGTTCTAATCCCGGCAGCCCCGCTTCCCTTCCAGCTCCCTGCCTGTGGCCTGGGAAAGCAGTCGAGGACGGCCCAAAGCTTTGGGACCCTGCACCCGCGTGGGAGACCCGGAAGAGGCTCCTGGCTTCGGATCGGCATAGCATCGGCCCGTTGCGCTCACTTGGGGAGTGAATCATCGGATGGAAGATCTTCCTCTCTGTCTCTCCTCTCTGTACATCTGCCTTTCCAATAACAAAATAATAAAAATAAATCTTTAAAAAAAAAAAAAAGTGTTACTTGTTTTGTTCCCAGAGTTGTATCTGATTGAAACAGTAAGTAGATTTTTGAAGGGCTGAGTAAAATTTTACTAATATTTAGCATCTGCTGACTTACTGCCTTAGATATTCATTAATAACCACTTGGCATTTTTAGAGAACATGTTCTTTGTTGAAACATTGAAGACCAACCTGTACAGTCTTGTATACCTATCTTCACAGGCACATTTATTCATGAAAAGGCTTTATTTGCGAAACGAAAACATTAATTATGTAACAAACTTTTCTTCACTGACATGTTTGGATGGGGCTTGTAATTTAATTTCATTGTTCCTAATACCTTCTGATTGCCCATAGTAATTAACTGTTCTCTGTTTTCATTTTTTGTGACTATAATAAATATTGTTTATATTTGAATGATTTTGTTTCTACGGAGTAACTACCCAACAAGATGTTGTTATACCAAAACAGACATGCTTAAAATGTGCGCCTGAGTTCCCTCCGACTCCCTCTGCAGGGAGTTTTAAGCAGCTTGCATTCCCATTTGCCAGCAGGAGATCTGTTAAGTTTTATTATTATTTTTTTTTTTTAATTATTTTTTTTAGCATGATAAGTCTTCAGAGCTGAATGCCTAACGAGTTACGGTTCTGCTTTGGTCATCAAGGAAATAAATGGGCCTCCTATTCATCATCTGCTTTTATAGTGTTGTTTTAGCCAAACTCCTTACCTGAGTCCTAGTCAAGCCACGGTGCTGCTGTGATGTTGCACCAGGAGTTGTTTTTTTTTTTTTTTTTTTTTAAAGATTTATTTTTTTTATTATTTTTCATTGGAAAGGCGGATATACAGAGAGGAGAGACAGAGAGGAAGATCTTCCATCCGATGATTCACTCCCCAAGTGAGCGCAACGGGCCGATACTATGCCGATCCGAAGCCAGGAGCCTCTTCCGGGTCTCCCACGCGGGTACAGGGTCCCAAAGCTTTGGGCCGTCCTCGACTGCCTTCCCGGGCCACAGGCAGGGAGCTGGAAGGGAAGCGGGGCTGCCGGGATTAGAACCGGCGCCCATATGGGATCCCGGGCGTGCAAGGCGAGGACTTAACCACTTGCGCCACCGCGCCGGGCCCGCACCAGGAGTTGTTAAAGAAATGGTGTGATGAGTTACATTTTGGTTTGCAGTTGGGGAAATGAAAAGCTTTTCTTGCGCCCCTCTTTGTTTTTCTCTTGGGAGTATCTCCCTTCCCGTGGTTTGATGAAGTGAAGGGTAGACACCTGCCTGACCAGGATGGTAAGCTCGTGTTGTCTCCAGGAGGTGGAACTGGAATTCTGCAAAGAAAAACCCCACATGGCACGCATTTCTCAGGGTCATGCGCATGTGGCCAAGTATTTAGTTGTATCACAGGAAGGGTGGACATTCTCAATATACGTTTGATTTTTGTGTTTATGTAATTTGGCATTGCGGAGGTTTCTAACTGGCATTAAGAATAATTATAGTTGCATAATTAGTAATACCGTATGTTTGATTTACAAAGGATAAAGCCAGTTTGTGAGTCCGCGTGGATATGAACATGGAATAAGCACGAAAGAATATACAGGTTGCTCTTCTAAATAAACTTTGGAAGGGGCAGTTATATTGGAAAGCTGTAACATTTTTGTCTTTGATAACCTAGATTGTCCTGTGAAAGATGAAAGTGTTTTCTTCTTTTTTTTTTTTTTTTTTTAGTATTTATTTATTTGAAAATCAGAGTAGGAGAGAGGGTGGGACAGAGATCTTCCTTCTTTTGATTCTGTCCCCAAACGATTGCAGTGTTTGTGACTGGACCAGGCTGAAAGCAGGAGCCCAGGACCTGACAGGGTTTTCCCATGGGGCGGCAGCAGCCCGGGCTATTGCAGCAGATCCCGCTGCTTTCCCAGGGCGTGTCAGCGTGGAGCTAATGGGAAGCAGAGCATCCGAGACTCTGTGCGCCCGTGAGATGTGGATGCTACAGCTGGGGGCGGGGGGCAGGTAGCTGGCTGTGCTTCAGTGCTGATTCCAGAATTTTAATAAATGCAGTTAGGAATTGTTAATACTTTCTAAATATTTCATTAAACATAGTTGGAGTAGAGGAAAGGCAAGGACTGAAAGGACTAGTTTTGAATCTTAAAGCCTCTGTCTGCTGACTGAAGGACTTGGAAATATTATTTCATGCTTGTCAGATATGGTCAGAGTTGAGACAATTAGAAGAAATGTTAGCTAAATACATATAATACACGTGGTGTTTAGCATAGTTTAGGCACATTGATGATCAATATACGCATTTGAAAATATTTTTATTGGAAAAGCAGATTTAAAGAGAGGGAGAGAAATAAAACATCTTCCATCCGCTGCTTCACTCCCCAAATGGGCACAGTGGCCGGAACTGAGCCGGTCCAAAGCCAGGAGCCTCTTCAGGTCTCCCATATGGGTGCAGAGTATCAAGACTTAGGGTCATTCTGTGCTGCTTTCCCACGCTATAAACAGGGAGCTGGGTGGGGAGTGGAGCAGCCAGAACATGAAATGGCACCAATATGGGATCCTGGCACTTGCCAATTGATCCATTGTGCTGGGCCCTCAATATATGCATTTTAAAATAATACGCTGGAGTAACAGTAGTCTGTTTCTGTTTTACTTTGTTTTTAGTCAGAGAAAGCAGCAACTTTAAAAAAGCAAGTGAGTGATCCCCCTCCTGATTTGCATCTCAGGATGCCGACAGCAGCGAGGGTTGGGCCGGCTGAGGCCCGTGAACGACTCAGTCCAGGTCTGCTGTGAGCGGCAGGTGCGTGGTCACTGTGCCGTTGCTGGTACCCTCCTGGACTACAGGAAGCTGGAGCCGGGGAAGCAGAGCAGGTCTGCTAGGCCAAATGCCTGCCCCTACAGATGTGGTTCTTAAGATTCAGTTGATTGTTAGAGACAGAGTGAAACAGATCTTCATCCACTGATGGACTCCTGCAGCTGGCCACCACGGCAGGGGCTGGGCCTCGGCCGGGTTGGAGCTGTGGTCTTCCACACGTGGCTAGGGCCCAGGCACTCGCGACATTTTCCACTGCTTTTCCGAGGCCCTTAGCAGGAAGCTGGATTGGAAGTCGAGCAGCTGGGACTCTGCCATTATGGCTTGATTTGGCTCTGTTCCAGTCTAGCCCTCAGCTTTACATTTTGTTTGTTTAACAAAGTAAGACTTTGGCGCAGTTAATAGTGAGCATACATATTCACAGAAGATGAGGGTTCGATTCAGAAGTCATAGATCAACGTATTTCATTGTAATGGTGTACAAACTTTTAACTTGAAATGATTTCAAATTTCACATTGTAGCTCATCTTTAAGAAGACTCCTTCAGGAGTTGAGGGAAGTGTCTAAGGGGGGTTTTCCACCTGACCTGAAAAGGAATTGAAACACTCTTCTCTTTTCCAACAGAATATCTATCAGCTTGAGTGTTTAATGTGCTTGAAACAAGTAACAAAATGGGATTCACCAGGAAAGTGGATGTGAAAGTCTAATTCAAATGAGACATTAAAAGAGACTGGCTAAAATATAGAAGAAAGCCATTTTCCCTAAACTTTCTTTTTTTAATATTATTTTTATTGCAAAGTCAGATACATATAGAGAGAGGAGGAGAGACAGAGAAGAAGATCTTCCGTCTGATGATTCACTTCCCATGTGACCACAACGATCAGAGCTGCGCCAATCCGAAGCCAGGAGCCAGGAACTTCTTCCAGGTCTCCCACACACATGCAGGGTCCCAAGGCTTTGGGCCGTCCTCGACTGCTTCCCAGGCCACAGGCAGGGAGTTGGATGGGCAGTGGAGCCGCCAGGATTAGAACCGGTGCCCATCTGGGATCCCAGCACATGCATGGTGAGGACTTTACTCACTAGGCTACAGTGCTGGGCCCTAAATTTTGTTCTTTTTTTTTTTTTTCACTAACCATGTGTTAGTGTGAATATTTTTACAGTCTTACTTCCAGTATGGTATAGACAACAACTTAGTTAAGCCTTTTCAGGTTTTCAGTGATTTTCATAAAATGTCAAGTAATCCGGAGCTCAGATTGAGGAGTACTGCTTCTTTCTGTCTCCCCTTCTTTTGGCTCTTGTCCATATAGATATCTTATTTTTGTCTGTTTAAATCATTACCGTAAAATGATTTGTTATGGTGGTTAGTACAGTTACAAGTGAACTGGCGTAAATATATTGATATAAAGCTGTCTACAGAAAACATATTTGTCTTTTCTGAAAATTAAGTGAGACGTTGTTGAGAACTGGTAAAGAGAAGTGGCCTTGTGTAGTCTCTCCCGCACAGGTCCCTAGAGAGAGTTGCCCTGCGCACTAAGGTTGTAGAGAGGTTTCGGTTGCATCTCTCTTTTACTGTTCTCTCTCCAGACTAGAGAGATGTGTGTGTGACTTTCCAAGTACGTCAGTGCGGTGGCCGTGTGTGAGTTGTAATTACTATCTTGGCAGATTAGGTAACTCGGAAGACAGTGATTGGCTGTGCCGTAGAAGTGACTTAGAAGCGGTCATCTGCACGAAGCACAGTGACCCAGATCAGACGTGCTCACTCGGGGTTCCCGAGTGTGTGAAGGCCCCGCCAGCAGGGCATCGGGGTGCCGCGATGGCGAGGCTTCGGCAGGAGCTGAAGTTACCTGTATGTACTCGGTTCAGAATCTTGTGTTTTGATTTGCCGGTGAATTTGAATTGTTCCAAGTGTGATCACGCAGCTGGAAGAACTGTCAGTCTTAATTAGCAGGCTTAGAATAGTATCATCCTGTGTGTCCTTGGCCGTGGAAGTCACTGGCTGAAGAGTAAATCCTTGCACAGTCAGACATGGTTTGTAGCATCTTTATTCTTTTACAAAATTAATTCTTCTGTTAGTTAATTTCAACTTGTATGGCTTATTTAAATACTGGGAAAGAAACACTTAATAATTCTGTTTTGAAACTAAACTTGTATTTGATACCTGGGTAATTAAGTAGTTAATATTGGATTATACCCGTGTGTCTTAATAGTGGAAAGTTAAATTTGTGATGGGGATCTATCTATAATGGGTATTGTAATAACGGATTTTGTAAACCTCAGGATTTCAAAATGGATAGAGATTGTGGTTTATAGTATATTTTAAAATAGTTGCTTAATGTTTTTCTTAATACTCTGGCTTTAACTTGCTGAAGTTTTTTTGGCTAATGTGACCATGAAAAGTATAAATCCAAGATTTTGCTTTTAGCCAGGATTTAAAAAAAAAGAGGAATTGGTACAATGTGTCACGTCATTATGAAAGATGTTTCTGGCAAAAACTGGCTGTAATTCACATGTATGATTAAATTTTGATTTTTATCTTGTGAATGCAAGCCTTTGTTCATAAGAGATAAAATTATATTGCTGCGAAAAACATTGTCCATGATTTTTTGAAGTACACTCATGTATCTAAAGTTGTGTGGGAATGTTTTGGTTTTAATTTTGTGTTTCAAAGATTTGTTTACTTATTTGTGGGGCTGACGTCATAGCATAGCACGCCAAGCCCCCTGCCGCAGTGCCGGCGTTTCTTACTTGAGCAGGTTCGTGTCCTGGCTGCTTCCTTTCCTACCCAGTTCTCTGCTTGCAGCCTGGGAAAGCAGTAGAGAATGGCCCAAGTCCTTCGGACCCTGCACCCGCGTAGGAGACCTGCAAGAAGCTCCTGGCTCCCAACCTCAGCCAGGCCTTCGCGGTCATCTCAGTGAATCAACAGATGGACGAGCCCTTTCTCTCTGTGTCTCCTTCTGTGTAACTCTACCTAGATAAAACAAATCCTAAAGAACGTAGAGACGTGAATAGGCAGTTGTAGGTTAATGAATCACATAAACGTGTGTTCTCAGTGACCTTGTTCTGTGGTCCGATAAATGAAGAACCGCCATAACTGGCACTCAAAATACTTGGTTTTTGAGTTTTGTTAGTAGTGTGAGCTTAAACTTTGTGCATCTTTTATGGGCACTGGTTTGTGTCCTGGCTGTAACGCTTCTGATCCAGGTCCCTGTGAATGGCCTAGGGGAAAGAGCAGCTGGCCAACAGGGAGGCCCTCTGATGCCCGTGTGGCAGCTCGAGAGGAAGCTTTGGGCTCCTGGCTTCGGTCTCACCTAGTCCTGACTGGAGGGGGCCGTTTGGGGAGTGAATCAGTAGATGTAAGATCTCCTGCCTGTGTTCCCTGTCTGTGACTCTGGCAAATGGGGTGTGTGTGTGTGTGTGTAAAAGAAATATTGCCTTAAGAATGCAGCTTCCAGAAAGTAGATTGACTTGCTCTAAGCTTTACAGGTAATGCTTGCTGGGGGCAGTCTGGGTAAAATATGAGAATATGCAGAGGGCGTCTTTCTACATGTTACTTTGTGCATATATGGCAATATTTTTATGCTATGTGTAAAGATCAAAGGGTGAGTGTATTTTAAGTAAATATAATAAGTATGGTAACAAATATAATGTATATTGTGGAATAAATCGTGATAAAATAGCGTCTAACCTAATTCAAGTTGGCTTTTAGTCTTAGCTGGTTAGTGTTACTAATACATCCGACTGTGTAAATACAGTTGCATGGAAATAAAGAGCTTTGTTTGAAGGTGGAAGTTAACATGTCTTGTTTTGCATCCCCTCCTGACCAGTGTGCAGGCTAAATGAAAGTTTGGAATGGGAGCAGTTAATCCCTTTTAGAACAGACACTAAGCGACCTCTCCAGGTGGGACTTCTTGTTCTGTGTAGACAGAGTTTGTCTTATCTATGTATGTGCCCAGGGGCTAAGTGATACAGCATCACTGAAGGATCCTCAATGAGCATGACTTGGTTAGTGCATGGTGATTCATAATTATTCATCCCCGTGTTTTGCTGATGTCTAATGAAATACAAAAGCTGTGAGGTAGCTGGGTTAATCCTACAGGTCATTGTCTAGCTTTTTAGTCCATTGTGTGAAACGATGTCCCAGTCTGCACAGCCTGTCCCACACCTCTCAGTATGCAGACTTAGCAGGTTGTGTAGTGTCTCTGACCTTGCGGTGTGTGGGTAAGCACCAGCCGTTTGGAGTCATCGATACAAACATGGCTAAGCCATGTGATCTTACAGTTGGACATCCGTGTTTCATTAACGTGCTGTGTCTGATTCTAAATTTTCCATAGCAAATATTATGAGTTGGATTGCAAGGAACTCACATGAGAATGTGATAAAATGCGTTCGGTTTCAAAGATCAGGTGGAGAGAATTTGGACTCCTTCAAGGGTTAGTTTAATGAGAAACAATTGTCTTTGAATTGACTTTGTGTGTAGCCTCAAGCTACAGGCTCAGGCCTGGCAAGGGCCAGCGAGGCCAGATGTTTCCTTGTGCCATTCCAGCAGCCCAGTGGGCAGTGGGCCAGAGGGGGCTGCAGCTGGGTCTGCTTCAACATGGGACTGTGTGCAGGACTTGTGGACGGATGGAGTTTGTTCATTTATGATAGTATCTGCTGGCACCACGTCTTCTTCTGCCTGCTAAGTTCATGGTTATTAATGATTATAGCTGCCTCTGAAACCTCGTCGTTTAGACCTAAAGGCTGAAATTTTACTTTTTCAGTAAATACATTTGTTCATTTTTGTTGTTGTTGGACCAAAAAAAAAAGAGGGGGGAAGAAAATACAAAGGTAATTTTCACAACTGAACTTTGGAATTTTCCTGTAGGTTAAATTTTTGTATGGATTTTTCTTTGTGGGGAAATGAAAAATTCTTGTAAGTTATGTAGGCTTTTGGTTAACATGGATGAAAGTAAGATCACAGACAACCATGAAAAATGTTTGCACTCATTCCTTTCCGCTGTGAGAGTTCTAAATGGCCTGTGGTACGCTGGAAAGCAACGTGGCTGGCTGTGGTAGGGGTTCTGTCTTCAGAGAGAACGCAGCCTGCTCTGCATCTTTTTGGGGGAGGGTGGAGAGCAAGAGGGGGCATTTCCAATGATCTGTCCGTATATATATATCCATGAGTAAATGAGACTTCTTTGTTCTTAGGGTCCTGATGAAGAGGTTGTTGTGGACCTCGGCAAAACCAGCTCTACCGTGAACACCAAGTTTGAAAAAGAAGAGCTAGAAAGTAAGTTTGTCTAAAATAGGTCATTAGGCTTATCAGATTAGATTACTAATTAGTGACTGTTGGTGTCCTTTAAGCTGTACCCTCGCACCCCCATTTGTTGAAGAACAAGGGAGAGCATCTATTTAGAAGAGTGTGCAACACTTGGGTTGAGGTGCAGCAGCCACCCGTGTCACTGTCACCTGCGACAGCATGTTTCCTTGATTAGAAGCTCTTTGCTGAAGGTATTGACATGAGAGAGATTGATGCTTGTGTTTACTTAACCTGGAAAGCGGAAAGGCCATGGTGAGGACGGACACCTTTCAGAAGGCTGTTCCATGTGTGCTCTGAACGCTTTAGAGTGCCAGGCTGGTCAGCTGGAGCACCAAACTCTGGAGCAGACAAGTCACTTCCCACTTAGCTTGCCACCGATTTCTGTTTCGGAATTCACTCTTCCCCCCCACCCCCCCATGGCCTTTTTCTGCGCTAGAAGTCACTTAGAGATCAGGATCCTGCTGTGCGTGTAGTAATTCAGACTCCTCTAAGCTATCCAGCAGTTTTGAGTTCTTTACTCTTCTCGCCTGACCTTGGCACTTGGGAAGAGTGGTGGATATACTTGAGCAGTGATCCTCGGGGGATCGGTGTGGTTATCACAGGAGTAGACGAGATGCTATATGTGTGGGTCCGGTAGCACAGGGGTTAGTTAGATGGATACTTCATTGGCGAGGATAGCTCTGAACACTTGATCAAAGTGAAGTTCTTAGCAACATTTTAAGAAATAAATTACAGGAGAGGCAGAGAGAGAGCAAGAAGGAGCAAGTGTGAACTCTCCCTTCACTCCACATGCTCGCATCGGCTCCCACTGAAGTGAGGAACTGGGAGCCAGGAACTCTGTCCCTGTCTTCATTCAGGGAGTAGGAGCTGGCTGTTGCCTGGAGGGTCTGCGGGGTGGGGGTGGGTTTCCTGACAGGCCCCTGTGACCACCGAGGTGGTGCAGTGATGGTGTTCAGCAACAAGAACCACCGGAGACAGCCTGATCGAGCATGTCCGTTTATTGTAATACGAGCATAAACCTATATATACTAAGAAAGGGGCGGGCAGAAGGGCGCCTCCTGACAGTTCTCCCACCTAACAAAGGCACTGTAATTAGCTGGAAGGCCTGTCTTACCTCTTTAGACCCTCTAGTCCTATCATATGTCACATAGAACACTAAGTGCTAGCAGACAGGCTGTGGGTCCCGAGTAGGCTGGCAGGTTACACGGACCGCACCTGACATAGCAGGGATCCAGGGTGATCTTCCACGTCAGGGTCCACGTTAACAGGAAGTTAGAGTCAGGAACTGGAGCAGAGTCCAGCCCCGGCATTCTGACGTGGAACTTGAACGTTCTAACTGGTGTTTTAACCTGCACTGTCGACGCTTTGATAGCTTTCATGTATTTATAGTCTCATACAGTCCCCTTAAAGTTAGAATTGTCTTTGAGAAATTTCTTTGCGTTGGGTCATTGATCCATTGCCATTTTGACTTTTTCTTTAAACTGACTTTTAAAACGGGCATTAAAAGTTGAGGATTATTAGAACTTTTAAAAAGGAACCTCCATTTGCCTAGGAGATTATGGTTAGGGCCTGGCAGTTACAACAGCTAGGATAAGTCAGGATTTTTAGCTAATTGATGCATTTAATCTGCTACTTGTCATTCAGTGGAAACTCTCACATATTTCTGTCTTAGTACATGAAGGAAGGAGGTCCTTGAACATGTTCTTGGTTTCCTCGGGTTAACCAGGGGCCTCAGCTCTGCAGACCTGACACACATCTACATTTTGCTGTCAAGTTTGAGGGAGAGAGAGTGATTAGGGGCTGGGTGGAAGTGTAAGTGAAAGAAACAGAGCAGAGGACTCCAAAGACAGCCATCAAGGACTTCCGGTCTATGAATTCCGTTGTGTTCCCTGCTTCATTTATCTAGCTGTTTCTCAACTGAAGACTCACAGAATTTATCTTTATCTTGGTTCACTGGGGCTTGTGTGCCAGGACTCATTAGTGCTAATTGGAGGGACAACTTTATAATTCCCAGAGCACAGTGATGGGAATCTGACTCTTTAATTTCCACTTGTCTTGGTGTTTGGAAGGAAATAGTTTCACTAAAATAAAGTGGTAAAACCACTAAGGTTTCTTCTTATTATTATTGTTTTTTCAAGGTTTATTTATTTGAAAGGCAAAGTTTTAGAGACAAAGAGGGTGGCCTTCCATCAGCTGGCTCACTTCCCAAATGGACACAACAGCCAGGGGTGCGACGCAGGAGTTTCTGTTGGGTGTCCCATGTGGGTGCAGGTGCTCAAACACTCTGGCTCTTCGCATTGCTTTCCCAGGTGCATTAGAAAGGAGCTGGATCAGAAGTGGAGCAGCTGGGCTTTGAACTGGTGCCCATATGGGATGCCAGTGCTTCAGCTACCAGCCTAACTGGCCATGTCACACCACTGTTCCCTCCTTTATTATAGGGTTTTTTTTAATTGAGCTTTAATTTACATAATATATAATGTGCCATTTTAAAGTGTACAGTTCACTGTTTTTAAATGTATTATACAACTATTACCAACTCTGTAATCCCAGAAGGTGATTCTGTTTTGGTCAAAATGCAGTCAGAGTGATATATCTGCATACAGTAACTCTTTATCCAGGCACACACTTTTCTATGATTTAATTGGAGCATTTGGATCACTTACATTTAAGATATCCCTTAGTAATTTGGGCTTTATTGATTTTGAGGTTTCCAAAACCTTAAAAAGTTGGTATTTGCAGGGAGTTGTGATGCGCTTCCTGTGATTGTTACTTTTCCCCCTTTGGGATATCAGTAATGTGTTTCTGAACCTTGTCCTAGGCCATCGAGCGGTGTATATTGGTGTTCACGTCCCGTTCAGTAAAGAGAGCCGGCGGCGTCACAGGCATCGTGGACACAAACACCACCACCGGAGGAGAAGAGATAAAGACTCAGACAAAGAGGATGGACGGGAATCTCCCTCTTATGGTGAGACCAAGAGCAGGTTCCCTGTCGGTCGGGCCTGGGTCATGGGAAAGCATCTAGTTTTATTAACTGAGTCTTTTCAGGTCACTCTGTCTTCAGTGCTTTAGACACACGTGTTGGGGAGTGCCATTCAGTGTTGGGATGCTTTTCAACAAGAAACATTTGATTCCTAGGTTAAGATCTCTTTGGTATAAGTGAAAAAAAAAAAGTTAGGGAATTGGTTTTTTGGATTTTTTTTCCATCTTATTCCAGACTTGGAACTGTGAAAGGTAGGTTTTGCTATTTGATTTCCAACATAGCAGGATTTTATTTCCTTTATATTTGTTGCTTACATACCCTGTGAACCAACGTCTGGAATCCTGAAGCCGGTGGCAGGGATTTTCCCCCTTTATAAACCATGTTTTGTGACTATGAGGTATTTCCATTAGCCTGAATTATAGTATCTGTGCCCAAAGGAGGACCGTGATTGGATAGAGCTATTGACAGAGGACAGAGCAGGTCTGTCTTTTTTTTTTTATTACTATTTAAAAAAAGAAAACTATGGAAGAGAGAAAAACAACATTTAATGAAGATTAATAGAAGTGATAATCCACTTGGCTGGCATAAAAGAATGGGCCAGTATAGTCCACTCTTGCCTCATGAGCCTTACTAGGTGTGTGTTTTGTAGTAAAGTTACTGTATGAACCAAAACCCCTGTAGGTCCTAGTGCGCTTTGCTGAAGGCAAGTTTCTGTGAAGAGGAAGAAGAACGAAAAATTACTGTCTTGATTACAGTTCTAACACGAATGTAAGAAAGAAAATATTAGTGTTGTAGTAAAATTGGGTAAGTTCTGTGCTAAGCATTCTACTTTATGCATTCTCAGCATTTTTGAAAGATTATTTTCAGTTTATGGCCCAGGAAATTTGAACTCAGAAGGCCTAGATTATGAAAATGTTTAAAAACCTCCTCTGAGAGAGCCTGCCGAGGTAGTACAGTGTTAAGCAATCACGTATTTCGCAAAGGTCGTGTAGCTAATCAAGGCAAAATGAGCGCTGGGTTTAGAATTGCTAAGTGAACTTTGATGATGCAAATAATTGAGCTATTTATTTTTCTGTTCCCTATGATGAAGTAGTCTGGTTGAGGATATTTTAGACTCTTCCATTAGTGAAGCAGGCCTCCTGCTGTAATTCATACCACATACCAAGTCGCACAATGTTTTATTGAGATTTGCTGAACTGTCATGCTTTTATGTTCAGGCAAATAGATAAGAAGATATTTGACATTTAAATGGAGCGACAATTCCTAGAAAAGATGTAGTCTGCTGAAGTGCGTTTATTTTGGTTTCGGCTACCATTTTGTATTCTAGAATGTACTATGAATGAAATTGACTTCTCCCCTTATTCTAAAAAACACACTACACAGGCCTTTTGCTTCTGGGCATGATGGAATAGTGTAGGATTTGAGGTGTTCATTTCTTGTTTTTATTTTTAAATTATTTTCCTACTGGTTTCTCTTCCCCCGCCCCTAGCTTGATTGAGATATTAATAGAAATTGTATATATTTAAAATCTATATACCATGGTGACTTGGTGATATATGTTAATTCTGTGACTACTTCACATAGCAGACTTCATTTACAATAGCGCATCACTAATCACAGTGAATTTCAGATTCCCATGATATAGAAATCTATAGTTTTTAGAACTAACAGGGGGTCTTTTCTGGGAAGTCATCTGATCGGACAGGAGTCATACTGGAAATAGATGTGATTTCCACTCCTGTCCCCCAGAACAAGCGATTATAGTGATTCCAGGAAGAGGGTCTTGACACAGGGCACTTGGACAGCCATCACAAGCTGGACAAGAGAAGGGGCTTCTATAAGGAAAACAGCCCTACCAACACCTTAATTTTCAGCCTTGAAAGTTGAGCATTGAAGAGCAAGCAAATTATGTTCAAACCATTAACTTGTGGTTTTTATAGCAAAATAGAAAACCTAAACGCTTGCCAACAGAAACAGGAGTTTAAAATGTAAATGTGGACATCAGGAAGAAAAGTCACATGGTCACCTCAGTAGATCCAGCAAGAACAGTTGATTAATGCAGTGAACTCTGCTTCTTGACTCAGTGCTTTGTATTTTTGAATTTCTGGCGTTCTCTTAGCCTTTTGTGTTTTCTGTCTTGTTACTTGTTGCCTTGGCGTTCTGTATTGCTTCTTCCTGTCTTCCTTTAAGAAGTTCCTTTATGCCCCTAACTTTGAGTTCCTCACCAGTTTTTCCTCCCACTGTTTAGCTTCGCTGTATTTTAAATTTTTCTTAAAGTCTAACATTTCCACGTGTTTTTAGTGAGGAGGAAGCCCTGTTGTTGAGAACGGTTGTTCATGTTTTGAAATGTTGCTGGTTTTGGCTTCTTTTTAAATCAGTTATAGACTTGGTTGGACTTGTTTACTCTTTGTATAACAGTTTGTTATTTTTCTGCAAAGAAAGAAATTTTTTTCTGTGATGTAGGTCTTTTTAAATTTTAATTTATTTCTGAGTGAAGTGGGAACAGTTTTGAGTGAATTTCAATGTTTGCTCTGTCAAGATACCCCATCCCAGCGGGTTCAGTTTATCCTTGGCACCGAGGACGACGACGAAGAACACATCCCCCATGACCTGTTCACGGAAATGGATGAGCTGTGTTACAGAGACGGGGAAGACTACGAATGGAAGGAGACGGCCAGGTAATGCTGTTGAGGCTCACTGCCAAGTTGGCTTATTCAGTTTCTTTTGGTAATGACACTGTTAAATTGGAATTATGAGATACCCAGTGCTGTCAGTCAACGAGTAGAGGATTTTCCCCCTGTCCACGTATGGAACTTGTACCTTGAGGTTTTTTTTCCTCATCTCCTATTTCTTTCTGAATAAGCTATTTTATTACTATACAAAAGGATTCATGTTATCAAAGTCTTGCATCAAAGAAGCAAGTTTGAGGAGTTGATGTTTAGCCTAGGGGTTAAGGTACCATTGAGACTCCAGCACCTCACATTGGAGTTTGTAGTTTTGGTGCCCAGTTCTTGCTCCTGCTTTCAACTTCCTGCTGCGCAGTTGCAAGTGGTGGCTCACGTGGCTGAGTTTCTGCCCTCTGTGTGGACGGGCAACTTAATCCAAGGTCCCAGCTTTGACCGTGGCCTGACCTGAGTCACCACAGATAGCAGTAATTCATCACGAGCAAGTTTGCTCTCTCTTCTCTGTCTCTGCCTCTAAAAAAGAATTTGTTATTTTAAAAAAGAAATTTGGGAAAATCTTACATATTTTTTCCTATAATCAATGCAGGATTAAAAGTGGAAGAAAAGTTGCAGTTGTGTTTATTGTTCTTACTGTTGTAATGACTGTGGCAGAGGGGGAGCATCAAGAGGGGAAACTTGTGACTATAGATATTACGGACCCTTAGCTTAACTTGTGAAAATGTGTTGAATGAAAGTTTCTGTTTATTACATTGCAAAGAAGCAAATGAAATCTGTGTTATTTATAAAACATTCTAATGTATTCATTTAGGTGGCTGAAATTTGAGGAGGATGTCGAAGATGGAGGGGACCGATGGAGTAAGCCTTACGTGGCAACCCTGTCTTTGCACAGTCTCTTTGAATTGAGGAGTTGCATTCTAAATGGAACGGTCATGCTGGATATGAGAGCAAGCACTTTGGATGAAATAGCAGGTTACATTATTGAATTTTCTTATGTTTAAGGTGCACTGGAATTAACGAGTTGATTAAAGGATATAGAATATGATCTTAGACACTATTTTAAAAACGGTTGCGCTTCTGTTGCACACGCAAGTTCGAGGAGTAGACCTGGAAGAGTTTTGAGAAGAGATAATTGCATTGGACAGATAACTATAGTATCAAGAAGTACGGAACTACAGCCAGGCGCTCACGTGGAGTCCTCGGGAAATTGAGGGGCTAGAGTGTTTGGGGAAGACCCGTTAACTGCACAACATGAGTAGTGCGTGTAGAGAAAAAGCTTTGAGGAGGAGGAAGAAGGGAATGGGAAGTTCAAACCTAAAAGCCTGGTCAGGCCTGAATCTCAAGAACGTAAACCCTCTGTGCAAATGCCCTTCTGTTGGATGGGGGCAGGAGATGAAGTTGAGTAGTGATGAATTTGAGTGTGCAGCTTTCTTAGTATTTGCACCTGTTGGGGGAAAAAAAAATTCTGTAGTGTTTATGTTTTCAGAAAATCATTTTCAGGCTAAAAAGAGTTCAGTTTTACCTGATTGTTAAATTTGATTATGTGGTACAAATCTTTACAGTGTGAGAATGCTGGCTTTCTTGCTTTACATGAGTGAATGAAAAATTGAATTAGGGCTAGAATTACTGAATTTAGGCATAAGGATCTGTCGTTGGCCCAGCAATTATCTTGTAAAGCAGTATAGTACTTTCAGTAAATATTGTTTAATCCATAGTCTAATGGCTTGATTTACCTTCAAGTTGGTCCTTCCAGTTCTCTTTGATTATTCTTATCATAGTTTTGAAGATTGGACATTTAAAAAGTCTCAAATTGGTACCACTATTCAAGAATATTTATACATGCTTCATAAATTAAAGTCAAAAAATTTCCACTGCAGTAACATTAGTGAAATGTTTCTATAATTTGTTCACTTTTGTTGAATGGATGATATTCGTAGTGTACACCTAATTCAATTTTAAAAGGCGAAAGTTTCCAGAGGTATTGAAGGATCTAATTTTTGTTCTTGAGTTTCACTTGGAATTTGTTTATTCCCATGATGTATGCCAATGTGTTTACTAACAGTCAGTTCTTTTCCCCTTTGACTAGATATGGTACTGGACAACATGATAGCCTCCGGTCAGTTAGACGAGTCCATCAGAGAGAATGTGAGAGAAGCCCTTCTGAAGAGGCACCATCACCAGAACGAGAAAAGATTTACCAGTCGGATTCCCCTGGTTCGATCATTTGCAGATATAGGCAAGAAACATTCTGACCCTCACTTGCTTGAAAGGAATGGTGAGATAAGTTGTGGCATCCAATTTTTGATAACAGTTCTACTCTAACAGCATTCCAGTATGTTGTAATTAATACCTTGGGAAAGCAAAAATGGTTTTGCCGAATAGTTGGCATCGACCATTTTACACTCTTTGGAAATTTTCCCTTAACACCAGCGTTACTTGTGCCTTTGAAAAATGCCAGTTCGGAAATACCTTTACAGCATGGCAGAATGCGGAAGAAATCCTGTGGATGCAAAAAATGAATCCCGCACTATGCTGTGGTGGTATAAACGGACTCTACCTCTGGAATATTGACATTTTCAAAAGCTTGTGGAAAATAGAATTACAAACAAGCTTGTGTTGGTTGGACACAGGTTTGAACTAGCTGCATATTTTTTCACGTATGCGTACATTTCAGAATTGCAGCAGAATAAGCTTGCCTGTTAATTCTGTTCCTCCGTGAATGTTTTGAAGTACCCTAGTTTTGAAATATTATCTTCATGCCTGATCCTCTTTTTTTTTTCTTTTTGTTTTTATTCATGATTTCTTTTTGAATAGTTGATTGAAGAGGCATAAATTATCATCTGTAATTTGTTGTAAACTTTTGAATTCTAAATGTTAGGTGAGCCTTTATATATATATATATATATATATATATATATATATATGTATGTATGTATGTATTAGATTTTCCCTGGTGATACTTTTTAAATCTTTAAGAATTTAAAATCTTTAAAAGAAAAGAAAAGGTTGAAAAATGCATTTGCTTCTGCACTCGCATACACACACACACACAGAAAGAGATACTTCACGTGCTGGTTTATTCCGTAAGTGTCTGCCACAGCCTGCTCTGGGCCAGGCTGAAGCTGAGAACCCAGAGCTCAGCTCGGGTCCCCCCCAGAGATGGCAGGAACCAAAGCACTCAAAGTGTACCTGCTGGGAAGCTCAGGCTGGGGGTGCAGCTGGGATTTGAACCCAGACACCGGTGTGAGATCCAGGCATCTCAAAGGTTTTGTTAACTGTTGTACTAGACTCCTGCCCCATCAGTGAGTCTTTGTTGTTGTTGCTTCCAAAATATATTTTATTTTCTTTCCATTGGTCTCATATACTTTATTACTGTTGTTGTTATTTTGGTGATTTTTGCTGTACTCTGAGAGCACCTCACTTGTTATCTTTGCAGTTGATGGTGGCTCAGACCCAGGTCAGCACGGTCCAGGTCTGCACTCTTCAAGTTCACTCATGTAGACTACAGGAAGAATGTTTTTGTATTGTTTGCCTCTGGCACTGTCCTAAGACTAGCACACTTGGAAATTTTGCCTTTTCTTATTTTCCTCTATGTTAGGCAGAGAAATGTTTCGCTAGGATACTGTTTTGTCTCTTAAGGACTACTTCTTTGATGGGAAAACCGAGTGCAAAAGCTCGCGATCGCTCAGGAGGAGCCCTGTAGCTTCTCGGGGCTGTTACCCAAAGCCTGCAGGAGGATTAAAGTGACGAGTGAAGGATGGGATACGGTGTCTTTGCCGTTTTTGAACTAATGACACAGCTGTTAAAAACTGACAGCCACAGCTAAAACTGACCACAATCATCTTTTGGAGCTCAGTGTAAGATACCTAATTCAACAACCATTAAAACTCGCTTTAGTCAGCTTAAGATTATGCCTTGGTATGTTCAAGGAACCAACCATTAGGACTAAGTGAATGTCTCCTCCTGTGGACCTGCGTTCATTTAAAGCAAACTGTAAAGTACCTTTTACTGTTTGTTTGTTTTTTACTTGCTTCATCTTTCACTTGTTATGTGTTCTGTGCTTTGGTGAAATGTCATTCACCCAGTAGGACTGCTCCGCCTTTGTTCCTCAAATGCAGTGAGTGGCTCCTGATATTTCCTCCCATCTTTTTTTGGTTACTTTTAGCAGTAAGATAATGGCTCCTTTTTTTCTTAATTGCTACTTTATAATTTTTTTAAACTTTATCATTAAAAAAAATTTTTTTTTGCATGTAGCTTTTCTTAACAAATTGGCATAAGCTGGTGATGGTTATGGGTGTGACATTCATTTTTTAAAAATGTTTTTTGAGTCTCTGGAGCATGCGGTTTTGATAACTTACACCGTGTGGGAGTTGACTGTTGTAAATTCTCATGCTTTTCCTAAAAGAGGAATGCCGCTGCATTAATCTGCACTTAATAGGAAATATCAAATGTTTTCATTTTCTGAGTGTGCATGACTTTTGGAAATATTCTGGAGTTAGCCTCACTGCTATTGGTGAGGAATATTTCTTACCCGGTTCAAATATTCTACAAAGGATCGTCAGATGGCTCCTGGAAGCTGTGTTTTATGAAAAAAATTAGGCATGGATTTTGACATTTCCTGTCTTCTAATTTCCACTTTTCCATGAACGATTTGAACCCTGTTCATGCATGTATGTGGTTAAATTGAGCTGCTATATTTAGAAATGAGAAGCATTTTTTTAGAGCATCTAAGAATATCTTAGAACAACACTATATTTCCTTTAATGTTGACTTTGTTTCTGTAATCAGAAACGTTTTTATATTTTGCCTTGTTTTTACTGTTGGCTTGAGAGAACCATCAAATAAATGTTGCCCTGGTGACCTTACAACAAATTGAAACCGTTTTTAGGTTAGGTATTGTTAGGTATCATTAATATGGACTTCAGTAATGAGAAAGAAGTTATCTGTAATCTTTTGACATGACGTAAGAAAAAAAATACATTATGCTGTTCTGATAAGTTTTGGTTTGGATTCTGTTAGATTTTTCCTCTTCATTTTTATTTGTACTTGTTTAAGCAGCAACTTTGTGCTGATTTTGGCCCTTTTAAATATGCCACATTGTTGAACATTCTAACTTGTCCTGTTATCCACTAGCAGCCAGCTTTAACATTATTTTGTTTTAATTTCTTATTTGATTTATCTTCAGGGAGCTAATTATAATGCAGATAACCTCCCATTGACTTTCTAACTGTAAGAAGCTGACTTGCTATCGCTGAGCGTGTGCATGTGCCACTGTAGGCCCTTGCTGGTAGGCCTTTACACCACGTGTGATGCTGCTGTCTCGTTGGCCTCCTGCGTTGAACTTCATGGTTTTTTTTTTCCTCCCTTTGTTTTTGTCTCAGGGGAAGGCCTCTCAGCCTCCCGCCACTCTTTGCGAACAGGTCTCTCCGCCTCAAACCTTTCACTGAGAGGAGAATCGCCCTTGTCTCTTCTTCTCAATCACCTTCTTCCTTCTTCGAGAGCTGGAACCCCGGCAGGCTCGAGGTGTACCACCCCAGGGCCCACCCCTCCTGGCAGTCCTCCTTCCAGCCCTGGCACCAGCCGCCCGGCCGCCGCAAGTTCCCAGCAGAGTCGGCCGCAGGCCCCACAACTGCTGGTCACACCTGCCCGTGATGGTATTCCCACAGTAGTAATCCATCCGCCCGAGGAAGACTTAGAAGTGTCGCCAGGCCAGGAGCAAGACGAGAATGTTGGCTTAACTCCAGGCAACTATCCCAAATCTGCCATGTGTGGCGCTTCTGCCTCTGGGTCACTTGCACTGGGAATGCCTTTCAGCACATAACTTCAGCAGCCTACGCAGATCATGCTTTTCATTCATTTTGACTTTTGCATGTATTCTCTTTTTTTTCCCCCCCCCTTATATTGTAGAAAAGAATAGAGTTACTAAAAATTTAGAAGGCTCCATAGATTAGAAGTCCTTTCAGAAATAGTCACTGAGATTTTAGAGGTCAAGACATTTGGTTCAGAAAAATGTGCTTTGTTAAAATGGACATTTTAATTGGCCATGATTTAGTATTAATTTTTGGAACAGTGGCTTTTCTTGCATTTCACTCAGGTGAATGAGTATTACCTTGAACTTAGGTGTAATGAGGTTATTTGCATTTTATCCATTTGAGACTTTTTCTTGGAGGATTGTATTACATTTTAGCCTTTCTAAGAAAAATAGAATCTCATTTTTATCTCTGAGAACATTAAGATTCTGTAATGACTGTGCAGAATCATTATTTCAAGAGTAATGTTATATTTTGGAATGTACTTTAGTCACCTATTATGCAATATCTAGTCTTTATCCAGATTTTCCTTAGTTTGGAAGCAGAGGCCCTGTTCTTCATTTCTTTCTTTGTAAAGGTGTTTTTTTCTGTTTTGTTTTTTGTTTTTTTAATTTGAAAGACAGTTACAGAGAAAAGGAGGGAAGAGAGGTAGAGAGCTTCTCCAGTTGTACGTGTCTGCCCCATGTGCTCTCAAATGCGCTCAAACTTTCAGCAACAGAAAAGTCAGTTATTGCTGTTGGAGAGCAAAATTAAAAATGAAAGTACTATAGATAAGTTGTTTTTTAAAATTTGATTCGAGCGGCAGAGTTACAGAGAAATCTTCTGTCCACTGGCTTACTCCCTAAATGCACACTGGCCAGAGCTGGGCTGATCCAGAAGCTAGGAGCCAGGGGATTCTCCTGGGTCTTTCTCAATGGTGCAAGGGCCAAAAGACTTGACCCTGCTGCCTTTAGCAGGGAGCTAGATGGGGAGCAGAGCAGCTGGGGCACAAGCAAGTGCCCACATGGGATGCCACAGCCACAGCTGGAGCTTAGGCAACTATGCCACGGTGTAAGCCTCTCTGAGTATGGTTTTTTTAAATCTGATTTTTTTTAATTATATAGTTTTTTTTTTCTTAAAGAAATACCATGTCTGTGTACTCTGTGCTAATGGTGGTGAGCTTTGTGATCTTCAGTTTTGAGTCTAAGGGATTTGATGTAGAAGCAGAGGCTCATGGGAGAATTGGTATCAAATATCTGACATGCTAATTTTGAAAAAGGGGCGGATCCAAGTGACCAAGTCAGCCAGGTAACTTCAGGATACGTCTTCTGGCTTTATCAATATCGAGTTCTGCTTCCTCTTCACACATTCCTGCCATATTCCTACTTTCCCATAAAGCCCTTTCATTCCACTGTTCTCTCACAGTTCTGGCAACTGGGAAATGGTATTGCAGGTGCTTGGCTGACACATCCAGAGGTTATTAAGCATTTGAAAGCATGTAATGCTCAGGTATGGTTGCTACCACAGTCTCCTTAATATGTCTCTCCTGGTTTTCTTGTGTAGATTTGGTAGAAGTCTCTGGAAAACTTTTATATCCCTTGGGCAAGAAAAGGACTCTTATTTTAGAAGTTTAGGGACAAAGGTCAAAGAAGAAAAATCTTCATAACTTTTCCATGCTGGGAAATGAGTTGTCTTAGGAAATCTTTTTTTTTTTTTCCAGACTTGATTACCTTTCCCAGAAATTGAGCTCCTGGCTATAAGAGATTGCAAGTGCTTGTTTGCTTTTGAGAGTGAGATTTGGGGTGGAAGGGGCGTGGAACAGCGGATGTTACAGAGCTGTTTGTCACTGGGTTTGAGCAGTAAACGCAAAGGACTTGGTTTGAATTATTCATTAGTTTCAATATGCTATGTTCCACAGAAATAATGCTCTTGGAATTTTGAAGTGTTTCTGATATGCTTGAAATTCTGGATTTGAATACCCATTTTTAAACAAAAGTTTGTTTTTACTTATCCCTATGACATTCAGTGTAGGCTGTAATTTGTTTATGTTCTTGGACTTAATGGTAGAGATCTGTGTGGTGTACTTGAATGATAAATAGTTGAAGTATGAATTTTTTGTAAAGGAATATGCTAATTGGTGTTTTGGATTATTTTGTTGTATGTATCTCTACTGAATATCCCTTGAGATGAACATATTAATGCCTGAACCATGCATACATATCATGTTAGTCCAAAGAACAATCTGTGTAAACCCAGGCAAGCTAATCACAGGCGCTGCTGGGGTCTGTTCCATACCTTCCAGGCGACAGTGTATGTTCCGGTTAGCACAGCTCTTTGATGGTAACGTCCTTACTCCATGCAGTTATGCTGTAATTTTATTATATTCCAAAGTCATATTTCATAGGCATAATGACAGCAGACTTTAATGCTACTAAACAAAGCAAATGAAACTTCTTAAGCAAACATTTGTGAAGATTGTGAGAAACTCAGCTTATACCCTGGCTGGTGCAGCTTTGAGGTTTTCTGAACCGTCCTTGGGTGTCCTAGGAGGTGTGCAGGGGAGTGTGGTCGGGCACCCGAGGACGCTGGGGGTCACACGCATGCCTGATGTGCTCAAGTGCATGCCGGAAGCGTTTGTGGTAGCGCTCAGTCGGCCTCTCCTCCTGTCTTTTCTGGTCCCGCACCAACACACTTTTTTTTTCTTTTTTTGCAAAAGGCCACCAGATTTCATAAATCCTAGATGTGTGACTTTAAATATTTAAAATATAGCTTCAATTATTGCTTACCTATTTTAGTTTTGCTAGTGTGGTACTAACACTTGGCACGGCACCTATGCTTAAATCCTAAACCATCACTTTCAGGATGTCAGCAGAGTCAGGCTACAAAAAGTGAATTTTGTCCTTACTAATTTGGACTTGTTTGTTCTTAAACACAGGTATTTTGGCCTCTCCCCAGTCTGCCCCTGGTAACTTGGATAGCAATAAGAGTGGAGAAATGAAAGGTAACGGAGGTGGAGGAAGCAGAGAAAATAGTACTGTTGACTTCAGCAAGGTAATTCTGTCATTAAATAATGATTTTCAACACAGCTCTTGTTAAAGGAAGCACTAGCGATTCGTGGCTTTGTTAACATATATATAAACGATCTTCCAGCAGACCATGCTTCCTAAGCTGTACGTGTTGCTTGTGATATGTATGTTAAGATCAGACACTGTGAGAAAGGTTAGTTAGCCTCTGAGTTACCTGAAGAATTTCGCACATTTACCAGTTGTAGAGACAAACAATAACAAGAGGATGTGTGAGCAGCATGTTATGTCCACGTGTATCTAGACAGCTGGCCTGGAAGGTCAGTGCCTCCTGAGCTGCAATCGCATGTTCTGGGCTTCCCGCCGTTAGAGAAGTCAAGTCCGACAACGACGCAGCAGCGCTAGTCGCAGCCTTGCTGGGACCGTGATGGTGTCCCGTGCCCTCTGGTGCACAGCTCTAAGGAAATGTCTGCTTTCCCTTTGGTGGGTAGAAGCATGGAATTAGAAAATCCGTCTGTATTTTGTTGTTGTTGGGTGACTAGTTGGAATAGGCCAAAAGCAAGCAAACAAACAAAAAACAACTGTCCACCTGCTTGGAAAGAAAGGAGGAGGCAGAACCAAAAAAAAGCTAAGTTTAAAATGTGGCTGAATTTAAACTGTACTTGAAGAGAGCTCCTTGTGAAAAATCGGTTCTGTGAAGCTGTGGAAATGTTTGAGTATGTGTTGGCCACAGAACACTCAATACTTTTTTTTAGATCTAGTGTTAGATTTTTTATTAAGTAGGATTATGTCAGATGAGGTTGGACTTTCTTAGGCCTAGTGTTCTACAAAGCTGCGTCTACGAGTCGTGTAAATAATTGGCTCAGCGTGGCCGAGCTCCGTGTTGTTGCTTTGGGGGCATGGGCTGTGCAGGAAGGCTGTTGCACCCTTTGGTCTTGTATTTCTAAGCTGACATTCTTGTGAAATGACTCGATGAGTGTGATTTGCATTGTAGATGTCGTCTAGAGACGGCAGTTGCCCTTGATTTTTTTGTTCCTCTGTCACAGTTTTACTTTTTTCCACTTGGCCTATCCCTGTGTACACCTCGTTGTTTCCTGCGGGCAGGAGACTGCCTCCTGGCACTGTAGTTGTGGCACACTGGGTGTGGGACTCAAGAGGCCTGCCGTAAGTGCTGGTTTTATTTTTAATAGCTAGCCCTGTCAGTGGTTGTTGAGTGATTTGTGTGGAACTGCATATTAAGAAGTTCACATACTTGGATAATTATGTTTGTAACCTTCTTGGAATTATACACAAGCAAACTAAATTTCATTAACAGAACATTATCAAATATCTATACCATTAAGGATTGCTTACCTTCATTTCAAATATAAGTTTTTCTCCCTACTTAACGAAAATACTCAGAAATGCCCAGTTTTTCTTTTTTGGAACAGGGACTTCACAGAATCTATAAAATACAAAGACATTAATTTATTTCTCTTATTTAAAAATCTGTGAAATGAAGATTTTTAGCACTGTGTATAATTTCATGAGCCATTGTTAGCTTGTGAATTACGTATCTGTCCTTTTAGTTTCTGATGAATAGTGCTGTTGTATTAAAAAAGTATTCTCCAATTTACGTCTGAAGATTTACACCTGAAGTAGTGAAGACTCGTGGTTAAATGGTAGTTTTGATGAATGCGTTCTGCTTGCCTTCCTGTATCTGTCTACTTTCTTTGTGAAAATGTTAGCATTTATATCTATTACACCTGTTAAGTTGTCTTGCTGAACAAATACCCCATTTCCCTGTAGTCTTTACACATCATACGGATTTTAATAATGACATATTTATCAATAGGTTGACATGAATTTCATGAGGAAAATTCCTTCGGGAGCCGAGGCATCCAATGTGCTGGTGGGAGAGGTGGACTTCTTGGAAAGACCCATCATTGCATTCGTGAGGCTGGCTCCCGCCGTCCTGCTCTCCGGGCTGACCGAGGTCCCTGTTCCCACCAGGTGAAGAGCTCCTTTCTCAGCGTGTTTCTGACCCAACACTTTCAGTCCATTAAATGTGCAAGCACGAGCACGTAGCTTTATGTCATAAAACCTCGCTTTCATAGCTGATATTCAGTCATCATGTCAAAGGTTTGAAGCAGTAAAGCATGAAGGAGTTGTCTTTTTTCCCCTCAGCAGTAAAATTACCATGCTTTTGCAAAATGCTTCCTGACTTTGAGAAATTTTGTATTTTAAAGTTTAAGAATCAGTTAATTGCTTAAGACTTAATATTCTGTGCAGGTGCTGCGCCAGAATGGAATTAAATCCTTCCTCGACCATTTAGTTTTTATGGGGACTCAGGTTTTCTAAATTTCATTTGTAATCTGAAGGCGATATCCCACTGGGTTCATGAAATCAAATACTGCTTTTGAATTAGGCAAAATGCTGCGTTGTGACCTGACAGCATATGTTGAGTGTGACATTGTAAGTAAAAGCTAAATCAAGGATAGCATCTATGATGGTAAGAGTAATCCGTATATTAGGTGTTAACTAAAGGAGCTGAATTGCAAATGAAACTTATTGTTTATACTATTTTTATGATATGAGAAAACAAAGAGTTAATAGGAACTTGATGGAAATGTACTTTCTGGTTCTAGTTTATTCAGTTGCAGTAATGCTGCAGTGTTGTAAAAAGCGTGAATTCATTTGTAAATTCTCAAGCTCAGGTTAAGCAGCTCCAATTTGTAGAAGTATGAATGTTAATTTTTACTGTAATGCTAAACGTTACGCAGGAAGAATTCCACATCGTCATTAGAATAACAGGAATTTTGTTGTTAGATCTGCTGTAGCAAATGGAATCTCCTTGCTTTTTCCAAAGGAATTAATTGAGTCAGTAGGCTGAAACCTTTTTATTGACAGCCTTGGATTTTTGTTCAGAACTTACATCCGAGGCATTGTGGCTCTTTTTGCGTCAACCATTAAGCTGTTCTATTTGGCGGACCTTGCTTTCCGTGCTTACTGACAGTACTTTCTTACTAATTTCCTGTAGTCCAGATTTGTTTCCTTACTCTAATCCAAAAGGATGCAGAAGAACGTTTGATTTCGTAGTTACTCTTTTCTTCCAAGGAAGATGTGAAATGCTAACTCGGTGGAGAGCTAGTCTTCATTCAGTGTAGTCATTGGCTCGGAGTGGGTAAGGGGTGGAAGAAAGGCCCAGGTGCTGGCTTGTTTGACATCTGAATGGGAATTTTTCTATATCAGCCTGGACTTGTGTGCGGTGGTGTGTTTTTAAATGCGTCTGTTTTCCTGTTTCCTTAGGTTTCTGTTTTTGTTGTTGGGTCCAGCAGGCAAAGCCCCACAGTACCATGAAATTGGAAGGTCGATAGCAACGCTCATGACGGATGAGGTAAGCACACACCGAGATCCCACTGCGGTGGACTGATTGTGAAACGTGTAACGAATTGAACCGTAGTTCTCCTGTCTCTCATAGGGACTGTAACATAATCGTGCTTGCTGTCTGTACTGTTTAATCTCATACACCCTTCAACTATTTGGTAAGGTTTCCGAGACATTTTTCGTCAGGGTCATTGGATACTTTCTAATATTCTTTGTGTACTTACTTGGGGGGCTGACAGTGAAGTGGAGATATCTCCCGTTGGCTTCTCTTTGGGGAGGAAGTTGAGCCCGTTGCTTGTCAGACGTGTCTGTCGTGTGTATGCAGCCACACATCTGGACCAGCTTGAACATCTCTGTGCTGTCTCAGCCAGCCAGTCGTGACTGTGCTGCTTTGAGCTCTCAGTGTGTTCCTCGTCGTGCCTGTTCTCATGTTTACTGCATCTCCTCTTTCTAAGTGACTACCCCAGTGACCCTTTTTGGTTTTTTGTCTTATTCTTAGTCTTAGTCTTCCACCCTCACATTGCCGATAGCATGCAGATTTGAATATATGGATTCTTGACTTCCCATTGTATATTTTATCGCAGGAGGTCCCCCCTGAGCTGGCCTCTGCCAGTGTCTTGGCTTACACACCCTGTGCCACTCATCTTCCTCCTGTAGCTTGCCCTAGCCAGCTGTTCTTGCACGTCCGTTTCTTTTCCATTCTTTGTGTTCATTTTCTCAGAGGGTTGATCATCACCTACAATTACATATTTATTTAATTGATTGTTTCGTTATCCTAGAAATAATGGATAGAAGCAAGTAGGCATTATTCTAGGGGAACCGAAGGTGGGTAAGAACCTCACCTGTCTGTTGTACTATCCATAATGACCACATTTATGCCTAGCAAGGAGTAGCTGACCGGAAGATATCTGTGATGAACTTATATAAGTAAAATTGTTTCACTGTTTATGATGTCATAGAAGTAAAACGTTATTTTATATCTTAATGAATTTATTAAGTACTTCCCATACCAAATTAAAAATAAAAATGTTTTGGATCTAATGTGATAGTGTCTAAAGTCCTCGCCTTGCATGTGCTGGGATCCCATGTGGGTGCCTGTTCGTGTCCTGGTTGCTCCACTTCCCATCCACCTCCATGTTTGTGACCTGGGGAGACAGGGAAGGATGACCTCAGGCCCTTGGGGTCCTGCACCCAGTGTGAGGGACCCAGAGGACATTGCTGACTCCTGGCTTTAGTTTAGCTTGCCCTGGCCAGTGTGGCCACTTGGAAGGTGCACTGGCCAATGGAGGATCTTTCTCTTTGTCTCTTTCCCTGTGTGTCTGCCTTTCCCATAGAACAGAATACATTTTTTCAAGATTTTTTTTTTTGTATTAAACAGTCACATTTACAAAGAGGAGAGACAGGAAGATTTTCCATCTGCTAATTCACTCCCCAAGTGGCTGCAGCAGCCAGAACTGACCTGATTTGGAGCCAGGAGCAGGAGCTTCTTCTGGGTCTTCCACGTGCGTGCAGGAACCCAAGGCATTGGGCTGTCCTTGACTGCTTTCCCAGGCCACCAACAGGGAGCTAGAGGGGAAGTGGGGCCGCTGGTTCTGGAACCTGTGCCAAAATTGGATCCCGACTCTTGCAAGGCGAGGCCTTTTAGCCACTAGGCTACTGTACCAGACCCAGCAAAGAAATCTTTTAAAAAAGAATAAGTTTGTCTTAAAGCATAATTGTTGCTAGCAATTCATCTGATAATACTAAATGGGTTATACAGATCTTTTCCAAGGTAGGTGAAATACCCTGCCTTAGCTAAGAGCTTTGTTAATAAATTATGAATTTTATTCGCTTCATGTAAGGTGGATTTGCTTTGTGTTTCAGTTTTAACATCCTTGCTTTTTTTTTTTCCTTGTAGATTTTCCATGATGTAGCTTATAAAGCAAAAGATAGAAATGACCTGTTATCTGGAATTGATGAGTTTTTAGATCAAGTCACTGTCCTGCCCCCAGGAGAGTGGGACCCTTCCATTCGCATAGAGCCACCCAAAAGTGTTCCTTCTCAGGTAAGAGCCCCGACCTGTCCTTTCTTTAACTCAGAAATCAAAACAGTGAAAAAGTATACTCAGAAGTTTTCCACTCATCCCCTCCCCTCACTTTGTTATGTCTACCTTCTGTTGATAACCATTTGCTATCAGTTTATGTATGTTAGATTTTGTTCAGTATCTGGAAATGCAACTGCTATTTCTTCCCTTTCTTTATTAGAGTTCTTCCTCCTCTGCCTCCCTTCCTTCTTTTTAAAGTTTATTTCATTTTGTTTGAAATGCTGGAGTTACAGAGGGAGAAGGAGAGACAGAAAACTTTGATCTGCTGGTTCACTTCCCAAATGCCTGGGATGGCTTGAGCTGGGGCAGTGCAAAGCCAGGGACCCACGGCCACGGAGCTGTCTCTTGCTGCTTTCACAGACACTTAAGCAGGGACTTGGATCAGAAGTAGAGCAGCTGAGACTAGAACTGCCACCCATGTGGGATGCTGGTGCTGCGGGCAGAGGCTTAATTTGCTATGCCATGGCACCGACCCCAATTTTCTTTATGGAAATGGGTTGGGTGACCGTTTGATTTTTTAGTTTGCATCTGTAGTCTTGCTGCTGCATACACATTGGTGCTGTTAATCTGTCTCTGTAGGAGCCTTGAGCCCAGGGCCCTCCTGGGATAGCACATCTCTTCTGGCCTCTCTTCCCCTTCTGTCTCCTTCCCGCTCCCTTTTCCCCCCGTAGCTCCAGCAACTTCTTAGACAAATGAAAGGCTTGTATCTTTGTCTTCAGGTGAGGGGCAAAAGCGGCTGTATCTTGGGAATAGCTCCTGCTGACTTTGTAACAGAAATATAATACCCCAACAATAATTTTAAAGATTTTGGTGAGGGAAATTTTTTTCTGAGGGAGATGTTTTATTTGAACACATTTATGCTCATATATATTTTGAAATGGTGTGTATTTATATGTTGATATCAAGTTGAATTGGAAGAGTTAATCAGAAGCTTAAAATATTAGCAGAAACGGGGGGGAGAGCATTAATCTAAGTGCTTAAGATGCCATTTGGGATATCAGCATGCCGTGCGAGAATGCCTGGGCCTGAGTCCTCCTGTTCCAGGTTCATTTCCAGCTTCCTGCAAATGGATGCCTTCCGAATCAGAGTCCCTGCGCCCTCATGGGAGGTCTGGATTGAGCTCCTGGCTCCTGGCTTCTGCCTGCCCCAGTGCTGTGGGCATGTGGGGAGTAGAACAACAGACAGAGCTTTGCCTCTCAGATAAATAAAATTTTAAAAATGGTTTGTTTAGTTTTATTGGAAAGGCAGATTTACAGAGAGAAAGGTTTTCGCTCTGCTGGGTCACTTCCTAAATGGACAGAACTGAACTGATCTGAAGCTAGAAGCCAGGAACTTCTGGATCTTCCATGTGGGTGCAGGGTCCCAAAGCTTTGGGCCATCTTCTGTTGCTTTCCTAGGTCACAAGAAGAGAGATAAATGGGAAGTGGAGCAGTTGGAACACAAACCTGCACCTTTATGGATGCCAGTGCTTGCAGATGTAGGATTAGTCAATTGAACCACTGTATAAACCTCAAGTCAATCAAAATTAAAATAGATGCATATTGATAGAAACAAATGCTAGATTCTATTCTGAAGTACCTTTTATTTAAAAGGAAGTTAACGTTAAGAAGCATTTTGCCTAAGCACCCATGTAGTACCTGTTTCGCTAAACACAATTTTGGTTTTGTGATATTCAGGAAAAGAGAAAGATTCCCGTGTTTCCCAATGGATCTGCGCCCACGTCGGGTGAGATTCCTAAGGAGGCCGCCCACCACGCCGGCCCCGAGCTGCAGAGGACCGGACGGTGGGTACAAAACCTGTCAACCTTTGGAGATTAGGGATGGATCTGATGAAAAAGACATGAAAGTTACATGCATTCAACAACAATTTTAATAACATAGACTGAGCTTTAATTGGAAATTAAAATAGGGTAGTGTAGTATATCCATTGCCTGGATGACAGGTTCTTGAGGAAAGGCGTATTTGAGCCAATGCCAAAGTAGGTGTATATATCTGATTACACCATGCTGATGATCTCCAGAAAAGAACCTGAGTATTGCGAGCTGCAAGCACTGCTATGCAAAGCAATATTTTGTAAAAGCAGAAAAGTGTTAATGGATGTTTCCATGCTAGAAAAAAAAAGCACGTGACAACTGATCCTGTAGTCTTTGTTTTTCTAAAATCAGGGTATTTTGTGTAGGCACGCTGTTGGCAATTTGGATGCCCTGGCTAAAGGTTGTTGTTTTGTAAAGGAGAAATTAGTCACTGCTATGCTAAATGCAGATTTTAAAGTGGTGAAATTCACAATCAATTGCTTAATGATATGTATCCTCTCTTTGTAGGATACATAGTAGGATGTCCCCAGGCAACAGGGCTAATTCCCTATTCCCTGTAGAGTTAACATCTACGAATCAGTAACTGTGAAGTCAAGTACTCATTGATCAGTTACCTGGTAACTTCCATAAGTCATCTGCCAAGTAATCAATTCTTGATTTGATAGTTTAGTTTCAATTTCTAAATAATGATTTTTTTATTATTTATTAGTATTATATTTTTTTACTGTAAGCAATTTTTTGATGGGGTAACTGCTTCACATGTCAGTGTATGTTTAGGACTTATTTCACCAGTTCAGAATGGTAAAGTTTCCAACACCTGAATCCTTTTGAAAGTTTGAGATTGATGCATTTTTGGTTTGTTTATTCTTAGAGTTGGCTTAAGTATTGAGTCAGTATTTTCGTTACTATTCTAAAATTGTTGTAGACACCAAACATAGTAAGTTAGGAAAAGGTCCAGTCTCTCATGGAGTTTGTATTTTATTGAAATGTTTCCAAGTGAGGTGTGTCCAAAAGTCTGATTTGAAAGTGACAGTTGAATTGGTATGGTTTTGATGTGTAATTTTGAATTTGCTAATTAAAGCCCTAATCTTAGTACTGTAATACTAGTTTAACTGCATATATAGTAAATTAAACATAGCGAAAGAATCTTTAAGGACATCTATATGATTAAATTAGTATTTCTGGTGCGTGCTGGGATTATTATTTGATCCACTTCTTAAGCATCCAATCATAGCACTGTATATTTATGTTAAAGAGCATTGAAATTAGAATTGCCAGTGTAGGATTTGTGACAGTTGCCTGTTAGCTTTTATGGTATAGGCAGTGATTAATAGAATTGCCTATGCATATTTTCATGAATGATTACATTTTACTCATTTTTATCATACATTTCTTTGCAAAAATGTGTCCAAAATTAAACTTACTGATACAAATTATTTCCTTGTAATCTTTTCAGTTTCTAGTCAGTTAAAAAACAGATATTTATGTTTCTTTTTAAGTTAATGAGATGAGCCTTTCCTGTAGCATGAATAGATTAGAATGCATGAGTTTGTTTACTATGATGTAAGTTGTGATTGGACCTGATGCTAGGCACCAGCAGTGTTATGTAGCCCATAGTTTTAGTTTGAACTAGCCAGTGTCCTCTAGTGTACAGTTTGACGAGTTTCATCTCACCTATTTAGGCTTTTTGGTGGTTTGATACTTGACATCAAAAGGAAAGCACCTTTTTTCTTGAGTGACTTCAAGGATGCATTAAGCCTGCAGTGCCTGGCCTCGATTCTTTTCCTATACTGTGCCTGTATGTCTCCTGTAATCACTTTTGGAGGGCTGCTTGGAGAAGCTACAGAAGGCAGAATAGTGAGTACAAAGAATGCTAGTGGCCAGGCTCTCAGCTCTTCAGAGGCAAGTGTCTGTACACATTTGTCTCACCATTCGTACTTGCACCGGAAGAGTCTACCCGCACCATGGTTAACGTGTCCCCAATCAGACTCCCCCCCCAAAGGTAATTGCTATGGAAAACATGGGGAAGCCATTTGAACAGGAGAAGATGCACAGTTGAGGTAAAATAAATAAATAAATAAATAAGTTGGAATTAAAAGAAAAAAAAATTATCCTGACTTGTTGGATGAATGGTTTTTATAAATTGAGTAAAAAAAGAAAAAGGGCTTGTATTGTCTTGAAGAGGGTGGGTTGCTGGGGAAACTGATTCTGGGTGGGTCGTGGGTGGGAGAGTTTATCTTTGGTGATGCTTCATCCTGAAAGATGCCATAGGATTAGTTAGAGCTGCGTGATGAATGACACATCTGCCCCGGTGGGTAGACCCCGAGTGGACTGCGGCAGAATAGAACATAATGATGGAGAGAATGGATTTTTAAGTGCATTTATTGTTGCTGTTACTAAATCCCTGTGAAAGTATCCAGAAGGTTTGTTTTAGAAATGTACCTAGAAGTTACAATTCTTGTTAATACTGTGTCAGGAGAAGTGTGATACTCTGTAAAATCTTGAAAGGCATTGTTTTTGTTACTTTTACCTTTCAAGATCATGTAAATGACTGTTTGTATTCCCTAAGTTTATGTTTTTAATTATTTACTCTTGGGGGAAGAAAATGTGTTATTTTATGAATAAGAGGTTAAAAAGCTAACTCTAATAATTATTCAGTGTTTCACGAGTCGAAATTATCTTTGAATTTTGAGTTCATTTAGATGTGCATTTTCCTTGATTCGTTTATGCTTTTGCTATATTACTTCTATACTGTCCCGAAATTGTACTTGTTAGCCTGGTGGTCCTTGTAGAAGTATGTTGTGTTACCATCACGGAAAATGCTGCTGCTTTGCTGTGGACTGTCACTCACTCAACTTTGCCTGCCCTTCTTGTCTTGTTTGACGCCACGTGCCTGTGACTGCGCTGAGGCACTGGAAGAACAGTGCAAGCGTTCATGCACTTCGTCTGAGCTCAAGGCCTCTATCCTGTGTGGGAGAAATACGATGGCTTATCCGTAGTCACTGTGCGCCCGTGGGCAGTGGCTCCCAGGGGGAGGTGATGTTGTAGGTGTAGTGTTTTCAGGTGCTTTAGAAGAAACGGAGATGATGGGAGCTGCAGTACAGGTAGCGGAGAGGATTGAAAGGTAAAGATTGGGAACATTCTTCTGCAAATGAGGGCTGAGACTGAGGGTGGATGAGGCTAATAGAGGGAGGAAAGCCCAGGAAAAGGATGAGAAGCTCCCTGGATTTATGGAGTGAAGAAGGGAAGACCGGGATGGAGGAGGAAAGGGAACAGCAGATTACATCCCTGGTACACGCAGGGCTCTGGAAAAGGAATTAGGAGGACGTAACATTTTAAATGCTAAAGTAAGAAGTTTTGAGAAGGAGGGACGGTCAGGAAAGAATGTTGGCCCACTCTGTAGGAGAGTAGAGAGGTGCACGCGTGCCTGTGTTTAAAAAGGCAGGGCCCTTGTCAACGCGTAAACTGGAAACTTCTAATATAGGAAGAAAGAAGGAAAGGCAGGGGATAACTTAGCTGTGATTTTGTTGTTTAGGGAGAGGCAAGTTTGAATTTGGGAATGAATATAAAAACAGGTCAAACATCATTAAATAAAAATAGGTCGGGGTAAAGAAAATTTTTGTTTCTCATTAGTGTGGAGATTGGGATGCAATTGTGATGTGAAATGTCCCCGCTACCTGCTGGACAACCCGGGCTAGACGAGAGCCATCTGGCCCCTGCTTTCTCTCCCCTTGTTCATTAGTATTATTACTTCTTTTGTTGTTGCTTTCCGCCCTGTATACATCATTTATACATTTTTCCCCCCCAATTTAAATTGCTTAAATTTAAATGAAGGATTTTATGATGACTTCGTGGTATCTTGTAGGATAAACTTGCTTTCCCGTGGGCAGGAAAACAAGTTTATGTGACACAGTTAAGCAGTACGGACACTTCTTATTGCCGTGAGACAAACTTGTATGTGAGCTCTACCCGTGTGATTTCTTTTTTTTTTTTTTTTGTAATTTGAATGTTTAAGTACCGATTTGCGTACTACCTTTTTGTGCAAGATGCGGTTAGAGCTGACCCCATGAATCGTTGCATTTCATGAGTACACTTTGTGTACGGACACCGTGGCTGCTAGGTGACAGGTGTTGTCACCAACGCTACTTAAATTCTCATTCTCATTACCTTTTGAAAAAAATGAGATCCGCCTGACCTCAGAAGAACTAAAATGACCTTGCTCACTACCCAGCAGTCCCCAGCCTTCCTCTTAGAGTCTGATTCTGAAGCCTAGCTGTTGCACTGTCTCTTCAGGACTGTTACCCTCCACAAGCTTCTCTTTTTTTACTTTGACGAGTTGGGGACTTTTTCTTTCTGGAGAGTGCATTCCAGTTGTCCCTGCTGTTTGTGAATGGTAAACTGTTCTTGCCTTTTCCTTCTCTCCCTTTGTGTGGTGCGTAGTATTATCATCACTCCTCACCATCTTTAATCTGTTGTGCTATGACATTGGTGTACTAGCTTTCATTTAAAATTTCTCTTGAAGCTTGTCACATTATTACTGTTACTTGGTAAACTTTAATGTGGTAATTTTCTCATTTCTGGCTGTCTTTAGTTATTTTAAAAAGGTTATTCTCGGTTTCATTTGTGCTAAATACATCAGTTTTGGTGTCATATTCTTTTAAAGTAAACAAAATTGCTGTTTAGTCCATTTGAGGGAGGATCATGTTAATTTATCATTATCCTTTTGTGAAGTACCATTTTATTTTGTGTATTTTAAAATTTTCAGAAATTAACGAACTATTGAAATAATGCATATGTTTTTGTACTTACGGTAGACTTGAGAAACAAAGCCTCTGTACCTAAAACTGTCTGGATGTTTTTGTTTTTCAGATTCCTTGCATATGTTAGAGCACGTAAGAGATGTATTTATGATGTGTTGCTTTTATTCATTTCTTTTTTTCCTTGAACAGAGTGCAATAGAATCTCTTTTTGGAGCCTCATTAACTGGGATTGCCTATTCATTGTTTGCTGGGCAACCTCTAACAATACTGGGCAGCACAGGGCCTGTTCTCGTGTTTGAAAAAATCTTATTTAAATTCTGCAGGTAAGAGCGCTCTCCCTGTCACGTGTGTTTGCATATGTGTGAAATGGTGTGTTATAATGTTGACTAACTTAGGTAAAAGGATGTCATGTTTGGTAGCTGGAAAGTAACCTTCTCTGTGGTCAGTCCTACCTTGGCCTTCACCTCCCTCCTTTCCCCTCCTCCGGAAACTGTAAATGAGGACAATAAAATTGCCTTTGAGTGTAAAAATCAACTGTTTTGGATAGCCACATATTTGAGAAGCAATAACCATGTTTTTGGGCCATCAACTTGAAAGCATTAAGAAAAAAATTTTAATCTAAATTGTTAGAAGTTAGAAAGACAGATTCTTGAAGTTCCCAGGTTGACCCTATCATTCAGTTCTGCTTCCCAGCCAGAGATTTGGGACAAAGCTGTTCACAGTATAGAAGTGAACACAGGACCCGGCGCAATAGCGCAGTGGTGAAAGTCCTCACCTTGCACGCGCCAGGATCTCATATGGGCGCCAGTTTTAATCCCGGCAGCCCCGCTTCCCATCCAGCTCCCTGCTTGTTGCCTGGGAAAGCAGTCAAAGACGGCCCAAAGCTTTGGGACCCTTCATGTGTGTGCGAGACCCGGAGGAGGTGCCTGGCTCCTGGCTTCGGATTGGCTCAGCTCTAGTCGTTGCAGCTGCTTGGGGAGGAACCATCAGACAGAATATCTTCCTCTCTGTATATATCAGCCTTTCCAATAAAAATAAATCTTTAAAAAAAATAAAGAAGTTAACATAGAATACTGTAATGAATACACCCTGGATTTGACTGGCTACCATTGTTCTTCTCATGGCATAATTGCAGTTGAGTAATTTCAGTCTGAAACAACGTGGTATTATTAAATATGGGATTTTTCTAACACTCTGATTTCAGTCTTGTGCTCACTAAACCTGATTCCACTTTCCATCTTTTGTGCAACATAGACTAGTAGAGAAGGGGATGAAGTGATGTGAACTCTAGATGCTCATAGTCATTTCTTATTTGAATATAAATATATGGTCCACAGCCATACCAGCCTGAACGCGCCCGATCTCATCTGATCTCAGAAGCTAAGCAGGGTCGGGCCTGGTTAGTACCTGGATGGGAGAATATAGATATAAGGAAAATGACATGAAATCACCACGGGGGAGGTGACGGAGGCAGTTTCCTCGTGGTTGTGTGTCAGGTTGCTGGCCGGCTCGTGTGGCTCCAGGATCTCAGGGGCAGCCCGATCTGGCTGTTCTCTCCCTCTGGTCTGTACCTGTCCATCCTTGTGAACACTTTCTAAGTGACATCTAATGGGTTTGAAATTTTTTTTTTTTTTTTTTTGCTTGGTACATCATGACTATCAATCTTCTAGGTGAGTGTAATTTAATAAGAAGCTGGCCTTCAGTTGAAGTGGAAAAACATACAGGGCATTTGATAGTCATTGTCATTATGTAATTCACTCTTCAGGAATTTTACGTCGCTTTGCTATTTTTATTGCTTTCTCTGAAAATGTGTAGGTACAAATGCTACTGTTCCACCCAGCTCTGTTGATCATGTCTACTTTTTTTGTTTCTAAACAGAGATTATCACCTTTCCTATCTGTCTTTAAGAACCAGTATTGGTCTTTGGACTTCTTTCTTGTGCATTGTCTTGGTTGCAACAGATGCAAGCAGCCTTGTGTGTTACATTACTCGGTTTACGGAGGAGGCCTTTGCCGCTCTCATTTGCATCATATTCATCTATGAAGCTTTGGAGAAGCTCTTCCACTTGGGGGAAATCTATGCGTTCAATATGCACAACGACTTAGATAAACTGACAAGCTACTCGTAAGTATTTCTGTTTCCCCACTAATCTTAAAAATGTGTTTATGCAGAAATTTCCAGAGCCCAAGGAAATGGCTGTTTTTGCAATGTGGTTCGCATTGCGTGTAGTGAGCGCCGACTGCTTGGTACCGTGTGCTGGCTACCGTGTTTTAGATTAGATTTTGCCGGTGCATGAGCACAGCTGACCCAATTGTAGCACGCTTTGTTCGGTAGAACAGCTTATGCAAGGCTGTCTGCTTGGTTTTCCGTTTGAACTAGATGGGCCAATTTTAGGGATACGTTTGTGTGTGTGTGTGTCCGTCCGTGTGTGCCCTCAAGTGTGCACTTCCCTCACATTCATTAGTACTTTTAGAAACTTGATTGTTTCTACTCAATTTTTCAGTAGAATTTCAGTATATTCTCAATGCTATTGTAATGATTTATTAGTGATAAGAAAAGCATGAAATAAAAATATTCTTAAACTACAGAATAAAACTTTGAAATAAAAATAATTTTCAATAATAAGCATAATGAATAAAATAAACATTTAGAAAATTTTGTGTAGTAGTTTTAAAGCTTTGCAACAGATATTCAATGAAAAGGAAGGCAGGTTGTGAGTCTGAATTCGGGTTCCGATCCACAGATACACACGAGAGAGCGCGAATTGTTGTTTTTTACAGCCGTGCTTGTTGTTACCCTTGGATGGACAGTGGAGCAATGTGATTAACGGAAGATAAGGATATAATTTTTCCTCCCACCCACCTAAGCCTCAAGTCCTGTACTGCCCCCTTCCTTCCATACCTTGGCCTGTTCCTTCTCTCCCTGCTGCATCCCCTTCCTTGCTTGCCTGAGCTTCTCAGCTTTGCTGAGCCGAGCTAAGGGACATGAGAATTCCTCTGAGGTGGTGACTTATTTGAAAATATTACTGATGGCTTTTGTTTTAGCATTTTGATGCATGATATATCAATGCTATTTCTTGCTCTTAAACATTTGGCTTTTGAATGTCTTTTTGGAGGGATTGGGGCCTTCCCCCTCCCTTTCCTTCCTTGACGTTTATGACGCGGGACGGCTGTGGATAGTGTGGGAGCACTGTCTTCTTCCGAGAAGCTCAGTAATAACGTGTAACGGACATTCATTCTCAAACCGTCTGAACATCAGCAGGAACTACTTTAGAAATTCATGTCATCACACTAAACAATATTGTAGTCCTTTTTTTTTCTTAAGATGAAAGTGAGGCTCTTGGAAGACTGGCCTTCAGTAAGCAGTTATGTAAATGATTAGAACCTAGGTTGACTTCACAAGCCGTCTTTTCCTTTTCTCTGATAGTTTATAATCCAGTTGGAAATACTCATGTCTGTTTCTTATTTTTAAAACCACTTTTAGAAGTTTATTTGCTCATGAGTTTCTGGTTTTAGAAATAGTTCTAGACTGAGTGGGAGTAGGTTGGGCTTGTAAAAGTACAAAGAGTGAATAGTAGGGTGACTCTTGTTGAAAAAATATCCCTGTTTTGGGGTACGTGCAGGTGGCAGTAACGAAGGGGGTTGCAGAGAAAAGATTGGGTAGAGAATAGTCTTGTCTAACGTGCTGGTGTATTTTCAGATTTTTGAAGAAAGTGGGAGGTGATATCCCAGTCCCAGGGATGTGTTTAAATTGTTTCATTAAGTAAACATTTTCTTGGTATTCACACTACTTAGAGTTTATTTATATAACCCAAACCTTGTTCCATTCTGTTACTTTTTCATGCATTTCCATCCTGCTGTCTCTAGGTTTTATAATTGGGAAACAAGTTAAAAGCTACCACATTACCACATTGTATAACTGATCTAATCATATGTGAACATGAAATGCAGAATCCTTAAAACTTTTTCCTATTCTAAATTCTTAGGTGTGTGTGTGATGAACCTGCCAACCCTAGCAATGAAACTCTAGAGTTTTGGCAGAAAGAGAATATAACAGCACACAGCATTTCCTGGGGAAACCTCACTGTTTCTGTGAGTATGATGGAATAAGGGATTTTTGCAAATACATGTTCATCAAGTTCTTTAGCTTTTGTTGATTATACCTACATTTTCTTTTTGATCTGGGTTCTATCATATGCCTTCAGTAGATAGTGTTATTTTGATTAATTAGCACTTACTGTTTTTCTACACATTCTGCACCAGAAAGTATAGGCTGAAAAAAATAGGAAGCTGGTAGGTAGGTGAGATTAAGCTATATTATACCTGACTTCCAAAGTAGAATTTTTTAAAAGCTTTGAGCCTCTGATTTCTTGGTTGCTGCCTTTATTTTACATGATAAAGTCAAGGAAATGCTTCTTGGGGTTGCGGCTGCATACCTGGGGTTTGTAATGATGGCAGCCTGTTCCCTGTGTCCTGGCTTCTCCAGAAGGCTCTTCTGCTTGCTGGACAGTTGACTCGGACACTGTCTAACGCTGTGCAGTGAAAACCCGGCCTTCCTGTTAGGAACTGCTCTTCTTCCAGTGGGTAGACACATGTAGTGGGCACCTGCTGGATCCTGAATATTCTCGCAGGAGGTTGGTTAGATCTATGTTGCGGTACTTCCAGGGTTGGGAGTTGGGGCTAAAGATGCAAAGCATTAATAATCCCCATTAAAACAAGATTCCCTTGAACTCCCTGGTGCTTTTTATCACACATAAGCAGCTATAAGCCATTTCTCTTTCATAAAAGGTGATAGTTTCTAAGTATTTCATTGAAGGATGTCATCTAAATTTTTATCCCACTGACAGTTATGTCCATGCTATCCTGTACAATATTCATCTGCTATTTAAGGTAAAATGAACTCAAAGCAGATGTCCCAGTTTTTCAGTTGACTGATCAGGTTTTATATATTTATATATGTTTTTAAATTCTTTTCCATAGTTGAGAGGTTTGCATACCCATGTGGGGAGGGTCTAAACTGGAGGAAGGTGGATTTCAGTTCCTTTTTTTTCCCCCTCCAGTGTCAGTAGGGCACTGTTCCTGGCTGTCAAACTAAGTTAGCACCTGGGGATGGTGGACCCTAGATAGCCTGACATGGGGCAGAAAGTTCTGAGGGTTTTAGTTGAGTGATTCTTAATTGTTTTGAAATGTTGTCACCTTCATTTCACCAGGGTTGAGAAAATCTTTCCAAGGTCTGTTGGCTGAGCATGTCTTTCTCAGTGGTGAAAAAATTTTGGCTTTCCATTCTCTGTGAGGCACTGGACTCTGCTGGCTAGACGAGCTGGTTGCATGTCCTCTTGTGTGTATTGTGGGTATGCTGCTCACTGTAGGAGTAATAGCAACTTAGGAGGCCCAGTGCTGATGCCTGCACTCCAAGGTTGGACCACAAATCTTATGGTTTTCCCTGAGTTACTTCAGGGTTTTGAGTTCTATGGTCTAGATGGGAAGTTCCTCAAGAAAGCCTTCCTAGAAGGTCCTCAGACTTGACTCTTGTATGTGCCAGTTAACTCAGGATCAGGTTTGGTCCATCTCTTGCACTAGCCATTTTAAGTACCAATGGGTGAAGCTGCCCGGTCTGTCCCACCCCACCCCTATCATGCACAGCAGCAGGTGCTGCAGCCTCGTTGAGCCAACCCCCAGTAACCTCCACCAGGCCTGCCTCCAGCCCCAGCTTTGATGTGGACAGTTGGTGCGGTGGCCCTGACCAGTCCAGCTTATATGCCATCCTGGCTCTCGCACAGGGCAGCAGATGGTATGGCCTGGCCCAATCAAGCCTGGACTGCTCTTGCCCAGCTGCCAAGCATGTCGGTGGATGTTGCAGCTTTGTCCAGCTCACCCCCAGCTCCGGCTCTTGGGCTTACCAGCAGGAGCTGCGGCTTAGCAGGGGAGCTCCCTTACCAGACCCATTTCCAACCCTGGATGTTGTATGTATCGGCAGGTGCTGTGGGCCAGCCGTGTATAATCCACCTCTAGTCTTGGTATTCACTGGTGGGCACTGTGGCTTGACCTGGCCTGCCCCCAATCCCAGCTATTACTGGCAGGAGCTGCAGCCTAGCCCAGTTTGGGCAGCCCCCAGCCCCAGCTGTCATGTGAACCAGTGGGTGCTGCAGTCTTGTCCAGGCCAGCAAACCCTCAGTCCTGAGGCTCATGCATGCTGACTGGTTTTACAGCCCAGCTTGGCATGACCCAGCCCCAGCCTTGGCACTCGCCAATCGGTAAACATAGCCTGCTGTGCCTGTCTGTCACTAGTGAGTGCTGCAGCCTAGCCCAGCCTTGCCTGTCTATAACCCCAACACTAGTGTGAACCGGTGATGCTGCGGCCTAGCCCAGCCCACACCCAGTTCAACCAGCCGCATTTCAACTACTCTGTCACTGTCTTCTGTATTAGCATGGATAAATAGCATCTCTAGTACAGAAAAGGTTACTGGATATACGGATTTAAATAGTAAAAGTCATCAACTCAGTTTATTTAACATTTTATATTTAAGAACATTTTTTTTTTTCTGGAAGGTGAGTGCTTATTTAAGGCTCAGATGTAAGTGATTTTTGTTAAAAAGAATTCATTTCATGCCACATGTATTAGGATGTTTTCTTATTGTAGATGTATGTATTTCCCAGAAGTCCAAAAGGGACTATGTCAAGAATTTGGTTTGGTTTTGTTGCTTCTTTTGGTAATTTGAGCCTTTATTTCTGTGATCCATTGAGTGGATTAGGATTATTAATCCTGGCACATGGATCTTGAATATAATGGAACCTTGAACTGTTTGTTTTATGTGTGTGTATGTGAACTTTAATCAGTTTTAAATTGAGCCCCAAGAAAGTTTAAGTAAGAGTAGGGGTTTTGGTGATGTGTGCCTTTATTAATCTCTAGTTCACTTTTGATTATTTTCTCCCCTAAAGGAAAATCAGAGTCAACTCTGTGTAATTGAATTGGACTACATAATGTGTTAGAGGCATTACCTAATTGACTTTTCTGGTAGAGGAATTGTAGTAAATTTTTACGGTCCTTATTAGTAATTTGAATTTAGTCATCTTTTTTTTTTTTTTTTTAAACACAGCATCATAAAAGGGCTCAGCAGGACTGCTTTTATTTTAAATTGCTTGCTTAGGAAAAAGACGGCAGATTTGTGGGCTAGCAAACACACACAAAAGGAAGAATTTTAAAAATAATACTCAGCCTTCTATTAAGGGGAATATGTAATTAAAAAATAATTTACAAAATAGCATGTTTGGGGGATTTAATACATGAGCATTAATATTTGAACTTCATATGAGTGTTGGAAGTAATTGCTGGTATGTTGCAGTTGACCTATCAGTGTCATACCTTGGAGCATCATCCTGTGTCCTACCGTTAGTTGTGTTTTAAAGCCGGTAAAGTTCCTTAGTATTTGATTGGACATCTGAGAAGCCTTTCCCTCTTTGTAGGAGTGTAAAGGCCTCCGCGGGGTCTTCGTGGGACCGGCGTGCGGGCCCCACGGCCCTTATATTCCCGATGTGCTCTTCTGGTGTGTCATCTTGTTTTTTACAACATTCTTCCTGTCTTCATTCCTCAAGCAGTTTAAGACCAAGCGTTATTTTCCCACCAAGGTAACAGGAATGTAAACTGGGAAACCTGGTATAAAGTGGTTTTGTCTTGGTTTTCTTGTTGTTGTTGTCTTGTTTTTTTGTTTTCGTTTCCTTGGCTTGCTTCTGGGAGGTCAGTTTGAGGTTAATACTTTACACCACATAGTTATAAAGAAATTACTCACAATGAAAAAAAAAATGTACATTGCATATCCTAGCTCAGATGTGAAGGTAAGGAATGGTACTATGAGAGATGGGCAGGGTTATTTGTGAAACCTATTTCTTTGAGACAAGAATTAGGTATTTCAGTGATAAAATGCCATACTTTCTCGTGATGTGTTTCATCTGTCAAAGATGCGGATTATTTAGAAAGTAGACAAGGCGCCTCTGTGTCTATATTAACGTGATCCCTTCAATGTAGGTGCGGTCGACCATCAGCGACTTTGCCGTCTTTCTTACGATCGTCATCATGGTTACGATTGACTACCTTGTAGGAGTGCCATCTCCTAAACTTCATGTTCCTGAAAAATTTGAGGTAAGGATGAAGGCAGGCAGCGTTTGGGAGGTATTGCCTCCTAAATCGTCATTTTAAAAATACATGTCGTTCCTCTGAAGAACTGTTTGAAAGGAAAAAATTTTATGCATATTTTTCACATAATAATAAAGAAAAAAATGACCACTTGAAAAGGAACAAGTAAGCTCTTTCAGCTGAGGAAGGGATCAGGAAGCTGGGGAGAGGGAGTGTTTTCTTTGTGGAGACACCGAGGGCCCTGGAGCCGAAATTCTTGATGGACATCTGAGAAATAAAGAAAACCCTGGATTCCTTTGCAAAGAGGTTTACTTAAAGCAGAATTTGGAAAAGTAGCAGTGAAGCCCTAATTAAGTTCTTGAAAGGCTCATGTTTCTAACAGTAATTGATGGAAAAGGTCCGTGGAACATTTCCCAACAAAAGAAGTCAGGTGTATTCTGCAAGGAAAACTTAATGCAAGCATTCACTTGAATTATTTGCAAATGTTAATATCTAGATAAATGTAAATGTATTCATTTTCATATAATCATTGTTAGGGTCCACAAGTGAAGGTTTAAAGTGATTAGTCTGGAAGCCAGTGCTCTCCAAAATCAGCTGTGTGAGTAGAAAATGACCATCAGAAATAGCTAGAACGTCTGTTGATGTTTCTAAATTTAAAAATAATAAAAATTGAAGTTTATGATATTTATAATCCGAGTTTTACCATATGGATAAGTAGTGATAGAACTATAGTACATAATAGATGTATCTGCTCAGTTATTTTTATTTTACTGGAGGCCTTTATTTGGCAGCGTGGATACTGAATCAGTGAAGAATTTTATGTCATTAGGAAATGACTAGGATGTAAAAGTCATTGCATTTTTACCAAATCTTACTGGAATACACAGATTTACTGAACAGGAACTAGATAATCAGTATTACTTCCAAATATTGACATGATATCTTGTAACCCTGGCCTTCCGGCCTGGTGAAGTGCCAGATTTTCCTCAGCAGCTGTGTAGGGGACGTCCTGTGCTGGCCACCAGATCTGACGGAGTAGGGACTTCTGAGGTTGTTAAAGCAGCTTGGTTTAGGGGTTGATCCACTGGATGGTTTGATTTCACATTATATGATTCAGTATGTGGGAACATGTTGAAAGGAACGTCAGTCTCTCTCTTCTTGCCTAACCTCTTCAAAATGGAAAGCCTTTAAACCACAACCCTCCCTCGTGTCTGACTCCAGAGCCTGGTGGTCTCCGCAGTGAAACAGCTGGGATGGTTGTGCTTCCCTGGCCCTCCCTCGTCCTGTGGTGTTTTATCCTCAAGAAAGCTTATCTGGACTCATGTAACAGCATAATCATCTCAGAATGTTCCAAGAGGGTTTAGGAAGAAGCTTCAAGATCCCTTGAGATGAACACCTAGAAATTGTAAAAATAAGTTACTGTGGCTATATTTTATAATATATAATATATTATGTAATATACTGTGGATATATTTTGTAAGTCTTAAGATCAGTCCAGTTTGAAGGCGGAGAGAGTGGCTAAGTCGCATGACTTGGGGCATACCAGTGGGAATGGGAGGAATCCCCAGATTGACTTTACAAGTAATTCACCATACGTCCCGGGATTTAATGCAGTTCTTTTCTACCCAGTTGCCATTTCTTGTTAAACATTGTCTGTTGTGTAAAGAAGTTGTGGGTAATAGGAGGAAGAGTCTTTTTATTACTATTACTTTCTTTAACAGCCTACAGATCCAAACAGGGGCTGGATCATAAGCCCATTGGGAGACAATCCTTGGTGGACCTTACTTATCGCTGCTATTCCAGCTCTGCTTTGTACCATTCTCATCTTTATGGATCAACAGATTACGGCTGTGATCATAAACAGAAAGGAGCACAAGCTGAAGGTAACCCAAGCTTTACCTCGAGAATTACCAGCCTGTATTTTCGTAAGGATCAGAACTTGAGAGAAGATGTAAAAATCTTATTTCTTTCCACAAATCATTTAGCATTTTATCCTGAAAGATCAGTCGAGACTCGCAAGTAATGGTGTTCATTTCACTTTTCAGAAAGGAGCTGGCTATCACCTGGATTTGCTGATGGTCGGCGTCATGTTGGGAGTCTGCTCTGTCATGGGCCTGCCGTGGTTTGTGGCTGCAACCGTGCTGTCGATCAGTCACGTCAACAGCTTAAAAGTTGAATCTGAATGTTCTGCTCCAGGGGAACAACCCAAGTTTCTGGGAATTCGTGAACAGCGGGTTACAGGGCTGATGATTTTCATTCTAATGGGCCTGTCTGTGTTCATGACTTCGGTTCTAAAGGTAAAAATCTCTTTCTTGAAATATTTCTAAATTTTACTTGTCATGACATTTATTCTTGGTTGTGTGAAAATGAACTATTAAAAACTACTTGAAACACCTAAAATTAGTTTCGTTTCATCCAGCCGACACAGAAAAATATTTGGTAAGGTTTTTAGTGTAGAAAACCTGTCAGTTGTAGGTCAATCACCATGTAAACGAATGTTAGCAAAGATGAACCAATTCTGGAAGGAGGTAATTAGTGGCTTGTTTAAAGGAGAATATGTCTAGAAGATTTTGTAGGCTTGAAGGAAGAACAACTGAAAAATGAACAGAAATTATTTGACCAATATGAAAATAGTATTTCCATCTAGTTTTGCATTTTGCCTGCCATATTGAATCTTATAAGTTTCTAGAAAGTAACTAATAAACATAGGTAAGTATTTCATGTGGAATTTTCTGCTCGTCATGGCCTATATGCTGTTTAATAAATGAGTGTATAAACTGGATAGGTGTAATGCATGTGTATTGCCTTGGCCTCCTTTCACGAACCTAGAAGCAGCCCATAATTTATTAAATATTTGTTGAGTGCTTGGGTCGTTACATATTGAAAACAGGAATGAGTAGAATTGTAGCCTACTAACTTGACAGTCTGGTAAAACAGGAAAATGGATAGTTGTAGAGGTGCTTGGGAACCAGAAAGGAAATATTTATTGCAATTTTAAAGGATGCAGTCACTCAGTTATGAAGGTTGCCTTTTAATCTTAAATTTTTGCAAGTTATTTTCTAGAAAACAGTTTATTTGAAGGGCAGACAGGCAGACCCAGACAGAGAGCTTCCCTTCACAGTTTGCCTCCCCTGAGTGCTCACAGCAGTTTTAATCTGGATGCAGGTCTGGTATAGAAACTAAAGCACAGAGAGGTTGAGTTTCAATTAAAAAAAAAAAGGAATTGAAGCCAAGTACTTTAGTGTAGTGCAGTGGTTCTTCCGCACTGAGAAGAATGTAGAAGTTGTGAGGGACTTTATGGAAATATTAGATTAATGCATTATTCGTTCCTAAAGGATCTGTCTTATTTTATTCCCATAGTTACTAATGGGTTACATTCTGTATACTTATTAATATGAAATTATTTCAGCAACCTGAGTTCTAATGGTGACCATTGCTCCTGCAGTTTATTCCAATGCCTGTTCTGTATGGTGTTTTCCTGTATATGGGAGTTTCCTCACTAAAAGGAATCCAGGCAAGTCTTACCTATTTTGTGATTCTGTTGGAAAGCTTTAATGTTTACAATTTGTAAAGATTGTCTAAGTGATGGTTGTGAAGTATTCTCAGGTGTTTGGGTGCAAGTTATTTTTCTAAGTGGTGACTTCGAATACGTGCTTGCCAATTGACTGTTGCTTGCTGTACATATTTCTTTCTGGAGAATGAGATCATGCACCTGGCGTGGCTCTGACGAACTTGTAATTAAAGCCAAGGAAAGCTTATTATTATACTGTTATTACAGGAGGAAGGATTAAAAGAATTGAAATGGGGGAAAAAAGTGCTGTTTCTAACCTACAGAATAATAGTTTCAGAAGACAAAAAGAATACGTTGAGACATTCATTTCCTATAAAAATGGTTGTACCTGCAGTGGTGTGATCCAGTGAAGTTTATAAAGCCTGGACCATAAATTGTTGTCTGTGGTTCTCAAAACAGTCTTTGGAAAAGAATAGAGGAAGTTGTTGTTTGTTTGGCAAATAATCCTTGGAACCACGGCTAGAACTCAGTAATTTCACCACTCTGTCCTTTTTGTGGAGAAACCTGGCAAAACATGCGTAATAGTCATGTGTTAATGTCAGACATTTTGATCAGTCCAGTTAGCACCGCGTGCACACCTCTCCCTGTGAGCTAAGCATGTTAGCTAAACTTGCCAGCTAGTGGGCAGGCGGTCGGCAGGATCCTCCTCTCGGGAAGCTTCTCTGTTTTTCTTTCAGTCTGTTTCCATTGTTGAGAAATCTCATTATGTCATGGCTGATTTTTTTTTTTAAATAGTTTTGTGAGATAAGTAGGATAGATGCTCTCTTTTTTTTGTTTTTAATATTTTGTTTATTTGAAAGAATTATGGAGAGAGAGGAGGTAGTTTTTTTTTTTTTTTTACCAAGAAGTTACTTTTGTGGAACTGGTGGTATTAAGCTTGGAAAGAACCCTAAAGGAAGTACAAACTGTTACTCTGTGGGATTAAATGATTTATAGATTTGGTTATAGTAGATAAATTCATCCTAATTATTTTGATATACTCCAGATTAAATGGTAATAAGTTGACTGTTGTAATTGCTTTGCTTTTCTCCCTTCTTGAATGCAGAGAATTCTAGCTGAATCTTTTTTTTTTTTAAGGTTTATTTATTTTTATTGGAAAGGCAGATTGACAGAGAGAGATCTTGCATCTTGTGGTTCATTTCCTAGGTGCCCACAATGACTAGAGCTGAGCCAATTCAAAGTCAGGAGCCAGGAGTTTCTTCCTGATCTCCCACATGGGTGCAGGGTCCTAAGGCCATAAGTGGGGAGTTGGATGGGTTTTGGAGCAGCCAGGACACCAGCTGGCATCTGTATGGGATACCAGCATTTGCAGATGATTAGCCAGGTTAGCCTTCGTACGGATCTCCTGAACCATTCCCTTACACTCTGAGAACATGCCAAGGAAATTCCGGTTTAAATTTAGTACATAAAACCCTAAGGCTGTGTGTATAATTTCTCATCCCAGATGGCAGAAACTATTTTGTTGAGATTTTTTTTTTCCCTGTTTTTTCATCCTGTGCATAGTTCTTTGACCGTATAAAGCTGTTTGGAATGCCTGCTAAGCATCAGCCCGACCTGATATACCTGCGCTACGTGCCTCTCTGGAAAGTGCACATCTTCACGGTTGTACAGCTCACCTGCCTGATTCTCCTGTGGGTGATAAAGGCTTCGGCTGCCGCGGTTGTTTTCCCCATGATGGTAAGCCTTTTTTTTCTACCCCCCATTTGGTTTTCGCTAATTCATTATATGTTTGTTGTGATGATTCTTTTGTTTGAGAAAATGCTCATGAGAATCCATTGCGTCCCATCGTCCGAAATCAGACAAGAAATACCTCATTTACAGTAACTTGGAGATAAAAATGACAAGTTAACGACAGTATTTTCGGAATTGAAAATGTGGATCCTGCTCAGAGAAAGTTTCATCTTTTGGTTTTCTCCAGAAATGGCTGCCACTGCCAGGCCAAGCAGAAGGTGGAAGCTTGGAGCTTCCTTTTCCAGGTCTTGTATGTAGGAGGCTAAGTCCCTGGGTTAGCTTCTGCTGACTCGCAAGGGAGCTGGGCCAGAAGTAGAGCAGTCCAAACCCAAAGCAGCTTCTTGGGCTGGATGCCAGCCCTGGCACCAAGGACAATGTTCTGTAACTTTTTCAGATATAGACCAATCCCCAGTCAACAAGGTACGAAGAGTGTAGATGCCTTCGAGGGAGTTAATCTGCCTGATTAAATCAGTGCATGAAAGTTGGTTAGGTACATGACCGCAAAGAAAAATTAAAAATTCTCAGGTAATATCAAAACAATCACAGGTGAATTATAAATAATAGAAAGTCACTAAATTAAGTATTTGAAATTAAACTCTGTTCTAAATAAATCTAGGATAGAAACCTGAGTTTTAAAAGTTATGAAAAGGCAACTTATAATGATGTCTATCTGAAACTTTGAGCACATCTAAAGTTGTGTTCTGAGGAATACTAGTGTTCGTGTGTGAAAAGCATTGTAGCTCAGAGGCTAAGAATAGGGGGCATGTATTGAGAACAAAGACATGAGAATACCAAAGATAAGGCTGTAGTAGTACAAACCTAGGTTATTTGTATAATCCAGTGAGTAAGAGTAATTTTTCAGTGAAGACAGGGAATCCCAAGGGTAAAAGAAGGATAAATATGTGAAGCTACTTCAGGAAGTTCATGGACATATACATTATAAAAAAAATGATACATGGGATGTCAATGTTTTTCGCACCAGAATTGATTGTTTTCATGTTCTGTGAACTTTTCTTTGAAGTGCCCTTGTCTTTGACCATAGATAATGAAATGTGATTACGGGTTTAGAAAGTGTCATAAACAGAGTAAAAAATCACGTTGTAAACAGGGAGAAAAATACTTGTAAGAGCATAAGCACATAGAACATTTTTATCCAGGCCTCCCAGGCGTATGAATTAATAAACAGAATCAAAACCAGTGGAAGAATTGGAAGATGGCAAGGAACACAGAGGGGTATCCGCCTAGCTATTCAGTACTGGAAGCCACACTCCCACGGCTAGAGGCAGACAGATGCCTCACTGTCTAACTTAGGATGGCAGAGATAAAACTGAATGCTCCAAGCAGGCCTCATAATGTTGTTTCTGCCAGGTTTGTCAAACATGTACTTAACATTTGTACATCGTTTCACTCTCATGCTTGACTTACCTCCTGCTTTTCTGCAGGATGCCAGAGGGCTTGCTTGAGGAGAGGTCAAGAAAGCCACCTCCTGTTTTCTAACTTTATCACATTCCGCCCCCCCCTTTTTGGGGGTGCATTTTATAAAGATAAAAAAGATGGCTCAGTTGCTTTTTGAGATGAGATGGTGTATGAAGTAATTTTTCTTCAACACATGACATGTTTTTTTCATTATTTATAATAGTTTATTAAAAATTAGCTTCTTGAAGTGTTGTAGCTTATGTCGCATGTTCCTTCGTATCCCCTCCTCCACTCTTCTAAGGTTCTGGCATTAGTCTTCGTGCGCAAGCTCATGGACCTGTGCTTCACAAAGCGAGAGCTCAGCTGGCTGGACGATCTGATGCCAGAGAGTAAGAAAAAGAAAGAAGATGATAAGAAAAAAGAGAAAGAGGTAAAAGAGAATCTGAGATTTATAATATCTCTTTCTATAATTTGTATAATAAGCAGGCACTATTAATAATCACTTTGCTTGAATCAGCTCCTTTCTTTCACCCTCGTAAGCACGCTGTACAATGTGGAAGCATATATTCCCTTTTCAGATGTAAAGAAACTGTGACGGTTTAGGTAACTTGTGGCAAGCAGGGTTTTATTTTATTTATTTGAAAGGTAGAATTACAGAGAGGGGAAGACAAAGCGGAAAAATCTCTTCGCTGGCCCACTCCCCAAATGGCCACAGCCGGAGCCAGGAGCTTAACCTTGGGAAGCATCCTATTACTTTCTCAGCCACATTAGTAGGGAGCTGGATAGGAAGTAGAGTAACCTGGACTTGAACTGGCACTCTTGGCAGTCTTACAAGGTGCCAGTGCTGCCAGCAGCCGACTTAACGCTCTGTACCATAGTGCCAGATCCTGAAACTTCATGTGCTACTATTAGTTGATCTGTATACTGAGATTTAAGCATGAAAACTGTGTTCTAAATTGATCATTTTAAAATTTTTAAAAATTTTTTTTTATTGGGAAGAAATATGCAGAAAGCTCTTCCATTCGCTGTTTGATTTCCCAAATGGCCAATATGGGCAGAGCTTCTGATCCAAAGCCAGGAGCCAGGAGCATCTTGTGGTCTCCCAGTTGGGTGTAGGGTTTCAAGGATTTGGGGTATCTTCCAAGCGTGTGTTCATAATTGCTAAGAGGATTTTCAGCCATGCAGATATGTTGAGACAACACAGGTGTCAACAGTGTGGGTTTCTTAAGTCCTTTCCGTTGTCTATTTTAACTTTTTCTCTTGGAAAATAATTTCTTTGTGTGTGTCCTCTGCAGGAAGCTGAACGAATGCTCCAAGAGGAGGAGGATACTGTGCACCTTCCTTTTGAAGGGGGAAGTCTCCTGCAGATCCCAGTGAAGGCCCTAAAATACAGGTGAGATAGTGTTCGCCTGTAAAATTTGCCTGTTGTACATGCTAGGTGCATGAGTAAACCATATGATATGTGCCTCTTTGAAATATTGACTTCTATTTTTAGAAAGGCAATAAAATCAAAAGTCTGGAGTATCAGCTGAAGAATATGCCCTTCGAAAAGGAGCTTCTTTTACTCCTCTCCCACCTGGGTTGTAGGCAGGAATGAAGACATGGCTCAACCTCGGACCAAAACCTTAAGCTAATCTGCTTGCACAGTTGACAACATTTCTTATCTTGCAACATCTCATATGTCTTAGGGAAGTTTCACGAACCTAATGCCTTGTAGTTTCTAAGCTTTTAATTATTCTTCATGGGTCTTAATGGAAGCCGTGTATGTGTATGTGTTGGTGTTAGGATATAATCTATTTGAAAGGGTTACAGAGAGAGAGAGGAAGGGACCAAGAGCCATCTTCTAGTTCAGTTCCCAAGTGACCACAACAAGCAGGCTGAGCCGGGAGCTTCAACTGGGTCTCCCGTGTGAGTGGCAAGGCACAAGCACTAGGGTCGTCTCCCGTTGCTTCCCTGTGTCGTTAGCAGGTGGCACACTGATCAGCACCCATATGGGATGCCAGCGTCACAGAGGGGAGCTCTCCTGTGCCAACTCTAGCCCCCTGAACGGGTAGATGCTGACGAATGAGCTCCCATAATCTTCTCTGCTGTTAATTTTTGTCAGTGATATTGTTGTGTCTGTGCATGATTGTCCCTCAATTCTTGATGGACTTTGAACTAAATGCCTGGTGTAGAGCTCTTCATGTTTCCAGCTATGGCTTTGTTAATGTTTATGTTTCTTAAATGAATCAATAGATTAACCTCATCAATTGTACTTCTAAGCAGAGTCTGGGGACTGACTTTCATGTCTTACATTCATTGTTATACATGAGTACTTTTAAGTGGAGTCTGATAACTATAAAAATAAAGGATATGGTTTTTTTAAATTTATTTAATGAAATAATGATGTGAGCTATGATTCATAATGTTTTCCTCAAGAGTTAAACATCATGAATGCCAGGGTATGGTTCCTCTAGTTACTTGCTGGAATTCTACATTTTAAGTGTTTTTGGGTTACTTGCTTTGCAGAACAAATGAGACAGTACATGCCAGCATTTGGAAACCATAGGATCCTGTAAAATACGAAAACAATTTGCATAATATGGGCAAGGTTTTACTTCTCACATTTTATCTGAGAGGATGAGGAGGAGTAAAATACATCTTTTCTTCAAAAAGAAAAAAAAAGGCTAGTTAATTTCTCTAATGGATATTTAATTATCTAATTGATACGAGGCTATTCGGAAGGTAGGAACTTTGTTAGGAGTTGCTCCCTTGAGTTCCGTGCGGTTGACTGCCGAGTAGCAGGCTCCCAGGGTGAGCGGTTCTGAGCTTTGAACCTGCTAGATTCCCAGGGACGGTTGAATGACCATGTCCTTGCGCCTCGAAACAAGGATCAGACTCAGGGCACGAACAAGGATAATACTTTAAAAATGATTCTTAGTCATTCGTAACCTGTCTATTTATTTAAGCATTTTATTGAAGCATTTCAATGAAATACAGCGCTCATATGAAAATATTATTTAGCACGTCATTGTTAATTTTGTAACTTGATAATTGAATTTGTAGCTTGTTTGGGTGAACAAGGCTTATAAATGTATTTCTGTTCATTTCATAATTTTGACATTTCTTGTGACTGACAACTTTGAGCCCAAATGAATTGTTTATGGTTAGCATCATTATTGGATTTTGGGGTCTTCAATTTTGCAGTACATTTGCTTCTTTTGTAATATATTATGTAATATTCTGCTCTTTGAATTTTGAAAATGGCCCCATGACGCTAAAAATATGGATACCAGTCAAACACATTTATTGGGTGTTTTTTATCTTACCTGTTAGATTATTTTCAGAGCTTTGTTTTCCAATTTTGTAGTGTTACCTTAAAGTATGTAAGACAAGGGCAGTAAAAATTGTGGCTTTGTTTCTTTTTTTTTTTTCTTTTGATGAAACAAACTTGAGTCAGCATCACTTCCTAACTGATGTGAATGCTTTGTAAGCACATTAGTGTATTCTCATGTTGTTTTGATCCTATACTGTCTGCCTGCAGCCAAGATGATCGGGAGGCACCATAGTTATACCAACTGCTAAAATAGTACTAGCCAAGCCCCGAATTGAATTCTGAGGTTAAACCCAATCCTAATTGAATTGGTCTCACGATTGGTTTTGATTGCAAAGTCGTGTACTTCTCTGAGGCCTCTGTAACACACTCTAAAATTCTCATCTCTTGCTTGACTTTGATTTCAGTGCATGGCAAGGATTTTCTGAGTTTTAAGTTGATGGAAGCAAATAAACGCTAAGACAGTAAAAATGACGGTATGGATGCTTTTGCCAGTGCTGAATACTAACCAGCAAGTGTGTTTGTTTCTCAGTCTTGATCCCTCAGTTGTTAACATATCAGATGAAATGGCCAAAACCGCACAGTGGAAGGCACTTTCCATGAATACTGAGAATGCCAAAGTAACCAGAGCTAACACGAGGTAGTTACAACCATTTATGCGTTTTCTAACTGTAGCTGGTGTTCATTCACTTACAGAGAGCTCTGCAGTAAACTGTTACAATTAACTTACCTAATTCGTGTTCTCCTTCACCAGCTTTCCCTTTTCTTTTACTGTGTTCTAGAATCAGGTACATGATGGTTATTTGTTCTTCAGTTTACAGTTGCCTGTTTTTATTATAAATATATATAATATACACATGCATATTATACATAAAATGTGTATATATACACATGTGTATATGTATATGTGTGTGTGTATTATATATAAAAGTGAATTTCCTAATGCTATTGAATGAATCAAAACCATAAAAATGCCTTTTTAGAGATTGTATGAATAGTGTAATTGAAGAGTACCTCAATAATACTGTCTAATCCAATGAAATAGAAAAACACTATTTTCCCATTTACGTTGTTCTGATTCAGGCACATCTTTTCCTTAGATGAGACAAATGTTTTGTCCAGGAGACTTTAGGGAGAGGTTTAAGCCTTTGACATCCATTCAGAAATCCTACAATGGATATATCATATTTTGCTGTTGCTGTGAAGTCCTAAACCTCAGGAATTCTGTCCTAACAATAAGTAGCACCTTAGGTCTCCGAGGTCCGGCGCCAGGGCCTCGCTACTTCACATTCAGCAGACACTTCTTTGTGCCAAACCCTGGTTTGAATGTTACTGTATTCTGGGCTTTTCCAGCTCAGGCAGTCACATAGCCATTTCTTTGTGATTTGCCATCCAGTTTGAGCAAAATAATTGAGAATTTTTTTTTTTTTTTTCATTCTTCCACTGCCCCCCCACTCTTTTTTACATCATTTTGCTGCCTAGCCTCCGTCATTGTATGGTTTTGTTTTCTGTAATCATTCTGTAAGTTCCGGTTTTCCGAGTGAGGCTACTTCCTCTCTTCGCTCCTACCTTTAGCCTGGAACAGTTTTTTAGTTAATTTTTTTCATTTTCCCATCACTCTGTGCAGGCACTATTTCACTATGAATCTTCTTGCTCTTGTCAGTATCCTTGGCCCAAGATGGTAGTGTATTTGTGATAAAAATGCCCATCTGAAGGGAATGTTAACATGTTTTAGGCTATTGCCTTTTATATTTGTCTCTGTGTTCAAGACCACACAGGAAGAATATTTTGCTATAGCTTATAGCAGAAAATTTTGGGGAGAACTTCACCTTCATTATTTGTGGAGAAAGCAACAAGCCATAGTACATTTTTTACACCTTTTTTTTTTTATTAGACCTTGGGCATTCATGTGCTGAAATTAAGTCCATGTGCATGGAATCACTGTTATTGATATTAACTTGACAAAGTAGTATGAGTTTGTTGATCTTGTGTTTTTACATCAGAGTTGGTAAGAGAAATCTTGTAAAACAAAAAAACAAGAAAAAGAAATGTTGTGAATTTGGTGAGTTTTAGAAAAAATTGCTTGATATTTATATTAACAAAGCGTGTGTGTTAATGGATTTATCAGTCAAATGTTAGTGACTATAAATATTTTCATATGTGAAATAAAGCTAATAAGCATATTGATACTGACAAATTTTGAGGAGCCTGTTTTCAGCTTCAGAAAAACATGAATTTCAATCACAGTTGGTTTTTAAAAACTAAGGATGTCTAGTTATTTTCCAATTTATTTAACTGATTGGACAAAAAGGCAATAGAATGTTAACATAGTAAGTTTTTGGTATTAGTAGTTATCTTAAAAGGCTTGATGTTGACCATTATTAAAATCTAGCCTTTGCTCATTTAAAAATGACCCATTCTCATTCTTTTGTTTTAAATAGCCCTGAAAAACCCATGAGTGTGAAAATAAATTTGGAAGATGAACCGACAAAGAAATACATGGATGCTGAAACTTCATTATAGAACTGAACTCAGAGGAATTATATAGAGACATTCATATATATATATATATAAAAAATGTGTGCGTGTCATGTCACTATATATAACGATGTTGTATGTCATGCTGTTGGTGCATGACTGCTGGGTTCTTTGAAGTAGTGTCTGCAGTTTGTTATGAGCACCATGGAGACTGTGTATATAATGGAATAGTCTCCTAGAAGTGAGGTACATGGTTCTTATCATTCAAATATTTATTCTGTTGGAAGAAAATGCTTTTTTTGTTGTTCTGCTATACAAAGACGGGGGAGATGCATTCAGTCCGTTTTCCTGAAGTCTCCGTTCATCAATGGTAATTCAAAGCGCCCTTGAGTGACATATGCTTTGTCCGTGTATTTATAATTTGTTTCCTATATACTCACAATGATGAAATAGTTTATGGCAGCGCTTTATGGGAATAGCAGGGGGTCTTTATGTGGGGAAAATGGCAACAAGGCTTCCGTGTGTGTGTGTGTATGTGTGTGTGTGTGTGAGAGAGAGAGAGAGAGACAGAGAACGAGAGCACGTTCCTGTTGGTGCAGCTGTCCACCATGCTTCACAGCCAATGGCAGGTTCTTGACCATAGGAGTGACCGTGGAACAATGCAGACTTTCTAGATAGGAGCCATCGTTTTCAGCCTTTATGTTGTGGGAAAATGTTCTGAATCTTTAAGCTTCCATATCCACATTTCCATTTTGACAGGCGAATAAAATTACAGTTGATTTTTTAGTTTAGCATCCATGCCAGGCATAATTTTAGGAGCCACAAAAATACCAGTTTGTAAGTTTTGTTACTTTTGGAGAAAACCCCTTTTTTGAGTCCCTAAGCTGTTTTTAGAGCCCCTGTTCCCACTCAGTTTTCTGCGTTAACTCTCTTTAACTTAAAATGGGTTAGTTGGATCAGGTTCAAGTGTTCTGTTATTTCCTAACATAAATAGTGTAATTAAAAGAATGAGGCCTCAGAATTCTCTCATGGGTTTATAATCAGTATTACTTTTTATTCAGAAATGCCTTTTCCCTGTTTGTTATTTCTATTGTATAGGTTATTTAATAAGTTGTTACTTGCAACTTCATTTTAAACTACTATTTATTTCAATTGATATGCTTATATGACATAAATATTTGAAAGGGTAACAAATTTATAATGAGTTCTCAGTGTACCTATTTGGTGCTCACTTGCGTTTGTTATCTAAAAGCAGTTGATAGATTTTGCATCTTTGATATAAAGTACTGCCATATTTGTATTCACAAAGGAAATTGGACTTTTTATGTATAGCACAAATTGATGGGGTTTTTTCTGTTTTGTGGTAGGATTTGTAATTTTTAGTTTTCCTGAGCTGTTTTTATCTTCTGACAAATATTTTTAGCCATCTTTGATGTAAACCTAGCTCCTCATGAAGTAAGTCATAAGCCTGTAGGATTGGATGAATGGGGTTGTGAAACTGATTTGGCAAGAGAATAATTCAGAAAATCAAGACAAGGATTGAGAAGCCTCAGAAATACTGAAAATGGTGACACGAATATCAGTATCCACATTTCAGTGAGATTCCAAATATCCCCTTTAATTATTTCTAATATAAATGAAAAACCATGAAGAATTGATCATGAGGCATGCCAAAAGCTGGTATTTTAGCAGTTCCTAACTAGCATTAAGTAATGTAGTTTCCCCATCTGAGACCATGTGGTTCAGTTCTGGTTAGAACGGACTGCGCTTCTTGCTCAGGTGAGCTGTTGGCAGTGTAGCTGCTTTTCTCTGGACAGCATGGCCGGGATTACTTGGTACCACCTGAAAAGGGAGTTAGGCTCTGGGCAGCTGATGGAGAATTTCCCATGGTGCTTCTTGGTGATGAGCTTCCACTGAAGTGATTGCTTTTTATTCATAGCAGCAGAATGATTTTCCGAGTTCCCAGTATTTGCTGCTATTTTTTAAGTCCCCTTCCCCTCTGAAGTTTCTGAACAAGAGGATTTCCTCACCTCATTTCCTTGTGCTTGGACTTTAACAGGTTAACCATTGTACTTGTTTTACAAGGAAGTGATTTTAAAGTATAAAACTGAAAACTACCTGGGATTGTAAGTGTTCTCTCTGATTTTATTTAATCATGTATCACAATTATAAGTGCCAGAAAAACCATGACTTGCAAACTACTTTGCACTCAAAACATTTTTCTGTGTTCCCTGATTGTTAAGCATTTCTGCTTCCTTTTGACTACTTGACTTGGAAAGTGATCTGTCAATGACTACTCCATTGAAGAGCGAAGTAGTAAACTGCTTGATTTAGATATTTCTTCCACTATTTTCCAAGAAACATCAGTCATGGAGAGCATTCATTGCAAGACAGTGAAAGGTTTTTAAATGTTGCCTTAACTAGGGTGTGTAATGAGCACTAGTAATCGCTACGTACTGATTTACCTCATGGTGCAAAATAATTAAACCTGCACAGATTCCATTTGCAAAAATAAATTCCCATAAACAGCCCTGCACTTTCTTAGCTGCCTTGATTTCCAGAATGGAGCTTAGTGCTACTGAATCCCCTGGCCACCGGGCCGCCTCAGGATAGTCTCCACCCTGTTTTATTTATTTATAGATGTCTGTTTACAAAGACTATAATAAATCCTGGTGTAGATCATCTGAAATTTACTTTCTTCTCAGTGCTGTTTCAATCTAACGTAGTAGCTTTTGAGAAACAACCAACTTTCTTACAGAAAGGGATAACTCCGTATATTCTGTAATTATCTGACATACTCTATAAGTGACGCACACAATCTTTCTAAGCCGTGTGGGTGTGTGGGTGTGTGCGCGCGCGAGAATGCTTCCAATGTTAAAAATCTGTTAGCATTGTTTTAAAAAAGCTGTAGTGTCCTAAGGTTCATATTTGCCAAGTCTTCTGTAAACTTTTAGACAAAAAATTTTATGTGCTAATGGATGCATTTTATAAAGCAGATTTGTCATTTTCTCTATCCCAGAAACACGAGTTTCCACATGAAATATAAAAAGCTTTTTATTTTTTTTTTCCTTTCACAAAGGCAGGTTCGAAATTCTGTGAAAAGCGAAATGGTGTCTGAGCCTGCGGTGTAACACGTGCATCCGGTCATGCCAGTGCTCAGACTGCGGATGTGTGAGCCTTTGGTCACTCAACAATGTCTGTGTTATGCGGCTTCAGTCTTTTATGTAGGTCACATCCTGGTTATGCTGTACTGTGCAGATACGTGAATCGTCTTCTGGTTTATTGCAACAGCTATTTATTTCTTAGAAAGTAAATTATAAAGACTTTAAGAACACTTAAGATTTAGTGTTCAAATTGCAAAATTTGGGGAATTTTAATGTAAAGTCCATTTTCTGACTTGAAAAAGAGTTGATTGTAAGTAAATAGTTAGAATCATCTACACATCATTTTAAGAAGTTAATTAGCACATATTAAGTTCCATGTTTGACTTGATTTTAAACCCCAGTTTTGTTTTTAATCATATTTTTGCACATGGTTGATTTTTGTGTTGTGGCTTTTATTTGTTTTTATTACTCAAGGCTTTTGTTCTTGGGTTTTTTTCTCTCTTTTTTTTTGGCTGGGGGGAGATTATTTTCCAATGTTTACTGTGTTTAAATAAACAAATGAATTTTACTGTTCATTTATATGATATTTGATACCTTGGTGTAATTTCACAGTACAATTCCAATTTTTATGGCTTTTATAATATTTTCTTTTATAGTAAAATCCAAAGTAAATTAAACATTTAAATTGTAAAACCGATGTTTTCATTTTTATGAAATACAGGTCTCTACCAAGTCTATAATGTGAATGATCCTGCCTTTCAAATTTGTTTCATATGTGTTAAAAGAAAACTATTTTTTTGGAGATGTTATCGAAGTTGAAAGAGCAATAAAAGTCTACGTAATTATTTGTTGGCTGTTGTCCTTTTTTAATCTTCCTCAGCTGGTTGTGGGTAGAGGAGGAGGGACAGTGATTTCTGCTTCCTGCTTTCTAAAAATCCATGAACTTCAGAGTCAGAAAAAGAGGGAATAGTGAAGATGAGGCAAATGTGTACCAGGTCGAGATCTACAGGTGAAAGCTACATATTATGGAGGCTGATCCATTTTTTTTCCTAGAATCTTCTGATCCGTGATCAGACGTGTTTATCCATCGCACCACTGGCCCCATCTCCATTTTTTTCCTATGTTAAAGACACGTGTTCAGTTTGAATTGAATAGGGCCCTACCCTAGACTAGAAGAAATTGTGCAGGAGTTGGATTGTGGTTAAGGTGCTCTAGGAGCTCCCACCCCACCTGCAGATTCTACACTGATCCCATCACTTCCAGCTCCGGCTATTTAGGAAACTTTTTATGGCTGTGTTTCTGTTTTAAGTCTAAACTAGGATGAAAAACATGTGATGTGAAGTGTAAATGAAATAATAGGTGGGATTTTGTAACAGCCCAATGCGTAATTAAACATTGAATAAGTTTGTTCTTTTCTATGGTCTTTAAAGCTCCAGAATATCAAATACCTTCTTTATCTTGGGCGAGTCAGGAGTTGTTTTTGGTTGTTTTGTTTGTTTGACACTTCTGAGCCTGGAAGGCTAAATGACTTGCCCAAGGCCATGAGCTCCAGTTAGTGAAAGGCTAAGATACAGACCTCTCTCACATTTCACTGCTTGGTATTCTCATTTGTTGTATAGAAGATATTTGTTGAATTCCTTTTCAGAGGTCATGTTTGTCTTGAAAGGGAATTGATTTGCTGTTAGTCCACCAGTTATTGAGACTGAACACGCCAGCGTGAAGCTGCTCCTTCCCTCGTATTTTATTTCAAGTGCAAAAGACAGTAGCCCTGAGGCACGGTGCTGCTACATCACAGCCATAAGCACTGCCTTATCTGTCGTCCTGCAGCCTTGGGGCTGCACCCAGAGCGTTCTCTGGTTGCTACAGCAACCTTGGCAGCGTCACCCGTCGCCGTGGCGCTGGGCACTTAGCAGCATGGCTGCACCCGATTGGCCAAGACGCCCCAAGGGGACAAAGCAAGGAGTGTGCGCATTGGCTCAGCCAGCGCCGGTTGATGGCCCGAACGAGGATTTGATTGAAAAACCAACGGTGCGGCTGGCCTCGGTGCCCCTGAGGTTGAGGGGACCGAGAGTGAGCTGAGGGGAAGGTGGAGGCTGGTCGAGATTCCAGCGGACCCTTGGTCCAGAGCAGCAGTAGCGAGGATGACAAGGACGATTTGGAGATTGTTCTGAGGGAGGGACAGTCCCTCCGGCGCGGTGAGTGAGGCGGGAGCCGGGACTCCACCTGTCGGCGCGCGGGGAGAGGCCGCCGGGTCCCTGTGGAGCGTCCCCAAGCCTCGGGAGCCGGGAGCAGGGGCTGTCATGGCTCGCTGAGTCACTGTCTCTTCACGCAGCCGCGTCCGTCGGCCGGCTGGGTGGCGGGAAAGTGAGGTCCGCGAGCTTTGTGGGCGCCGCCGGTCCGGTTAGTCAGAGTGTCTCCAGAACCTGGGGAGACGCCTCCTTGTTGGCCCTGTCTTCCTGTGAGTGCTGCCTTTGCCCGCCTGCTTTCCTGCCGGGACCCTAATTGGCATCACTGCTGATGGCTGCAAAGCCTCCAGCTGCAGAGGCCACACTACAGCATCCTATTGCCAGCGCAGGCCACACATGTACAACCCTAAACGCCATCTTCTCCTGGTCCCAGCAGGCTCACTGCCCCTGGAGTCCTGACTTGCTACCATCACTAGGTCAGTTAGCCAAAACCACATACCAACCCCTTCCTGGTATCTTCCTCAGGTACTAAGCTTGTACCATTTTCACAGATGCTGCATCAATCCCATTATCACCATCTCCATTCTTAATATCTCCTGGTTACGTTCAAAACCAGTATGGCTTTCCAGATTCTAGCCTAGGTCCATCTAAATTCGTTTTCCTCACCATTGTTGGAGAGATTTTTTTTTTTTAAAGCCTGTATAGTTTCCTCCCCTGCTTAAAATCCTCAAATATCCCCCGTTTTTTTAATCCAGTATTTAGACATACTAGCAGCAGACTGTCTGTTTTCAGAAGGGAATGCCGCATTCGCTCCTCTGTGTGTGTCAGCATTGACTGTTGCATTCCCAACAATCCGGGCATGTGGCAGGTATTCGGCAGATGCTTAGAAAAAAAATTTAATTTTTATTTGAAAGGCAGATTTACAGACACAGAGAGATGTGGTAACCGCTAGTTCATGCCCCACATTGCCCCACTCCTGACAGCCAGGCCCATCTGAAATCAGGAGCCCAGAGCTTTCTCGGGGTCTCCTGTGTGGGTGCAGGGGCCCACGGGCTCGGGGCCCCCTTCACTGCTTCTCCGGGTCGCTAGCAGGGTGCTGGACCAGAAGTAAAGCAGCCATGACCGACAGCGTGAAGCAGTGCCCACACGGGATGCTAGCAGTGCACCTAGAAACTTAATCTACTCTGCCGTGGCACTTGCCTCTGACAAATACTAGTTAAGTGAATTAATCTCTTAAAATAGGAAGCTCTTGTTCTTCTTGAGCTGCCTATTTATTCCCCAAAAGCTGGACATAATTTCTGACCAGTGAAGCGTTTGTATATAAAAGCTGTTAGATTTGCAGGTTTTACTTTAATAACAAGATTCTCGTTGGCTGGAACCGATATTTCAATTCTCAGTTTGTACTTCCTGCCATCTTTATTATGATGGTAACAGTTGTTCTATGCTGTGAGTTTAAAACAATGGACATCAGGAGAGAGTGGCAGGGCCGACAAGAGCCACGCCGTGGAGTCGTGAGAAGTGTGGCCCAAGACAGCTTCTTAATCCTTAGAATGAACTGATAGTATCATCTACCTCGTGGGACTGTTGTGAAGTATTTATGCGTGTATACAATGCCAAGCATTTGATGCTTAGCACAGAGTTCATTTTCACATGTGTAAAAACAACCACATTGAAGATAGTGTGAATTTTCCACCTCCAGTTTACAAAAATGTCAATGTCAGTCTTCTGATTCAAGTGCAATTTCTAGCATACCATCCTGTCATTGTACCCCTTGATCATGAACTTTATTAAAAAAAAATATTTGAGTCAGACAAGGAGAGGACAGAGAGATGATATTCCAAAGGCTGGTCCACTCCCCCCAATAGCTGCAGTGGCCAGATCTGGGTCAATCTAAGGCCAGAAACCAGGAGCTTCTCCCACGTCTCCCATGTGGGTACAGAGGGCAAGGACCTGAGCCATCCTTCACTGCTTTCCCAGGCATGTTAGCAGGGACTGGGTTGAAAGTAAAGCCACAGGGATTTGAACTGGCGTCTCTATGGGGGTGCCAGCGGCGCAAGTGGAGGCTTAGGCTACTGTGTCTTGGCACCAACCCTCGTGAACTTTTGTTAATAGCAGCAGCTCTGACCTAAGTGAGAATGTCACTCGTTCAGCAGATATTCACTGACCCTCTGATAGGTGTAGATTCCCATGCCAGGTTAGGATGAGTTGAAAGCACAACACACAAAATCTTTAGGATATAAAACAAGGTCCTAGATTGTTCCTGCTGCCTGACTGAGCAGCTGGTGTTTTGAGGCTAAATCTGGGGTGAACCAAATTGGGCACTTGGACAGGCAGAGAGGACCTAGCGGTTCCTGCAGGCACCTGTGCGTACAGCAGGGAGCAGGACAAAGGTGCTGTTTAGAACAGTTCTTGGGGCAGTAAGGCGGACTGTGTAGAACATAGACTCTGGAGCCAGCCTGCTTGAATTCAGATCCCACCTCTCCCATGCTAAATATATAACCTCTTTCAAATCACTTAATTTTTTTGCATGTTTTTCCTCACCTGAGAATGGGGTGATTTGGACAAATTTTTAGAATAGCAGTGGGTACGCAGGAAGTGCCATGAATAAATGTGTGTTAGATAAGACACAGAAAAAAAAAACGGATGGGAAAATAGGAAGTGTTAACTTGAGAACAGGGTTTAAGATTTTAATTTGAGAATGAGTCTTAGGTTTTTCAGAGAACAAATCTTCCAGATTTGGAAAGTATGCTAAAAACATGTAATTATTGTGGCCTGGCAAGATGGCTCAGAAGCTAATCCTCACCTTGCAAGCACTAGGGTCACTTTTGGCATAGGTCTGTGTCCCAGCTGCTCCACTTCCCATCCAGGTCCCACCTTGTGGCCTGGGAAGGCAGTAGAGGATTGCTCAAAGCCTTAGGAACCTGCACCCACAATGGCCAAAGCTAAGCCGATCTGAAGCTAGGAGCCAGGAACTTCCTCCAGGTCTCCCACATAGGTTAAGGGTCCCAAAGCTTTGAGCCATCCACTACTGCTTTCCTGGCCCACAAGCAAAGAAAGGGCTGGATGGGAAGTGGAGCAGCTGGAATACGAACTGGCATCCTTATGGATTCCTGGCACATGCAAGGTGTGGTTTTAACCACTAGGCTTCTTTGCCGGGCCCTATTTCTGATTTTTAAATTAAATTTGAGACACAGAGATGTGAATAAATATACATGTATCAGATAAACATGCTCCCATCTGCAGGCTCACTCTCCAGATGCTCAGAGCAAACTGAGCCAAGCCAGGCTGAAGACAGAAACCCAGAACCCAATCCAGTCATCACACTGGATTATGGGGACCCAATTACTTGGGCAATTCCCTGCCTTTTTAACATATATTTATTTTTATTATAAAGTCAGATATGTAGAGGAGGAGAGACAGAGAGGAAGATCTTTCGTCTGATGATTCACTCCACATGTGACTGCAACAGCTGGAGCTGAGCCAATCCGAAGCCAGGAGCCAGGCACCTCCTCCGGGTCTCCCACGTGGCTGCAGGGTCCCAAGGCTTTGGGCCATCCTCGACTGCTTTCCCAGGCCACAAGCAGGGAGCTGGATGGGAAGTGGGGTTGCCGGGATTAGAACTGGTGCCCATATGTGATCCCGGCACATTTTAGGCTAGGACTTTAGCCACTAGGCCACTGCACCAGGCTATGCCATTCCTATGATGCCCAATTCTGTGCTTAACCAACATAATGTGACACTTTAGGAAATCTCACTGTCCCCTTGGTGTGTTTTGGAGGTAGCCCATATTAAGCACAAATGTATATCATTTTCTTTGTGGTTTCTTTGTCTTTGCTAGACTTTTACCAGACTAACATTCTAGAATCACTGGATACTGATCACCTAGGGCACACGTGTCATTTGCTAATACATTATATATGTATTCCGTTGTCTTTATGTGCCGTATCTAAATAATGATATTCCCATTATTCTTGGTGCTTTACAGTCAGATTTTATGATGGATTCATTAAATTCACACAGCATTGAATACATGGAATGTTGCAGAGTCATGTTCTAGCTACTGGAGAGGAGCAAAGCACGTGTCTTCCTTATGCTTGAGAAAGTCAACCGAAGGGGGCGGTCACTTGCATTTGTTGAATTATTGTCTGAATCTGCCTCTCCATCATGAGCAGTGCTTGTCAGAGCTGTGACTGTCAAGGAAGTCACCTCCAAGAGTGTGGATCCTTGAGTGAGACACGTGGGACGGTTCTCTTAAGCTCGTCTTTACCAGCAGTAAAAACTCCAGGACAACCAGGAGAAGTGGCTCTGGGACAAAGATACAGGGCCAAGTAGGCACGGGAGCTGGTTAAGAAGACGGCGAGGGCCTGGTGCAGTAGCCTAGTGGCTTAAGTCCTCGCCTTATATGCACTTGGATCCCATATGGGCACTGGCTCAAGTCCCGGTGGCCCTGCTTCCCATTCATTTCTCTGATTGTGGCCTGGGAGAGTAGTCAAGGACGGCCCAAGGCCTTGGGACTCTGCCTGAATGGGAGACTCAGGGTAGGCTCCTTTCTCTTGGCTTCGGATCTGCTCGGCTCCAAACGTATGGCCGCTTGGAGGATCTTCCTCTCTGTCTCTCCTGCTCTCTGTATATCTGACTTTACAACAACAACAACAACAACAAAAAAGATAATTGAACCTTAAAAAATTAGAAAAAAAAATAAGACAGGGAAATCGCTCATATCCCATGCCTATTGTTTTTTTTAATCCCGAAGAGAAATGGGAAGCTCCTAAAAGCTAAATTGGTCACATTGATATCAAAAAAGTATGAGGTTTCTTTCAATGTTTAGTTGTTGGGAGGAAGGGAGAAATTGGCTTTGGGGTGACTGCTAGGAGGTGAGCATGGTAGTTTTGGTGAGCAGCGACGTGGCCTTGGGCCTGGATGTTGGCAGCGAGGATGTAGAGAAGTGAACGGATGAGAACCGTGTTTGGCACAGAGTTGTCAGGGCTTGGTGTCCAAATGACAGATGTGGCAGTTAGGAAAAGGAACATGGCTTTTTTTTTTTTTTTTTTTGAGGTTCACATCAAAGGAATCTGTGTTATTTCAAACTGTTATCTTTGAAATGATATTGACATGTTCCCTGCCTAATGCAATGTCCCCTGATCTGCCTATGCTCACTTGAATCCCGTGAACACTCTAATATTACTTCAGGTAGAGTCTTCTTTATTCAAAACTGTTGACCAATAAATAATAAAATGCGATGATAAGCTGCATGATCCACGTGTTGGCTTTTAAATCTCAAAGATACCGTGGCTTCTAAATTCCTTAGGTGCTGGGAGATCCACTTGCTGGCTCCAGCCCTCGGCTCCCTGCACGCCTGCAACTCAACTCATCGAGGCCGTCTCGCCAAACCACTTGCAGGATCTTTCTCCATCCCATAGCTTGCTTGTCTTGAATATTATTGCTCACTGTTCCTCTCTATCTTAATGAGGCGCTTCTGAATTCAACAACTGCAGGCAGTTGTCTGCTGACTTCATCTGACTTGTCATTTCATTCAGAAATTAATTCTTCCCTTTTCTTAGTTGGCATTTCTTTTAAGATTTACTTACTTTTATTGGAAAGACAAAGTTACAGAGAAAGAGACAGACAGAAAGAAATTCCATCCTCTGACTGCAACGGCCAGAGTTGAGCTGATCTGAAGCCAGGAGTCAGGAGCTTCTCCCAGGTCTCCCACACGGGTGCAGGGTCCCAAGGCTGTGGGCCGTCCTTGACTGCTTTCCCAGGCCACAAGCAGGATGGAAAGCGGGGCTTCCAGGATTAGAACTGGCACCCATTTGGGGTTCCAGCGCTTGGAAGGGAAGGTTAGACAATTGAGCCATTGTGCTGGGTGTTTGTTGTCATTTCTGCTTCTCTTATTTAACACAATGTATTAGTCCGAGCTATAAAAGAATGTTCTTTTCTTGGAGAAAAGCCCCATAATCAGCAGTTTTGTATAGTTTATATTTACATATTTATGATTTCTCATCAACACTGAGTGTGGACAGATACGTTTTGTTTTAAAGATTTATTTATTTTTACTTCTATTTGAAAGGCATGTTTATAGAGAGAAGGAAGAGATACCTCTTCCATTTGTTGGTTCACTCTCCAATGTGCTGCAATGGCCAGAGCTGAACCAATCCTAAGCCAGGAACCGGAAGTTTCCTCTAGATCTCCCGTGTGGGTGCAGGAGCCCAAGAACTTGGGCCAACTCCACTGCTTTCCCAGGCCAGAGCAGGGAGCTGGATGGGAAGTGGAACAGCCAGGACAAGAGCCAGTGCCCCTCTGGGATGCTGGCACTGCACATAGAGGGTTAACTTACTGGACCATAGTTCTGGCCCCGGATAGATGTGCTTGCAGTGCTCAGTAGTGTCAGGGCAAGGTAAGCAATACAATGCATTTAAAATGAAATGTTATTAGCTGAATTTATTTCACGGCTCAGATAACACGGTTTTGCCAATGCCATGAAAATTGTGAATTATTATTATTATTATTCAAACATTATTGCTTTTGAACATCAATTTGTTTATTCAGTGTCCTTTACTTGTAAAAAGAAGTTCTTTTGGATTGGAATTGTATAGACTTTGTGACTTATTTCCATGTTCACTAAAAGTAGAAGACACTTTTGACCGTGTGTTAAATTTGAGGCTGTGTCCTCACTACCTGTCTTATACCAGGAACCCAACGTTTCCCAGAGGAATGAATGAATATCTTGTCACCTACACACACACACACACACACACACAAATTGGAAATAGAATGTAATGTAATCATAGTTGGAGTCCATGAAAAAAGATAAATCCATTGCACTACTTTATTTTCCTTGATTGGTTAATATAAATTCTTTCCTATCTTCTACACTTCTCTCCCTGCCTTCTGCCATTTTTTTCTATCACTGCTTGTTGCATGTGAGTCTCAGCTTCCTTTGTTTTACGTTATGAACTGTAGCTCGGATTGAGTTGGGTTAGTAACCGCACGAGGCACAAGCAGAGCCTATCAGACATTCAGTATGCGTGATTATTGAGATGTTCGGCAGAGTCTACATTCCTGTCTGGAAACACTCACCTTTGTAACAAAAGCTAGGGGTTCACAAGGGCAAAAAAACATGAAATCATGAATTTTGCAGCTGCAGTCTTAGGGTCGGTTTGGGTTGGTGTTATCCAGAAGAATTAACTGTTTGGAAGGATGAATGGGAGAGAACCAGTGTACTGTCAGGTAAACTCTTGCGTTTTTGATTGCCAAGTACTTATTTAAATATAAAATCAATATTACTTAAAGTGTATACAATTTGCACATGGAAGGTGCTAAGTCAGTTGACTCAAGAACAAGGCCAGGATAATATTTTGCCCACTGCTGCCTCTGGACATTCTGTACCAACTGTGTCTTTATTTCCTACCATCCAATGATACGAAAATCCACCACCTACGTATTTCACATGAGCACACCAGGATGAATGGATGCATATCTGAAAACACCCCAGGGTCCAGGAGGTGAAGTTATGCAAACTCCAACTCCTATTGTGTATTTCCCTTTGCCCTGGACTTACAGCCAGTGTCAACAAGATTTCACTTCGGTACCTACGCTAGGATTTTCCACTAAGATGTAGACCCTGCAGCTGAGTTCTACCACAGCTGAAGACATTGTGTGGTCTGGGGCATATTTTTTCTCTTGCAGGACATTAATTTTTTCTTACCTGGCAATTGAAGGGAGCTGCTGTGTGAGGAGTTTGTCTTGTTATGATTTTGAGTCCCTTGGGATGGTGAGCTGTCTCAGGCTTGACTGAACTGCACAGCCCTCTGCCATCCCCGGTCCACCTTTGCTCATTCATTCATTATGTTCCTGACGCTGCTTATTCTTTTTTTTTTTTAAAGATTTATTTATTGTTATTGGAAAGGTGGATTTACAGAGAGAAAGGGAGATAAGAAAGAGAAAGATCTCCTGTCCCCTGGTTCACTCCCCAAATGTCCTCAATGGCAGGAGCTGAGTCAAACAGAAGCCAGGAGCCAGAAGCTTCTGCTGCGTCTCGCATGCCGGCACAGGTTCCCAAGGCTCTGAGCCATCCTCGACTGCTTTCCTAGACCATAAGCAGGGAGCTGGATTGGAAGTGCAGCAGTTGGAACATGAACCCGTGCCTATATGGGAGGCTGGCACTTGCAGGATTAAACCATCGCACCACTGCCTATTCTATAGTTCTTTCTTGTAGTAACTGCCTCTCTTCTCACTCCATACACATTTCCTACTGAAGAAAAAAATAGGAATATAAGGGACAAAATTAAGACTGCTGTCTACAATAGCTGAGAACTGGGCAGGAAATGGAGTGACGACTCAAACCTAGATGTCTGGATGTTGGATGTGGATTTGATGTGGGTAGCCCAAGCGGGACCTTTTTCTGGTGCATCACAGCATCCCCCCTCCAATCATAAATAAAATGGAAGCTTTACTAAGATACAGACAAGTGAATACTAGGAAAACAAGATTCATCCTATGATTCATATGACTTTCTGCATCATATTTACCAATAATTGGGCCATTTAAAGATCTTTGAGTAGGAGCCAGAGTGGTGGTGTTGTATGTTAATCCTATACCTGTAGTGCTGGCATCCAATATGGGCTCTGGTGGTGTTCCAGCTGTTCTACTTCCAAATCTCACTCCCTGCTAATGACCTGCGAAAGTAGTGGAGGATGGCCCAAGTCCTTGAGCTCTTGCACCCACGTGGGAAACTGGATTTCCTGGTTTTGGATCAGCTCACTTCCGTTCATTGTAACCATTTGAGGAGTGAACCAGTGGATGGGAGATCTCTCTCTTCCTCTTCCACTTTCTCTCTGTGTCCCTTTTTCTCTCTCTGTAAATCTATCAAGTAAAAATAAGTCTTTCTTTATATGTGGAGAAAGAGACAGAGAAGCTCAGGCAACCATGGAATGAAAAAAAGACTTCCAGGTAGAGGATCTGAAATCTACAGCACACGTGCGTATTATGTTTTAATTAATGGGTTTACGCTGTATAATTTAGGTTGATCACAGTCAGTCAAGTGCTTTTACCACAGTGGGATTTCTTTCTATCTGCAACCCTTTCTATCCTGCAAACACCAAGAGATTGGGTAAATAAGCTGTGTGTCTCCAGGCACAGGTTTTAGCATTAACCTAATTTTCAAATGGCCGTGGGAGGTAGGAATTACTGTTGAGATTCCTTAAAAGTTTAAAAAAAAAAAGATTTAAAAATAGCAGGGTGGGCCCAGCGCGATGGCGCAGTGGTTAAGATCCTTGCCTTGCACGCCCGGGATCCCATATGGGCGCCGGTTCTAATCCCAGCGGCCCTGCTTCCCATCCAGCTCCCTGCCTGTGGGCCAGGAAAGCAGTGGAGGATGGCCCAAAGCTTTGGGACCCTGCACCCGCGTGGGAGACCCGGAAGAGGCTCCTGGCTTCGGATTGGCTCAGCTCCAGCCGCTGCGGCCGCCTGGGGAGTGAATCATCAGATGGAAGATCTTCCTCTCTGTCTCTCCTCTCTGTATATCCACCTTTCCAATAAAAATAAAATAAATTAAAAAAAAAAACAGGGTGTCAGAATTGGGCTCCTGTCAGTACCTGATCAGGACTATTAACACCAAACCCATTGCTTATGTCATGAGGTTTCCAAAGCTCTTTCCTCTTCCATCTGAGACAGTATCTAGTCTCATAACTATGGTGTACAGCTTAAGATCCTGGAAGTTGCCATTCCTAAAGTAGCATGCATTTGATTTTTTAAAAAGATTTATTTATTTTTATTGGGAAGTCAGATATACACAGAGAAGGAGAGACAAGAGAGGAAGATCTTCCATTTGCTGATTCACTCCCCAAGTGAGCGCAACAGCCAGAGCTGACCTGATCCGAAGCCAGGAGCTTCTGGGTCTCCCACATGGGCACAGAGTTCCGAGGCTTTGGGCCATCCCAGGCTACAAGCAGTGAGCTAGATGGGAAGTGGGGCAGCTGGGACACGAACTGACACCCATATGGGATCCTGGTGCATACAAGGTGAGGACTTTAGCTACTAGGCCACTGTGTTGAGTCCACATTTGATTTTTATATAAAACCTCTTACTACTGCCTTTTATATAAAACCTCTTACGCACATGCCTTCATATTAAAAAAAGGCCCCAAAATATAACTCCAGTTTTTCTGTTGTGGAAGAAAAATCCGTATCAGCATACATGTTAGTGTGGCTTCTGGCTTCAGATTGGTGCAGTACCAGCCATTACGGCCCCTTGGGGAGTGAATCATCGGCTGGAAGATCTTCCTCTCTGTCTCTCCTCTTCTCTGTATGTCTGACTTTCTAATAAAAAATAAAACTTAATCTGGAATTACTTTCATAATCCATTGTCTGCCTTTGACCATCTTGACTTTTCTGCCTTCACGCGGCCCCCACCACCTCCTTCTACCTCCCAGCTCATTTCAGATCTTAAACATTATTACGGTGTAAACCTTTTTTGTTAATTTAAATAGAGTAGATTAAATATGTTAAAGCATTCCTAACCTCTCAAAGTTTTCATTTTAGCAGGCATCAAGTGGAAAGGATTTTTTTTTAATCCCAGAAGCAATTGTCTGTTTTTACTGATTCTGGTGAATGTATTTGCTGTTTAATTAAGTGAAACATTTCCAGAGAGCTGTCTGGATTCACTCTTCCAGCTCATAGGGCACATACTAATCTCAAACTGAGAAAACGATTAGATGATTATTTCCTGTTCATGCACCAGGTCAATAAAATTATGGAGATTAAGCAAGGAAATCAGATGTTTGACAGCGGTTGATGGTGGCGAACCTGTGATCACCTTCAAACAGGAAGTCCACGGGCTGCTGTATATATTTGCATGTGCTTATCTCCGGGGCTTGCATTCCCCACTTCTCAACCTGTTTGGAGCTCTGGGTCGAGCTGGAGTTTGAAGTAACAAGTGACAACAAACCAAGTGTGTGTGGAATTTCCTATCACTCAGGGAACAGCAAAACTAGATTCTCCTAGATTCTATTTGTCTTGACGAGATGTCCACTGATTTTAGAACTTCTAGGGCCATTTCTTCTATTGATGTTTAAAAGCCCTTGGATCTTTCTCTTTGAAACACTAGCTTGCAGAGCCTCCATTCTTCCTTCTTTCCACCCTTCTCTTTTTTCCTTCCATCCCTTTCTTCTTAATTTGCTTTGGAGCAGAGCAGATAATGAATTGAACTTCTATATGAACATTTCACAAAACGTATTCAACTTCGTAAGTGGGTTGTTCCTGATGAATTACATAGTGGTGAATGTCTGTTTTCCATTGGAGACTAGACATAGTAAGTGTTCAATGAAGTATTTACTGAATGAATGAGTGTGTGGAGGATAAACTGAGTATAACGCTAATACGTGTTAATATTGTACCTTTTCTTACTGTGTAGCTGTGATGACAGCCTAGGTTCCCAATTCTGGATTTCAGCTCAGCTATTTGTCACAAATGTGACAACTGTAATTGAAAAAATCATTTTAGAATGCTGGGATCAGCCATGTATTTTACAAAGTTAAAGCTCATGAGTTTTTGTTGCAGTGTAGCCCTCACTGGCACATTTCTTTTGTCTCTCAGTACCTTTGAAACATTTGGATTTTGACCATAGATTTCATAATAAATTGAGTCATGCAATTATAATACAATGATGCATGTTTTTTCCATGCCCGAACCACACATTGAAGACAAACTGTGAAATTGAAGCAAGATTGGGAAATTTACACTCAATCAAATGAAACCAGTAGGATGTTTAGTTGTGCTTTTTCTTTGTGTTTCTATTCCAGAAATAATAACATTTAAATCTGAAATCAAGAAACGAAAGCAAACACATTGTTTTCTGTTGAAGTGAGGGTAGGAAACGGAGTTGGAATTAACCCCAGGGAGGTGACAGGGAGGAATATGAGGTGCGTGAGGACGCTGCAGAGTTTAATCCACAATGTGGAAATAGCCTAGTTGTGTGTATTCCTGGGCTGGCCAGTCTCACTGTTGGGAAGTAGGGTGGGCTCGGGGGCCTGTGTAAGACTGGCCCACATTTTCCAGAACAGCTGGATGACTGCTGCTGGCCCCGAAGGGGTCTCAGAGAGCAGCTTGCAAACTGTAGGAATTCTAGAAATGCAGCAACCTCCTGTGCACCAGCCGCAGTGGGACTCCTCAGATAAAGAATCCTCTGGACTGCCAGCCTGTGCTTAAAGACACTAGTTCAGGAAGACAAATGAGACGGCATCCAACACCAGCTGAGCTTCTGGTGGATTTTTCAGGGATATCTTTTAGAAATGCAAATTGTGACAACTTTTGACCTATGGAGCAATACTTGTTCAGGCAGTGCGTTAAAATACTTGAATTAAGGATGACCCAGAAAATATACTTGGATTACTAGAAATGGTACCCTAAATTTATTTAGAGTCCTTTGAATGATAGTCAATATTCTTTATATTAGCAATTTATTATTCCATTAGAGATAAATGTTAGTATTTGCTTGCTGAAATAGATGTATAAAGTCAATTTTGTCTATGTTAATTATTCAAAATATCTGAAAACACACACACAATCCAAATAAAGATTGATTTTTCTCCGTTTTACTTTGAAAGGAATGCAATGTTAATTCTGGGGCATTGATGTTTTACAATGCCTGATCAAGACAGAAAGGAGAAGACCACAGAAAAATCAACCGATAAGCAACAGCAAGCGATCGGCACCAGGTAATTATTAATGAAGGCAGCGGGCACTGAACAGACTCAGTGGCTTTTCTGAGAAATAAAATAGATGCTTGACAACTGCTCCTCTGGGTTACAGTGTTTACTGAAACACTGGATCATTTGTAGAGTTCTAAAGGATATGGTTGGAACATACCCATTTTGGTCTATGAAGGAGGCCTTCACGTGGCCTTGACATAGCGGGGGACATGACCGTGTTCTCCTGGGGCTTTTTGTTGGTTGATGTTGTGTTGTTCTTTCTCCTAGGGACTATTCAGACCTTAAGAGACTTCGGTGCCTTTTGAACGTTCAGTCGAGCAAACAACAGGTAGTGTTTTCCAAAGAGCATGTGTGTGTTTCTAAAAGAGAAATCTTAGGTTTTTGCACAGATCCATTTAACGTCTTTATGAATGTGAAGTATCAAGTTTCTTTGTTCTTCCACACCTCTTCTCTTTCTCCCTCTGAGGACTCTGGCTTACTCTACCAAGACTTGGCTGCCACAACCCTTTTTTGTTCTCTCGGACATGCACCTGTATACCCCTGACTCCTCCCAGCGCTGCCCTTGCTGCTATACCAAGGTCATGAGGTCTGCCACACATGGTAGCCCACCCAGAAGAAGGCAGAGTGTTGAGTTGTGACTATATTTTTATAATACCATCTTAATATTTTTGTAGACATGGAAAAAATGGTACTTGTGCTTGGATTTATCCCTCAGCTTTTCTTCTTGGTTTTGGTTTTGTAAGCCTTTGGAAAATCATGAGATTAAAGACCCTCTATGGAGGTTTGGAAAACAGATGCTCTGCTGATCATAGTGGTAATAGCAGCCACTTATTAGCACTGTCAACTATCAAGGGCAGGGATGAAGCTTAAATCCAGATGATGTGCCTAAAAAGTGTATTCCATTGTATTTGTTTAGAAGTTCATGTGCTTGGTTACTTAGTGCTCGTGGTTTTTGTAAAAGCAGTTCTACCAGAGAATGATGAAATTGCTATCTATTTATTTATCTTGGAGAATAACTTCCTCTGTTCCCCCAGTATTTATTTATTTATTTGAAACACAGAATTACAGAGAGAGAGAGAGAGAGAGAGAGAGAGAGAGAGAGGGAAAGAGAGAGAGGTGTTCTACCTATTGGTTCACTGCTTAAATTTTTGTAATGATTGGGGCTCTGCCAAGCAAAAACCTGAAGCCTCTTCCAGGTTTTCACATGGGTGCAGGGGCCTAAGCACTTGGGCCATGTTCCACTGCTTTCCCAAGTACATCAGCAGAGATCTGGATCAGAAGTGGAACAGCCCAGACTCACACTGATGCCTGCATGACTTGCTGGTGCTGCTTGTGGTAGATTTACTCACTTTGCGGAAGGACTGGTCTTTCCAATGGCTTGATCGTGTATAAAGGGTAAAATAATGATAGTTTGTATCTGGGGACTACTGGCTATATACCTAATATTTTACCTGCATTGTCCTGCTTACAAATGCGACTCTTCTGCAGTTGAGGAGATTAAGGCACAGAGAAATTAGTAGCGCCAAGGATAGTTCTGAATGCTGATGGCCCCACTTCGTAATAGATACTTCTAACCACTGAGATATTTTTGACTGACTTGGGAAATTAAACTGCAATTGAAGAAATAGCGGTGTGATCATTGATGTGAAAGAAACATGGCCTGAAACTTTCTTTTCTCCTGCGAGTCCCTTCTTCCATGCGCTTCGTGCTGTGAGTCCTCAGGAACTCTTGGCTTCTTGTCTGTTTCAGCAGTCACCCTTCCTCCTCTGCCTTCCTTTATCCTGCCAAAATGATCGTGCTGACTTCCTGCTCTCAGTGCTTTCTGGATGACAGCCCACACCAAGTTCATCCTGTCTTGGAGAAATAACCAAGACGACAGCACGCAGTCCTGGTTGTATTTCACATTCTTGTGTGTTCTGCAGTGTAACCATCAGATCAACAGCTTCTGCATTTTGCTCTCACTAATACTTTCTTCTAGTTTTTGTTTTTTTCTTTTCCTGTAAAATCTTGCCTAATTCCAAGGCCAAATCTTGTAATACTACCTGCATAGCTCCTCCATTTTGTAAGTGACATCTCTCTTCCCAAAGTGATTCCTTGCACTGGTGTAGTATTTTCTTCTTCCTTGCCTTGGAATCTGCTGTCTACATATGATTTCCTAATAGGATCATATCATACATTGCCCAATCCCTGCAACTTTGACTTTTGCCTCTGTTGCACTGTTGCCTTTGCTTGGAAAGTTCTTGAACAGTTTTTGCTAAATTGACTTGTGACCTAAGAACTGGATCACTGTAAAAGGATGAATAATCCCCTGGCCATGGCAGAAGAAATACTAGTGGGGTTGTTTTGACATTAATTTTTCAGTTTTGAAGTTCATGCTGACTAGATCTACTGTGTTCCCTTTCAACATCACTTCTGTGTTAACATCTGGCAAACTTAATTTGATGATTTCCTCCCTCCCTTAGCCAATTTTAGAACTTACAATCTGTTGTCTGACAAGTTCACGTGTCAAACTTCTTGGTAAAGTATTTCACAACAACAGAAGTGTGTATTTGCAATGGTTGAATTATTCCAAAGGTAGACGGTTCTAAGCAAAAAAGGAAAACAATTGTCCTCAACTAGATGCAGATTCTGAGGTTCACAAATTCACGTCCAATTCTGTATATAAAACCTTTATGCGTTGTCATTCCAAAACAATAAATGTCATTGTGAGCACCCTGTTCTAGCTGGGAAATTATGTGGAGACATTTATAGGAGAAGGAAGGTATTAGAGAGACTAACTTGGGAATTTATTTATACCTTGGTTGGTCCAGAAGGAATGTTGGGATCATAAAGTACAACCCTTTATCATGCATTAAAACCAAGCCCAAGACAAAGGGAAAACAAACGGTGACCGTGGAGTCAGGGGCAGGCCGAAAGAACCAACAAACTATACAAAGAGGCCACATATTTGACTCTGAGACTTCTATCATCCTTCAGTTAAGGGAATCCTGGGATTAAGTTTCACTCACCTGAATTTCTGCTCTAAGACATGACCTGTTTATTTGTAATTGGGCCAAGATGGCCAATTACCAGTTACAGAAGAACTCTTCCTCATGGGTTTAGGCAGGGAACTGTAGAGAAGTGAATGTCCTTTCTCTGAATCTGTGCTGAGCCAGGCTGTGGTCCTCGTGCTTTCATTGTGTTTCAGCATTGTCCTGATTGTTCTCTGTAGATCTCTATTTTTTCTTTACTTCTTTTTTTTTTTTTTTTTTTGGCTTTCAGACATTTTGTTTATTTGAAAGGCAGGGGCAGACACACACAGCACACATGTGCACACACAGAGATCTTCCTTCGGTGGTTTCCTCCCTGAATGGCTGTAATGCTCATGGCCGGACCAGGTTGGACCACGATGGTCCAGGAACCAGTGTCTCCTATGTAGGTGGCAGGGGCCCAAGTACTTGGGCTGCATTCTGACCTCTGCACTTTGGCAGACAGTTAGCTCACAGGTGGGGCAGCCAGGACTTGAATCATTGCTGTCATATGAGATGCTGGTGAATTAGGGGCCACTTAATCAGCTGTGCCACAACATTGGCCTCAGCTCTGCATTTCTTGCTTACCACAGGGCCTAATGTGTTCTTCCCCTACTCCCAAAGAAATATTTGCTTATGTGTTTCAAATCAGAGAGATCTTCTTTCCACTTGTTCACTCCTCATATGGGTGCAATGGTCAGGCCAGAGTTGGGCCAGGCGGCTGGAACTTCATTTGGGTCTCCTGTAAGAGTAACAGGGACTCAGATATTTGGGTCATCTTCTGCTGCTTCCAGAAGCTGGATTGGATATGGAGCAACCAGGACATGAACTGGTACCCATATAGGACATTGGCATCACTGCAACACAGTGTTGGCTCCGAGACCAATATTCTAATGTAAGACAGTCCCATGATGTGACAAAAAATGGGGACAGACATTTGGACACAGAGATGCTGGTTTCAACATAAATAAGATTATAATAATCATAACCCAACTTTGAATAGTTCAAATGCATGTCGGTTTAAAAAGTTTTCCTCCAAAAACCTGCACTCATAAATTTTAATAAGCAGTATTTCAATATTGCATTAGAAGAATAATTCCAGCCCAATAAAGCCAAACAATTCAAGAAAAAGGGCTGATTTAGAGTTGTTAGTGAACATGATGAAATTATGATGCCAGTTGCCAATTGCTAGAGATTTTCGTAAATCTTGCCTGCTAGAATTCAGATCTCTCCTCCCACATTTAGAGTCACAGGAAATAAAAACTCTTTAAAAATAATTTTAGAAATGGATGAAAGGAAAAATTCATGACAAATACATTAATTGCCTTGAAATAAAAGAGTGTTTGAATATTTTTAGAAAGATTTATTAATTGGAGAGGCAGAGCAAGGAAGAGAGAGAATTAGATAGAGATTTTCCAAGTGCTGGTTAATTCCCCCAAAGGTCACAACAGTCAGTTCTGGACCAGGCTGAAGCCAGGAGGCAGGAGCTGGGAACTACATCCAGGTTTTCCATTTGGGCGGCCTGAACCGTTTTCTGCTGCCTTCGCAGGCACATTGGCAGGGAACTCTATCAGAAGTGGAGCAGCTGGGATTCAGTGTCTCTAAGTGGTACTCTGATGGGTGATGCTGGCATCAAAAGCAGTGTTTTTTAAATCCATTTGCACAACAGTGCTGGTCCCAGTGAAAATCGTCCTGATAGATGTTACAGGAAGACAACCTTTGAAAGAATAGACATAGGCACGGGTAATCATGGTAACAGGGAAGACACCATCCTGAATGAAATGTGAAATGTGGATTGGTTTCCATTTCCTTCAGTTCCAATCATGGGACACATATCCTAGGTAAAATGTGAGATAGTTTAATAACTGAAAGAAGGAAAATGACAGGTGCAAATGATGACCAGATAATTCTCTTGGAAGTAGCAATAAGCAAAGCTAGAACTTACACAGCCTTGTGTGAAGGCCCATTTGTGAGTTATATACTCGGTCCTGCAATGGACAGAGACTTTGAGGCAGGAGCACATGGTCAAACTGATAGGAGAGTTTTGCTTGGTGCAGCCTTTGCTTCAGTCTCTTCTTTCCTTCCCACTCCTACTGTCCAGGCTACAGATACCTTCCAGTATCTAGAGCCTGCATACTTCTTTCTTCTCTACCATCCAAACCAAGTGACAGCCTGCCTGAAGTGCTCGGGATTGCTCTTGACATCTGTGTCCATGGCCCTCCCCATCTCTCCTTCACTTTCTAGAAAAACAAGCTCCTGCTTCCTAATTTTGCAGCGTGTTCCTGATGCTCATTATCTGACTCCAACCCCTGCCCTTCCGATCCATCAACGGACCTGTGAGCTCCTTGAAGACAGAGGACACAATTACTAACACATCTAGTGTCGTACACCACACCTGCTTTACAATGTGCCTGAGACACATGTACCAAGAGGGTGAACACATCTGGAAGTGATTTAACTAAATGATTCAGCAAAGAGACGAGGAATAAAGTTAACACTCATTCTATAGCTTTCCGTTTGAGTACCTTATGGGCCTGGGTTAAGAACAGGGCCCCGAATTTCCACAGCTTCTGTCCCAAAAGGTTGGTTGCTTCACATTTGCTGATACTAAAATTCTGACATTTGCAACTAGGAATGACTGAATCTACTTTCCCATCTAGTCTCCATTCGTTCATTCTCCAAATGAGTGGTCTGTCTGCCCTGCCCACAAAATCAAAACAATAGCTTCAAAGACTGCTAGTACCCAGTCCTCATGCTCCCCAACCTACGCACCCAGGGCTGGATCCCCTGTACTGCTCTCAGTGCTTGGGAATGAGAACTGAGCAAAAACCAGGTAAGTTCCTGCCTGTGTAGGGGTCACAGTAAAATTGAGAGAGACAGAAAAAGATTCAAATTGCTGTCCAGGGTGATGAGTGGTGTGGTAAAGTACGGAGGAAAACAGAGCAGCTTCAAGTAGACATTGTAGATGTTGAAGTCAAAGGGTGCTCAGCTCTTTGAAAATCACTGCTTTGGACTTAACTATTATCTTTATTGTTTTTTTTCACTTTCCCTTCTCCCTTTCCCCATTGTGTTACTTCCGTTGCCCTATGCTAGAGTGAGTTCTCATGCGCTTTGTGCTTCTATTTCTGTAGCTTCCAGCCATTAACTTCGATAGTGCCCAAAATAGCATGACAAGGTCTGAGGTCGCCGTCAAGGTGGGTGGACAAAGAGCCCGGGGCCAATGGCATGAATCCACAGAAGCTGTTGAACTTGAAAATTTTAGGTAAGAAATCCCTTACTTGCAACAATCTATTCTCATCAGCCTGATTTTTTTTTTTTTAATCATAGACTGAAACTTGAAACGTGCTTCAAAATTTACCAAGGAGATTCTAAACTTAATTACTTGGAGCTCGATCCATTCCCAGAAATGATGTGCAAATAACAGGTTTAATGGTCACAGGGGGAACTGACCTGGGACTTGCGGGACACTCTGCTGACATGCACTTGGTTTGCTCAATGAGGAAGTGGTTCCAGGTTGTTGGCCTGGCTAGGTTGACTCCTAGCTTTGTTTTAGTCTGTTGGCTTCTTGCTGACAGTGAGAACGCATGAAGGAAGTGGTTGCTGTGAGTTGACGTGATGGTTAAAGATGGTGGTTGTCAAAAACAATGGAGTTTTTCAGTTGCAGGGAGAGCACCTCACCTTTAACAGCATAAGTGTCAGCTCGTGTTTATATCTGTTGCCAAGTAGACCTCCTGGAAACTGCACATTCTTTGGGCCACTCCCCTTCCAGGATCTGATTCTTCCAGTTTGATGAGGTACTCAGGTCACGTGACACTAAGTACCATTGCAAATAACGAATACTATAATGCCTTGTGAGAAGAGGGAATCCCAACCGTTACTTTAACTGCTGGCCAAATGCTCATCCACCAAAAATACGTATTTTCAAAGAGGAACACAAAATACTTTAAAAATTATTGCATATTTAATTTTCCAGTGTTCCTGTGCTAGGAGGTGAATATAGCTCTTGCTGGGCTAGCAAGGGAATGTGCCACGCAGTGGCATCTGGAAGACAGAAAAGAACAAAGACTGACAAGTGATACTTGCCCTGGGCACTATGGCAAACCCCAATATTTCTGCAATATTTGTCTTAATAAAGATCATGTTTATTTACACTTGTGACTTTAAGGCAGCCTAAATAATTTTTAAGACAAAATACGTTTCTTCTTGTTTCATCTCAGTATCAACTACAAGAATGAGAGGAACTTCAGCAAACACCCCCAGCATCAATTATTTCAGGAGATCTTCACAGCACTGGTGAAAAATAGACTCATTTGCAGGTGAGATTGTCAGAAAAACAACTGGTGTTTACTCAGTAATAGCATGTTTTGTGTATTTCATATCCACAGTATGACTTGGAGCGGTTTACAGGGTTGAATACCATGTATGTAAAGGATAAAACTGAGCAAAGGCCATTTAGGAGATGAATGAGTTAGGTTTTGCATTTCATCTTACTCTGGTTAGGTACTGTAGTAAGCTGAAATGATGACAGATAAAGTAAGCGTGCCTGTTGCATTATTTCCCTTCGTTTCCTTATTTTTGAGTTTGTATATACTCAAGGAGGAGTTCTTGGGTAAGAGGTGTTGGGTAACAACACCATGGCCACCATTCTCATGGCACAGTTTTGCAGTGGATGCAGTGATTGATGAAAGGGGCTCTTCCAGTCTTGGTCTTGAAGGAAGGAGGGAGGAGTGTATGACATTCAGTAGTAGCCTCCTAAGGAAGCTTCTTCTGAGGACAGACCAGATATCCCTGCCTTTGCGCTGTGCCCGGTCCCAGCACAGGTATGTTTTGTGTTATAGATGAAGGACGAGTTAACACTGATCTTTTGGATAGGGTCCATTCTTACCACATGTTTAAGCTCTGGACAGTAACTGCCAAATGGATGAGTTGAAGAAGATACACAATGGGACTGCAACTGCCATGTGTCTGTGCCTGGTTTATGGTGGTGATACCTCAGTTGGCCTGGATGACACAACAAGCCTGGGATCTTCATCAGGGTTGTGCACCTGGCTTCCCTGCTCACTTTCTGATGGTACACTGAAAGATTGTTGGACCTTTACTGAGAACCATGAAGGATCTGAACTTATCCTTGGTTGTTTTTTCTTGAGCTTTAACCAGGTAGAACAACGAGTAGCAAAAGAACTCTGCATGAAATGGTGCTAGGAATAAGTGTTCTTTAACTTTTTTAAAAGGATGGAATGGCACATGGCCATTTGTTAGGTCAGCACTTGGGGGAAAGTGCAAGATGTAGAAGCTGTTAGGGAAAACGACCTGGCAAGGGCTGACATCCACCAACTGAAGAACATCTTCACAGTCCTAAAGTCCAGAAACCTCTTTGCAGGGCTGTTGCAAATTCTCAGTGATGAATGAGGCATCCTGTAACATGAGCAGCCCCTGGGAATCTTAAGATCAGAAAGAGATCGTTGTAGATCTCTTTGCTTTCATAGTAGGAGAAGGAATTCAGGAATGCAGAGCATCCAGGGCATCCTCTTATGTCATCCTTTGTCCGCTGACAGATTGCTATGTTCAGCTCTATTCTAAAAACAGGGCTGGGTAAAAGACAGCTTAAGTATAAAGGTCTTCCATTGTCCCTCACCCCATATAACCTTGGTGAGATGACTAAGACCCCATTTCTCATTCCTTTGTTATGTTAGAATTACAGAATTACATCTCAAGGCCTTTTCTTCTATGGCCTCTCGTCCACTTTCCTTAGAATGTCAGATTGAAATTTGGATGGAAGCTTAGGTTCAGTTTCACAAGCAAGTTGATGAATTCCTGCCTTATGTAAGAAAGGAAAGAAGCAACAGGTAGAGGAAAAAGGAGGGGGCAAGAATTCAGATAACCGAGATAAGCATTTTTCCTGTTCTTGGGGACTCAAAGGTGTACTTTTTTCAGACAACTATCCACTGTTCCAACACAAGGAGAAAAGTGGTACATGTAAATAATTTGTATTTAGATGACTAAAGACTGTCTGGAACCAGGGGTTGGGAACATTAATCTTTGGTCCAATCCTGGTTATGGACAAGATGTACACATTAACATATAGGACTTGTGTTGTGACTTACAGGAATTTTAGTTTTACCCACCCCTTCTACTTCCTCCCTCAAGTTCTGCCCATTTGGTGATGACGCTGTTACGGCTCTTCTCTTCCACCCTCCCCATCTGTGGTCTTCCCTGAAGCTCTACTTGGTAGATGCCTCCTTTCTGGGTTCTTTGCCTGAGTGTGACCTGCACTCAATCCCTCTCATTCTCAGAAATGGAACTGCCCCATGGCATTTAGAATTAGACAGGACTTGTTAATCCAGAGTCGGATAAGGTAACACTGCAAATACCTCAAGGTAAATCTCAAAGGTCAAGGGAAAATTTTGACCCTGAACCTGAGATTGCTCTTCGTTACACAATGCTCGCTGATCTGGATGTGTGGCAGAGTAGGGAACTCTTTCTTCCACAACTTCATTTGTCTATAGAAGATTCTGAAATTAGAAAATAAATTCACTTCTTTTCCATCTCATTGGCCAGGACAGGGTGCTTGGTATCCAAGACCAGGTTGTTAGGAGGTGATAAGGAAAATGAAAGTTGTCACTATGTTGACATTTTTTTTTCTAATTAACTGAACGTTTATAAAATTGACCTGTACCAAACATCTCTTCTATTTGTTTCTTTGGGCTCCCCTTTCTTGGCCCATTCCACACTGATGTGATACAAATAATCTCATGAAATGCATTTGCAAATCTGGCTGAAAACATGGGATTTCATGAAGCTATTGAAAGGATGGTAATGTACTAATAGAATCTGAAAAGCGATGCTCTAGCAGAATTAGGCCACTTGATGACAAGATGAGACATTAAGAATAAGACTTGAACAACAGAGGTAGGAAGAAATTATTAGGGAAAGAAAGACTCATTTATAAATATTCAAAAAATGAAACTTTCCATGCTGCAAAAATAAAAATGAATTCAAGGAGGTTGGATAATGTCCTTTTTCAGAAAAAAAAAAATATAGGCCCAGAGTGCCAGCAGACTTTGTTCTTGTTTTGTTCTGGTTGCTAGAGAAGTATAAAATTTTATATTTGGCATTGTAAGATGTGAGATAAAATGTATCTTAGCTTCTTAATTTATTTTCAAGATAATTTTTAAAAAAATTATTTATTTATTTTTTCAATTGGAAAGTCAGATTTACAGAGAGAAGGAGAGTCAGAAAAATTTTCCATCTCCTGGTTCACTCCACAAGTGGTCCCGATGACTGGAACTAAGCTGATCCAAAGCCAGGAGCCAGGAGCTTGTTCTGGGTCTCCCACGCAGGTGCAGGGTTCCAAGGCTTTGGGCCATCCACGACTGTTTTCCCAGGCAACAAGCAGGGGACTGAAAGGAAAGTGGAGCAGCTGGGATTAGCACCAGCACCCATATGGGATCCCAGTGCCTGCAAGGCAAGGACTTTAGCCACTAGGCTATCGTGCCAGGTCCTTAAGATAATATTTTCTCTCTTCCTGTCTAAACAGGAAATTTGGTAATATTAAACCAGGTTTTCTTGGCTGGCCTTTCCTGGTCTTGTTGTCCTAGAACACTCAGACCATCCCTCTTCCCTTTCCTGTGACTTTTGTAGAAGTGAGTAGGCCGCCACCACTCTCCTTTCAGTTCGAGAGACATCTGTTCCGTTTAGCATGACTTTTTGTTTTTGCCCCCAAACTCACTCACTTTTTTGCAGTGGAGAAGTTAGTATTCTTGCTGTGTCTAATCTTCTGAAATATTTGCTCCCCTTTTAAAATATTTGAACATGAGTTTTGGGGAGAACTAGGTGAGGAACTAGGTGTTCACATACACGAAGGAACTCCTTGAACTGGGGAGAAACGTCTGGCCGAACTATCATAACCTTCATAGAAATTGCTACAGAAAGTGCTTTGAAAACTTTTTGGAAACTTCTCACCAAGAGGACTGCTGCAGTTACCTGTTTTTCAATGAGAGTATCCATTGCTGAGCACCAGGTTAGCAGCTGTTTTCCTTTTGAGCTTCTCCTAGCCTTCAGTGCTGGTTGTCCTGATGCCATCACAGAAGGAGGTGAGATGAGAGGACCAGAGCTTCGGATGTGGCCAGAATGTCTTTGGTGTCTTGAATCCATCCCTGTGATGCATGAAGTCGATGGGGGGGATGCTGTCTTGGTGATTTGGTGTCATCACACAGAGTCTGGCAGGTGCCTTTGAATGTTTCCCAGCAAAGGGAAGGCTGGTCCCCTCGGCAAAGTCTGAAACCTCCCTAGAGCGAGAGCCTTGAGTCATTGCCTTAGATTGGATGCAGTTAAAGCTTTAGGAAGGTCCTCAAAGTCTCAGGAATGTGAATGTATGCCTGAACACCTTCTTTCGGCCTGTTCCTTTTCAGCTTTCTTCTCATGATGCTGCTCAGAGCATCCCCTTGCTTCACTGAGGTCACAGTTTGAAAAGCAGAGACACAAACAGAGGCAGAGAACTATAGAAATCTGCCATCTGCTGATTGACTCCCCAGCAGCCAGGACAGGGCCAGGCAAAGCCAGGACCCCAGGGCTCAGGCAGTGTCACCCACATGTTTAACAGTGACTCGAGTGCTTCAGCTATCACTGCTGCCTCCCAGTAGGACTTGAACCAGGCTGTCCTATAGAGGACGTGGGCATCCTAACCTTGCGGTGTCCTAACCACCACACCCGGGGCTCAAATTATCTTTTAAATTTTGCACATGTATTTAGATGGGAGTTTTTCTTTTTTTTAAGATTTATTTTATTTTTATTGGAAAGTCAGAGATACAGGAAGGAGGAGAGACAGAGAAAAAGATCTGTCTGTTGGTTCACTCCCCAAGCAGCTGCAATGACTGGAGCTGCGCTGTGCCAATCCAAAGCCAGGAGCCTCTTCTGAGTCTCCTGCACAGCTACAGAGTCCCAAGGCTTTGGGCCGTCCTCGACTGCTTTCCCAGGACACAAGCAGGGAATTGGATGGGAAGCGGGGCCACTGGGATTAGAACTGGCACTCATATGGGATGCCGGTGCATGCAAAGTGAGAATTTTAGCCACAGGGTATCGTGCCAGGCCCTTGATGGGAATTTTATTTTCTCAACTATCAAAAAAAAAAATCTGACTCAACCGTATAAATTGGAGAGTTGAAACAGGCTTGACTTCTACCTTCAAACACTGAGTTAAAGGTAGCAGGCTCGTTTTGATTTATTGTTATTATTATTAGTGCAGCATGGAAAGGGTTGGTTTTTGGAAATGAGACGGAGAGAGGCATGCTGCGCAGAGGGAATCATTGTGGTCCTTTGCCTCAGGGCAGATTTAGTCCATCCTTGCTAGATGACGGGTAGCTCTCGCTGATTGCCGTAATCGCAGCTTCCTAAGGTGACCCAACAGCCTCGTGACTGATTCCCACGTGGAGCTCTCAGGTCACATAGCGTGTTCTGTGCTCTGCATGAATTTGAAACTCCACCTGCCCTTTATCTTTCCACACAGCACATCGCAGGTGCCACTTTTTCTTGTCTGTTGATAGCAGAAGGTGGCATCTGATGCTGACAGCAGAATGGCAAATGGTCCTGGGCAAAGGCTGGGGGAGCTTATCCCACTGCCATGTGTTCATAGCACCATGAGGGCACTGGCATGAGTTCAGTCACAAGAGGGGATAAGCATTTGCCTGCTCATGCGTCGGTTTCTGCGAGGTTGCTGTGTTGAGACCAACCCTCTCTTTGCAGACAAGTTTTTCAGGGCTGCCTCAGGAGACTCCCACTCTCTAGAATGTTCCTATTCCTGTTACACATATTTGGAGAATCTCTTTCTTTTCAGTCCTAGATAGCCCAGTGTCGGACTCAGGCGGAGGGGGAGGGTTGGTTGGGGCACTGGCCGGGAGGGTCTGGAATGCAGCTCTGAATCTTGTGTGTAAAATAAGGCCGGGCACTTGGCAACTCTGCTGCCTGTTCCGTATCAGTCGAAGAAAGACGGTCTGTACTGACTATCTCCAGAGTCCCCAGTCATTCCTTGGTTGCACTAGATTGTGTGATTCCTCGCTCTGCTGCTCCTGGCAGACAGATGTGTGTATCAGCTTACAACGCACGTATTTCCCCTTTGACACCACGCAACTCCGTCGCAGGTGCCATGTCCTTGCTGGGGGTTAAGGGCTGGGCGCCAAGCAGGGGCCAACTCTGTCTTCAGAGGCCAGCACACGGAGTGGAGCAGCCAGAGGACTCAGACACCAAGAATTCTATTTACATTTGCAACAGCCCAGCCAGAATCACATAGAAATATTAATAGCTTTGGGCTGCAGTCCCAAAATCACAAAACAAAACCAAAAATGCCCTTTGCTTGGAATAGAACTTTCAACTCTTGAGATTTTTTTTTTTTCTAGAAGTCCTCATTTATTTATTTTTACCGTTTTGACAGTAAAAAAAAAAAAAGGCTCATTTTGGAATGTGTGTGTGTGTGTGTGAATGTGTGTGCAGAAAACAGGACATTAACACCTTTTTATAAGTATTTCACTATGAGGATACGTTGGAAAGGTCATGACCTTTCCCTGGGAGGACTGTATACAGCTCACCGGAAAAATACTAAGTGAACACATGTCTGTAGGGTGAATCATCTCTTAGAACATTCTGTGACTTTTCCTCTTAAAGAGTGAAAAGTCGTCAGCGTTCAGCCCCTGGTGTGCCAGCAGCGATTGCAGCGTGCTCCTATTTCTATCTTTGGGATGCAGCATCCCTGTTACCGTTGGGGCCACATGCTATCTTTAGCTAACCCTGGCACCTGAAAGATGAAATCTTCTTTGCCTTCTGCCTGCTCCCTATTTTTCAAGATTAAAGCCATTTCCCCCTCTAGATTAGAATCACTGCTCCTTTTTTTTTTCAGTACTCACACAAATTATTATTATTATTTTTAAAGTTTATTTATTGGTTTTTATTTACTTGAAAAGTAAGGAGATGGAAAACTGGATGAATAAATACTTAGATGCAAAGGAAACATCTTTCATCTGACAGTTCACTCCCCAAATGTCCTCAACACTCAAGACTGGGCCACACTGAAGCTAGGAGGCAGCAGCACCATCCAGGGCTTCCATGTGCGTGGCAGGGACTCAAGTACTTGAGCCCTGGGTGTATGTTAGCAAGAGTCTGCCTTGGAACCAGGTCGGGGCTCTATCCCAGGCATATTTGGAATGTGGGTGGCCCAAGCAGCAGCTTAAGCTGTTGAACGATAATTCCCACTCCCAGATCATTGCTCTTAATTCAACTTTACCATGTGGCTCCTTAATCAGTGTAGCGTGTGTGCAGTATGAAGCCAGGGTGAACCACAGGATGGTTACTAGCCGGAAGTAATTGGGTCTGGCTGGCAACCCTGGGGTTAGTTAAATTCTGCCTTTATTTTTAGAGGAACCTGGATTTTTTCCCCCGTAACAAAGGGTCTAAGTTTTAATTTTTTAAAAAGATTTGTTTATTTTTATTGGAAAGGCAGATAAACAGAGGGAAGGAGAGACAGAAAGATCTTTCATCCTTTGGTTCACTCCCCAAGTGGATACAACTACTGAAGCTAAGCTGATCTGAAGCCAGGTACGTCCTCCGGACTACAAGCAGGGAGTAGATGAGAGGTAAAGTAGCTGGGACATGAACTGGCACCCATATGGGATTCTGGCAGTTGCAAGGTGAGGGCTTAGTCACTAGGCTATCTCACTGGACCCAGAGGGTCTGAGTTTGAGACTCTGTTTGCTCCTTAATTCCAGCTTCGTGCTAATGTATGCCCTCTAAGACAGCAGATGATAATTCAAGTATCATGGACCTGTGCCCTACGCAGGAGTCTGGAACTGAGTTCTAGATTCCTGGCTTTGGTCTGATTCAGTCTTGGCAGCTGTGGGCACTGGGGAAGTAAATCAGAGAGTGGGGAATTTCTCTCACACTGTTTCTGTAGTTCTCTGCCTTTCAAATAAACACGAGTGAAAAGCAAATAATCAAATAAGCAACCCGCCCTAGTAGATCTCTCTCTTGAGAGCATCATTCATTTTGAATTTACCATCTTCATCTGAGGGTTTAAATCTGGTGCAACTGACTTAAGGAAAACTGTATTTGCTGAGCTACGTAGCGTGCAGCTCTGGGGATGCAGAGAACTCCAGGGCACCATGGGCCTTTTAAATCCCCGAGGAAAGCGCAGACACAGAGCCAGGTGCCCAAGGCCGTTGACAGTTTCAGCATTTCAGCTGGTAGCATACCTTTCTGAAGCCAGGTTTCCAGTGGTGGTTTGGATAAAAAGCAGGTATCCTGTGAACAGTCAGCGGGAAGAGGAAGCAGGAACCATAGCATCTGCCTTGTTTTTTTTTTTTTTTTTTAGGTTCAGAAGTTCATGAATGTTCACAGGTATGCGTACTCCGTTAATCACACATTGTGGGTTTTTCAGAAACATATGTTCCTTTTCCAAGTGAACTCCAAATTGTTAGGAAATAATTTATTGTTAAGTTGGATCTATCTAATCATTGGGACTTATTAGCTATTTCATTTTAGGGTGCTAGGAAATATTATTGGTTCAGTTAAGGTGCCATGTGCTGAGTAAGTTTTAGACTTCTGTTCATGATAAAGATGGTTTGTGTGTGTGTTGAATTAAGATGGGCCAAGTATTCTAGTACCCAAAGTCCCCATTGCAAATAAAGATTCAGGTAAACTAAGTGGGTAATCCTTTACGCATTCTTCTTTCTCCTTTCATAATCTTGCATTGTTTATAAAATGATCTACTGGCCATTTAAACATGAACCTGTTCTCTCTCTCTTTTTTTCTTTCAGAGAGTGGGTTAATCGAGCCCCGTCCATTCATTTTTTGAGAGTGTTAATCTGTCTGAGGCTTCTAATGAGGGATCCATGTTATCAGGTGGGCTGACAATTCTTTTTGACTTAGATGAAGAAGAAGTAAAATATTGGGTGTGCTCTTCTTTGAAGTGGATTATGATGATTTTTTTTTCTTTCACAGCTTGATAATTTCTAAATTCAAGAAGTATCTCACATTCTATTTGAGAACTTTTGAAAGCAGTGATTTAATGGGGACAACAGAACCTATACATTCCTGCCATATGTCCTACGGGAGTAGGTGGATCCAATTCTTGGTGTATGTTTTTATGGTTGCCTGGAGTTTTCAACCAATAGTTCAAGGAGGTGGACAGTTTGTCCACACCATCAAAGTCAGCATGAACATGTGTGTCTTCCTATGGTATAGCATGAGAAAGGCATGCCTTGCAGCTTGAGCAGCTGCTTCAGACTTCAACCCCTTCCTAATTCACAGCCCAAGTATGAGTGAGAGCAGAGCAGGGACCTCCCGTGTATCTCAGAAGAGGCTCTTCACATCAAGAATCTTACTCTTTTCTCACTAGTTAGTTGCATGTGCTGTTCTAGATCCCTACAGCTCTAATGTACACGGGGAATGTCCTGGGATCTTGTCAATGCAGGTTCTGCTCCGGTGTGGTATAAACCGAGGCCTAAGACTCTGTCCGAGTGGGACAAGTTGCCAGGGGTGTCGCTGCTACTGACCCTTTGCACGCTTTGAGCAGCAAGGATTTAGTGCTTCAGCTCTGAGATTGTGAAGGAATGCTTTCCCAGCTCTTCTTCAGGAGTTACTTCTTCCAGCCCCAGGTGGTGGATGGATAGTGGATTGCATAAAGCAGCAGAACTTTAACTTTCCTATGCATCAGAAACACCTGATTGTTGAAGTTTTGCCCTCATAGTTTTTTTTTTTTAATTTGTTTATTTCACTTAAAGTCAGAGTCACAGGGCCTGTCGCAGCAGCCTATTGGCTAAAGTCCTCCCCTTGCATACGCCAGCATCCCATATGGGCACCGATTCCTGTCCCTTGCAGCTCCCTGCTCTGGGAAAGCAGTGGAGGACGGCTCAAACCCTTGGTCCACTGCACCCACGTGGGAGACCAGGAAGATGCTCTTGGTTCCTGGCTTCAGATCGGCTCAGCTGCAGCATTGCGGCCACCTGGGTAGTACACAGTGGACACTGAAGTCATGACCAGGGCCGGGCAGTGAGAAGCCGGTGAGGCCATTGCAACAGAGGAGTGAAAGGCTCAGATGGAAGATTCCATTTGAAAGGCTTTTAATGGGGAGCGTTCACTGAGTGAGCTGCAGAGCCGGCCTGTGGAGAGAGCACCACCGATGCAAATGCCGTCACTGGCTAGGGTAACATAGAGCTGTGCTCACAGCACATATCTTGCACAATACACTCCCTTTGAACAGAGAATACTTTAAAAAAAATCCGGTTATATTATTGGGCTTTATTTTTTAAAAAGGAAAGATCCCAGGGAGTAAGGGCAAGCAAGAGCATCTTCAGGGTGAACTGGGAAATTCCTCTGAATCATGAAGTTCAGAATTACAGAACCCATCTGCTGATCTGCTCCTAATTAAGGAGAAAGACACTGGGGTCAGAAAGGCTACCCAGAAAACCCCGTTGTCACCTAAGCATGCCCTTGAATTTGCTTTTCAGATCACTTAAGAAGCGTGGCTAAGCCCGGTTGCATGCATTCATTGTTGTCACGGATTTTTTCGGTTTTGCGGTCTTGGGCTTGTGCAACCCCATTGGTTGAATCACAACACCAGGAAGCAGAACAATCTCCTGACCTTCCTCCCCTCCCTACCGGAGGAGGAGGGAGAGGGAGTTGGCTCATCTCACACTTGAAGCTCGGGTTTTCCATACACAATGGCGATGTCCTGTGGGAGCCTGAAAGCCTCATCCTCCCTCCCTGTGTTTTCGAGCTGTCCTTCTCAAATGTGCTTGAAAGGGGAGTGACTGGTGTTCTGTGATAGGGAGCCTGCTTAGGGCAGTGGTCCTGGGAAAAGATGGATGCCGCTGCCTGCCTTGGAGACAGGGCACACAGCAGCGGTGTATCAAAGACTGAGAAACTCCTCACATGAAGAATTTGCTAAACTCTGTACAACGCAGCATTTCCCAGCCTGATTTGAACACTGCCCTCTCCCCGCCCCCCCTTTTTTTTGCCATTCCCTCTTCTCTCTTTCTCCTCCTCTTTCTGTGTAGAACACCTAATTTAATTTCCTGCATAAAATGAAAAGACTATTTCTAAGACATAGATTTGGAAACATTGGCCTAGCCTCGTATTGTTAATATTATTGAATAGATAGATGTCTTGTTATGCTAAGCCTTTCAAAGTAACCGTGACTGTGGCCAATCATCTCAACATTGTTTTCTCCCTTGCTGTCTTCTCAACCCCAAGCCTGAAATATACTTCTTCATGTGAACTATTCCAGGTTCTGATCTTTTTCCTTCAACTTGTTTTCTCTGGCTTGGGTATCCTGTCTGCTTTCCTGCATTTCTTAGGTCATCATCCGTAGTCACCTACACTCAGTCTTTCCCAGCTGTCTCCTGTTGATCATAGCTGTCTCCTGTTGATCACAGAACCCCTGTCCTGACATCCAGGTCTTGTTGCCACTGACCTCCAAGGGGGCTTGCAGCTTACACTTTCTCCAGTTCACTGCAAAGCTGTCAGGGAGGGAGGATAAGAGGGGGAAACTCCTTGCTCATCCATTTTTCTCTGGGTTCTATGGTTTGCAAGAAAGAGTTCAAGGTCGGCTCATGTCCAAGTTGTCCCACATGGGGTGACCCCACTGCTCCAGGAATTTTTCTTCCATGGGATAGTGAATCCGCTTTGCTCAGCTGAAGAATACCTGGATATCTTTTTCTGTACAACTTCTACGCAACCTTGGATCTGCTCTTCTCTTTGCTCGGGGTCTGCTTTATTCCCCCCTCTTCTCTCATCTTTACTCAGCAAATCTATCCATCCTGCCAGTCTGCATTCAGAAACCACCTCTGATGAAAGTTTTCTTCAGTTGTCTCAGCAGAAAGTGATGTGTCCCCACTCTGGCCACCCTGGTACTTCCATTCATAAGTTACTTGTGTGCGCATCTTATTCTTTCTCAAGTTTTGGTAATTTGTATCTCCATTTGCCTAAAATTCAGTGAAGTAGACTCCTGTCACCTGTGGGTTTGTATGCTACTCAAAGCCTAGGCAGAGCTTTTTATCTAATAGAAATGGGAAAAAAATATTGTTGAATAGGTATAAAATAGAAGTGGTTTTAAATATTACTTTATTATTTTTTTAATGTATAAATCATCCTACCTTAACTAGAGTTAATGTATACAATATTTGTTTAGGTTCTTTAACCATAGCTCTTCTAGAATGAATAGCATATGAAGTTTCAAATTAGTAAGTGCACATAGGATTATTTTGATATCATTTAAAATAAGATTTATTTAGCTGAAGGACAGAGCTACAGATGGAGAGGATGGAGAGAGAGAGAGAAAGAGAGAGAGAGAGAGCTATATCAGGTAGCTCGCTCCCTAAATGACTATAATAGTCAGAACTGGGCCAGGCCAAAGTCCTGAACCATGAAGGTCTCCCATGCGAGGGTCAGCGGGGCCCAAGCATTGGACCTTCTTCCGCAGCCTCCCCGGCTGCACTGGCAGGGAGTTGGACTACAATTCGAGCTCTAATACAGAATGTTTGTGTCACCTTAACCCACTGCGGCACATTGCTGGCCCAGCGTTCTGTTTAATCATGTTATAAATGTTTCTTCATACTTAATCCCTGCTTGAATTAACGGGCGTGTCCAGTGTTTCCGAAGTCACTTCACACGCCACGAGGAAACCTTGAGAACCTGTGCCCTTCCCCCCGACGCCCCACCTGCCGCTGTCATAGGCGTGAGCACAAGGCTCTCCCGCACGCCCGTGTTCTCTCGTCCTTGAGGCTTTCTCAGAATACAAAGGCTGCCTACTGTTTGTATTTCAAATAACTTCCTGGTGTGAATGTTCAGTCTGCGGAGAGATGACAATGCAGCTTTGATTAAACAGGTGAGGGCCACCTGAACACGCATTGGCCTGCTGGGCCATGCCAACCGGGATAACCCCAAGACACTTACTGCTTGTAGCGTTGGTTCCACGCCAGCCCCTTTCACAGCTGTACCCTCTTCCGCCCTTCTCTCATTGGCTTGTTCAGGGGGACCATGAGAGATGCAATGCAGTGTATACCTATTGGAACTGAATGTGAAGTCCTGGGCTAGAAGACACTGTGCTCAGATTATATTGATACTTGTTTAGAGTATAGGTTTGGTAAGACAAAGTAATCTAATGATTTGAAACAAAAGCCCCGTAGCCTACGTGCTTCATAAAACACATAGTTCATAAAAATGACCTAGGGAGCATGTTGAAGCTCTCACTGTGATGGAGCATATCTGGGTGGGTAAGGTGGAAGTCTGAGTTTCTATACCCTCCCAGGGACTTTTGCTACTATTGCTGTTATTCCAGAAACCACAGCGGCCAAAAACCCACGGGAAGGTCCTGGGAGTTTGGCAATGTGACACTCCTCCAGATCCTGTCAAGAAGGCAAAAAGACTTGCCTTTTTGGGCCCTAATTTGTTTTACATCTGCAGTATTAGAGGGTTGAATGAAAGAGATCGCTAATAGCACCTCCCAACTAACACTGGATGATGTGAAAACATGGGCGTGCAGGCTGTGGTTCCAAGCACAAACTCCTTCGCATGTGCTCTTTTTGAAAAAAGATGTATTTGCCTTTATTTGAAAGTCAGAATTAGAGAGAAGGAAGAGGGAAGTGAGGAGGGGAGAGAGAGACAGAGAGAGCTCTTCCCTTTAGTTGGTTTGCTCCCCAGATGACTGTAGATGGCCGAACCAGGCTAGTCCGGAGCCAGGAGCTTCTGGGTCTCCTGCACAGGTGCAAGGCCCAAGGCCCTGAGCCAACCTCTCCACTGTTTGCCCAGGCCATTGATGAGGAGCTGGATTGGAAGCAGAGCAGCCAGGATCGAACTCAAGCTCATGTGGGATGCCATGGTGCCGACTCCATAAATTCCTTCTCTTACTGTGACCCCTGACTTCTGTATTTGTCTCTAAAGCTTCCATATTTATGCTAGATTGTGAACATTAAATCAACAATTATGAATCTCAGTAAGGAAGTGGTGTGTGATGTGCAGTACTCCCCTGCCCTCATCGCTGACCCATGTTCTGTGGTTTCCGTTTCTGCAGGAAACCCTGCACAGCCTGGGCGGCATTGAGAACCTCGCTCAGGTGAGGCTCCTTTGGCGTTGGCTGGTCTGTTCTCTCTGCCTCCGTGGCACGCTCTGGCCAGCGATCAAGCAGCTACATGACGACAGTAGGTGGTTTCCTGTTTGAGCAGTGTGAAGGTGAAACACAATATTCCTAGCAGGGAGGGACAGTTTATTCTGGATAACTGTGTCCTGGGCCCCCAGCCCGCTGAAACCAAAAGGCGCTATAAAAGGCCCCCTGTCTCTAGTTAGAAACGCCGAAGGATAGGTGTTGGCTGGCAGATTTTCAAGTGCTTGGCGTCATACACATCAGCACGCAGGGGAGAAAAAAGAAAACGATTGCAAAGATGTTCAGAACATCTTCCACACGGAGTAAAGAGCTATGCTCATTAATAAGGAAATGACAAAGTGAGGAATGATTTTGACTTTATTTTTCTATTTGGTAACTGTTGAAGGAGAATAACTGGGTGAAGCTCAAAGGCTTGGGTTTCTTAATGCAGTAACAGAACTTCTGAGTGTGTCATTGAGTTGACACAGCCCAGTCTCCTAAAACATGTCATGTGTGTGGAAAGAAAGATTTTCATAATAAACTTGCGGATCTACAAATTCATTCTGAATGAATGGAAGGTTAAGTTTAATGGGAACTTAGCATCAAGGGTGTTTTATTACATGCTCATTCTGGGGAAATTGATTCATGTCTAATTTTTGTTTTTAAGGCTCAGTTTTAAATTACTTGCTATTTATTGTATTTCAGTGAAAACAGTGTTTCACAAGACTATGTTGTAAAGGACCTACTTATCCACTTTTCTTTTTGAAGATTGATTTGTTTACTTGCAAGCCACAGCTACAGCCAGAGAGAGAGAAACATTTTCCATCTGCCTGCTCACTTGCTAAATGTCCACTGTAGCCAGTGCTGGGTCAGGATGAAGCCAAGAACTTCACCCAGATCTCCCACATTGTTGCAGGGTCCAAAAAACTTGGGCCACCCTCTGCTGCCTTTCCAGGCATGTTTGCAGGGAGCTGGATAGGAGGCGAAACAGCCAGGACACAAATCAGTTCCCGTATAGGGTGCCAGCATTGTAGGTGGCAGCTGCACCCACTCTCCCCATGATGCCAACCCTATGTTTATTCAACTTGGAGTTCCGTTACACTCTCAGAAGTTGGATGTTTATCTCTGGCCCTGTTTCTTATCCCAGCCAGTCACCCAGTGGGAAGTGATCAATCCACCTGTGCCTATTTTATTTTCATTATTTGTCCCGGGTGCATAACAGCTAGGTATAGCTTTGGATATTGTAACACATAAGGTCAATAAAATATACACAGTGCATTATAAAAAATGATACCTGGAGTCACGCTGGAGAAAATCGCTGCTCATCTTCGTTCACTTACAAGTCATCTTGGTGATTTGGGGGACTTCATGTTGTCTTTTACATGGTCTCTCCATCAGTTTCAGGGCTTGGGAAGGGAGGGGGAGAATGCAGACAGGCAACCACCTGCTCTGCTTGAGCTAGGCTGGTCCAGAAGGAGCACTATTATTTGGTGGATTTAGTTCGCCACCTACAGTTCCTTCTAGGAACTGCAAGTCTTGTCGCTTGTTAGCTGTCCGCGCCCACTGTCTGACCAACTTGTTCATGTGGCCCTTTGCAGTACATGGAGATGGCAGCCAACGAGTACCTGGGCTACGCAGAAGAGCAGCACAGCGTGGATAAGCTGGTCAACATGACATGTAAGCATTGTCGTCGTCGGCGACAAGGCCACCTTTGTGACCTTGGTAGAATACGCAGTGTGGCGTTTGCTGCAGAGGAAGATGAACTTGGCTGTTTGGGTTTGTTCTCATACACCTTTGGGATGTCGGGAGCCCGGTGCCAATTGTTATAATCAGCGGCAAGAAATACCCAGAAGAAAAGCTTGTAACTTACAAATGTTGCCTGGAAAAGCACATTCGTTACAGTGTAAGAAAGGCTTCCAATTTAATCAGCACAGCTTTAATACATATAATTTTTGCATCTTTGAAGTGCCGGAGAATATTCAGTTTCCCTGTACAAGATTGGGTTCATCACAGTTCCCGCTTCATAGTACCCTGAGGTAGTACCCAGAGGTACTCACCTGCTCTCCCTCCAGGAAGGGTGAGCTGCATACTTCCTGGTATAGTGGGAGAGGCTGGCATCTTCACTGTGTGGGCACAGACTGGTCCAGAGGCTCTAGGAGCAGCACACCTGTGCCTATGCCAGAGGAGCAACAGTCGCAGCAAGCCCCAGGCCCCAGGGACATCTCTCTGAGGATGCCTTTTTCCCTCAACTGTGGAACCTTGCTGGGTCCATCCTGCTGGGTGGCTTTCCCCCCTGTTGAAGAACAGGCCTCGCTTTGAACTTGAAAATGATGGGAAGGGCCTGGCTAACTTTGAGCCAAAAGCGAGAGTTGTCCTTGCTGTACTCCATGAACTCACTAATGTTATAAAGCAAGCCCTAGTTCAACCTGAGCGGGGGAGGTATCGGGCTGTGCTTGGGCTGCGTGTGTTCTAGGTTTCTATGTCTCAGCCAGAGCCAGGGTTCTAGCAGGAACCCATGCCTTGTAACTCCAGATACTTCTTTGAATCATTTCCTTCCTTTATAGATATTTTTCAAAAGCTTGCTGCTGTCAGAGACCAGAGGGAGTGGGTCACCAGCAGCGGAGCCCACAAGGTGAGTGGTCCCTGAAGGAGCGTGCTCCAGTCCCATGCGCACGGGCTCACACACCTGAGCCTGTGCAGTCACGACCCTGACCTGCTAGCCAGGTCTCAGGTGGGGAATCTATGTACATTCTGTACCGGTCCAAGGAGTAAAGGAAAATAAAGGTTTGGGAAATTAATTTTTTTCTCTGGGAAATTTAGTTAGTGCCAAATTTATGGGTTAATTTACTTTCTACTTAAAAAAAAAACCTTCAGCTATATATAAAATCTAGCACTAGGTATGTGTTTATAAATAAAAATAAACAAATAAAAGATATATATGTGTGTGTGTGTGTACACATAGATTCTAGATGTCCTGTGCAGTTGCACTAGTTTGAGCCACATGCAATTGCCACTGCTTGCAAATCTAAAATGGTTGAGTACAGGTGTGTTCCTAGGATTCAGACTCATGGCTGAGGTAATCTTATATTACAAGCAGATGTCTTCAGCTTTTAAGATGAACAGATGTAGATTTAATTAAAACAAACTCAATCGAGCCTGATTGGCTGGTATCCACGTGGGACTTAGTTTGAGTTCTCTTTGCCGTGCCTATGGGCGCATGGCCATCCTGCACTGTAGCATCATATACAGCTCGTGACCCAGGGCAGGAGCGTATAAGCCAATAACAGGTGCACAGTGTTCATGTCAGCAGCCTTCTGTTGCACTGATCAAGACAACATTTGAAATCATTTATTCTTATTTGGTTGTAGGGGCGGGGAAGTGGGTAGGTATCCACTGACGCTGCCCTCCCTGCACACCTGCTGTTGTGTTGGGCCAGGCTGGGAGCTCTCCTGGGGTCTTCCCGCTAGGCTGATGGACACACACCAACTTAAGCTTGTCATCTGCTGCCCCTTTCACGTGTTGTCTTGATTGCAAAGGAACTGTAGTCACTGGAGTTCATACTAGTAGTACAATTATTTGAAATTAAAAGCAACAACCAAAAAAGTAAAATTACAGAGGGGGAAAATGGCATGTAACGGATGCCTAGAACATCAAAAGGTGTCAGTAGCTGTTGGCGAAGCTGCAGTTCTGACCCGGAGTGTGCGTAAGTGGTGTGTGAAGAGGTCTATGGGGGGTGGGAAGACTTTGAGTTCCGAAGCCATAGAGAGCAGACTTCGGGTGAATGGGAACCGAGGGCAGCTGCCCTGAGGAGCTCTGGCTGATGTTGCGCCTAGTCACGTGCTTGGGATAATACACGGGAGACCTGATGGGTTCCTTCCACAGCGCTGGCAAATCTGTGGGAAGCATTGCAATACTCGGTGCTGGTACTGGGGTGTTGGTGTGTCTCGCCTCAGCTTGGGCAGGGGGAGAAAGCTTCAGTTGTGGCAGTCTGAGAAACAGTTTAATGATTTGGAAATTGCCTTGCACAAGGCCTGCCTCAGAGAAAGCTGTGTGTGGATGACCGATGGCCACCAGTGTTAGAACTGATGCTTCTCCCTGGGGAGAGGTCAGAAGCGGCAGAGCAGGATTCCCAGGGATGTGTGACAAGCAGGTTGTCGTGTGATGGTCCCTGGGCTACAGGGAGGCACTCTCCAAAACACAGTGTCCTGAGCAAAGAACTAAACTAAAGGTATATCTGTTTTTAAAAAATGCCTTTTAAAGGTAAACTCTTCAGCTGGTGTTTTTTTTGTGGCGCAGTGGGTGAGTCACTGCCTGTGACACCAGGATCCCACATGAGCACCAGTTGGAAGCCCAGCATCGGTTTGAATCCTGGCTGTTCCACTTTCTGTCCAACTCTGTCCTAGAGCTCCTGGGAGAGCAACAGAAGATGACCCAACGGCTTGCTTCCCTGGAGTCCGGGCTTCCTGGCTTGTGCCTGGCCCAGCGCTACAACACTGGAGACAAGCAGCAGCTGACAGATCTCTCCCTCGTGTCTCTCTCTTTCTCCTCTCTACTCTGCCTTTCAAATAATAATAATAATAATAATAATAAAATCTTTAAAAGTAAACCTCTATACTAACCACAAAAAAAGAAGAAAGAACCTTACATGTGTTTCTTGTTTTTGTTTTCACAGATACTTTAAAATATTGAGCAAAATGAAAGTTCAACTTCTTTGATCTTTAGAAGCAAACATTATACCGCTCAAGAAGCTTGCAGTGCACGTGTGATGAAACTTTGTTTTCTTTCGCTTTTCAGACTTTGGTAAATCTACTCAGTGCCCGAGACACAAATGTCCTCCTGGGTGCCCTTCTGGCTCTAGCAAGCTTAGCAGAAAGGTAAGTGAATTTTACCATATTTTCCTGTCCAGCTGCAGACTAATTCAGGGTGGGGCAATAGAGGTCAGTTGATTTTCTACCTACCTAGTTCACGTGATTAAAAAATAAACATGAAATAACACTTGTGTATTAAAGAGGATTTGGATGGAAAGCGTTGTTTTAAAATGCAAGTTAGAGAGGCAAATGACGGTTGAATGTTTTCTGTTTCCATCTGGCCTGAAATATTTCAAGAAAAGATGTTAAGTATATGTTTCAGGCAATAAGTGGGTCAGTGTGTTTTGGTAAATAACATGATTTTTTTTTTCTAAAAAAAAAAACCCACCTCTTCTTTGAGATGTAGTTAAAGCCAAGATATTAACTAAGTGGTTATAGTAAGCTGTGCTTTTACTAACATGTTCCAATTTGTAGTCCAGAATGTAGGGAAAAGATAAGTGAACTCAACATTGTGGAAAATCTGTTGATGATTCTACATGAATACGACCTGCTTTCCAAAAGGTAGGGGCTGCTCACAGGGGGAAAAAGACAATGTCTTCTGTTACATGTGAGCACTTATTATCTCTCTCATACTGTTTTTGTTGTGAATTGAACGCTGTGAGTCAGCTTGGCATTTATTTGCTGTTTAAGTTTACATAAAGAATCTAGAGCAAAGAGGTATACTGCTTTATCTTTCACTCCACATCACTTTTAGGTGAATGTTACGATTGTGTTGTTAATGTTTTTGCTTAATGCATTTATTTGCATCTGTGCTTTTAGGTTAAAAAAAAGATAAGGTTGCTTTATTCTGTGTAGTTACAAATTGTGCGTGGAGTACGTGATTGGCTTTCAAAAATTCATTTTGCTTAAGGTGCCAACATAAATAAAACTGACTCCTGACTCATATTGTGGTCACTTATTATAGCTCTAAAATTGAATCTGACACAAAAAAAAATGGATTTGTTTTCATTTAGATTGCATATTGCTCAAAAGAAGAGCTATTTCGAAGCAAATCGTTGTTAGGTTGTATTGTGTTTCGAGTTCTAATCTACACCACTTGCTAATCTAGTGTAAAATGCTTTAAGTTTCTGAAGATGGAAGGAAGATAGAAAACCAGCCCTGACACTTAATAGTAAATCCTTTGGGGCTCTCCTTTCACTCTCACTTCAAGCTTTTGTGGGAGTGTTAAATACAGACGGGAGTCTGCTCCCTTCTCTGAACTTACTCAACAAGCAAGGCGCCATGGTGTTCCAGGGGTTGGAAAATCAAAGGCGGTCCACACGTGAAGCTGTAATGTAGGGTGGAGTCGGACAGGTCAATCACGTTTCAGTGTGGGGATTTGAATGGGGCAGCCGGTGGATTCACAGGGCATTTGCAAAGGAGAGAGCAGGGCCCACTCAGTTAGTGGAGGTGCCATGCCAGCATCCCTGGAAGAAACAGGGGACGGGTCAGTGGAGGGAGGGAACAAGTAAAATGAGAATATGCTCTCATGCCAAGGCATGAGTTTGGGTGTGTTAGAGGATGGTATATGGTGGGCACAGCTGCAGGGGACTGGAGAATGTGCCAAAAGGGGAGGGCAGCTGGGACATGAGCAAGCATCCGTATGGGGTTCCGGGGCATGCAAGGTGAGGATTTTAGCCACTGAGCCATTGTGCCAGGCCCTGATCTGTTTCATCCTTTGGTAGCGTGGGATAGTTCGCGCTGGACTACTCTGAACCACAGCACTTTGACATTTACCAGGAGGGTCTTATTTTCACAACTGCAGTCTAAGTTCCTGAGAACCAGAATAAGGCCATTTGCTTATTTAGCTTCAGCAATGCTAGTCCCAGAGTTTGTAGTTGGGTGTGTACCTGCTGATCGGTAGGCTTCTGGTGAGCCCAATAAAGGTGCCATAAGGGTGTAACTTAGAAGTGTGGCCAGCAAACTACTACCTGAAGGCTCCATTGGGCCTGTGTCGCGTGTCTCCGTAAATACAGATGTGTTGTAACACAGGTGTGCCCATTCGCTTTTGTGTGCTGTTTGCGGTAGCTTTCCTGCTGTCTTGGTATAACCGAGTAGCCGTGACAGAGGTTGTAAAGCCAACAAACAAACAAACAAACACACAAAAACACTTGACTGTGATGTGGCTCTTGACCGAAAGCCTGTGTCGACCCGAGACGTAGAAGATGTCAGTGTTGCGTTGCATGCAGTGGGAAAGCCACCTGCTGGTGACGCTGTGGATCTCTGCCTGTCCCACCGTGCCCGCGCCCTTCCAGGCTGACGGCGGAGCTGCTGCGCCTGCTGTGTGCAGAGCCCCAGGTGAAGGAGCAGGTGAAGCTCTACGAGGGCATCCCCGTCCTGCTGAGCCTGCTGCACTCCGACCACCTGAAGCTGCTCTGGAGTGTCGTGTGGATCCTGGTGCAGGTGTGCGAGGACCCCGAGACCAGCGTGGAGATCCGTGTGTGGGGAGGCATCAAACAGCTCCTGCACCTTCTGCGAGGGTGAGTCGGAGTCGGGTCTCCTTAATGTTGTTTACGTTGTTGAGAGAGATGCATACTCTCGTGGTCCCCTGGTCAGGGCGGGGAGGTTCAGGCATGGAGGAAAGTGGCTGGGATATTTTCTTTTTCTTTTTCTTTCTTCCTTCTTCTTCTTTCCATAGGGGAGGAGGCTGCTCTTTGCTGTCAAACGCTAGCAGCACCTAGGGATGGGGGCTGGCCATCTGTTGATGTTTTAGAGATACCAATGTTTTCTCCCCCACACCGCTTTTTAAAGGCAGAGTTACACACACACACACACACACACACACACACACACACACACACACACACACAGATCTTTCATCTGCTGGTTCACTCTCCCAGTGGCCGCAGCAGCTGGGGCCATGCCAAGCAACCTGGAGATTCTTCTGGGTCTCCCATGTGGATATAGGGGCACAAACATGTGGGCTGTTTTTCACTGCTTCCCCGTGCACATTAGCAGGGAGCTCGATTGGATGTGGAGTAGCCGGATGCTGGCTTTATTGCTGTGTCTCAACGCCCAGTCCATATAATCTAAAAGTAGGATTGCAAGGAGTAAGATTCCAGAGATATCCTTATTCATGAGCATGGGGAATAGTTTTATTGTTAACTTGCTAAAATCGTTTCAAATAGAAATTCTTTGAAAGTATGTTGCAAAGCAACTACTATTTTTTTTAATGAAATATCGAGTAAGAATATAGATTTTCTTTTGGTCTCATCTGTGGGAAAATTCAATTACTCAAGAAAGCATAATTCAACCCTGTAGATGCTGAATCAGAGTTAAAAATAAATATGGCTGTGTGAAAGGGATCGTGTGTATGATCAGTAATATAGACATAAAGTCCATTCTATTAAAAATTTTAATATAACCAGATGTTACCAAATCAGTATTAAGATTTTGTACCTTTTATCAGGGAACGTTTCGAAGCATGAGGGCAGAGCCAAGCTGTAGCTTTGCTCATGGTTTCTGCCATTGCTGGAACAAAGGAGACATTTGCAGACCACGGATGATCTGTCTGCTTTAACGAAATCCACATAAAAATGCCAAGTACTCTTTTCCTAAAAAAAGTTATTTTATGTATTTGAGAAGCAGAGGCTATTTTAAGAGAAAGAGGGGGTGTCAGAGAGGTCTCGCATCCACTGACGCACTCCACGGAGACCCACGGGGACCAGGGCTGGATCAGAAAGCGGGACCTGGATGCTCCGTCGGGGGTCCCACGTGGGAGGAAGGACCCGAGACCTTGAGCCATCTCGTGCTCCCTCCTGGATTGTGTATTAGTGGGAGTCTGGAATTAGAAATGGAGACAGAGTTCCAATCCAGGCATTTCAATGTGGCAAGTCAGTGTGTCTGCTCAGCCCAGCACCTGCTCCTCCATTGTTTTAAGATACAAATGATAAATCTTTGAAATATACTGTGACATAGTGAACTAGCCCTTAGGTCAAAGTAATTGCAGTTGCTAAATAAATAAGTATTTTTTGCTTGAAGTTGTAGAATTTTGATGGTGATAATGATGACTGATTATAGATTACTTAGGAATGACAATCAGACCTATTACAACAGCTGAGGTTTGCCCTAACAGAAAGTAAGCTATTGTTTAAAAAGATTTATTTATTTTTATATCAGATATGATATTTTATGTCAGATATACAGAGAAGAGGAGAGACAGAGGGGAAGATCTTCCATTCATTGATTCACTTCCCAAGTGGCCACAACTGCCAGCTGAGGTGACCGAAGCCAAGAGCCAAGAACCTCTTTCTGGTCTTCCACATGGCTGCAGGGTCCCAAGGCTTTCGGCTGTCCTCGACTGCTTTCCCAGGCCACAAGCAGGGAGCTAGATGGGAAGTGGGGCTGCCAGGACATGGACCGGCACCCATATGGGATCCCAGCAAGGACTTTAGCCACTAGGCTACTGCGTTGGGCCTGAAAGTAGCTATTTTTAATGATAAAAATTCTACGATCACTTAGCAATACTTCAGTGAAGAAAAACTGCCTTTTTCTTTTAGAGTTAAGTCTAGCATAATGTACTGTTTTTCTCTGTTGTTTCAGTTTTATTTATTCATAACAGAAAAAAATATTTCATGTTGAAGGTGTTGCTTTGCAACTTGTTTCCATGCGTTAGTGTTGGAAAGCGCTTCCTTGGGAATATGACACTAGTTAACCCTTATTCAGTGTTAAGTATGTTTCTAGAACTTAGAGGGAATTTATGACCCCAGCTGGGTAAACACTGATCAGTTCACAGCTTGCACCTGTGCTTGGGCTGCCTGGAACGGTCCTGGGGTGGGGGCTGCCAGGTAGCCTGGTGGCTTGAGTATGAATAGTCAGTATTGTCAGGGCGGCGTTTAGAGAGCCTGCCCATGCCCCATCATCCGCAGTCCTCAGTCAGTGGAAGTCCCCAGAGGGCTCCAAGCTCTTGGTAAGTCGGAGAGATTCCCTACCGTTCGAGTTGGAAGACAATGTAATTGACTGATAAGATCGCCAAATTGTGACCCTCTTTAAGCTCCTGCCCGTAGCCGTTGAAGGAGGGATACTAGTGGACCCAAATGATCAGGGATAGAAATCAAGACGATCCCATCTGTGTTACATTTGGCACATTCAGATAGAGCTGTGGGCATAAAACACAAAGAAGTGGGGGGCCAGCGTTGTCGTATAGCAGGCTAAATACTTGCTACACCAGCATCCTATATGGGTACCAGCCCGAGTCCCAGCTGTTCCATTTCCGATCCAGCTCCCTATTAATGACCTGGGAAAGCAGTGGAGGATGGCCCATGGCCTTGGGGACCCTGCGCTCATGTGGGAGACTCAGAAGAAGCTCCTGGCTCTGGTTTCAGACTGGCCCAGCTCTGGCCGTCGCAGCTATTTGGGGAGTGTCCTCTGTCTTTCAAATTAATTAATTAATTAATCTTAAAAACACAAGTGAAAAGACTGATTTAAAGCAAGAGAATAAAGCAGACCAAGGGCACTTGAGAAGTTCATATATTGTAGAAGACAGTGAACTAGGGACACAGAAAAACAAATGCCGTATTTTATCAAACACAGTAAGCAGAACCTGAGTTCGTGAAATGAGATGAATGAAGAGATAATAAGACAATGGGTAGGGTAGGAGATTGTAGCGTAAAAATTACAAGGGCTGATTAACATCCACAGGACTGCGGAGTTAAACAGGATGTCAGAACATCACCAAGAGTACTGAAAGAGAGAAGGTGGAAAAATTATATAGAATGCAGAGAAAAACCCAACAATTCGAGGAAATGAAGGCGATTAGGAAGTAAAAGGCGAGGCTTGTACAGCAGTTGTCAACTCATAGATAATTGAGATCAGAGAGAGAGAGAGAGACAAAAAAAATGAATGGTATTGTAGAAAAGAGAATTTTACAGAAAAAGGAAGTTGAGAACAATAAAGACTGAGATGTATTCCTGTGAGTTGAGTGGAACAGAAGAAAGTTCGCAAAGGGAGTGGGCTGGGGAGAGCACGGAAAGGGCGGTCCCTTGCAGAAACAGGGGACAGCCGTGAGAGAGAGACAGGAGTGAATGCTACCACACTCCACACGCAAACATCTCATTGCAAGGAAAGTGAGACAGTGCAGATAATGCAGGAGAAAAGACTGAACCCAAAGGAAAGCTGATTTGTGGATTTACCTTGCTTTTTCAGAGACAGAAATTTTGTTTCTGATCGCTCCTCCCTCGGAAGCTTGTCCAGTGCAAACGCGGCAGGCCGGATCCAGCAGCTTCATTTGTCCGAAGACTTAAGCCCTCGGGAAATACAAGAAAACATCTTCTCTCTCCAAGCAGGTATTCATGCTATGTGACCATGGCTTATATTGTGATGCTATGCAATTTGTTATGTTGTGTTACGCCTCTCTGTTTTAAAATGAGGACGGTAAAGTCAATTAGGTATTTCTAATAAGTTTGCAAAAATGTCGCGTTAAACCCATACGGTTGCCATAAGCCAGTGCTGTGTTTGTAGATGAGTTATACAGCAAACTTTCTCTCCTGTTCATGTTCTGAACTCATTGAAAAGTTAACCTGGAAGTCTGATATAAAGAAAGAGAATAATAGGACAGGCATTTGATCCAGAGCTTACAATGCCCGTTAGGACAATGAGGTCGCATAGGATCCTGGCGCTGGTTACTGATTTAGTTTCCGGGTAACACTCTGGGGGACAGCAATGATGGCTGAAGAAGCTGGCCAGAGAAAAGTGCTGTCCTGGGTTGAAGGAATAACAGCGATGCCTGTGTGAAGTTTTCTTTTTGGTGGGCTACATCAAACAGGTACACAGAGGCACCTGGTGCTTGGGACAGGAAGGGCCACAGTTCAGCGTGAGGGCTTTTGACTAAGCTGGTGTCTGGTGGCTACCCTAAGGCAGGGAGTAGAGTAGACCTTCACCAGTGTGGGCCACTGAAGGCCAGGGAGAGCTGAGGGGGCGAAGGAGGGCTGGGGGAGTGAGAGGCAGGAGCAGGCAGTCGCTCTTCCCCCCCTCACCCTGTCCTCTTGAAGCCTGGAGGTGCTTCCTCAAGACAAGGGAGTTGGACCCTCTGGATGCTCTTCCTGCTCATTCCAAAGGCCCCTGTCTCGCCACAGTGCTCGTGTGGGGAGTTTCCTGGATGAAGGTTCCCTGGTACCTGTAGGAGCCTGGCGCAGAGCTGCCACTCTCTCTGGCACTCCTCGAAGAGTGGGTGAGGGTGGCAGTGACAGGGTTCAGAGAGCAGTGACTGGCATGTGGGGTTACAGGAGACACCAAGTCCTCAAAGGGACACAGGGGAGCCTTGGGCTGGAGCGAGCAGAGAGAGCCCCAGTGGTCCTCTGGGGGGGCGCGGCTTCAGAATACATAGACTTGACATATCTTATTGAGTTGTACACCTAACATGTATTTGCTTTACATGGTTTATTTAATATCTAAGTTAAAAGGAAGAAAGAAAAAGATAAGGAGTTAAGAATAAGGAGTGAATTTGACCCCACCCACTTTGGCGGCCACATGGTTTTGGGCATTTTTTCCCCAAGATTTGTTTTATTTGTTTGAATGATAAAGTTACAGATTCAGAGTCTGTCTGTCTGTCTCTCTCTCTCTCTCTCACACACACACACCACACCACACACATGTTTTCCATCTGCTGGTTCACTCCCCAGATGGCCACAATAGCTATGGCTTGATCAGGCCAGAGCCAGGGACCAGGAGCCATCCTCTGCTGCTTCCCAGGGAACATTATCAGGGAGCTGGATTGGAAGAAGAGCAACCTGGACTCAAACCGGTGCCCATATGGGTTGCTGGCACTACTGGCAGTGGCTTAGCATACTACACCATGGTGCTAACCCTTGGACAAGTTCTTTAACATCTATGAGTCTTATTTAATTTTAAGTTTAATTTTGAGAAGGGTAAGAGTGCATGCGTGAGAAGAGAGAGATATTATTTCCCATCTTCTGATTCACTCTCAGAAACCCCTCACTGGCCAGGGGTGGGCCCTGAATCTGGGAGCCAGGAATTCAATCCAGTCCTTCCATGTGGGGTGACAGGGATCCAGTTATTCAGGCCGTCACTGCCTCTTCCCGGGCAGGAGCCAGGACTGGGACTGAAACCCAGACACCCTAACAATGGCAGATCTGAGCTTTGCAAGCAGCAGTGTGACTGCCTGGTCACAGGCCTGCCCCCAAGCCTCAGTTTTGGCCAGTGTGATGGTGAGCACAGCGGCATGGTCAGAGAGCTCCGGTGAGAGGTACCTGAGGACATCCCTGGCACCTTCAGCGCAGTCTGCACGCACAGCAGGGACTCAGCTGTATAGTGTTATCTATAACAGGCACTGCCTGCTGCAATGTCTGGCATGTGTCTGGGTGGGCGAGGTGCAGAATGCCACCAGCTGCTGCCACGGTGGCCATTGGAGGCTGGAGGGATAAAACTCAAGCTGTGGGACTTAATACATGGAGTACATGGAGTGCGTGGAGTGCAACGGAGTGCAATGTCAGGAATCACTCCTGTGGCGCGCTGGGCGAGCGGGGGAATCAGTGCTTCCGGAGGGGGCACCTTGCTGACAATCCCCCTGCCGCGTCAGAGTATTGCTCTGGGGACGGACTGGGCTCACTGCGCACTTGACCTTTCTCGTTGCAGCCTGCTGCGCTGCCCTCACGGAGCTCGTGCTCAACGACACCAACGCCCACCAGGTGGTCCAGGTGAGAACAATTAAAATACATCCAAATTTCACTCCCAAATACATAAATTGCTGAAAGTTCGCAAGCATTCAGAGCACCTGTGGCAGATGTCCCGTGGGAAGCTCAGTGGATCGGGGTGGCTGTTGGGCGGGGGGATTTGGAATGAACTCGATTGAGGTTCATTTTCTGGCATCACCTCTTACTGGCTCAGCTCCTGGGAAAAGCGACTCAGTATCACTCGTTTTCCCAAACTGGGAAGCTAGAAGCTAATCGCACAACAGCTGCGAACATTATATGGCGCAAGGCAGGTAATGTCCCGTGGGGTCACGAGGTCCACAGGTGACACTGCAGGGGCCAGTACATCATATATTTCATACTTGCTAGGAATAATCCAGACCGATTTGTTTTCTTTCCTCCATTTGTTTTCTTTCCTCCATTTCCCTGTTCGTTATAATTGCCCTGAAATGCCTTGAAATCTGGTTTTGATTGCTTTGGCTTCGTTTTTGTTGTTTGAGATGACTTTAGCTTTTTGAAGTTTCTTCTGCTTCCATATGACTTTAGATTGGAGAAGAATGTTCCTGGTATTTTGGGGTGGATCACACTGAATCTGAATTGCATGGGCAGAACGGGCGTTTTGATGATAATGCTTCTTGCATTCCATGAACGTGGAGGATTCTTCCCATTTCTTACTGTGCGTCAACTTCTATTTCTTTACCCAGTAATCAGCCGAAAGAAATCTGGGCAGATTCCATATAAATTTACCTGCTTTCCTAACTGTAGACTTGACTCTTCACAGACAACCGACCTGTTGGGAAAGGTGGTGGTTATCATTAGTAAACTATTACATTGTCATTGTTGGTATTGCTACATTTATTTAAATGCTAAAATGAACATTTCCTTGGTATAATTCATTTTTGACAGTCTGGACCGTCTTTGTGCTTCCGTGTCTCCACGGCACGGTCACTCGTCACTGGTAACTCAGCTCCTTTATTCTTCCAGGAAAATGGCGTGTATACAATTGCAAAATTAATTTTACCAAATCAGCAAAAGAATGGAGCAAAAACGAATCTCTTACAGGTAATAAACACGTCCCCTGTGCTTCAATATCAAGTTAATGAACTCTGGGGAAACTTGATTATGTCACGTGTGAGTTTTAGAATTCTTAGGTTTGTGTTGGCCTCTGTGCTGAGGGAGAAATATCTAGCAAAGGAGGTAAGAATGGAAACGCTTGGAGTGAAAACGTTGCGAACACTGAACAGTATTTACTCGGAGAGGGAGCATTGGGTCTTATTGTGCTATTTCTGTACTTATTAGGAAGTTTTTTTAAAAAAGATTTATTTATTTTTACTGAAAGGTAGATTTACAGAGAGAAAGAGATACAGAGAGAAAGAGCTTCCATCTACTCATTCACTTCCCCAGTGGCCACAACGGCCAGAGCTGAGCTGATCCGAAGCCAGGAGTCAGGAACCTCCTCCCTGTCTCCCATGCGGGATCCCCAAGGCTTTGGGCCATCCTCTGCTCGCAGGCCACAAGCAGGGAGCTGGGTGGGAAGTGGAACAGCTGGGACATAAACCTGTGTCCCTATGGGATTCTGGTGCGTGCGAGACAAGGATTTAGCCATTAGGCATTTGTGCAGAACCCAGGAAAGGTTTTTTTTTTTTTTAATTATATAAAGAAATATTCTTTACTTCCGTACCAAAAAAAATAACAATAGAGAAAAAAAATTATTTGCCGTTTTTAAGCATGCACCACGGGCAGAAATGAGGTCAGGATGATCACAAATGAGATGACGATGGCTGAGATCAACTTGCCTGGAGAATAAGGGGAAAGATACTAGGGGAGTTAGCTAGTGGCTCTGGCACACGGAGGAAGGGCATTGCGATGCAGATGGAACAGCATGGAAAAAGCAGGAGCCGGAGAGTTCAGAGCGGTGCTCCGAGAAGTGGGGCGGGGTGTGTCACCGGGGAAGTGTGCTTCCCGGGAGATGAGGCCCCAACGGTAACAGACGAAACCAGTGGACTTTCCTGAAGAGCAGGCACTGAGATGCCAGTGTCCCCATTGACACTAACACGTCAAGTCCAGGTTTAAAGTAAATTGGCAGTCGTTTCACCCAGCTAACCTTTACTCCAAGTCGTCTAGCTGCGGGGCTGGGGAGGCAACCTTGGGCTCCAGCGCCATCTCAGAGCTCTCCTGCAGGACGCCTGCTCCCCCTGGCGGAGGCTCCAGCGCCGTGTGGGTGCTGGAAGCAGGTGCTAACCAAGAACAACACGTAGGCGTGGGACTGGATTTCTTTAGTGCGCCCCAGATGTGGAACGCGGTGCTGGAGACCCAAGTCACATTCCATCCTGCAAACATTTAGCGCGGCAGAAGAGGCTCTCAGCCGGTCGTAATGGAGGTGGCCTGGGAGGTATTTGGCACTGCGGGTCAAACCTAGCACCTGGGTGCCGTCTGGTCATCTGTCTGGTCACTTTGGCTTGTGGCTCGTCTACGTCCAGATGACTGGTTTTATTAGCCAGATCCGGTTTCGGCTGAGCAGGGGTGGACACTGGGTGCAACAGCAGGCTGGGGCTTGCTCGGGCACGTGTGTGTGTGTGTGTGTGTGTGTGTGTGTGTGTGTGTGCATTTTCGGCCAGCTCTGCAAAATCTCCCGGCGTTTATTTTCCTTAGTGAAACCCTCCCAGGCCTCTCTTGAGTGTTCCAGGGAGTCAGTGTAGATTGTTCTATTGGGGGACTGGTTAGGACTCCTTCCTCAGGGGACCAATTTGTCAGGTCTGGGTCCAGCGCGCCTCTGGCTATTTTTATATGTCAGCATTGGTAGTGTTTATTTTCTCACAGAAACCATATAAATATTGAGGCATACAGAGCAGGCTGCAAGCAAAATAAACCTTGAGCTCCTGGCAATCTTCGGGACGTTGGATTTTGTCAGCGTAGGGATTTTATTTCTTGTCTCTGCGCTTGGGTGTGCGCCGTCCGGAAAGGCATCAATGCCAAAGCCCCCCGAGTGAAACGAGGCCAAGGTCGCTAGCGCTCTGCAACGTAAACAGTTTGAAAGGCCAGAGCCGATCCAGGTGCCGGGGGTTTTCTGTTTTCGGTTATAAGCGTTGGCTCCGACGGAGGCCAGCCACTCACAATAAAAGTCCCTTTCGTGTTTACTTGGTGAGCCGTTCTGTGCCTGGGGAATGTTTTAGTTCGCGGAGCGACCACTGAACACTCAGATATGCTTTTATTTTCCAGTGTTACGCTTTCCGAGCCTTGCGGTTTCTCTTCAGCATGGAAAGAAACAGGCCACTCTTTAAAAGGTATGATCTTAAAGTAAACCTGAGGATTTACTGGATTGGAGAGATTGTTTAGGTGGAACTGGTTTCTCTTGAGATGGACTCAGCAGGTGAAGACAGAATGAAAAATGACAGATCCCCCAGACAGAACCAAGTTAGGGCAACTATAGTGAGAGTTAACAGGATGCTGACCAAAGAGAGTTGGTCACGACGTCGGCACAAACTCTTCTCAACGACCCGTGACTGCCCTGCTTCTTACTTAAAAAAAAAAAAAATCAAGTTATTACCATTTTAAACAGATGGCTTCAACATAGGAGGTTGTTTTTGTCCATTCCCAAGTGGATGTGACAATCTGCCTCTTAGGTCAACAGGGATTTATTTGTCTCATCTCCTTGTGGGTGCGAGGGATCAGAAAGGAGACTGTGAGGATGACAGCGACCAACAAGTCGTTGTCTTGACAGGGAAGCACTGTGCATTTGGGTGGCTTAGCCCAAGGTAAAGCTCTCTTTTATTCTTACTGGGGTTCTGTTGTTAACGCAGAATAGAAATGAAATTTTGAGTTAATTCAGTATTATCTGTTTGCAAAGTATGGAATGCTTTACGTTGTTACCCATCTCCATAAAATATTTGAATTTAGTGGAAAAGGAAATAAAATTATTTATCCTATGGATTTTTTTTTTATTCAAGGCTTGTAAGCCACCAATTTTAGCTAACTGAAAACGTTTTAGTAAATTCCTAAAATAAGTTTCTTTTGGAAATGATGCATCAATCTCTCCATTTACCTGTATTCTTTTTCTCTTACTTCCATAAAGAATTTGAAAAGCAAATTAATGGTGACTTCCTAGAGTTAAAATGAGGACTGCATCGAATGACATTTATGAAATTTGGTAGCACTCAGGAATACCCAATGAGTATTCCTCTCTCATATGTTTAACACCTACAGTTCAACATATCTTACAGATAATATGCAGTCTAGACAGATAAAAGTAGAGTCCATTTCATATCTAGCTTTTTTATTGCAACATTAAAAATAGCATCACGTTAGGTTTACCTTGTCCTCCACTCTCAAGCACTGTGGCTGTAGCATATCTGATGAGGCAAGTTGGGGGCTGTTATTTCCCTACTTTGTGGCTAAACCTGGGGAAGGTAAGTTGGTTTCATATCATTAACCTTTGGGAGAACTACTTCGCAAAAGGAGGTAATGAGAAGCGACTTCCCAGCCCTGCCTTACAGGTGTGTGCGTGTTCCCCTGCAGGCTTTTCCCCACCGACTTGTTTGAGATCTTCATCGACACGGGGCACTATGTCCGCGATATCAGTGCTTATGGAGACTTGGTGGCCAAGTTGAATTCTTTAGCGGTGAGTTCGGTTTGATTTGCTCGGGCTGCCACATGGTTGGGGGTGAACTGCATCGCAGCAACCCACGGCTTTGATCTCTTTTGGGTAGGAGGACGACCTGAAGCAAATTGCGGAAAATGTTGAAAGCATTAATCAGAATAAAGTCCCTTCGAAATACATAGGCAACTACGCGATTTTGGATCATCTTGGAAGCGGAGCTTTTGGCTGTGTTTACAAGGTGACTTTGCCTTAGGGGAAACACTCACGATGGTCCCACACAAATCAGATGTCACGCTTGCACAATCATATCCTATTTAGTTGGAGCCCTGGTCATTTGAAAAATAATGAACCCGTAGAGACACAACTATTCAAATATTTTGTCCAATAGGCAGTGACGATGATACTGATATTGCCTTACGTCTCAGCTCAAGAAGAAAACATTGTTACTCTCTCTCTCACACAAATAGTTGAAAGAACTTGTCCTAATTATAATAGATTCTCTATTATTTTTAAAAAGAGCTGCTTGTTTATTTGAAAGTCAGGTGTGTGTGTGTGTGTTTGAGAGAGAGAGAGAGAAAATCTTTCATCCACTGGTTTACTCCCCAGTGGTTGCAATGGCATTGGACCAGGCTGAAGCCACAAGCCAGGAGCTTCTTCTAGATCTTCCGTGTGGGTAATAGGGGTGCTCGGGTCATCTACTGCTTTTCCCAGGCCACCAACAGGAAGCTGGATTAGAAGTGGAACAGCCTGGACTCAAACCGGTGCCCATGTGGGAGGATGAAATTGAAGATAGTGTCTTTACCTGCCACCCATCGAGGTCAACCCCGATTCACGTGGTCTCCCAGTATTTAGCTAGTAACATTCTATTGAGTATTAGACTCATTCAGGAGACTTAATATTTTGAGTTATGTTTAGCATGGATACAGTCAGAATGTTAAATGCTTTGTGATTAATTACATAATTTATTTAATGATGTGGCTTTGTTACTCCATCCATTCCAATGCTACTACTCTGTATATCTTTTTTTTTTAATCTTTCTTATTCCAGGTTAGAAAACGCAGTGGTCAAAACCTTTTGGCAATGAAAGAGGTCAATTTACATAACCCGGCATTCGGAAAGGATAAAAAGGACCGTGACAGCAGTGTAAAAAATATTGTTTCTGAGTTAACGATAATCAAGGAGCAGGTATGTCTTTCTGGGGATGTTTTCCTTAGATCAACATCATTGAAACAAACTGGAGCTCTTGTATTTTTCTTCTGCTTACTGCCTGTGAGCCAGCTTCATACAAAATTCCCACCAGCTTCTTTCCTGAGAAAAGACAGGAACCACAGAAGCACTTTCTATAATTGATATCAAGGGCGTGGATGCAAGTCATCTGGGCTTTTGAAATCAGCTGCATGACCCAGCTGCTCTCGTTAAATTTGCATAGCATCTGTGCTGGTACATAAAGATATCATAAATATGATGATCTTGATCCATCAAAATCTAGAGTTCTGTCCTAATTGATAAATTTTAATGTCAGTTGTAATCATTGGCAGCTTCTTTCATAGTTGACTTTTTACAAGTTCATAAATTTAAAAAGCTCAGGTTTAAAATAAAAATAATCTGGCTCTTTTTTCTTATATGTAAGATAGCCCAGGAAGTTCTGTTTCATTAGACCATGAGGTTAGAGGAAGGCTTTAGACTGAACCAACCCAGTGTCTTCATTTGGACCTGAGTCATTGCGAGAGAGCCAAGTTTAGAGCTGGGTTCTGATCATTCATGTAGCCTTATGTTGCTTAAACTCTGTCGGTCCCCTGCTACTCGATGAGGTACCCTATTTGTTCCATCACATACCAAAACGACAACACCACCCCAGAGCTTTAGAGTAGGGTTGTGGAAGAGGCATCTGCCGGGGACTTCTTAGTCACTCAGAATCATGTACTTGCCATCTCGCGAGAGTGTTGAACCCGTGCTGACCCTAAGCAGAGGAGGTTGTGGTGGACTAGATCAGGAGAGCAGTCTTGTTAAGACTAACCAGCAGTAAGCAGAGGAATCCAAAATGCCAGAGCTTGTGCAGGAGGCCTCCCACGGCCGTTATTTATCTTGCATGTATCCGTGCTAAATGCAGTGGGCAGGTTGGCAGTGTCCTCTGGCAGTCGTTTGGCTACTTCCAGGGGCACGTGTCTTTCTGTTTGTGGTTGGAACTGTCACAGACATGTTTCTATCCAAGGGGCAGGGAGGAGTGCACAGGGGTAGGGCTCAGACCCCAGGGTCCACACATTCCCCTAGCCCTCCCCTGCCACTGGAGAGCTCTGAGGGCTAGGCCCACTCCTGGCTGTAGCACAGGCACAGAGATCTGTCCCTGGCCGGAGGTCGCATCCTGCTCCTACCCTACTGCCGTGGACAGCAGAAGACGGCACAGTTTTGGAGGACAGCGGGCAATGTCCCTCTAAAAAAGGAATACAGAAAGACCAGAAGGATGTTCAAACAATTGTCAGGTAAATGGTAATTCTTGTGCAGGCTCATGCCACTGTACCTGCAAACTCAGCTACACCCATTGTAGCGTTCTTGAGGAAAGTGTCTTTCAAAAAACTTTAGACAAGAAAGTTTTCATTTCCATTGTTAAGTAAGCTTCTTCTTCTTTTTTAAAGATTTATTTTATTTTTAATTGGAAAGTCAGATATACAGAGAGGAGGAGAGACAGAGAGGAAGATCTTCTGTCTGTTGATTCACTCCCCAAGCAGCCGCAACGGCTGGAGCTGTGCCCATCTAAACCCAGCATCCAGGAGCTCTTCTGCAGGTGCAGGGTCCCAAGGGTTTGGGCTGTCCTCAATAGCTTTCCCAGACCACAAGCAGGAAGCTGGATTCCCGGGATTAGAACAGGTGTCCATATGGGATCTCAGGGCATGCAAGGCAAGGGCTTTAGCTGCTAGGCTATCACTCTGGGACCATAAGTAAGCTTTTGTAAAAGGGAAATTTGTACCAGTCCCTTTTCGAAATGAAAGTGATGATGTTATTCAATGAGATTGCAATAGAGGTCAAACTGTTGCCTTGAAGAGGCAGGTTTAAACCAACTCTGAGTTCATCAAATACAACTGGAGGTTTATAGCCAGTGGGTAGGGTGGAGGACTCAGTGGAAGAAAACGGCTAAGGAGTTGGTTAGACACCAACAGTGCCGGAAAGAAGAAAGTGATGGGCTATGGGGGATGGCACGGATTCTCAAAACTTAGCTTGGCAAGATTCTTGCTGAAAGTGGTCAGGTCAAGGTAAGTGCTGAGTCGACAAGAGGATTTGGAGGAGCCTGATGGAAGTTCAGTCAGGAAAGAAGACTTTTTCAACGATGATTCAACATGAGTTAACCCAGATTATTTCCATTTAATGTTAATCATTTGGGAGAACATAGAAACGGTCTAAGTAAACATAAACGATATTAAAATATTAAGGTGGTAGAGAGAGGTAAAGAGAAATGAATAAATATGCTGGCTATATAAATTATTTCAATTCAGTTTTCTCTAATTATTTGAAAAACAGAGTTTCAGAAAGGGAGGGAGAGAGACAGAGAGATCTTCCACCTGTTGGTTCACTCCCTGAAATGGTGACAGATGGCCCGGACTGGCCTGGGCTGAGACCAGGAGACAGCAGCTTCCTCCAGGTCTCCTGGGGGGAGCGGGGTTGGGGCAGGTGCCCACAGACTTGGTCCATCCTCCACTGCTTTCCAGGAGCACAGCTGGAACTTGAACTGGTGCCTGTATGGGATGCCAGCCTCGCAGTGTTTAGCCACAACACTGGCCCCTCAGTTTTCTTTTTAAATGATGTCTCTGCGATGTTGGAGAAGTGCTAATAAATTCTTAAGAGTTTCATCTAGTTCTACAGTTCTCTATTAAGTGAGTGGATAAGGGATTATTATTATAATTTTGTAGGCAATACTTTTTAAAATTCATAAAATCCTCAAATAAATGATTTCTTGAAACTATTATTCTATATATATATAGAATAAATACATTTCTTTGTTTTAAAATATGAAGATCAACTGAGACGTGAAAAGAAGTTGGTTGTTTCCCGTGGTATAATAAATGTCTGTTACTTATTTTTTTTTATAGCTGTATCATCCCAATGTTGTTCGTTATTACAAAACATTTCTGGAAAGTAAGTATGATGCTTCATGATTTTTCTCCCTCATCAAGAAATGTATCTTTATTTCTTACCCATATTTGATAACATTGTAAAGTAAACCATTTGCTTTTTTAAGTTGCTAGTGTGACTGTGAGTGGGGCTGGGCTCCTGTGCTGGCGGTCAGTATGCCAGCTGAGACTGGAGAAGGCACCATGTCCCACACAGTATCTGGATTCGTGTGTGTCTTTGGGTCCTGATCCCACTGTCTTGCTCATCATATCTCTCCCACCCCTCTCTCTCTCTCTCTTACTCTCTCTCTCTAAAAAAAAAAAAAAAATCTCTTGAAGATGGAATTCACAGTGGATGATCTTGAAGATTAGTTTTTGATTGGTAAGGCAGTAATAGACTTAATATGACCCATGACATACTTAGTGCCTCAAATAAAACATATCTCATGAATAAACCAAAATAGTTATTGTTGTTCTCTTATACAAAAACAAACAAAAACCACACAGCAGAATCCAGAGAAAAGGATAATTTTCTTTTGGAAAAAAATGGAAAACTATCTTTATTGAATCATTTTCACCTCCAAAATAAATAATGGTGTGGGGCGGGGGGAGGTTGTGCTGGTGCAATGGCTCAACTGGTTAATCCTCCACCAGCCCTGATAGCCCCTATGAGTGTCGCTTTGTGTCCCAATTGCTCCACTTCCCATCCAGCTCCTTGTGTATGGACTGAGAAAGCACCGGAGGATGACCAAAAGTTTTGGGACCTTGAACCTGCAGGAGAAATCTGGAAGAAGCTCCTGGATTCTGGCTTTGGATCAGCTCATTTCTGGCCATTGCGACCCTTGGAGAGTGAATCATCCTTCTCTTGGAAATCTGCCTTTCCAATGACAATAAATAAATCTTTTAAAACACACACACACACACACACACACGCGCGCACACACGCGCGCGCACACACGAAAACACCACAAGAAATGAATCTTGGATTTCTCTTGCATGACATTCAGTTGTTTGCCACAAGGTGGCGATGAAGCCTTGACTACAGGCTCCTTTTCTGCAAGGTTGGTGGAATGCAGAAATAAAGCTGAATTCCGGACTTGCTTTAAAACAAAACAGAACAACAACAAAGTCAGCACTATTGCCTCTGAGATAATATAAATATCGATAGACCTTAATGATTCGGGATGCATAGGAAATTTCAGAATCATTTTCCACTTGAAGTTATAAAGAGACACAAGGCGGTAGCTGGGACTTCCTTACCAGATTCTTAGAGCTATTGCTACTTTTTGTTAAAATTTTTACCCTTTTCCAGTTCTCTGGATGACTCAAAAAACCCAAAAAAACCACTGGAAGTTCTGCAGCAAATTCTGCTTCTTTAGCCACTTGGTTTTTTGACCTTACAGTGATTTCCCTTAAGTTAGTGTCAAAGAGAGATCAAAGTTGACTTCTGACAAACTCTGAAGTGGCACAAGTTGCCTGTTTTCTGCAGTAGATCTATTTGCTTTATTTTTGAAAGGCAGAATGGAGAGGGAGAGAGAGAGAATGAAAATGAATATAAGAGAATCTTCATCCACTAATCTACTCTCCGAATGGCCAGAGTGACTGGGCCTGTGTCCTCCTGCAGATCCGGGTCCCCCACATGGATCATGGAACCCTAATACTTGGGCCATCTTCTGCTGGTCTCTTGGGTGCATTAACTGGGAGCTGGATCAGAATTGGAACAGCTGGAACACCACCCGTGCTCATAGGAGATACCGCCCTCGAAGGTGGCAGCTTAGCCCACTGTGCCAAAATGCCAGCCCCACAGCTTGCTTTATACAGAAACCAAAATGTTTATTTACAACCTGACATTTTCCTCCCCAAATATGAGGTGGCCTCAAGAAGTATGAAATAGGATAAGTTAGGAAGTTATAATAAAGGAGAATCAAAAGTAAGTTAAAAAAAAGTAATGATAAATGAATGTGCTTAATATTTATTGGAATTGTGAAAAGTTAGAAACAATATAAGTTTGTATGTGCAGATGAAATCATTTATGGTACATCTACATGGTGCAATTCCACACAAAGAAGAGAAAGAATGGTGCAGCTTTTTCAGTTCTGAAATAGAAAGCTATTTAATAATAATAAACAGTGTCATGACAGTTGTTTAGCTTAGCAGCCCAGCTGCCTGGATTGAAGCACCTGGGTGTGATCCCCGCCTGGCTTCCAACTCCATCTTCCTGCCTCTTGGGGACCCTGGGAGGCTGTGGTAATGGTTTAGAGCAATTGGGTTCCTGCCCTCCTATTGGAAACCTAGATTGTGCTTCCAGTTCTCAGCTCCAGCCCACGTTCCACTGGTGCCTGTCTGGGGCCGTGAAACACGTGAGGGTGGAGATCTCTCTTTTTCTGCCTCACAAATAAATACATTAAAAAAAATTTTTTTTAAGAAGAGTATGTTAAAAAATGTGTATAGTATGATTGCAGTTTTGTAATTATCATGTACATACATATCCATGTGTGTATCCAGAAATCATAAAAATGCACCGTATCATGTGCCATTGCTAATGACTCACTATTGATTATAAAAGAGGAGGTAAAATTCACTTATTCTCTGCGTTCAAAGGAACCCAAGATGTAAAACCAACAGAACTCCAGCTTTTTCTGCACTTGAGGGGACACAATAAACATTTCTGACACCGGTAGTATTTTCGGCTGTGTCGTGACAAGATCATGGCGTGACTCCAGTGTAAAATTCAGCAAGACAGTTCCGTGAGGTTACAGAACAGTGTAGTTAAATGCGGTTTTCTAAACATTTGCGTGGATCTGATAGTGTATATTAGAGTATCAGGCAGAAAGTTGGGTTGGTATCTTATTCAAAGAACCCATGACTTGGGACCTTTTTCTTTGACATATTCCAGCAGTTTCTCATCCTGGTTGCACAGAAAGCGGTCGTATTTGACGGCATGAACTTACTCTAGTAATTAGTGATTATGGCTTGGGTTTCAGTTCCCTAAGATCCTCTCCCCAGTGCCCTCGTCCAAGGTTGAGTGGATCCCCCAGCTCGGCACATCTTCGCTTCTGTAGCATTATAAACCTGCCGTCCCCGTGGGAAGCTCTGCGTCTCATTTGTAAATTGTTTGTGAAGTCCTATATGGTATGCATAAATTTGTAAGACTTCTGTGTTGTTTTTTTTTATATAGATGATAGATTATATATTGTTATGGAACTTATAGAAGGTGTTCCACTGGGAGAGCATTTTAGCTCTTTGAAGGAAAAACAACACCATTTTACGGAAGAAAGACTATGGAAAATATTTATACAGGTATGTTCTTATTATCAACACATTTTTCATACTATAGCAAACTTTTGTTTTTTTAAAGAACAACTAAAGTTCTGAGCTCATTTCTCAGAAGCATATGCGAAAGTCGTCACTGGTCATATGTATGTATGGTTATATATGTATCGGGGGAAATAAAAATCTGTTTTTTTATCTTTGTTTCAAGCTTTGCTTAGCTCTTCGGTATTTACACAAGGAGAAGAGGATTGTCCACAGAGACCTGACCCCAAACAACATTATGTTGGGGGATAAGGACAAAGTGACAGTTAGTAAGTATGAAAGCCTGAACTTTTTCCAACTGAATAACTTTTTTTTTTTTTTTAAATCCTTATTCTAGAGTTGTGTCCAGTAGAACTTTGAATGTTCAGGGTAAGATTCTCCTTCTGGGCTTTCGAGTGCGGTAGCCATCAACTACTTTGAGCCATACGTTGAACACTTGGGCAATGGCTAGTATGACCGAGGAGGTGAAGTTTTAATTTTATCAAATTCTAATTCCCTTAGATATCTTTGTGTGATTAGTGTCTGACACTGGAAGGCCGCAAGTGCAGTTTGAAGTGTTTAAGTTGCATTTTGCTTATCTTGAAAAACGTAGCCTTTGGATGCTTGGGTATTTAATTCCCAAGCCGTCGTCTTCCAGGTGTTTTCTTTCTGTGGCATACTGGCTCTTCAGGAAAAGCTTTATGACAACCAGGCAGGCGTACCACTTTGCCTCAGAGATGACAGATATCCATACTGAGGACCGGAAGCAAATTTACTCGTTGGTGTCCTTTCAACACCCGGTTTTTATCGCACTGCTTTCCTCCGTGGCAGAGAGCCCAAGAGTAGATAAAACTTTACCAATTAGAACATATATTACAGTTTCCCCCATAGTTGCCTAGTTCTCGACCATGACTTAAAATTTAAACTTAGATTGTTCCCCTTTCTCCTACCTTCTTCACTTCTGAGCAGGCGTGTTCCTCTTACGCGTTTTGGTAGTTCACCGATGATGAGTTCCTGAACCAGTGGAATCCAGGAGGTTTTGATCATGACATTGCACTAGTAAATGTTTTTCTTTTGAGAAGATGCTGCCGATACAGATATCTTTATGTATACAGTTGATACATTTTTTTTTGCTAGAAGATGAAGTTTCATTAGTTCATAATAACTTCTGAAGAAATAAAATATAAAAGCAAATGCTTAAAAACCACTATATATGAAGTCACCCGGGGAGTTGCCGTAGGCACCTGCTTTGGAGACCTCCTGTTCTTGATGTTCTTGATATGAGCGAGACATCTGACAGCATCCAAAGTTAACTGCTTTCGTTTTAAAAATCTGATTTCTCATGAAGATGATCCTAAATGTGCGCGTGCACCATACTCACACATCTTCAGGAATAATAATTCATTTTATGACCTAGATTTTTACAAGTAGAACATCCTGAATTTGTTTTTTTAAAATAAAAGCGACCTAAAATAAAAGCTCAGTGTAAGTCTCAGTGCAAAATTACTTGGAAACAGCAAGAAAGAAGAAAAAGGTCAAAGAATGATGGAAGTTCACCTTAGACATACATTTGCTTTACCACTAACTTACACTTGCTTTACCGTAAACTTTTTTCTTTTTTTCTTTTTTTTAAAATTTTTATCTTTTAACAAATTGGACTTGGGTTTCCTTAGGAATATTACCCATTTACATGTAGATATTACAATTTATGTTATTAAGAGTTGTTATATATTGGATATTGGATTTCCATTTGGATTGCTTCAAAATCTGTGTAATCTTCAGCCCGTATTTCCCGAGTAATAAGCCAAACCCACATTTCATTGTATTACTGAGATTAGCTATATTTGCCTCTTTTGGTTACATTTGAATGTACTGAGTTTAAACCTTGGTAGAAATCGCCTGATTTCCTTATCAATTTATTAACTTTCATATTTACATTTACTTTCCTTAAGAAGCCTCATATATCAGAATGCCAAAAATTTTAGAGAAAAACAAGTTTCTAGTACCACTGCCTTTTTATAAATTTTTTTTTTTTTTTTGGTTTTTCATGATATAGTTCCTTAGGTCCAGGGATTTCTCCTTCCACATGCCTCCACCCTCTTCTCGCCATTTTTTGCCTATAAGGAGAAAATGTTTTTCCCTATAAGGTAACAATTAGCAGCAGTCACAAGTCCATCATTCTGCTATCAGAGTGTACATGGTAGGTACAGAGAGAGAATGGTATAAAGCACAGCATTCTGTTGTCAAGATACATTTAACAGTTTCATTGGGAGTCCTTCCTTTACTCAGAAGTAGACATGCATGCTGTAGTGTGTCTCTAATTCCTGGTAGACTTGACTCCATTACACAGATTCTCTGGATAAATATATGCATATAAATGTTTACCTAACATCGATTGCTCTTGCATTTTGCGTGTAGGTTGCCTTGTATCAGAGAGAATATATGATATGTGTCCTTTTGGGATTGGCTTCTTTTTCTGAACCTGATGTCCTCTAGTTGGGACCGTTTGCAAATGTAGAATTCCATTCTTTTTAACGGCTGAGTCGTATTCCATAGAGCAGATATATCACAGTTGGTTTAGCCATTCCTCTTTACCCTGTCATCTAGGCTGTTTCCATGTTCTTGCTATTGGAGATTGTGCTGCTGTAAACATAGGAGTGCAGGGCCACGTTCTCATATGCAGATTTCATTTCCTTTGAATATATTTCCAGAAGTAGAATAGCTGGGTGTACAGCGGGTTAATTCTCCATTCACTGAGCTTTCTGTATACTAACTTCAATAGTGGCATACTAGGCTACACTCCCACCGACAGTGAAACAGGGCATTTTCATCCCCCCATCCACGCCAGCAGGTGTTGTTCGTAGAGTTTGGAATGTAGGCCAGTCTCACTGGACTTAGATGGAACCTAAATGCGGTTTTCATTTGTATTTCCCTGATGGCTAAGGAATCTGAGCATTTTGTTTTGTATATGTCTGTTAACCATTTGAATTTTCTCCTTTGAAAAGTGTTCAATGCCCTTGTCTGTTTCTTCACAGGGTTGTTTATTTTGCTGTCACTGGGTTTCTGAAGCTCTTTGTAAATCCCGACTATTAGTGCTGTATCAGTTGTGAGGTGGACAAGAGTTGGTCCCATTGTGTTGGTTGCTTCTTCACTTTGTTGATTGGTTCCTTTGCTTTTTAGTTTGATGTAGTCCCAGTAGCTTATTTTGGTTGGGACTGCCTATTCTTTTGGTGATTTTTCTATGCAGTCTTTGCCTATGCCTCTACCTTGGGGGTTCCTGTGTTTTCTTCCAGTAGTTTGATGGCTTTTGGGTGCAGATTTAGGTCCTTGATCCATTCAGAGCTGATTTTTGTAGAAGGTGAGACATGTGTGGGTTTGAGCTATTTCCTCTTGCCTCTGCAGGCTTCTATCAGATTTTCCCAAGAGTGTTTGTTGAAGAGACCAACGTTACTGCCAGGATTATTTTCAGTACTGTTGTCAAAGATTAGTTGGCTGTACATGCGTTTCTAGACATTTTAGCTTTATAAGAGTCAGTAATTTCCCGATTTCAAATGAAGAGGCAGTGATAAATTTTATCTTGGAATCATATCCTAGTTCAGTATCTTTCTAATAAAGTAATTGTATGGAGAGGACATTGAAGTGCTACAGTTATTTTCGCTGAATACAAAAAGGCTTTATGATCAAAAATTTAATCTACAAAGATTTGATACGACTATCTGAAAAATCTAATATAATACTATTCCTGGATTTTTTTCAGTGTCACTGTTGATATAAAAATGGCCATTATACTCTTATTTTTAAGGGTGGTGGTAGCAAAATTTACAGTCTTTCAGCATTAATGTAATTTTAAGTGTATAAAATTTCCATATTTGGGGAGGTTGAAAGACAGCTGTAATTCATCAAGTTTATGGAAGCCGACTGACTGCGGTGTGTAATGAGGGCTGACACCACTAGGGGGAAGCCTTGTCATCTTAGCTGACTGACTGCGGTGTGTAATGAGGGCTGTCACCACTAGGGGGAAGCCTTGTCTTCTTAGCTGACTGACTGCGGTGTGTAATGAGGGCTGTCACCACTAGGGGGAAGCCTTGTCATGTTGTATTTTTCTCTTCCAGAAAGTTTTACTTCCAGAAGAAAGGACAGAATTGTTAAATTATACTTCGGATACACGGGACTGAAACAATGTAAAGACAAAAAAGAACTTAGGGAAAACCAATTTTTCTTTTTCCTTTTTTCATTTTTTAAATACTGAGGTTGGTCTGTAGTTGTTGATCGTAGGCATGCTGAGAGTTTGTTCTCGTAAAGAAGCGTAGCACAAAACATGAACATGGCCAGGGAGGTATAGTTTTATGAATGTTATCTGTTTTAAACCTTTGAGTCTATTTCCATCTGACAAGCCGTCTTGGAGAGCATATTCCTTGACCTGCATTGATCTGTAGCTTTTGAGGCCACACAAGGAAACGCCCTGTGGCTCAGTGGTTCACCGGGCAAAGCACACAGTCCTCTCTAAGTGCTGCAGCCTGCCGAGGGAGAACCACCTAGCGCTGCTGAGTTACAGAATGACTCTGAAAGCAACCGGGTAAAAAGGAGCTTCACCTTAAAAATCATCACATAGTATCTTTTTGTCTTTTCAAGTAGCCATATTTAGTGTAAATTCTTCGTGTTCTCTCTGCTCTACTGCTCCCAAATAAAATAGAAAGAAAAGGAACAAAAAAGCGAATTCAATTATAAATTATAGCTCTTGGGCATAGGCTCTTGTGTCTTGGGGGGTCATATGTTCATCCTACAAATACTGTCCATGTGTTTATTTCTTCACTGATATTTGGCTGCTGCTGGTTGTTCTCATTAAACGCGAACTTCCTTTATTCAATGTAGCATTCATCAGAGGCTTGACTGCTCTTCCACCGCCTCTCCCATTCAGCGTGTTGCAGGGAGGAACATAGGATGGAAAGCCCTGGGTTTTTGCCACCTGAGCTCACGGCCATGTGTGGAAGACTTTGAGTTATTCACTCAGAAATCATTGCCTGGGCTGCCCCATTTAGGAATGAGCAAGATGGGATGGAAGACCAGTCCCTTGTCTTTGTGAAGCTTCTAATTACATGATGGGATGGCGAAGGTGAGACTGACTGTTCAAAACAGCCTTGTTCTCATCAGGATAGCTTTGCTGCAGTACCAGGCAGCCCGGGAGTCTCAGAAGCTTAAAATGGTGGCAGATCACAGCCTATGGGACAAATCCAGTCATGGCTTGATTATGACAAAGGGACTTCCGAAAGTTCAGGGGAAATGTAATGAAAAGATATGTCTAGTTTGTTCCAGAATTAAAAAAAAAAATTCCATGCATGTAAGAGGTCTTCAAAAAGTCTGTGGAAAATGTGACCAAAAAACTATTTTAAAGCAAAATCTTTTCATTTGTGAAGCTTTTGAAGTGCCCTCACATATCCTGTGAGGTCAAAGTGGTTTATATATTTATGTTTAAAAATAAAAGAAGAAGATGTGACAAAGACCATATGTGAGCCATGGCATCTGAAACATTTATTATCCAGCTCTTGACAGTCCGCCAAGGGAGACTGTCCACTGTTGGTCGGTAAGCGGGCTGTGCTGAGTGGCCAGGCTGGCTAAGGCCCCCTCCTTTCTGTCCTCTGTAGCAAAGAGAGGCCAAGGCAAGCCGCAGGTCTGCTCTTGGAACTTCTGCCCCCAAGTGTGTGTCACTTCCGCTCAGATTCCACTAGTCAAAGAAAGCCAGGATTAATAAGGCGAGGATACACCTGTCCCAGAGAATGTCGGTGAACAACTAAACGGATAGGGTCTGTCGCAACTCATCGGCACAAGGGGAAAATACAGTAAATTCTGGCTTAAGGACCTCTGTGGGAGCAGTCAACCAGGAAAGGTAAGAGTGGCTGAAGCAGGAATGTAGCCAAGACAAAGCATTAGAGACGCGAAAACGGCAGTATGCCTCTAAATGATATCAAAATAATCGTAGAGGTACAGGGGGCCTGTGTGTGTGTGTGCGGACCTGGGACTTTGACCAGACTTGTCTTCAGAGATGTTTTTCAGAATGAAAGTACTATGATCTGATCAGGGAAATATGGGGAGAATTATAATGGCAACATAAGGGGCATGGGCAGACACTGTTCAGAAGCTGTGTGTGTTAGCCTATGTTTAGTTTCAAGAAGCAATGGCTTCAAATGAAGAGGACATGCAGTTATATCAGAACACGGGGTCTGGAGCGGGTCAGGCGCGTGGTGGGTATTGTAGATCAAGGAGGCTTCACAGATAATGCTCTTGCTTTCTGAGTGACGTGAGAGCAATGTGTTGACTGAGCAGTTCCCGCTCTCAAATCATCAAGAAATAACACAAAGGAAAGATTTCACTTTTAAAAATGCAACCAATGTTTGAGAAATCAAATTAGACCCATCTCTTACTGCCAGAATCCTTGGTATTTTAATTTTCTTTTAGAAGATTAGGGGATTTTAATTGTTATCGGTTGGCTAAATAGCTGCTGAGAAATCTGTATGCCATTATAGGAAAAGTGGATTAGTACTGCTTTTCTGATTGGAAGCACAAAGTCCTCTTTTCTCTTTATAAAGTTTTATTTATTTTTATTTGAAAGGCAGGATTACAGAGAGAGAAGAGACGGAAAGAGAAAGAGAAGGGTCTTACACTGCTGATTTACTCCCCAGATGATTGCAATGGTTAGAGCTGTGCTGGCCTGAAGCCAGGAACTTCCTTTGGGTCTTCCGTGTTGATGTGGGGGTCCAAGCATTTGGGCCGTCGTCTGTTGATTTCCTGGGTAGATCAGATGGGAGGTGGATGGGAAGTGGGGCAGCTGGGACCCGAATGGATGTCAGTATGGGATGCCAGTGCCACAGGTAGGGGTTTCACAATGCTGGTCCTCACTTTCTTATATGGCACATCACTTGCATACATGTAAAATATTCTAGTCACATGTGTATCTAATGAGTTATTAGTGGCTTTCATAGATCTCCTTTCCCATCAACTCTATCTATCCATCTGTTTATCTTTCTATCTATCTTTTATCATCTACTTACATAGTAATTTGAGTTCTCCTAGAAGATTACAGAATATTGCGTCACTGGTGCTCTGCTCGCTTTCAACATCTGTTGTGCGAAGGATGGCTACAGAACTTTTCTCAGTCAACACATTGCTCTCACATCACTCAGAAAGCAAGAGCATTTTCTGTGAAGCCCATCACAGTTCCTTCATATTTCCATAGGGTCTTGTAAAGTAAAGAGGAAATGTTGAAAGGAATGAAGTCAAATCCAATTTTTGAAATATGCCGAAGACTCTCACATTTTTTTTTGGTGGGTTACTCTGCAATTCCAAGGTTCTATAATTTTAAGTTGGCTTCAGAGACAAGCTGAGAACAACAAGTCTGGGAAAGTTAGAGCCAGACAGGATTAGCTCCTAGCCTCAGACCAGGGAGTGGTTATATTCTTCTGATACGGCAGTAAAGCAGGTGGACAAATATGAAGGCACCAGGTGTTTACCAGCTGAGGGAAAAAAAGGGAATAACAGTTTCATAAAACACCGAAGACTAAAGAGAATAAAAGTTCATTTTAGCATGTATTTTTCTATAAGAATGTTAGAGTGTATTTTAATTCTCTGATGTGTTCTGGACATGTTTTCATTCTGTGAGTTTTCCCAAAGTGTGTTCTCTGAGGTAGCATGGTGAGTGTTGAGTGTGTGTGTGCTTATGCAGACTAATTCCATGAGACATGATACCACGCTTGTCACTTCTTCATCAATCTTCCCAGTCTCCTGGGTGTACTGAAGTTGTTTGTGTGTGTGTGTTTGTGAAAAAGAGAGAGTTTCTGTGTAATGATTTGGTCCTTAACTCTTCTGTTTAATATTACAAGTAAAGTTTCATTATTCCTATTAATTTAGTAAAGACAAACAAATCCCGTTCTGAAAAAAATGACTTCAGAAGATCTCCCATAGTGTGAGGACGTTGTTTTTTTCCCACAAGACTCCCAGCTGCCGAGAAGTACCCTAGAGTTAACTGATTGGACGGATTGTGTGGGTACATGGGGATGAAGCCACCTGGACGTCTAAAAGCACTTTTGAACCTAGGGTCATATTTTCCATCCTAATCAGTGCCCTGTTGGAATAACTCCATCAGTCAAATCAAGCAAATGGCGATGCAGCGGAGAACAGGGAATCCTTTCCCTGGGCCACCTGCACGTGTGCCCAGGGATGATGTTTCGGAGTAGCGAGAAGGGATGTGGTGAAAGGGGTCCCTGGTCCAACTGTATTAAATCCCTGCCTGTTCCCTGGCACAGGAAGTGCCATTTTAGCTTTTATTCGTGTGCCATTTGTTGAACTAGAAATGATGTTGTGATGAGAAGCTGATTCTCGTTGTGTGGAAGGCCAGGAAGAAGTTTAGAAAGCGATTAGAAGTCCAACCGACCTTGGGAAGGGGCAGCGTTAATTGGACTGGGGTCTGCTGAGGGAAAGGTGTCTGAGCATCTTTCTGGAAATTTCTTCCATACTTGGCATTGAGTGTTTCTGACAATCCCAAGATCACTGCATCTGCTGGCACATCAGGAAGGTGTACAGAGCTGTGAATGGGATGGGTTGTAAAGTAGAGCTTTGCTTTTCTGGCTTTCCCATACTAGCTTTTTGGGCGACTCCTCTGCCTAGCATGATAACAGGTGTCTCAACTGAATTGTCAAAGTCATTCATTGCTTTTATTTTATTCAGAGAAGACATAATGAAGATGGTAAAAATTTTAGCTGCGCTTTGGAGGAAAAAAGGCAACCGCTCATGGTGACATCCTTTGAGCATTTCTTACGGGACACAGAAAGCGTCTGTGAATCATCTCAGTCAATGCTGAGAGGCACAGGTGCTTCTTGATAGACGAGGAGGCTTAGACAAGTTAGGAAACCTACTTAAATCACCCAAATGACAGATTGAGACTGGCAAGATCAAAGCAGATCTGCTTCTAGAGCCAACCACCAAGTCTCCTAGTGTTCCCTGTAGGGGAGCCAGTTCAGAAAAAGAAAAAGGTGTGTCCGGGGGCACCGACATGCCCATAGTGAAGTACTGGGGCAATGCATTGTTTTGTTGGAGTGGACATTTCAAGTCTGGAAATTGTAGGAGGTCAGTTATCTGAATATGGCTGTAGAATCCTGCATTGTCTTCATGGTCCAGCAATAGTTTTTCTGTCTCTACTCTCTACCTAGATTGGTCTTTTCTCAGTTGCTCAGTGGACCATGTTCTCTCGAGCAAAGGCTGGGATTCTGTGGCTGGGGGAGTCGCTTGTTTGCGATGAGTAAAGGTTTGTGAACAGCCGAGTCTCCTGTTTAGAGCATTGGGAATCCCTTTCATTTTCAGCATTTGAAAGAGCATCTTGCTTATCATTGTGCTGTTAGCGGTAACACCTTGCACGTTCTCGTTGTGAGTGGATGGGGGGATCATGCTCAGTAGTTCTCTGGTGATGTCTCTGTCTAGTTTTAGTGTCAAAGTCATGTCGGCTTTTTGAAGTGAATTGGGAAGTGTTCTCCATTTTGTGTTTTCTGGTAGAGTTTGTGCAGAATCGGTCTTATCTCTTACGCGTGTGATTGAATTAGTCATCACAGCAGTCTGGTTCTGCTGTTGCTATTGTTGCTGCTGGTATTATATTCTGATACTGATTTCGGGTTTTAGAATCAGGCGACTTGAGGTTAATATTTCACTCTTGATTTCTCTCTGTGGGATGTTAGATAAGTCACTGATTCACTCAGAGCTTCAGTCTCCTCTAACAAAATGTGTGATCGTGAAGATGCAGTGATTGAATATATGTTAGATGTTCAATACTATACTACATATGTTTTCATATGCATAGCACCTCCTTTAAATGATTGATAACTGATTACTCTTTATTATTTACTACTGTATGATTCTAAACCATGCTGCGCTATACTGTACTAACTTCTACGGTCTTGGCTTTTAAGCCCCTACTCTATGTTAAATAACACTTATGTTTGAGAATCACCGTGAGTACTCATAGGGGCAATTCATCTAAACATGTAAATTTAGGTTTGTTGTTTAATGAGTATTTATTGTTATTAATAATATGCATTTGTTATTATTTTGGAATGAAGTTACCTTGGAGTGTTTTTCCAACTGCAATACATTTTAGCATATAATCAAATAATGTTTTAATAAATAATCAAATCATGTTTTATAGTTCATGGTGTGAAATTCTTGAAGCATTTGCTGGACTTTTCAAAGCGATATTGTGAGCATCAAATCTAATTAGGAATCACAACTTGAATTCTTGCCCCGGTTCAGCACCGACTTTTTGTGCAATCTTGGTAATTAAGCCTCTTGAGATGTACAACGAGGACGTGAGGGCTATCTGTTGTCACTGCTTCGACCTAATGTGTTGAGTGGTTTAAAAAAGAGAGGTGTCTGAATACAGTCAGTGCTAATATTAAATGCACATATATTCTATGCAGTGATAAAAATAAAAGTCATTTGTTGATGTACAAGTATATCTTGAACTGACTCTGAGCAACATATTTACTCTGGTTTGGTGCAAATCAAAGTCATTTAATTTCGGGTCTTCCTTTGCTTGCTTTTCATGTCGGCCAGAGGAGATATTGTAACTGCCACTTGTGAACACGTTGGGTTCATTTTCTTTGAAGCTCGTCAAAGACAACCTCAAAAGTGAAATTACATTAGAACATGTGGTTTACCCTGTGTCACAGCCTGCTAGGCTTTTTAAAGATATTTTAAAAATGATAAACTCTTTTGTCAAAATACGTATCATAACGGTATAGTGTGTATGCCAATCAAGAGTGGGAGTGGTGTGGAAGATTGGCGTGGGGGCATTTTGACAGAGGGTGAACAAAGAAAAGCCTTCTATTGGGAAATATAATATTGCACAGAAGATCAAATGCTAAGGAACAATGCTCAGGGTGGGACAATGGAATAACATGTTGCTTTGTTTTGTCAATTATAGCTGACTTTGGACTGGCAAAGCAAAAGCAAGAAAACAGTAAATTGACGTCCGTTGTCGGAACAATCCTGTACTCTTGGTAAGAACGTTTATTTTGTGACTCTCGGATATCATATTTAATTGGCTTGGGCTGCCATTTCTATTGTTGACTAGTGAAGTAAAGAAAACCGTGAGAAAGAAAATTTCTTTAATGGATTCTTCCCAACTACCGAGGTTAACACATGTGAATAAAATTGTGGGTTAATATGTGTTCGTACTTGAAACAGCTAACACAAAATATGATGTTTTTTTTTTCTAAGATAGCTTTTCTTCTCATGGAGATTCATTTTATAAGGTAAAAACGGAAATGGTCTTTGACATACAGTAGGTGTGCAGTAATTGTTGAATTGATCTGACAATGAACCTGTAGATACTGCTGCCTGACCTGAAACTTGGGATAGTTTATTAAACTTTCTTGTTTTTAGAACTCTTTCCCTTTTTCCCACATATAAATTTTCAAAGGCAAGAAAATGATTTTTTTTTCTTTCCTATTACCTATCCCAGTCCCTGGCACATAATAGGCTTTGAGGAAGTGTTACTGCAGGAATGAATAAATGGTGACATTTACTGAGACATATGTGTGAGTGTCTATATTTTGATGAACTGATACCCTTACAACTTCTATAGTGTGCTTTGAGAGTTCCATTGCAAATCGCACATCGTTGTGTCGGGAGAGCTCTCTTTTGCTGATCACATGTAATTAGCTTGAACATGCTGACATTGACAGACACGTTAATCAGTAGAACAGCGTATCTCCCAGAATTGTTTGAAATGTGATTCAGTAGATCAAGGAATCAGAGCACTTTCCCTTTCCTTTTAAATCTATCTTGAGTCCTGATGATAGAGATGAGTGTGACTCTTCCTGAGACTGGAAACTGGAAACAACAGCTCCATTTTATTGTTGCACACAAGGATGTTCGGTATTTTGGAGAAGGGATTTTCATTCATTTTCCTAAAAGTTCCATACATCTTTTTTTCTTGAAGATATTTCTGTGAGAACCTACCAAGACCTTGGTAGCCAGGCTATTCCAAAGCCTCAAGTTTATCTGTAGAATGAACCTTTTTAACAATAAGGCTGACACACGTACTACTTGTCAGGAAAGAATATTTCCTTTTGCTTCACCTTGCATTCCTTTTCAAAAATAATGCAAATTTGATTATAACCTTATTACCTAATCACATATTCAGCAACAGATTTTATTGTCAACAAAGAAAGTTACGGAAAAAAATAAATTACGAGCTTAAGTTTCAGTTGATTATACTTGGCTAAGCAGAATGTTATTACTAAGACTTTAATTAAGTTTAGAATTGCTAACATGATAATATCAGCTCTTTGTGAGTGAAAGAGTGAGAGCGAGCAAGTGAGAGAGAGAGACTGTATAGTACATAGGAACAAATCCAAAGCATGGAACTGTTTTTGCTTTATTAGCCAGAAGATGGATTCACATTTTCCTTTATTTCTTTGAAAGATTTATTGATTCATGTCAAAGGCAAAGTTACAGAGAGAGAAAAGAAAACTTGCATTCATTGGTTGCTTCTCAAAATGCCCAAAGCAGTGGATGAAGGCCAGGCCCAAACCAGGAACTTGGAACCCATGCAGGTCCCTCCGCATGGGTGCCAGGACCCAAGCACTTGAGACCTTAGTTGCTGCCTGCTAGGATGCATGGGTGGGCCCTTAGCAAAGTATGCGGGGTTCCAACTGTCATTCTCAAAGGAGAGATGCGTGTCCTAAGAGGCAATGTCACTATGCTCACTTCCAAATTTTGTAATTTGATTGCAGCTTCCCTGGGTCTGTACAGTTGCGTCCCAGAGGAGTTTGATGTTCTAGTATCATTCATTGTGCACGTCCCTTCGGCTTTTGATTCCCCCAATATTAGCTTATCCAATGGAATACATTCCCTTCATCATCTTCTTAGGGAATTTCTTGGAGCATTCCTTATTTTTCTGCTAGACAATTGGGTTTCAGGCATGTGGCTTGGTCGTTGTTCTAGAAAATCAGTAAAATCTCCTTTTCTTCGTTGAATTTGATTCATTTTTAAGGAGGTTTGTATCATTTTCAAGGACAATAATATACAACTATGGTCTTTATATATATAAATATATATGCAGAAAATAATGGAATATTTATTTAATAAATATTTGTTTTAATAAATATTTATTATGAAATATATATATATATATCCAATTGATTAATACCACTTATTAAAGTGACAGTCATTTCTCTTCTGGGCTCTCTATTCTGTTCCATTGATCTGTGAGTGATTTTTATGACAGTACCATGCTGCTTCAATAGCTATAATGTTATAGCATGTTTAGAATTAAGGCAGTGCCATGTCTGCAGCTATACTTATCATTTACGCATTTATGCTTACGATTACTTGACTATTCTGGGCCTTTTGTGGGCTCATATATATTAATATTTTTTCCTAATTCTGTGAAGAATATCCTGGGAATTTTGGTGGCGATTGCCTTGGTTCCATTCATTGCATTCGTTGCAATTCATGAGCATGGAATAACTTTCCTTTTTTTTTTTGTATTTTGTTATTTCTTTCATAAACTGTCACTTTAGAGATTTTTCATTTGCTTGGCTCTATTTATTCCTAAATACTCTTCTGGTAGCTACTTTGACAGCGTTTTCATTTGCTTGCTGTTGATGCAGGTCTAAAATGCTCCTCTCTGGACAGGTCTTATAAAAAGCTGTGAGCTTACGTCCCTGCCTAACATGGGCCTTTGCTTAAATATCACTCCTGTAGAGACCTTTGCTCCAGTCGCTTGCCGGAAGAGCAAGCTCTCTTCTGACTGTCCCATAGGACTTTCAGTAGCCCTTGCTTCTGCCTCACCTTAGATCGCACAGACGCGTGATTCCTGACTTAAGATGCTCTCGCTTGTTTCTGCTGGTCTTACAATGGTAGAAAAGCAAGATGCATCCAGTGGAGACCTACGTGAATTTTAAAATTTTGATCTTGTCCCAGATTAAAGACGTATGATGGTGCTGTCTCATGATGCCAGGCAATAGCAGGGACTGCAGCCGTGCAGTCCGTTTGCGTTGAGAGAGGATGCTCCAAGCTAAACTGGGATGCTTAGCAGGTCTACTCTTGAGTGAATTTGCAATATTTCCGTCTCACGATGGTTTATCGGGACATAAACCCTCATCACAAGTTGAAGAGTATCTGTGTTTGAACTAGTTTATTGTGTCTCCTCTACTGCTGAGACACGTGCTCTGTGGGTATTGAACTTTCATTTCCTTTGTTTTGCCCAGGGCCTAGAGGAGCAGCCTAGCAGAATCTAAATATTTTGAATAATTAAAGAGAAAACAAGTCATTCTGAATTTTAATGTGATTAAAGCTCAGTGGGCATTTTTATCAGACTCTAAGAAACTAGCAAATCTTTGAATTTCTTTTTGTCCAGCGGAGCCTGAAGCAAAGGATTTTAGTTTGAAGCAGTAAGAACCTTGATGACCAGGTCTGTTTTAGTTTTTCTATTAATTTTATCCTTATATTGTCCTGGCTGTTGGGGGCAGTGAATAATAGGAGAGAGTAGAATGTTATCATTTAAAAATGAGGAATGATGATAATGTATTGAGGCGCGTATTCTCCTGTGACTGATAAATTGGCCCCGAGAGAAACTGCAAAAGAGGACTTTGAAAAATAAGAGCATAATTGGGATCAGAATGTGGTATTGATATGCAAGTTAGAAGGTCATTTTTTAAGAACATAAGCTCTGGAATCAGACTGCTTGGGTTTAAATGCTAGCTCTGCCATGGAGAGAGATGATTGCGTTTCTCTGTGCCTCTATTTTCTCATTTGCATCTTGAGGGTAATAGTAGTCCTCATCTCAGTAATGTTGTGAGACTAGGTGAGATGAGTCACAGTGCCTGGCTGGCACGTGGTGAGCACCTGCTGGGTGACAGTGATGGCTACGTGCGAGCGGTCTAGGGTTGGAAAGGACAGTATTCATTCGAGTGTGTAGACTGGATTGTGACTTAGAGTCAGATCTGTTTGCTAACAACAGTAGAGTTAATTGTGCTGCGCTATTTAGAGCTCTTCTTCCTCTTTGGCTCCCTGCTTGGTGTCTGGATTGCTGTTTTGGCGACTGGCAGACTCCAGGGTTTTCTAGCAACCAGGTGCACACAGCTGGGATATAGGTCAGGCAAGGATGTACTTTCAGTGTGCACAGAGGGGACACCCGCAGGGACAGAACTCTGCAGTGCGTGTTGAACGAACAAGCAGAAGGGAGCTTCTGCCTGTAACCGGCTCTGTTACTGCTTTTTTGTTCCCCCATCAGGGCACTAACCTTACCTCCTTTTCTGCTCACATCTCTGTTGACACACGTGCTCATGTGCAGAAACACACACACACACACACAGAGTTGTTTTGTTGTTTAGGTTCATGAGGAAAGAACTTTGCATGAAACTCAGGCTTTAAAATATATTATAAATAAAACTTCATATTTTATATATTTATATATTATAATATTACATATTCAAGTCTCGGGGTATAGGTGCCACAGTCTGATGAATTTAAATACAGCTGCTAAATGGAACGTACTTGTAGAGAGGATGCAGTAGGGTTAACCCTCCCCGTAACATCTTACTTATCAAACAGTCACACAGAGAGCTTTGGCCTACCGTGGGGATGGTCCTTAACCAGCCCGCATCCTGGGTTGGAGTGCGTGGGTGGCAGCCTTGCTTCTGCTTTTGATTTCAGCTTTTACTAAGGTAGACCTTAAGGGCTGAGGTCCTGTCGCCCGTGTGGCAGACCCAGAAGGGGTCCAAGCTGCTTCCTTAACCCTGACCACGTTCTGCTGCTGCTGTAGACATTTAGGGAATGGACCAGCAGACTGAAGCTCCTATGAATCTGACGACCCTTCAAAATAAACAAATCTCATGGAAACAGAACTTTCTAAGTAGGTGCACTCGTCTAGAAATATTGTCATTTAATCCTCTTACAGACAGGTGCGACTATCTTACATAATCTTAAGGAAGGTAAAGCGGTCTCACCAGCGTTACGGAACTAGCAATTGGAGGGACCTGGGCTCAAACCGAGACAGCCTGACTCCAGAGTGAATGTCCTTAACCACGCTATCCTGCCTACAGAGGAAACACTGAACACTCGAAGACTGATAAGTTGAGAATGACAAATATTGCACTATGATTGATGCTTGCTTTAGGGGTTTCTGATTGATCATTTAGAATACAAACATTCCAAGTAACCTTCATTGATACATGCATTATCTGCTAAGCTTTTTTTTTTTTTTTAATTTTGCTAAACATTTTTAATTTTAACCCTAATTCTGATTGCTTTGTCCTCACTCAGCAGTTTTAAAAAGTTTTAACTAAGTTTCACATACTGATAGCAGACTGCATAATGTTCCCTAACGCTTTCTCAATTCAAAAAGGTTCTCAGGTTTCTGGAAAGGAAAAAAAAAATTCTGAGTGAAGAAAATGTAACGCTTTCTGTAATTTTGACACGCACAGACACCACAGGAAATATACAGCTAGCAGAAAAAAACATTGTATGGTATATAATTAAAGAATTCCTACTTTTCATTTTGTGTGTCCCTGGCGATGCTAAACACTTGGCTTAATCAGAATTGAAAGTTTGACTATGATGCATAACATCATGCGCGTGATACATAGATTTTTCAAAGTTTTATTTATTTGTTTTAATTGTTATTAACATTGTATTATGTGATACAGTTTTATAGGCACTGGGATTCCCCCCACCCCTCCCACAACCCTCCCCCCATAGTGGATTCCTCCACCTTGCTGCATAACCACAGTTCAAGTTCAGTTGAGATTCCTTCATTGCAAGCATATACCTAGCATAAAGTCCAGCATCTTATGATACATAGATTTTTCAAAGTCTGATTTTGTCCAAACTCCCCAGCAGCCCAAAACACAAAAAAAAAGGACCCTATGATGGTTGATTCTGTCAGCAAAAGCCGTGGAGGGTTTTTTTTTTTTATCAATTAGGAATTCAAAATCACCTATGTTTCGTGTCTGTATCTTCATTTCCTTGCCTTCAGATAGTCTTCACTGCTAAAGTAAATGAGTCTGTCAGCACTGGCCTTATCTCTTCATATTGATTCAGGTTATTTGTCTAATTTTTCACTTTAAACTTTTGACACTGTCACTATATTTCCTCCAGGCAATGTTTTATTTTAGCATATTTTTTTTCTTTTTTGAAATATGGATTTATTTATTTGAAAGGCAGAATGGCAGGAGAGAGATACATTGCATTGACTGGTTACATAGTGGTTTGGGGTTGGCCAGGCTGAAGCCGGGCACCCAGAATGCCATCAGGAATGTCCTACAGGAATGGCAGACGTCCTGGCACTTGGACCATCTTTTACTGATTTCTCAGGATGCGTTAGCAGGGAGGCAGGTTGGAAGTGGAAGAGATGGATCTCTAACTAGCACTCTCTCACGGGACACTGCAGTGTACACAGAAGCTTAACTCACTGTGCTTCAACCTTGGCCTCTTACATTGCTTTTCTGGAGTGAGGTGCTTTGGCAACAAACAAAAACAAACTACAACAAGAAAAAGTTCTCGTGTATTTACAATGAAATAATTTGTTGCATAGTTAAGAAATGAGCAAACTCTGTAATAACAAGGAGGTATCTACTGGAGTTAGTTATAAGGAATTATCTGTTGTGTATCAATCCAACCTAAAAATTGATTTAAAGCAAGTGTGTGGGACCAGGTGCAATAGCGTAGTGGCTAAAGTCCTCACCTTGCATGCGCCGGAATCTCATAGGGGCGCTGGTTCATCTCCTGGCAGTCCCGCTTCCCATCCTCCCTGCTTGTGGCTTCAGAAAGCAGTCAAGGATGGCCCAAAGCTTTGGAACCCTGCTCAGCTCCGGCCATTATGGCCACTTGGAGAATGAATCAGCAGATGAAAGATCTTCCTCTCTGTCTCTCCTCCTCTACGTATATTTGATTTTCTAATAAAAATAAAATAAATTAAAAAAAAAAAAAACAAAAGCAAGTTTATGTGGGTTGGCTGCATAGCCCTTGAGTTGGCTTCCTCTGGGCTAACTGATGTAAATTCATGAAGCTGAGTGATTGGCTGGGCTGGAAACTCTTAGCTGGCCGATTGGGTGCTGATGCTTGGGGGTGGGGATTATCAGTCGAATCCTTAAACCCTAAAGGCTTCCATAGCTTGGCAACTACATACCTGCTACATCCACAAGGTGCCACATGGGGTGCTTGTACCCCTCTGCCTGGTTAAAACTTTTTTTTCTTGGAAATGTGTTGAGCTTCTACTGTGTGTGCCAAGAGCTGCTACTGGGTGGCCCAGAGGTTTGTGGTGGCCGTGTTTGTAGGATGTGGGAGGCCAGTCTGGCAGAATGAGACCAATCCTTGGAGACCACAGGAATGAATTCTGGTGATGTCAGGCTTTTTATTCCATCTTCCTGGAGATCCAGCTGTGACTCCTCCTGCACTTACAGAAATGTATTGGTGAATTCCTCTCTGTACAACCTGGCGAGATTTCTTTTACTTGTCTTTGTCTGGACTACCCTACAAAGTAAGCTCTCAAATATTCAAGTGTGAAGGGTTGATTCTGGGGACAACGTGAGACAAGGAAGGGTAGGCAGAAGACAGATTTCTTTGGCAGGGGACTACTGGGGACAATCAGAACTTGAGCCTGTTGAGAAACTTGGATGTTAATGTAGCAGATAACTCAGAATTACCATGCTCCTGAAAGGAGAGTGTGGCAGGTTTCCGACTCAGCTCTCTCAGATGTGCTGTTCTTATGGTCCATTTTCTATTGCCGGCCCTCCAGGACTGTCAAACTGAAAGTCAGTGAACGTCAAGGGGGTCAAGCAAATAATCCGAAAAACCTGCAGACAATTAGCATCGGGTCTGGTGTGCTAAGGCGTAAGGTCAGGGCTGCAGCTGGGCTACCTGTAACGTCTGCTTCAAGTTCACCATGGAAACAGCTCTGGCACAGCACAGCTCATGCTCAGTGTGCCCCAAATCTTTGCAGACGCCGCAGAGAAGTTGTAAGCATAATCTCTCTTTGCCGCCTGCCCCCACCCAGCTCTCTGCACGTATTATTTTATGCTGATAGCTGAGAGCCATTTAAAAAAGTTCCTAACAGCTGTTCTTGGATTTTTCTTCATGGTTAGAAGGACTTGAGAATCATTTCCTTCAGACCTCACCTAGAAAGACTTCTTACTTTACTGTAATTTTGAGACTGCTGTTGCCTGCACTAGCTTTGCAAGTAGGATAACAAATAGGACTTTGTCGATAAGGTACCTGCCTGATTTCTCATCATTTAAAAAGATGAATATGATAATAACGGCCATGCAGAAGCAAAAATATCCTCACAGCGAGTTCTTACTTTCTGTAGACACTATCAAGTGCTTCCTTGGGGCACCCGTGTTTGAGGCAACAGTTAAACCACCACTCAGGATGCCCACATCAGGCATTGGAGTGCTGGGGTTTGAGCTCCAGCTCAGCTCTTTGAGCTTTGAGCTTCCGGCTAGTGCTCGCTGTGGGAGACAGTGATTGATGGCTCAGCTACTTGGATCCTTGGGTAGGTGTGGAATGAGTTCCTGGCTTCAACCTGGCCCATCCCTGGATATGGTGGTTATCTGCGGAGTGAACCAGTTGATATCAGATCTCTCCCTGTTCTCCTTCCTTCTGTCTCTCTGCCTTTCAAACAAACAAGCAAACAAACAATATTTACTTTATTTTTTTTTAAAGATTTATTTTTATTATTTTTTCATTGGAAAGGCGGATATACAGAGAGGAGAGACAGAGAGGAAGATCTTCCGTCCGATGATTCACTCCCCAAGTGAGCGCAACGGGCCGATACTATGCCGATCCAAAGCCAGGAGCCTCTTCCGGGTCTCCCACGCGGGTGCAGGTTCCCAAAGCTTTAGGCCGTCCTCGACTGCTTTCCCGGGCCACAGGCAGGGAGCTGGAAGGGAAGTGGGGCTGCCGGGATTAGAACCGGTGCCCACATGGGATCCCGGGCGTGCTAGGCGAGGACCTTTAACCACTGCGCCACTGCGCCGGGCCCAACAATATTTACTTTAAAGTTGCTTGACGGCTTTTTAAAAAATCAGTCTGTGTTTAAGGAGCAGACTACATCTTTTATGGGCTTTATATTTAGAGAAAAGGCATTTGTATGATTATATGTTATAATTGAAAGATTGTATTATCCTTCTTTGTGAAGTCACAATAATTATTTAGTTATGTATTTGAGTTTTAGAAGCTGGTAGAATTTGGCTTGAATACAAATGCAAAATGTGTGATGTGAACCTATAATGCCAGCTGTTTTTTTTCCCCAAATAAACCATTAGAGAAGAGCAAATGGCATTTGATATATAATGAGAAATTTCAAGGCTGTTGGGTCTGAATTTAATTTGTGTTTGTGACTCAAAGTAGGCAGTGCCTGATAATCATTTTATGACTGGAGTGTAGTCCCTGGGTGCACATAATCCATTTGTTTAATTGTCTAGATCCCTCACTGTATTTACAGTTAATTGGTTCCTGTTAAGGTCCTCTTAATGGAGACCATAAAGCTGTAGGGTTATGAAAACCTGAAAAGGAACATTTAAGCAAGTCCTTTCTAGAAGCCAAGACCTTACGAGCATTCATTTGTTTCTTCATTTTCTGCGATCTTCATGGCAGCTAGAGGGAGGTAAATATCTCCCAGGAAGATGATTTACACATTCTTCTGACTCTTTGGGGCCTGTGAACTGGGCACAGCCGGAAAGTCACAACTCCCATAACCTGTTACTTCCAGCTGCATTCCTTCTCTAATAATTTGGCATTCTTGTTTGATTTTAGTGGCCGTGCTAAAGGGTGGGTCGCTCCCTGACATTTACCGATTTCTCACTGACCGAGAGGTTCTCGTCCATATTTTATCCCTCATCCTGCATAGTTCCTTTATCCTTTTAATTTAGAGTTCTGGATTTGCATGAGAAAAAATTTTATACAACCTTCTGATGTCCTGGAAAGCTCCTATGACTCCGTCTGAAGTACATATCATTATTATAAAAAAAAATGCAATGCAGGGCCGCCTTTTCAAATTAAATACAGATTTATTTTTTATCTTATCGTTTGTACAAATGAAACCAATTTAAGAATGTATTTCTTATATATGGTTTTAAGACCCTAATGATAATTCCGACCCAATCCTCCTTCTCTCATTCACTCTCAACCTCTATTCTCTTCCTTTCCCTATCTTTTATCTTTTACAATAGTGTGTTTTTAAATTTTCTTTATAATCATAAATTTAATCCTCTGTCAAATATGGAGTAGAATAAGTAAGTAAGTGGAAGAATCACTGTTCCTCAAAAATATAGATCAGGGTTATAAACAGTAATCAAATCTGAAAATGCTAATTTCACTCACAGATTAATTGGTAAAATAACCTATGTCGAAACACTTGGTAGAAGTGCTTTGTTTTTCTCCTTCAAGTATTCTTAAAACTTTCCTATTTCTATATGTGATTTTTTGTAAGAATCAAGACTTTAGTACTGTAGATACTCATTGGCCAGATAACATTTGCTTTTAGGATTTCTGGCTAATGGCAGGTGACTAACATTGAGCCCAAGTGGAATTTATTTCTGTTTGCTGAGCTTTGATTATACTTTGTAGTAAGCTGAGACCTTGAAAGAATGACCCAGAATTGTTTAGCCCATTTTCCCATGGCTTCCCAAGGTATTGCCAAGACCTCAGTGGCTGCTGTGAAGTTGACTCTTGATGGAGATGGTTAATGCTCAGCTCCGGCTAGGTGCATTAAGAACTGCCTGGACACAAGACAGAGTCTTCAATAATTATCCAAGTAGATAGCTCAACCCTATGTTCTTCCTCTTTCACTCTTTCTTTTTTATTTAGAATGTTTTGGGGCAGTGAGTGGGTGGGGGGAGTTAGTATGTTTTCTCAGGTGAATAAAGAATGAATATCTCAGATAATTTTGAGCTGTTGTGATAATCCTAGAAATATGTTTTCTATATTGGAGAGCATTCCGATCTTTTGAAAATCCTCTTGTTAAGCTAGTAATCAGAAAAAGGTGTTATCATAGCCCTTCTTGCATTTGTAGCACTTAGATTCTTAAACTATCCTTCTGCTAACCTCAGCAAGGCTTGGATTGGATTTGGGGTAAGAAAGGGGAGAACATATACAAGACAGAGTTCTTGTGTGGTAACAGGTGCAATAGTAATAGTAGTGGCATAAAGATTAAAAGAGGGTATGTTATATACACACTTTCTCCAATGCTACCTTCCCTTAGCAAAATGTGAGAGCAGTGCAAAAATTGCTGTTGGATTCCCGTGCATTTTTAATAATAGCAGCATCAACACAGAAACCATCAAACTATTAGAGGAAAACATAGGAAGTACTCTACAAGATAAAGATGAAGACTTAGAAAAGTCACCAAAAGTACACACAGTCATAGTCCAAAGAGACAAATGGGACTACATCAAACTAAGAAACTTCTGTACAGCAAAGGAAACCAAAGAGGCAACCCACAGAATGGGAGAAGCCAGCAGCGTTCCGTTACTGCAGGACCACCAAGTACCGAGGACTGCCATTGCTTCTGTGTGGTGATTGTGCGTGATCTCACCTCCAGGACTGAAGAGTGTCCCTTGGACTTGCACACGGGCCATCAGAGAGGTCTCAGGGGAGTGCTAAGGGCTCTTGTGAGACTTCAGCGGGGAGGACGAGCAGTGATAGCTAGAACTACATGCAAGCTGGGAGAGAATGGTGGGTAGAGGGAATGGCACTAGTGGTTGGCAGTAGGATGGTAGTAGGAGAGAGAGGTAGTTAGAACGGTGGTGTGGAAGAATGTGAGCTGAGGAGAGGCCAGGGATGCGGAGGAGCCACCGAGGGAGGAAGGAGAAGGCGTGAAAGGGGCAAGAAGGGGCTCAAACCCTTCCCCTCCCTAAAACACAGTGCCTTGGTTATTTTTTTCTGTACTATGAGATGCTGTGCACCTTTTCATGAGGACAGAGTTCTACAAAATCTTTGGAAATGGTTGAATATGATGTCCAGCTCTTGAAAAAAAAATAGGCTGCAAATTGTTAGTATTTTAGGCAGAGAGCAATTTACACTCATCTCTTGAATGAACACATTCAGATAACCCGGGGTTGTTCAGGGTCTTGTTTTCCAAAGGACCTTCCTTGACAGGAACAACTGTTAAAGCTGTAATTATTTGCACTTCAGCTCCTAACTAGATGTAATACTTTGAATAGGAATAAATCAGCTTTTAAATTTTTGCTTGTTTTTGAAAGCCATAAATACCTGTGGAGATTTTTACACAAAGAAGAGATGCTTAATGCTGGCTCCATTTTAAAATCACAAACAGTAGCTTAATAAAAACACATTGTATAGTTCTCTGCCAAAAGTTTCTGACAGTGATGCATTTTATGTTGTTTTATTATCAGTATAAAAGAGATTCTTGTTGGCTAGAAGAATTTAAAAAGTGTATACACTTAAAAATTAGAACTAATATAACAGAGCTAATCATTATTCCATTATTTCAATAGTTTTACTTATATTGTGTTATGAAATATTTTATAAGTAAAACAAGTGAATGCTTTGGCACACCAGCTCTGTTTATTTTTATTTATTTGAAAGAGATAGAGAAAGAGAGAGGGAGAGAAAGAGAGAAGTCTTCTATCCAGTGGTTCACTCTTTAAATTCCTCAAAAACCAGAGCTGAGCCAGGCTAAAGCCAGGAGACAGAAATTCAGTCCAGATCTCCCATGTGAGAGGCAGGGACCCACGTGCTTTGAGAGCTAGCACCTGCTTCTTTCCATTGTGCACATTAAGGTGAAGTTGGAATTAAGAAAGGAGCTTGAGCCCAAACCCAGGCATGCTGATATGGGCTGTGAGCATCTTAAGTGTTGTCTCAACACCTGCATCAAACTTCCATTCTGTTTTTTTAAAATTAATTAGATTTTCGTGGATTCAACAAAGTTAATAGATACAAGTCTAAAAACTACAGTGATATTTCCTTCCTTTGTTTTTTGCTTCCCTCCCACTCTGTCCATCTCATTCTCTATACCCCATTCCGCTTTCTTTCTTTTTAATTTTTGAACTAGTGTATTTAAATTTTACATGAAAAGAAAAGGCTTGTTGCTTTATCCAATAAGAAATTTATCATCTAGCCCTGGATTTTAAATGGCTCTTTTAAAATATTGTTTTTAACATTTTTTAGAAGATTCATATTTGAAAGTCAGAGAGAGAAAAGGAAACGAAACAGATAAATAGACAGACAGATGGATGATAGGTATGTTTTCCACCTGGTGGCTCATTCCCAAGTGGCTGTAATAACTGGGACTTGGCCACGTCAAAACGAGGGACCACTAACTCCTTCTCTGTTTCCCGTGTGAGTCAGCTGGGCCATCTTCTGTTGCTTCCCCGGGCACATGAGCAAGTATCTCAATCTAAAGCAGAGCAGCAGGGACTCAAACCATGCTCTAATACGGGATCTTGGCAGTGCAGGTTGCAGCTTAGCTCATTGTGCCATGGCGGTGGCTCCCCGTGTGGAGTTTTCTGTGAAACAGCCAAGCTGTTTCCCAAAGTGACGGCACCATTTACTTTGCTAACCAACCACATGTGAGGGTTCTGATCTCCCACGTGCTTGTTAACGGTTATGTTGATGTTTCTTTGATGACAGCCATCCTAGTGGATGTGATGCAGTGTCTCAGTGTTACTTTGATTTGCCTTATCTCATGGCTGTTGAAGTTAAAGGCATTTATTGCCATTCTCTGGGCTCTCTGTATCCTTATTGAGTTGGTTGCGTAAGTGTTGTTCTATGAAACTATTGCCTAATCCAGAAATCATAAAGACATCCACCTCTGCTGTATTCTAGAAGTTTTTCAGTTTTAACTCTTGTATCTAGGTCCATGTCCATGACCTCTGTATAGTTGATTTCTGTACATGGGATGAGGTAGATTTCTAATCTCTGTCCCCCCCTTTTTGGTTGTGTATATCTGGTTGTTACAATACCATTTGTTAAATTAGCTGTTTTTTTTTTCTCTATTGAATTGTTCTGGTAACATTGTTATAAATCATTTGGTCAATAATATAGGAGATTAATTTTGGAGTCTCAAATTTATTTCCTTGATCTATATACTCACATTTATACCAATCTACACAATTTTGTTTGTTGTATTTTATAGAAAATTTTGTTTATTTATTTTTCAATGATTCATAATTTATTGATAGGCGCTTAAAGTGTTAAGCCAGTATTTTATTTTGCATTGTAATCTTATATTGCCTTTCTTTTTTCTTTCATTTATTTGTTTATTGTTATCATTATCATATTATGATATAGTTCCATAGTCCCTGGGATTTCTCTTACCCCCTTCCCAAGTCCTATTCCTGCCCCACTGAGTTCCCCTATATTATTACTATAGAATAGTTCTTTATAAACAGTCATATGTCCATCATTGTGGGCATGGACAATGACAGAGAGTCCAGTATCCTTTTGTCAAGATATAGTTGATAGTTTTATTGGGAGTCCACCTTTGATCTTGAAGTACAAATGCATGCTGCGTTGTATCCTCACATCTGGATATGAGAGTCTCCATTACACAGTACATCCCCTTAAGTGAAAAGCCACAAAACAAAATCAACAACAGGAAGAAAAAAAGAAATTAAAAATGCCATGGAGTTAAATGACATACTACTGACTGACTAATGTGTCACTGAAGAAATGAAAAAGAAAATCAAGAACGTTCTTGAAGAAAATGAGGCTACTGTAAGATCTATGAGTCAGTGAAGAATTTAATGGGAAAGTGTTTTGAAGAGATGAAACCAAAAAAAAAAAATCCTTGAGATTAGTTTCCACTAATTTTTGTTGGTGAGAGATGTCTCCTGTAGGCAACAAATAGATGGGTTTTGTTTTTAAATTCCCTCTACAAATCTATGATGTTTGATTGATGAGTTTGATCCATTTACATTCAGGGTTAATATGAATGGGTGGTAATTTGGTCCAAAACAAAAAAAAAAATCCTGAATAGTTAACATAATCTTAACAGATATAAATTAAGTCCGAGGCATCAGAGCTGGATGGGAAGCAGCGCTGCCAGGACACGAACCGGCACCCATATGGAATCCCAGCACATACAAGGCAAGGACTTTAGCCACTAGGCTTCCATGCTGGGCCTACCACTGGTGTTTTATGGCCTTCCATACTTGTCCCTGACTGGGTCTGCTGAAAAGGCAGCCTGGCACCACTGTCTTCACTACTGAGTGTTTAAACTTATGATGCTAGAAGTCCTTAGCCCGTTGGACTCTGAAGTGAACAACCTGAAGGTCAACTGGTTGTGCCCTTAGATTTTCTCTCCACTGAGGAACATGATACCCTCATCTTCACCACCACATTCAATCTGTTCCATTGCCATCCAGTTCCTGTCAGGATCCCTATGAAAGGTGAGCAGTCTCTGCAGGTAATAGCAATGGCATGGTGCGTTTGTGAAGTATTTAGTATTTTTCATGGCGCTTGCACTGTATTATCTCATGGACAGACTATAAATTGTGGTGTCACACAAAATGACCTGTACTGAATTGTGCCATCTGGACAACATCCACTCATTCTAGTGGGGAGGTGAAAATTGAATCTGATTGGGCTCTTTGTTTTTTCCTGTTTAAACAACAGGTCATTTAAGGGCAGATCCTCAGCTACTGTGGTAGTCACAGGTCAGGGTTTACATAACATAATGTCAGTCTATTCTTTTTACCATTAGGAGTCCTGGGTATATTAGGTTTAAAATGCTTCCATAACTTAAGGAAGGTTTGCATTAATCTGTGAAATGATAAGGTGATTTTTCTGTAACAATCATGAATTGTTTACAGAAATTGGAAGGCAGAGCAAGGGAGAGAGAGAGTTTTCATGCACTGATTCACTCCTCAAGTGGCCACAATAGCAAAGATTATCCCAGGCCAAACTCAGGAGCCATGAGCTTTATCTAAACCTCCCACAGAGGTGCAGGGTCCCAAGCACTTGGGTCACCTTCTGATGTTTTCCTAGGTACATTAGTAGAGAGCTGGTTCAGAAGTGGAGCTGCTGGGACTTGAACTGTGATATGGGGTTCCACTATTTCAAAATATGTGCCACAATGCCAGGCCCAAGAAACTGTTGATTGACAACTGTTCCAACTAGAGTGTCTCATTTCTTCGTCTCACGAAGTGGCACTTGGGTCTGAATCATACATCTTCCCAAGCCCAGGCCAGTGTTGGACTCAGTGAGGAGGTTGGGCGTCTAGAAACAAGGCTCAGTGCACCTTTGCCCATGAAGTTAAGGGATCGGTTACTCTGATGGTTGGCATGCTGGTTTGTTTATGATTTATCACCAACCTTTACTGAAATGTTATGATTTATCACCAACCTTTACTGAAATGTTTGGCAAAACCATTTGTGAAGATTGGGTATAGTTTAACATTTCACATACTTAAATATGTTTTGCACTTTAAGATACTACTAACATGTAACGGAACTTTTCCGTAGTTGGTTTCAAAGCTGTTAAGACACATCATCATAGGGTTTAATGTAATATGAGAAACAAAGCTCAATGTATTTGGAAAAATGTCCCAAATGTTCTGTATAAATGCTCTGTTTTACAATTTTTTCTGAAGCAAGTGCAGAAATAGTATTTAATGTTTACCTAACATATGCCTAGAAAGGAAATCCATACCAAAGAAAGTAAATGAGCAGTGCTCTGTGTAGCCTTTCCAGGTAATATAGGATATCCAGTGAAATTTAACTTTTAAGAGATGTTGTGGTTTATGTAGCAATATGGGTTAGTTTTAGCAAACATATGTCTCATGTATTGCAGTAGTTGAGTAATTCATCTTCAACTTAGTGTCCTCTGCTTTAGCTGAAGAAAGTTGCCAACTCTAGGAACTGCTAAAGGGCTGGTGGAGGTAGAAATCAATATTGAAAGTGCGTTCATTCTTTTGGTAGCAAAATATATTGCTCCATTGCTCTCAAATGTATCTTCAAGTTCTATTTTTCTCTGAAAAGTTTGCCTTCTGTGCCAGCCTTGTGGCACAGTAGATTAAGGTTCTGCCTGTGATGCTGGCATCCTATTTGAGCACAGGCTAGAGTTCTGGCTGCTCCATTTTCCACCTGGCTCCAAGCTAATGCACCTGTGAAAACAACAGAGGATGGTCCAAGTACTTGGGCCCCTGCCACGTGTGTGGGATACCTGGTCGGAGATCTAGGCTCCTGGTTTTGACTTAGCCCTGCCCTAGCCATTGCTAACATTTAGGGGTAAACTAGTGAGTCCAAAATGCATAGAACCACTACTCTTTCTCTCCTTCTCCTTATCCACAGTCGTTGTGTTTTTGAATCATCTTACAGCAGCAGTTTACTCACTCCCACCATCTGTAACCAGAATGTACACAAGCATTTGTGTGCGCACACACACACACACACACACACACACACACACACACACACACATTCTATCTACCCTGATTTGCAAACTGCTCTACTCTAAATCAGTCTCGATTTGACTGCATTTTCAGTTTTAAGTAAATGACGGTTATTGAGATATAAATCTAATTATGTCAGATTTTTATCTGCATCAAATCAGGCAAATTTTGCTTCCTGGATTGCAAAGGTAGTGGATCCCATTTTCTCAGACAGATGGTTTTTGTGTCTTCAAAATTTGCATTTTTATTTCCCTTTCAGTCAACAGTGATGGGTTAGTTCTCGTTCCTGTTCTTTTAAGGTGATCTAGGGAGAGGAGAGTGCAATAGGTAATACCTGGGAACGAAATGTACTTTTTTCAGTTGACTCACAATTAATACATTGCAGTGGGAGGCAGAAATCCCTCTTCTGTCTTTACCCAGTGATGCAGATATTATTGGATGAATTACTTCAATAAAGCATCTCGTCCCTAATCATTTAGCTCTTACGATGTCCCAAGCCCCTCAAGATTCTTTTATTAGTATTTCCTAATGTTTGTTAAGGGAACATTTTCCTTTATAATGTCTCCAAACACCACTTCCAGGATGCTACATCATTATATTGTCAGCGAGGTACTTTTTCAATGATAGTTTTTTTTTGATTTCTTGCAAAGCTTTATTTTCCAAATGCGCACACCTCTCCACTGATGAATGTTCTGCAGGCTTCATTTTCCTTCTGTTCCTTAGTGACGATACAGGCTGGTTCTTACGAACACTTAGCTGGTCATGATTTCATTTTACCTTCTGTCAGTTTCACATGGTTCAGTTTCACTGTTGGTCACTGGTGTGAGCACAGTGGGCACCCAAGAGCCCTGGGAAAATCAGAAAAGACAGATGCAGGGGAAAATGTTGGATCTGGATTTCAGAAAGGTTCAAAGGCATGCGAAGTACTCAGTTCTGAGCATTTGAGATTAAGAAACAGCTCATGTGGCACACACACATGTTTAACAGCCAAATGGCTGTTTGAAGTGAAGTTTGCAGTGCCAGAGGAGCTTAGGTGGAATGTGGCACTCAAGAGGTAATGGATGAAGACTGTCATATGTCTTCCGTAGTAATGCAAAGAATAGAGGTCTTGGGGAGGGCTGAGGGGAACATCCCTTAGGCAGCAGTGTGGCTTTGGTCCTGCTAGAATTCCTCAGCCCTTTTGGACACTGCAGAAATGGTCCTCAAACTTCATGATAGGAGAAGCGTTGATATCATTGCAGAGATAACCGACTCCAATTTATATTTATTTATGTATTTACTTTTGTTTCTATGATACAGTTCTATAGGCTCAGGTATTTCCCCTTCCACCCTCTCCAGTGATAGCCCTTAACTCTTTCCCCTCATATTGTTACAGCAGTCTTGTCCTTCAGCAACAGTCCCAAGTCCAACATTCTGCTGTTTAAGTGTACCATGGATTGTAGGTATAGGCAATGGTAGAAAATCTAATATCACATTGTCAAGGTATATTTAACAGTTTCATTGGGAGTCCTCCTTTTATTCAGGAGTAAAGATGCATACTGTACTGTGTCTTTACAGTTCAGTATAATAGCCTGCATTATGTAGTTCCTCTAGACATTTTACCTATATATCTTTTTATCTTGTATTTTGCATAAATGCTGTCTTATATGAGAGAACATGTATTTGTCCTTTTGGGATCGGCTTATTTCATTTAGCATAATGGTCTCCAGTTGGGACCACTTTGTTGCAAATGGTAGAATTTCATTCCTTTTAAAGGCTGGATAGGATTACATAGAATAGCTGTGCCACAGTTTCTTTGTTTTTCTTTCGACAGGCATCTGGCATTGTTTCTGTGTCTTTTCAATTGTAGACTGTGCTGCTTTAAATAGAAAAGCACGGGTCACTTTCTTGTATGCAGATTTCATTTTCTTTGGATATATTCCCAGAAGTGGGATAACTAGGTCATATGGCAGATCAATTTTCAATGTTCTTAGCACTCTTCAAACTGACTTCCATAATGGCTGGACTAACCTACACTCCCACCAACAGCGAAGCACTCTTTCCCCCACATCGATGCCAGCCAGTATTGTTAGTAGAGTTCTGAATGTAGGCCAGTTTTACTGGAATTAGGTAGAATCTCAATGTGGTTTTCATTTGCATTTCCCTGATAGCTAGGGAGCCTGAGCATTTTGTTTTTCATATGTCCATTAGCCATTTTTTGAAAATTGTCTGCTCATTTCTTCTGTCCATTTTTTTTTTTTTTTTTTGCTCAGGGTTGTTTATTTTCCTGCCACTGAGTTTCTGAAGTTCTTTGTAGATCCTGGATATTAGTACCCTATCTGTTGTGTGGCGTGCAAAGATTTTTTTTCCCATTCTGCTGGTTGCCTCTGTCCCGTACTATGTCTTGAGGTCTGGAATTGTGATTCCTCCAGCTTGATTTTTATCCTTCAGGGCAGCAATTAGCAACTCAATTGTTTATATAGTAGGGAAGGAGTACTAATGAAATTTTAAAATGTAAACAGTGTCTTTTTTTTTTCTTAACTAGATAATTATTGTTTCTTTTTAACTTTGTTTTTAGTATTAATTTGTCAGTTTATTCCCCTTTCATGACAGGGGTAATGTTTATGTAGATTTTAGAACAGCCACCTCTCAAATGTAGCTAATTATGGGTTATACTTAATCATTCTTAATTAGAGTGTTTATGCTAGTTATACATAATTTCTTTCCATCTACCTAACTCTACTATCCTCAGTTGAAAAAAAAAAAACTTTTCTGAAGTTGAAGTACAACATAAATGGCTATGATTTTTGCACACTTATTTGCAGGTTTCTTAGATAAAGACTTTATTATTTTTTTTTATTTTCAAGGTGGATGTGTAGAGAGAGAGATGGGGAGGGGAAAGAGCCAGATTTTGCATGCACCCATTTGCTTCTCAGATGGCTTCAGCAGAAAGGCAAGTCCTGGGCTGGGCAGAAGCCAGGAACCGGAAACGGCATCTGGGTCTCCCATGCAGATGGGAGCAGTCCAGATATTTGCGTCATTTTCCACTGGTTTTGCCAGACACATTAGCAGAAAAGTGGACTAGAAATGGAGCAGCTGGGGTCCGAGGGTACAGCGCGGTAGCCTATCGGCTAAAGTCCTCTCCTTGAATGCTCTCGGATCCCATATGAGCACCAGTTCTAATCCTGGCAGTCCCACTTGTGGCCTTGGGAATCAGATGAGGATGGCCCAAAGCCTTGGGACCCTGCACCCATGTGGGAGACCCAGAAGAGGCTCCTGGCTCCTGGTTTTGGATTGGTGCAACTCTGCCATTGCAACCGCTTGGGGAGTAAATCAACAGATGGAAGATCTTTCTTTCTGTCACTCCTTTTCTCTGTATATCTAGCTTTCCAATAAAAATAAAAGTCTTAAAAGAAATGGAGCAGATAGGATCTGAATCTGCTCTTAGGGATGCTGGAGTTATAGGGCTGCCTAAATTTCTTTGTCTCAGGGTTGCTCCTAATTGTAGATATCTTATTCTGTCAGAAGAGTTCCTATTGATGTAAGATGTGCACCATTTTATCAGTAAGAGATTTTAGATGACCAATCATGTAATCACTTTTTAGCTTCTTTCTCTCAGATGAGTCTTTTCCAGTTGTAACTTTCTAGACTTCCCAACAGGTGACTGAGCTCGTTAGGTGGGAGAAACTGAAAATTGATATAAGACAGTGTGAGTTTTTGGCCGTGGTTTTCTAGGTAATCACACACACACACACACACACACACACACACACACACACACCATATTTGCAGTGCCTTCATCTGCAATTTTTTCCAAAGGCTCATTTCTATCTGAGAGTGAAAGAAAACATCTGGTTGAATTTTCATGTGTTCTACAGTTATTCCCTCACAGCTTTGGAGGCTGCAAGGCCAAGATCAACATTGGTTGGTTTCCTCTGAGCTGTCTGCTTGACTCGCACATGGCCCCGCTCGGGCTGCCTCTTTCGGTGGCTGTCTCAGTGACCATAAGCTCCCGGAAGCTTTTCCTCTTTTTGTAGGAGCAACAGACATAGTGAATGAGGGCCCACCTCGTAGCATCATTTCAGCCTGGTCGGTTTTTTAATAGACCCTACCTGTAAATATGGTTACCATTTGGGGTCCTGGGATTTGGGACTGCAGCAGAAGAATTTTGGCAGGAGGCTGATGAGAGCAACTCAGACCACTGTAGAATCTTCTTCATCGCTTAGGAACCCAACTCTGATTTCTGTTAGTCGTTTTTTTTTGGTAGTCACGATGAAGCTCTTTTCCCCCAGGAAAAGTTTCATCCCAGAAGCTATGTAGCCTTTGGCAGTTGTGTTGTCTCATTATTTTCCAGAAAAGTGGCTCTCTGTCTTTTTCAGGGGCCCCTGGATAACTCTGAGAATTTGATGAAAGCTATTCTATCAGTTAGCTTTGTTTTGACAAACCATTTCAGAAGTGGCTTAATGTGTATGTGATTGCTTTGTCTTTCCTCTCAAGGCTATGTGCCACATGCTGGGCTTGTTCCCACTGAGGTGGCTGCAGAGTGTTGGCAGGGCTCAGCTAGGCTTTGTGGCCACCTGGTTGGCAGTGGCTGTGCTGGCATCCAGTGGTTGGCTGGCTGGTAGTGCTCATCACCCAGCAGGTGGACCTACATGGAGACACCTGGGGATGATCACAGGGAGTTTAGGATCAGAAAGAGACAGGCAGCTCCAAAGAGCCAGAACGTCTCCCGTTGCTCATGGAAAGGGGGTAGCGGGTGGCATTCCTGTGTAGAGGGAATGCCTTGTGGTCATTCCTTGTGGTCTCCAAGGAGAAAAAGGAGGAGGAGACATAAATGAGAAAATAAGGCTCAGGTCACCCTGTTATGACACGATGCTGGTGCTCTTGCCCTCTGTGGGCATTTATGTGCTCAGTGTTGTGGAACCAAAACTAAAGCTGAAGTCACAGTTCAGTCAGTGGTCAAAGAATGGAAAGTTGGAGCCTCAGTCACAAGTCAGCATCCTAACACTCCAGGGGCTGTGGAGTCATGCCTAGAAGACGGTGGGAGGAAGACGCATGGCTATTCCCAGAGTCCCCATTTTGCTTCCTTCATGACCTAATATTTTCCATCATGGCAGCTGGTAGGCATGTCACTTAGCATGGAAATTAGGTTACAATGAAATCTGAGGTCTCCTGGAGGTCCCTTGGCTATGTTGGTTTTAGCTGGTTCTGGCCCGTTAGCTGGAAAAGTAACTTGAGACCACACAGCATCCTGCATTCACAGAGGAACTGTGTTAGGGTGGGGACACAAGCTTAGGTAGGCCCTGCAGGTTAGTCTTACAGATGTTTTTTTCCCTTTTAGATTTTCTTTTGTTGGGGGGTTGCGAAAAACTGACTTCCAAAGAAGTTAGATGCTGACTAATGGGAGTGAAATCGCACCATGATCAGGACATGCAAAAGGGGCCTGAGGATGTGCGGGCAGAGCACTTGTTGCCTTTGAGATGAGAACAGATGGAATTTGTTTACTTGGGGCGGGGTGGGGGGAGTTTGATGATGAAGACACTGCCTGTTTATATGGAGGACTTTGAATCTTGATGCGGCATTTATGTACTTTATGGAAGGACCACCGGACATGTTTTTGTATACTTAGAGCCAACAGAGCTTTAGTTATTTCAGCCCGATGCCCCCTTTATCATATTATTGAACACGAGAACATTTAATGTGGAGCCAGAATTCTGATACAGTGTGTTTAGTCACCGCTTGTGATGCTAGCATTCTGTATCTGGTCGACCTCCAAGCTGCCCTATGTTGATTCCAGCTCCCTGCTTGTGCATCTGAGGAAGCAATGGAAGATGACTTAAGTATGTGGTCCTGCAACCCCCATGGGTGATCTGAGTGGAATTCTAACCTCCTGGCTCTGGCTTGGCTCAGTCCAGGCCATGTAGGGAGTGAATCAGCTGACAAAAAATCTCTCTCTTGCTCAAGCAAATAAAATGTGAAACATGAAGAAAGTGATTACCTGAGTGACCTGGAAATGAGACATCTTGCAAATGCATACTATAAATCTTACATCAGGGATGTAAAATAGCAACTTATTGGTTATTTCTAATAGTCAATTCTGATTTATATCCACTGTGATTATTTTGATAGTGGTTTACTAGTCTCTTTGTACCTTAACTCACTGTCAAAGCTAACTGCTAGTCCCAGCTCTGTTCTGGAAAGGAGAGAGATCATGCCAGACCAAATGCAGGCTGTCAGGAGAAATTGTTATTAGCTAAGCTTGGAGGTGTGTGGGGGGAAGCTGCTGCCCCATGCCAGGAACCACTGTACTGCAAGACTGAACTCACGGGTTTTTAACCTTCCATTGGTGCACAATAGCCAAGGAATTTTCCTTTTCCTTTTTTCGTAAACCACCCAAGCCGTGGACAATGCAAATCATCCAATCTACTTAGGCTGTGCACACTACACCTGATTCAATCAACTGGAGCGGTGCACAGCACAAAGTATCCGGTCAACTTCGGTTCAGACTACATCTTAAGCCAATCAGCTAGCAAGCCTGTTTACTGAGGCACACAGCTGCGGTTAGCAACGGTGGAGACTCGGTCAAGGAGCCTAAAAGGAGTCGCATCTGCCCACTGCTGCAGAATGCTATCATGTGCTGCACTCCATTGCAGCTCTATTGGAGTTCTGAATATACACCTAAGTGCCCAGTTACATAACTGGATTATCAAACCATTCAATTAGGGCTGTGTGTGTGTGTATGTGTGTATATTGAATGTTTTTAGTACCATGTCTCATTTTTAGTACTGTGTTGTATTTCATTTCACAAATATGAAAGAGAAAGCTTCTGTTAGCCTAAAATTTCCAAAGAAACTGTGTTTCTCTCTATGATTTTTTTTTTCTTTTTTTTGTTAAATGACAAACCTTCCACAGTCTAACTTCATTTTTTGGGTTGTTTACATTGTGAAGCAATTTCAGAAGAGGTGAACATGGCAAATATGTTTTCTTCATCATATTTAAGCATGGTCTTCCCTGTCCATTATAAAGTAGAGTTAAACAGGGAAGAGGGGAGACTGTATCATTCCCATGATAATGCTGAGCCATGAGCATTCACCCTCAGGTGCACAGGGCAGTGGTCTCTGGCACTGGTGCGCCTTTAGGCTTCAAATTTATGGGTTGGCTATTTGTTCCACGTGTCTCAGGAGGGGTCCTGACAAGGAGGTGGGAGTCACCCGCGACATGTTTTACTGCTAATGGCTGACAGACACTCCAAGCAGAACAAGCAGAGGCACCTGATGCCTGGAAAAGGTGGCGCTCTGATCTGGAACAGGGACTCTTCTCCAATCTCAGGGCCGGAACACACAAGCAAAGACAGGAGAGGGTAATGTGCGTCCCAGGAAGAGGCTTCGGCAAAGGTGGGACACACAGAGGCTTCAGAGCAGTAAGAAACGGGGGCCGGTTTCATCGACCGCAGAAGGGTTGTTGTTTCTGGAAATAAACACATCCTCGGGCTCCCACTCAATACTGTTTCTGTGGTTTATTGGTGCTTAGCACTGAGACTGGCGCAGCCTGATTGTACTGCTTGATTAACTGCGGCTGTGAGATTTCCAAAGATACTTAAGTTTATTTTTTTTTTCTTCCCTTTCCTAGCTACAGCTTGAACATTGGATCTTTCTACCTTCCCTCCCCTTGCTTGGTGTCTGTTAACCTCCCTCCTTGATTTTCAGCCCCGAGGTACTGAAGAGTGAGCCGTATGGGGAGAAGGCGGACGTGTGGGCTGCGGGCTGCATCCTCTACCAGATGGCCACCCTGGACCCTCCCTTCTACAGCACCAACATGCTGTCTCTGGCTACCAAAGTAAGCAGCACAGGGAGGCAAAAAGGCTGTCGTTGCTAACACCCCCAGACTTTTATACAACTGTTAGTTCAAAGCAGGCATTAGTTTGTTAACTGCATGTTGTGGTTTCTTCTACATATATACATCATATCCTAGGGTGTATTTTCCTCTGTAATGGTTTCATTTATCATAGGAAAGTATAAAATTAAATATATCCCACTGTTTTTGGTCCTTTACTTTTCCTTGCACTTTGGACTCCCCACAATCCAACGCATTATATTATCCTGCACATCATTTTATTATAACTCCAAGGCTAACTTTAACTCAGCTTGGAGAGAATATTATAGTTTCATGTTCAAGAACTGTTTCATGGACAGTCTTTTTTTTTAACTTGGGATATTTTTTATTTCTGAGTCACATTTGTGTATGAAGTTATATTGCTTAATTAATAACTTTATTGTCACGGCCCAGAAAGGGTGAGCATGTGCAGATGCCGAGTGGTGGCTTTGTTGACTCTCATCCCCGTGCTGTGCTTGCTTTGTAGATAGTGGAGGCAGTCTATGAGCCCGTGCCAGAAGGCATCTACTCTGAAAAAGTGACAGATACCATCCGCAGGTAACCAGCCTCACAATGTTGAACACACCCGGAAAACAGATTGTTTTAGGGTGAATACTCATAAAGAGGAGGTGTCCTTAACCATTCCAAATCTACAAGGATGTCTCTGCAACATCAGTTGTCTGAGGGGCCAGGATGGGGAGTATTCCATTTGCTTGAAACACTGTGCGGTCACTAAGTGATTATTTGGATGGCTTTGTATTAACTTGCAAAATGTAGATGCTCTGAAAGTAAGACCAATAGGTTGAAAAGCTGCTAATTAACTAAAACAGAAACCACAGAACCATACACAAATATGGAAAAAGACAGGACACATGAAACAAACAAGCAAAAAATGCTGTGTAAGATACTGGAAATTTGTTGGGATTTTTTTTCTGGGGGTAGGTGTAAGCCCAGCATTTAAGACACACATACCCCAAACCTGAGTGCCTGGATTTGTTATCCCACTCTGGCTTCTCATTCTGGCTGCTTGTGCATGGGGAGACAGTGGTAAGAGCTCAGGCACTTGGTTTCTTCCACATGGGAGATCAGAATTGAGTTCCTGGCTCCTGACTTTGCAGAGCACGCATCACCCTGATGTGTCATGTACACACCTACCTGCCTGTTTGTTGAGTGTCTGCCTCTTTCTGTTAGTGAACCCAAGTGCAGGTAGTTGGGTTTCTGGACTCTTTGCTGTCCAGAGCAATGGCTGGCACATGTTTACCTGGCTGATGGCTGTTTCTGGGCCTTCTGGAGGATATGCAGATTGGCCCAAGGTTATTTCTTCACCACATGGCACTGGAGCAAATCTTCATTGCTTTGAATTGTAGGACTCTTCTAATCAGCTCACATGGTCTCTGCACACTTGGTTTGGGCTTGGTCCTAGCAATTGGTAATTCTCCAAGGGTAAACAAAGTGGCAAAAGCTTTTACATACATGCTCCCATCTGTGAAGGCTTTGCAGAGAGGGAGAGCTTGTTAACTTGAGGGCTGGAAAGAAAGTGGAGAGGTAGCAGGCAAAGCGAGGGAGAGAGCCAGCAATGATTGGCAGCTCAGGAGGGCAGTGGAGCCAGATAGACCAGGTACTGCCAATGCCACTCCAGTGGGGAGGAGAGAGCTGGAAGGTTATACCAGCAGCCTGGACTAGTGTACTTCCGCTACAGCAAGGCTCCTGCTGGCCACTTCCTGGGAAACAGAATCAGGGGCTCTGAGTCGGAGGAAGAAGAAGTTCTATTTGTCCACCAAGAAGTGCTGGTGAGAAGTGTTGCTTGCTGTAGACAATACAAGTGGAGGTGAAGTCAGCACATTCGGAGGCATCAATCACAACAGGTTTCAAAATGAGGACCGCTAACGGGGAGAATGGCATGACACTGGAAAAAAAATCACTGGATACGTGCCATGAAGTTTCAGAAAATAGAGCCGAGATCAGTGGGTGGAAGTGAAGAGGTGACTGTGGTCAGCTCAGCATTAGGAAGTGTGTGTCGGAAGGAGAGAGATGTGCTGCGGAGGGGAGGAGGCAGCATGGGGGAGCCAGTCATGAGTTCATGGTTAATGGAATGTTCCAGGGGATGAGTGATTGTCAGGGGCTCCAGATCAAAATGTTTCTGAGGGTGCGATTAATGGAAAACACTAAGTTGCCGAAAGTCAGCCAACACTAAATTCAGACATCAGGGTGCGCACGTACTGCAGCAGATGTTACTCAAGCATCCCTATTGTTTCGGTCTGCCTTACAGATAGTTCTATCTTTAGAAAACCTGACCAAAAGGCAAAACCGACTGTATTGCATATTAAGGTTCCTTTAGCATTTCGGTGTGAAAAATTTCCAGAAGAATTAAAGGAAAAAAGAAATCAGCATTTCCTACTTTTTTTTTAAGTGTCCTATTTTCTTGAGGAAATTGGTGCAAAGAAAATATGGAAACCAACGGGTTTTATGACTCAGCAAAACATCAGGCTGAAAGGCAATCACTGGTAACTTCACAGAGCTTTTGTGACATAAGGCAACTGCTGATGGGCAGATTCACTGTGATCCTTCTCAAACTGGGTATTGCTTGTGATCACACACGTCTTCTTTTTGCTGTTTTCCATCCTTGTCAGGTGCAGCAAACACAGTTTGCGTTGTAATGTACAGACTCCTTCCTCTGGTTTCCTGTGTTTACATAAGCACATTTTTATTTCAGAAGCTTCTCATTTGGACCAGGCTTTACATGAAAAGAGTAGCTTAGCATTCCTGAAGAGCTTGAGACAGAAAATAAATATATCTTCTTAAATATATCTTCTTGTTCTGATCACAACTATTTTTACCTCCCAGTGCATTGTTAAGTGAGTCTGTTTATTTATTTATTTTTTTTTAAAAGGGAGAACATTGCCTTTTAAGCCCCAAATATTCCAATTGCCTTGTTTTTCTCTCTCTTTGCCTAGTTGCGTAAGCAGGCTGGTGCCTTGTTTCCAAGGCAATTATAACAACTAATAAAGTTGATACTTTCAGGTAACTCTAAGGACAAGGACCTTAGTATTTTAACTTTATCTTCACCTCATTGTTTTGTGCTTTCTTTAAAAAAAGTTTATTTATTTTATTGAAAAGGTAAAGTGACAGAGAAGGGGAGGAGATACAGACAGAAATGTTCCATTGCTGGTTCACTCTCTGAATGACGACAGCTGGGGCTGGGCCAGGCTGAAACCAGCCTGTGTGCAGAAACCCAAGCATTTGGGCTATCTTCTGCTGCTTTGACCAGCCCTTCAGCAAGGATCTGGAATGGTAGCGGAGCAATGGGACTTGGACTGGTGCCCATAGGGGGTGGCAGCATTACAGATAGATGCTTAGCCTGATGTGCCACAGCTCTGGTCCCTCTTTGTTTCTTTCTTTTTCTTTCTTTTTTTAAGATTTATTTTTATTTGAAAGGCAGATTTACAAAGAGAAGAAGAGACAAAGATCTTCCATTTGCTGGTTCATCCCCCAGTTGGTTACAATGGCCAGAGCTGAGCCGATCTGAAGCCAGGATCCAAGAGCTAGGAAACTCATCCAGGTCACCCACATAGGTGCAGGGTTCAAAGGCTTTGGGCCGTTCTTTACTGCTCTCCCAGGCCACAAGCAGGGAACTGGATGGAAAGTGGACCGGCTGGGACACAAACTGGCACCTATAAGGGATCCTGGTGCATGCAAGGTGAGGATTTAGCCACTGAGCCATTGTCCAGTCTTCTTCTTTGTTTCTTAAAACAAGAAATACATATGATTGGGTACTGTATCTCTCTAATTCTTTCCATGGGGGTCTCTCACAGTAGAGAGGGTGAGGTGAGAACATGACAAGTTATTTTCCAGAATGCAGTTTATTTCTTACTTACTTACTCATTAAATCATTTGTTTATGAGGAATATTTGTTTGCTGTTAAGCATTTCTCTACAGTGCTTAGTAAGGAGTCATTTCAGAGCAGTGAGGCTCTGAACTTGTGATTGAGATATGTCTGGAAATCTCAGAGTACACAGCCAGGTACTTTGGGTTATGGACAGGTATATCCTTTATTTAATTTTTTTTTAAAAAAGACTTATTTATTTATTTGAAAGGTACAGTTGCAAAGAGATGGAGGTGGTCTTCCATACCCTGTTGTACTTCCCAAATGGCCACAATGGCCAGGGTTGGGGCAGACCAAAGCTAGGAGCCTGCAGCTCTATCCTGGTCTCCCACCTGGGTGGCTAGGACCCAAGTCATTGAGCCACCACCACCTGCTTCCCAAGGTGAATTAGAGATCTGGATCTCAAGTAGAAATGCTGGGACTGAAACAGGGGCTCAAAAGGGATGTCTGTATCACAGGCAGTGGCTTAGCCCACTGTACCACAATGCTGACACCAATTCTTTAGATGCTTCTTCACTGCTTCATGCCATTTTACTTGCTAGGAAGATCATAGTGAGGGGACACCTGTTCTTTCCCTCAAGAACTTTCTAGTCTAGTGGCAAAGCAGATGGTGATGAGGCAATGATTACACAGTGTTTTTACATATTTAAATGTAAAGAGTGGATTGAAAGCATATACAAAGGGGTCATTAAGTTTTTCTGAGGGCAGTCAAAACAGTCTAATTGGGAATTGGAAAAGAGCAGGAGTTTAACAAGCAGTTAAGGGATGGTGTCTGGAAAAAGGGTGGCAAATGGGTCAGAATAAGCACAGAAGAGTGGGCAGCAGAGGATGGCTGTGGTTATTGGGGAGGTGGAGGTGGGAGACTGTGGTGATTTGTTGCTGCGAGAGGGGAACAAGTGGAGGAAGGGAAAAGCAGATTAGGGGTACCTTGTATGGCATAATGGAAAGCTGAAGTTCATCCTACACAGTTTGAAGAACTATTGAGGATTTCGTGTAGATGAGTGGTGGAGTCATCACAGTGCTATATTTTTACAGTACAGATCAGAAGCGGATAAGATATGACTGTGGCACTGAGGAGACCATTTCAATAGTCCGACACATGATGATGAATCAATAGCAGTGATATTAGATAGGAAAGATATGCATTCAAGAAGTGTTTAGAAGATGGAAGCCATAGGATTTGGAACAGATGCAGAGAAAAGCACAGTGGATTGTACTTTTACAGTATCAGTTTGATTAGATACTAAAGCAGCCCCATTTTAAAGATGTGCTATCTAAAATTCAGAAGTGAAATAATTTGTCCAAAACCAGGGCTAATAAATGTCAGACTGGGATTCCAAACCCCGCTTTCTGATCTAGAGCCTCCATGCCTTCGACAATTCCAAAGTGCATCTCAGATCCTAGTGTTGGGAGAGAAGAAAAGGACGAAATGCTGGGAGTACAGGAACCTTTCTACTTCCCATTTATCACAATGTGTAACTATACACTTTGCTGTTTGATTTGCCAAGACACGTTCAACAATCAGCTAATAAGTGGCCTCTTAATGATACCTTGAAGAAATTAAAATATCTTCAGGCTAAAATCTTAAATATTTGGACTAAAGGCAAGGCTTAGATGTTGAGTGGTTTTGTTTTATTTCTTCCTGTCATGGCAATCATAACCAACCTCAAGTCAGTCAGCAATTGATAACCCTTTCAATTTTTTTTCTTACCATAATTAAGTAAAAGGAGATGAAGAACTTGATGTAATTAGAAAGTAGAAGTTCACAATTTAGCTTTATTTGTGACTATGGACAAAAGTAAGAACTTGACTATACAAGCATGCCACTACTCCAGAAGGCTCACTTCATGCGCCTCAACCCAATCGAAGAGCTTTAACTTCATTAATGCTGAGCGTCTGTGCTCCCCCCGTCCTGGTCTTGGGATTTAAGACTCTGTATTTGAAGCCTTGACAGTCTTAATAATTTTGTATTTGTGCCGGTGTTTTGGAAAGGAAGCCTGATGGAATAAGGATCTTACAGCGGGGTCTTGGAGTCCCAGCTCCTATCGTCATTCTTTCAGCTCCCTACCTTGTGGCATGGGTCAGGGTCATTGCTCCCTGGGTAACTATTGGCCTTCACCTCCACATCTCTCTGTCCTTGTCCAGTGACCACTGCTGAGTCTATGTCACAAGGGAAGGACTGCGTTCCTCTTTCCCTCTCCTCTCCCTGTGTGAGTGTGGGTTCAGATGGAGAGTTCGGGTGCTACATATCAGGGTAGGGTAAAGGCTTGATCTGTGATTGAGCTGGCAGCGTCATGGCAAATCTGATGGGTGACTCAGGGAGGGCCTAGTCCCCTCCACTCCAGCTGCAACCCAGGTACCAAGGATGACTCATCTTCTTGGAGGTTGGGATTTCCTAGCAGTGACCAGTTTGCCATCAGTTAGAACCTCGGGCTGTGGGAGAGATTGATTTTTCTCCCTCTGCACTGAAGCCCTCAATTTTCATTTTGAACCTACAAAATGTTGTAGCTGCCCTTGTCTGGACAAATGTCTTACCCTACTTTGTGTATAATAAACGCACAGAATGAACCTCATTAAATGTGAGTTCATCATATCATATAGTGCAGATCTTCTGCCTTAGAGCTCAAAACATAAGCACATAAAAATAATAAAGTAAGGTCTTAAAACCTGATTTCGATTCATGTGTATTTTAGTCATGGTTAATAAACTCAATAAGAAAGGATAATTAGCTCAGAGCTGTATTTTGACTTCTGCTGTGAGGAATAGCTGTGTACTAATAATGCCCACACCACGTCTGGAGACAGCAGTAAAGGTGGAAATCGCATTAAGTGGTGATGAGTTACCAAGTCAAATTCAAGTCGTGAAAATTAGACACTTCTCCCCAATTTCAGGCAATTTAACTTTTATTGAGAAGCATACATGACTTCAATGAAATGACGTAATTTGAACGAGAAGAAGATAGCATTTGAGGGCCCTGTAAAGAGTTTGTGGGAAAATTGAATTAAAGGTAGTTTTATTTGGGGGAACCCCAACATTGAAATTCACACACAGTGAGATTTGCCTTAATATTCACTTTTCATGAATTTTTTTAAGAGCTTTCTTGTTCATGGATTTCAAAGTCTTTTTTTTTTTTTTTTACTAAAATAAACTCAGTTTTAATTCCGTTCTTACATTCCTTTTTTTTTTTTTTCCCCTCCTTGGGGACAGGCAGTGTAACACAGCAAATGGTGTGACAATGACATTGTTAAAATGTTCCTGCTTTAGTCATTGTCATCTAATTCAGAAACAGAATAGTTATGCCAGAGACAGTCTGGCCCACAAGCCCAAATTTACTCTTGGCCCTTAATAGGAAAAGTTTTCTGGGGCTGCTGTGGTGGCTCAGCATGCTAATCCTGTGCCTGGGCTGGGTATCCCGTATGGATGCTGGTTGTGATCTTGGCTGCTTTACTTCCCATCCAGCTCCCTGTTTATGCTCTGTGAAGGCAGCAGAAGATGGCTCAAGTCCTTGGAAGCCTTCATTCATGTGGGAAACCCAGAAGAAGCTCTTGGCTCCTGGGTTTGGGTTGACTCAGCTCTGGCCATTGGTGAATAAACCAGCAGATTGAAAATATTCTCCCTCCCTTCCCCTATTTTTTTGGTGTCTCTCCTCTCTGTGAGTCTGCTTTTCAGATAAGAAACGGGGCTGGTAATTAGCACAGAGATGAAAACACTGCTTGGAATACTCCTAACTCATCCAGGAATGTCTGGCTTTCAAAAAATACCCTATGCTCCAGTGGATATTAGAAGTATTTAACGCATGCATGATTAATGCCCCAATGGTTGGTTCCATGGATAATTAGCAATACTTCTGTTAGTATTCCTTTTATTGTGCTGATTGTCATTTCCTGCCCCCCAAAACATAGAAAATGCCAACATACAATCAATATATAAACTTGCCTACATTACTATTTTTTAAATTTCGGAAGTATCTGTTACCTTGAATGGCGTGCTGGTTTTACAAGTATAGATACCTATGATCAAATTGTGGGCATTAAATAGCAAGTATACCTCAAAAAATCTGTTTTTTTTTTTCCTCTTTGAAAAAGAAAGACCCGTTAATACAATTTGGCGGCAGTACAGGCTCTTGACAGCATTTTCTGAGCAACCACACAGGTCACGTTATCTAAGAGTGGATCCTTTCATTCTTGTAGTCCTTAAAATCCACATGAGAGGTTTGGTGTGCTGATCCAGTTTCCCACGAGTAGCGGAGGAGCAGGAAGGTTAAGTGATTTGTCCCAACCTAGAAAGACAGGAGTTGGGAGGAAAGGCCCTCAGTGCCAGGCCTAAGAGTTGGGATTTCTTTGGTGGATAGTGGGGGAGGGGGGGCGGCTGAGGGCTTCGCCAAAGGGTCATGCTGTAACCAGAGATGTGCTTTATCTGCCGAGGGGGTGGTGGTGGTGGTTGTTCCATATCCTGTGCTTGAACTTGGGCAGAATCATCAGACATGACCCTGGTACTTGCTAAGCCTTACATTGTCTACTTTTCTTTTTAAAAATTACTTTTGTTAAAAAAAATACCCAAAAAACTTACTTTCTGTAATCACATAACCAAAATGTAAGTCATTCTGATTTCCCTGAAATGCTTTCTTAATCACAAACAAAACATCAGATGGAAGTTGTGCATCCTTGTCTGCATAATTCAGGGAAATCCAACCGACCAGCTGCGGGCAAACCAGCTTCAACAGCTGTTTGCCTTAAAGAGAATGAAACTATGTTGACAACCAATCACCAAAAAGGTCAAACGTTTTCCTTGTTATCCTGTATAAACTCTGCTGTAAACGCTGGAAGACAATCTTCTCATTCTCAATTCAGTCTTCGTTTTTCAGGCATGGTAAATTCCTACATTGGTTTATTTATTTATTTTTTTAAAGAGGCAGTTCACTCCCATTTGCTTGATGTGCTCCACAAACGCCAGTGTTGGTCAGGCCTTCCCGTGTTTTGGCTGGTAGGTCTGCCCTGAGCCTGGCAGGAGCCCAGTGACTTGGGTGAGCTCTGCTGCTTCCCAGGGGGCTGCGCTGGCAGGAAGCCAGAGGCGTGAAGGAACCCCTCCCCGGACTCTGCTCTGATTATCTACCAGGCTAAACACCTACCTCAACTTTTACAATTGTAAACTTTGATCTGGTTTTATTTCTGGCACTGCAGCTATCTTACCCCTCTGAGTAACTGAGTCGTGTTTTGTGCTGATTGGCTTAGTGTTTGGTAAAATTGTTAATCAAGCTGTATTACAATTGCCTGTATGCTTTGGGGGAAAAGTCAAAATGTTACCCCAGAAATCTTCCACCATTCCTTTTGGTGTGTCAAAGGTGACCTTCAGAGTCTCTATTATTGGATCTGCGATTCACTGACCGGTGACCTGGCAGGGTTTTCAGAAAGCAGCCAACCCACACAGCAGCACATGTCCCCATCAGCCTATGCTGAGACCCGAGGGAGTTTGGTGCTCCATCTCTGACTTTTGCCTTTTGGCCCAACGGGTAAACATGACTGCCTCCAACTCCTTCCCCAGATCTTGTCAAATCTTAGAGTCAAAGCAATGCTTGATGTTTGTCCACAGTACACACACCAGGGTGGACATGCAGTGAAGTGTCATCGTCACTTCTCTCTGTGATCTCGCCCCGACACTGAGCAAGGTTCTCATTAAGCTCGCCTTCTCTTAGGTGCCTCACTCCAGATGCAGAAGCCCGTCCAGACATCGTAGAAGTCAGTTCCATGGTATCAGATGTGATGATGAAGTATTTAGACAACTTATCTACATCCCAGTTGGCCCTGGAGAAGAAGCTAGAGCGAGAGCGGAGGCGCACCCAGAGGTATTTTATGGAAGCCAGCCGGAATGCTGTCCCGTGTCACCATGAGCTGGCTCTGCTTTCTCAAGTGAGTGCCTACCTTTCTCCCGGAGATGCATCCCATTAGGCTGCCTGAAGTTGTTCATATTTGTTTTTAGGAAAATCTAAAGTTACAAAAATAGTAGTTGCATGCGATATTTCAGTATTAGATGATGAAATATGTATATATAATTTAAATCCATTTCTATGCTTTATGAATGAGGCTCAAACAACTTGATATATACTGGCTCTTTCAATTAACTAATCCAAAGTTTATCGGGTATAGCAAACCTAGAGGTATCCAAAGGTTCTCCTAGCAATTCTTTAAATTTAAATTATGGCTTTGATATAAACAGCAGTGAGTGTCTACTCTACGCTGAATTTCGCCAGCAATCTGGTTGAATCTTGTGGGAATATAGATGAAAAAGCTACAAGTTCATTCAGAGAAGAAAAGAACGTTTGCCTTCCACGTTTTTCTTTCTTTCTCCTGCATTGGTCTGTGTAATTTCTTTCCTTGGGCTTGTGGGGGAGATTTAAAGCTTCCGAGAGGAATATGTCATTTCATTTTTCTTACTGATCACCTTTAGATTCGTGTTTCACTATTTAAATATAATCCTGGAACTTTCAGATTTGTGTCCTGATACCTGAATGGATTTGCAGGTCTAGTTTGAGGAAGAGGAACACAGCTACACCTGTCATGTTCGTGGGACAGTGCTGATGGGTCTCTCACCGCCTCTTCTCTTCTTTCTGTCTCTGTATTTTGTGTCAGTCTCTATGACCCACCTCTTCTCACGCTCTATGCCCAGCCAGCATAGCCTCAGTTAAGAGTCCTTCAATTTGGCAAAGTTGTTTTTTTTTTTTTTTTTTGCCCTATTTTAGGAGTGGAACAAAGTTCACAGATAGTCCAGCCATTCTTGGTCAGGATACCTGCTTCTTGAATTCCTTTTTAGATTCTGTAGGAACTAATGTACTTCGGAAATCAGCCCCAAAGCAAATGAAGCTCGGATGTCTTGAACTACTGTCTGAAGAGAAGGAAGGCATTATTGTTTAGTGGATGTTAGAGGTACCTGGAATCCAGCAAGATCCAGCAGAGTTAGTTTTCCTTGAGGCCAACGCTCGTTCATCTCCACTGCCTTAAATATTGAACTCAGTTGTCACTTTACAGCAAACCCGTGATGATTGTCTAAGGTTGTGGTTTATGCCTCAGAGCATGCAACTGGAGTTATAGCTCTCACTGAACGCATTTAAGTCTGCAGACACTGACAGTGAGAGCTTGTTTGGTTTGTTATTTTACTACCTAAGTTCATAAAAACTAAGCAAAACGTATGTTGTGTTGCGTTCTGAGCATAGTTTCGTCAGCAGACTAGAATTCAAGAGATTTTTTGTATATTTTATTTGCAGCCTTGATTAAGTTCTGTACTGAGAATCTACTTAGTCAATTTCCATTTGGATGTGAAAAATCAGATTTTATATTAGATTTGTGTGGCTGATGAGGGAGTTAGGTATTGGTTTAAAATGTAACAGCAAACATCCTCTAACTGTTAGCATACTACCTTGAGAAGAACCACTTATTAATTTTGACTTCTCAGCTTTACAGAAACTTGAAACATTTGGAGAAAAAAGGAATGCTCTCTGTACCCATCTCCCCCAAATGTAATAATTAGTTATTTAGGGCTAATTCTGTAATAACTAACCCTTGCTACTTGTTTCTCTCTACCTTTCCCGCATGAATTTGAACAGAATCTTAGAGATTAGAACATTTCACTAACCGGTATTGGAAAAGGCAGCTGCACATTTCAAGTGTAGATATGTAAGCACTTAGGCTATGGCCAGGTGAAACAGGTAAAGCTCTGAAGTCTAAGAATCCAGAGGTTGCATGCCCATTTGTAAAATGAAAGAAGGGGGACAGCTATTAACTTCCGAACAGGATGATAGTATCAGATAAATGAATGAACTTAAATATAGTGTGCAACTTAAAGAGAAACATGATATTGTAAGATAGTGTTACATAAAATCAGCAGTGCTTATGTTTGAAGAATATAACATAAGTTATAAGTGTAAGTCCCTGGGCGTGGAGCAGTAGCCTAACTGCTAATGGCCTTGCCTTGCATGATCCGGGATCCCATATGGGTGCTGATTCATACCCGGTGATCCTGCTTCCCATCCAGCTCACTCCTTGTGGCCTGGGAGAGCAGTCAAGGATGGCCCAAAATCTTGGGACCCTGCACCCACGTGGTCACCTGGAAGAAGCTCTTGACTCCTGGTTTCAGATCAGCATAGCTCTGCACATTGCTGCCACTTGGGGAGTGAATTAATGGATGGAAGATCTTTCTCTCTGTCTCTGCTCCTCTCTGTATAGCTGACATTCCAATAAAAATAAATAAATCTTAAAAAAATAGTTTGTTGATACAACTTACTAATTTAATACTAACTTGTCCAGTCACTAGTATGAAATTTGCAAGTGTCAGTCATGTGAATAATACATATTTATTAAGCACCTGCTGCTAGTCAGCCTAAACGCCTTCATGAAGCATTTGGTCTTTTATGAACCATCAAGAAATGCTTTACTTCAAAGCAAAACTTATAGTGCTTCTTTAAAGAGACATAACGTAACTTTCTCCTTCTTGCACTATTTTAAGTATACTGATAATTTTCCAACTCAAGATTAATCAAATGTTAACTAAAAGGAAAAAAATGCAACTTTATTAAAGAATCAAGGAGAAAATTATGACTACATTTCATCAAAAGGCAGCAAGAAATTAATTGGCATTATCCTCACAGGGGAACAATGATTATTTTTCTAAAACTTGTATCAGCACCACCACTGGCAAAAAAAAAAGGGCATAAAATTTTTTGGTAGTAGTATGATTGCTTCATTTCAAATGAAGTAGAGTGTTCTCTCAGGGCAGTTAATATCAATAATGTAATTAAACAATCGAATAATGACAAATGATAGTCAAAGGAAAGTAGAACTTTTAGAATTCAGCAGCACCAGTAGGGCGAACCACTGTGAATTACACATGTTGATGGGTAAGCGAATAGTTCATAAGAGATCTTGGTGGCTCCTATTGGGGAGTAGGATGCTTATTTTCAAATGGAACTTACTATTAACTACTGCATTTCTCATAAAAGGCTAGCAAAGGCCACAACAAAAGTACATGTATTCCAAAGAGGCAGAGAACTTGATTGATGAAGTTGACGTCTGTGTGCTATGGCTTGGCCCCCATGAATGTGAAAGAAGGCTTTCCTTTTAGAAGGATGTTCAGCTTTCCAGTTTTTATAATTCGAAATCACCAATTGCAAGGGAGCCCAACGTTGAGAAGGATAAGCGCCAAGCAGATTAAAATAAGATACAGTGTTTTATGTTTGTTTTTCAGTTAGAGACTTTGGGGGATCAAAGAGGGAGTTTGGGTTGAGTGTACCAAATTAGAGTTAGGTTGAAGGTATAAGTCCCTAACGTCAGCAGAGTGGGCAACTCTAGTTCACAATAAACTACTTTATATTTTCTGAGCAACTGGGAGAAAGGAGCTTTGAGATTCCTGTCATTAAGTAATGTCAAAGAAGGGGAAATGTTAATTACACCACTTTGACCAGTATACACCATATACGTGTATGGAAATGTCACCTTGCAGCCCAGAAACTTATATAATTATTATCAGTAAAAATTTTAAAACCTGTAATAAAAAAACGAAGCAATACAAAGACTAAAGGGAGATCATTATTTTTTTTTTTAATACCTACATGGGGAAATGTAAAGTTGAATCACTTTGAGAAGAAATAAGATGCAGCTTTTTCTTAAACGTGTAATAGTTCCAAAGGACAGGTAGAGGCTATTTGGGCACTGAAATTTTCACAAACATGGTCAGCTGTTCTGGCAGCGCTCACAAGGTGTTGAACACACAGAATCATTGCTCTCTAGAAGTTATTGTGTATCTCAAGAAATACAAGAAAGACAATTTAAAAATTCAGCATGAGGTGGGGGGCGGGGGAAGCCCAGAAAATCAATGGGAAACTTTTAATTTCTCTTATTGGGGTTTTATGGATCCAGTGTTGGGTCAATATTTACTTGGGAGAAGAAAGCACATTTCCCCATACTGCTCTGTATACGATGTTCCAGGGTGACTGAGCAGTAATTCCAGAGCACCCTGCTCTTGGAACACAATAGCTTGCAGCATGCCACACTTCTTTTCCAGTAGCAGTTGACAGGAAGTTTATCTTTTCCAGCCCCCTTTTAAAAGCTGAGCGATAAGTTCTCTTCATTCCATTCCATTTCCAGAACTGCTTTTATATCCAGCAGCCTATCAGGCAGCAGCACAAAGACTGAAAAATTGGAAATGCTCCTGGTCTACGATTACTAATGAAAGAGCAGTGTTTTTTGTTTGATGTTTTCTGGATATAAGGCTTTCTGCTGGAGTTTGTGAAGGTTACAAAAGTGTATAAACAGTGGTCACATCTGTTCATCTGTTTGGGAGAGCAAGACAGATACACGCAGGCAGCAGACAGTTTTTAATGATCCGTGATATGTGCGTGATAGGAAAGTTCCGGTACACACAGGGAGTATAAAATCTAGATAGCTGGATCAGGAAGTCATCCCTGGATGGGAAATAGTAGAAATACCGAAACTCCAGATATCTCAGCCTAGCTCACCAATTACCAAGAATCAAATTTGGAAATTATATTATTTTATGGTTTTCTAAAAATTTAATTCTAAAGTCAGATATACAGAGAGTAGGAGAGACAGAGAGAAAGATCTTCCATCCATTGCTTCACTCCCTAAGTGGCAGCAATGTGCAGAGCTGTGCTGATCTGAAACCAGGAGTCAAGAGCTTCTTCCAGGTGACCACATGGGTGCAGGGTCCAAGCTTTGGGCTGTCCTTGACTGCTCTGCCAGGAGTGAGCTGGATGGGAAGCAGGACCGCCGGGAAACGAACTGCCGTCCATATGGGATCTTAGTAGGCACGCAAGGCAAGGACCTTAGCAGTTAGGCTACTGTACCAAACCCTATTTTTTTAAAAAAAAGATTTATTTATTTTTATTTGAGAGGCAGATATTACAGAGAGAGAGAGAGACAAACAGACAGACAGATGGACAGATAGGTATATTCCATCTGCTGATTCACCCTCCAAACGGCCACATTGTCCAGAGCTGAAATAACCTGAAGCCAAGCGCCAAGGGCTTATTTCTGGGTCTCTCTCCTGGGTGCAGGGGTCCAAGGACCCATGCCATTCTCTACCATTTTCCCAGGTCATAAGCAGAGAGTTGGGTCAGAATTAGAGCAGCTGGGACTCCAATCGGCACCCTAAGGGATGGCAGTGCTGCAGGATGACAGTTAGCCTGCTCCGCTGCTGTGCCGGCACCTGCTTTATGATTGATTTAATACGTACAGAAAGGAAAATCAAAAGTTGCGAGATTCATTCAAATTCATATTCCTAGTCCCTGAGGGCCCAGGCTGTTGGATATGCTGAGTTGCAAGGCCTGTTTCCATGTGTGTAATTTGAAAAGTCTAAGAAAGTATGCTGATGTTAAATGGGAGAAATCATGAACACCTCATTAAGTTGTTTGGATTCAATTCTGCGGGTAATACGGACTAAAATCTTGAATTCTTACAAAATATCTAATAACCAAATTGCAAATGAGAGACGGATTCTTGCTCGTGTGATATGTTGCTTCCTTGACTGTTTTTTTCTTCCTGACATCCATCGCACCCTTCTCTCCTGTTGCCATTCCCGCCCCTTTGAATGCTTTTCCTCGTTGTCTCTCCTGAGCCTGGCGTCTTCTCTGGGTGATCTGCCTCTCTTCTGCTCTGCTCATAAATTAGCTCCGTTTAGCTGCACGGTGTTCCAGTTCATATGGATTGTGTGTACAGATTGTGAAAAGTGGGAACACCATTTTTGTTTTGAATCGCTCTTCTTGTTGATGGCAGTAAAAGAAAGCTGTGACCAGCATCAATGATATCAGCCACTTTTACACTTAGAAAGTATTTTTTTTCCCCCTCATTTCAAGAGTTGTCTGCTTCATCCTCTTCCCAGTGTGGTAGCTAGCTGCAAGAGAAAGCTTAGGCATCCAAATCACGCTGCGAGAGATGCAAAGCTGTGTGTGTTGTCTTTTTTTTTTTTTTTTTTTTTTTTGGGCTGGCCTCTCTTGATTTCATCTCCGTGATTCTGGGACGCTGACCTGTGTTCTTGTGAAATGTTTGTGGCGTCTGTGACTCACAGCTTCCTTTCTTCTCATGATGAAAGCCCACACAACAGTCCGTGATGCTTCCAGCTACCGCCTTGGGCTCACTATGCCTGCTCCTCTAAGGGCTGATTGTGACTTCCCTGGAAGCATTCTTAGTCTAATCGGTCTTCCCTGTGGCCCCCGTGTGCAACGATGAGCTGTCAGACTCACCAGTGCTAACCCAGCCATCTTCTGTACTCTCACAGCACCCACATGGGATCCCAGCGCATCCAAAACAAGATTTTTATCCACTAGGCTACTGTGCCAGTCCCTTCCTCTAGTCACTTCTTCAAATGAGTCAATCAGTATGCTATCTCTGGACTGTCTACCAGACTCATTAAGAGACATTTTTATTGGGGGTGGTGATGGTAGCCTTGTTGTGATTTTAAATGTTACAGACCTCTAAAGGGCAACAAGCTAGGGTTGTGATTACCATGCTGTGTGCAGGAGATTGCTACACAAATATGAGTGAAGCATGGAGGATCCAGCGGGAGAGACACGTGGAAAGCTTTATTAGAAAGAATTGGCTTCTATTATGCTGAGGACTGGTGAGGCGAGTGTGGCCGTCATAGGGCGGGCCAGCAATGGGAAATCTTTGTTGGAAACAAAAGATGATATCCCTAATATCAGGTTCTCACTGAGCACAGGGGAGCCTCCGCCCTGCTTTAAGACCTGCCAGTTAATGGATTCAGTTCTACCCTGTTGTCTAGGACTCTCTCTCTTTCTTAACCATTATCTTTCAACAATCAGAACAAAATAAAATGAAAACCCCCTCACATCCAATCTTGGTAAATGGGTTAGATTTCTTTGGGGATCTTCCCAATTGAAAGGACGGACTCAGAACCCTAACCAAGAGGAGAGAGAGGACAGAGCGGGTCAATCAACCATCTCAGATATATGTTGGTAGCGAAATACGGGGCAAGCGGAGACTCTGTGGTGGACTATGTCAATCAGTGGATTCTTCAGAGACCTCATAGTGCTTGGCGTGGCGAGATTGGTGGGAATTCATAACTGGGGAACTATCAAAACCACTTGAACAAGAACTTCAGAGCGTGCCCTACACCTGGGACCTGGGGAGGGTGGGAGATTGGGTGGGCCTTCTCCCTTAATACCCTCCTTTTAAACATGAAGGAAACAATGTGGAAGTGATGGCCTTGTCCACTTTCCTATAGCCCTTGAACCTTTTTACCCTAATTGAACATGTGAAGATTGTCAAAAATATAATTAAAAAAATGATCTCATACTTAAGATGATGAGTTAATGTTCATGTAGTGAGTTCTAGAACTTCAACCTTTGGCAAATTCGTTTTTTTAATTTTTTTTCTGCGATGATCTCATATTGTCAACAGTTGAACTGTGGCACTTGTGTCATCTGAAATTTTAGTCTATTTTAGAGGACAAGGCAGCTGGGAGAATAGGTCCCAGCAAAGACTGTTTTTCACATTCACAAAGCTTTTAATTCATCTTTTTAATGGCAAGCTTGCTGCATCTAATAAAATCTGCATATGTTCTTCGCAAACTTTATTGGAAGATATTTACTTTTTTCTAACATTCTCCAGATATTTTTAAAGTTGCTTATAAGAATTGGACTGATGGTAAACATTCAGATTCTTATCCTCTTGGTGCAAATTAAAAGGTGTGAATTACTTATCTGAGTTGCTTTATTGTTGTTATACCATATGCCATTCACAATTACTGAGCACACTACTGAAGGCCCGTGTTTGCAGCCCGCTATTAAAACATTAAATTAAGCCATGTAGAAAATGATGTATTTTAAGAGGACAATATTTTAGTGAACATCTTTGCTTCTATTGTCTGGTTAATTGTTGATGGAATTTCCCCCAAGGCTGTGAAAATGCAACAAGTAATGATGCAAGGAAAGAAATATTGGGAGCGATCATGACTTGTTTTGGAAATGTTCTATGCTTTCACAAAATTAAAGCAGTGCCTTAGACGCCCCACAAACCTATCTTGACACTGGAATGCTGGACTTTATACCATTCGGTATACCTACAATCTCAGGGTACACTGAAAGAGTAGAATGATGGGCTTGTGACTGCTGTTGAGGGGGACTATCGTTACAATACAGGGGGAGCAGTGAGTGCAAGGGAGAGGCAGTGTGGGAGGATGAAGGGGAAAATTCCTGATCCCGAGGAACTGTATCATGAAAAATAAAGAATAATAACAATAAAAAAGACACAGTAGAATGCTGTGCAGGAATAGAAGTCTCCCACGGATAAGACACAGGCTCACTGCTTATTTCCTGTGCTGACGTGTCTGCCTGTGCACAGCCTACCAGAGGAAGGAAGGCCTAAAGGAAAGTCTATTTCTGCACCTGCTGAAGTGGCAGTGCCCTTAGCTATGGCCTGAACTACATGACTTCTTCAGTTTTTTAGAGTATTTTGCAGCTCGGGGACTAAGTTTCTGTATAATACTATGCAGTCAATGAGCAGTCTCCTATTTTGAACTTTATTTGCGCTATCATCCATGTAAAGCATAGAATGTGGTTTGCTACTGATTAAAAAAAAAATTACAACAGCCAGATGCATTTCTTGAAAGAATCTGGCAGACTTAAACATATGGATTTAAAGGTAGTTAATAACTAGACAAATGATAAAAACTGGATGTAGATACAGCCAGTAGAACAAGAATATTCTAGAACACAACAGAAATGGTGCACTTTTTATGGCTCTGAAGTAAAATATCTATAGAATACTTAGTGTTATTCTTGGTAATTTATTTCTTGACTTTCTTCTTCTTGCTCCTTATAATACTAGCATTCTGGGAAATTCTAAAAACTGCACTATTTTTAATAAAATAGACTTTAACTCTTCCCCAAGTGTTACAGTTAATTTGGGTAATGCCAGTCTGTTACTGTTAGAATTGCTATTCAATGAAAAATGTATTATGATGTGCTACACACATTAAAAAATACATGATAATGAGCAAAAGTGAGTTAAACATGATTGTGCCTATGCCAGCGTTATGACAGGAAGCATTTTCTGTGATGGCAATGATTTCCATATTAGAGATAATTTTGTTGTCTGATTTTCACTGTATTCTCCTTGCTGCATATTGATTCACAAAATTTGTTCCATTATTCATTCCTATAAGATGCTAGTGCCAAAAAAATCTAATTAACTTCCTCTCCTATTCCTTGGAAAAATTCAAGGATAATAAAGTAGATTCTAGTAGCCCAATTTTACCCCTAAATTGCATCTTAAAAAAAAAAAACCCAATTCCCTTTACAGGTTTAGGTTCTTGTTAGAAGAGGTATCATTGGGCCCGGCGCGGTGGCGCAAGTGGTTAAAGGTCCTCACCTTGCACGCCCGGGATCCCATATGGGCACTGGTTCTATCCCGGCAGCCCCGCTTCCCTTCCAGCTCCCTGCCTGTGGCCTGGGAAAGCAGTCGAGGACGGCCCAAAGCTTTGGGACCCTGCACCCGCGTGGGAGACCCGGAAGAGGCTCCTGGCTTCAGATCGGCATAGCATCATAGCATCTGCCGTTGCGCTCACATAGCATCGGCCGTTGCACTCACTTGGGGAGTGAATCATCGGACGGAAGATCTTCCTCTCTGTCTCTCCTCTCTGTATATCCGGCTTTCCAATAAAAAAATAATAAAAATAAATCTTTAAAAAAAAAGAAGCTATTTGGAAATGTAGATTTCAGCCGAAGCAACTTATACATTATATATTATCATACTGTTCATATTCAGGGAGTCTGAAAAAGATTCTCTTCCTGATTATGAATTCATTTTTATCAGAGTTGCATACATTCATATACTCCCTTGTATGTAGTGTCAGCAGTTGCAAGTGATTGCTGATCCACCATCCAACTGGTTTTTGGATACTAGTTGTAGGTCAAACCTTCGCAAGTTTGAAATTGCCCGTCTTGGTAGTCACAGCTTCTCCTACTCTTCATTTGCTTAAAGAAAAATGTCTTGGCATTGATATTTTGCTCACTTTAGATAAATGAATTGCTAAATCCAGTTGAATTAATGTAGCAAAATGTTTTCAAAATGTTTGGAGGACATAAGTTCACAAAAGGCTTCTGGGGTTTTCTTCTAATTACAGTTACGTGTGAGATCTCAGTTGTTCAACTGTACATTCCAACACCAACAAGTTTTTAGGAGCCTATTCTTGGAGGCTGTGGCAATCACTTTAGTTATTGAGAAGTATATATGTGAAATAAACAAAAAAGAATGTGATCTGTCGAGTTGGCACACATTCATTGCTTGCTCCTCACACTCTCCCAGTACTAACCTGTCTCCTTCCATGGCTTTCCGTTCTGTTCTTTGCTCTTCAATCGGTTTCTTAGGTTTATCACCACCATGTAACCCCTCAGCCTAAGAAGGTACCAGACAGCGGTTCCGTAGAATGGGTGGTTTAGGTATTGAGATTTACTTGCGCAAAGAAACAAGTGGAGTTGTGGAATTGTGGCACTGTAGGTTGAGTCATAAATTAAGCTGTAGCTTGGGAGACTCACACCTCATGATGGAGTGCCTGGTTTAAGTCCCACCTCCACTTCTGATCCAACTTTCTAGTAAGAGGGGGGCAGCAAATGATGGGTCAAATACTCTGGTTTCTGCAGTCTGTGTGGGAGACTTGGGTAGATTACCAGCCCCCATAACCGACACAGGTCTGCTTTGCTCTGCCTTTCAGACAAATACAAACAAGCAAACAATTTTTTGGTGAGATTTATTTATTTTTATTGAAAAGTCAGGTATACATAGAGGAGGAGAGACAGAGAGGAAGACTTTTCGTCTGATGATTCACTCCCCAAGTGACCGTAACGACTGGTGCTGTGCATATCTGAAGCCAGGATCCAGGAACCTCCTCCAGGTTTCCCACATGGGTGCAGGGTCCCAAGGCTTTGGGCCGTCCTCGACTGCTTTCCCAGGCCACAAGCAGGGAGTTGGATGGGAAGTGGAGCTGCCGGGATTAGAACCGGTGCTCATATCGGATCCCGGCGCACTCAGGGCAAGGACTTTAGCTGTTGGGCCATGCTGCCGGGCCCCAAATAATCTTTTAAAGAAGGAAATAAGGGAATGCTTTTTTCCATTCAGTCATATATAGCCCTTCCCCAGTATTGTTTCCTTATAAAAATAAGAGTAGCCCAGCAATGAATGGCACTAATCTTTTTCCTTTCTTTCTCTCGCTTGCCTGCCTTCCTTCCTTCCTTCCTTCCTTCCTTCCTTCCTTTTAAAAACTGAACTTCACACATAGTTTTTGCGGTGTCTGATGTTAATGTTTAGGGAACTGTAGCCTCATATGGTCAGATTGGTGATGTTGCAGGTCCTCCCCAGACCTGAGACTCTTCCAGCCAGGCAGTGTGTAGGGACCTAAGCAGTTTGAAGTGTTCTTTGCTATAGCTTTTATCATTCAGAGCATCACTCCTTTTCTTCCCCATGGCCTAGCTTTTCCACTACTAATTTCCCTAAAGCTTTGAGGAAAATAAGCTTTTCTTTTCTACTGTGGTGTAAGAGAACTTGACAGTAAATATTGTGGAAAGAACTTCAAGGATATAGATCAGTGCCTAGGGGTACACATTTTTCGTTCAATTGTTTAACCCTTTGCCATTGCATGCTCTTCCAATACCCATGCTGTTTTTCCCTAAATGGTAGTTTGTAGACCTATTTTTTTCATCTTTATGGACTGATTGAATTCCTTAGCAGGTGTATGGGTAAAACTATGGCAGCACTTTCTGCATAAACTATGAATTATATCCTAATAGTTAAAGTGCTTCATTGTGGATTCTCGCAACTTTTGAGTCCTGCAGAATGAAAAAAGAAAAGCCTGTGAAAGACTGAATTCTTTTCTAGGAAATCTTTGAGAAGGCAAGCTTAAGTAGCAGTAGCAGTGGAGCAGCCAGCCTGAAAAGTGAACTCTCAGAAAGTGTCGACCTGCCCTCTGATGGTTTCCACGCCCCCAGTGCTAAGGATGAAGACAGGGCCTGTGATGAAATCCTGTCTGAGGATGCCTTCAATCTGGAAAATATCGAGAAAGGTAACTCCAGGGAAAGCGTGTAAACGTGAATGAGTCCTTGGCTCCTTTCTGTTTTCAAGTTCATTTTCTTTTTAATGTATTCTCGTTACTACACAGATATATATTCAGAGCTGGATGATGAGTTGGATATTTCCGATAATTCCAGCAGCTCCAGTTCAAGTCCCTTGAAAGAATCTACATTCAGTAAGCTTTCTTTACTTACCTTACAATTTGCCATTTGTGGGACTTGTGGGGTGGGGGAGTGATTTCACAACAGATTTTGCATTAAGCCAAGATCACCATCCACACAAGCCAGTGGTTTGCTTCCCAGTGTTGTAACGAGCAAGGACAGATGTGTCTGTCTCTCTAACAGAACCCAAAGGCCAACTGATTCACCGACTTTTACATCTCTCTGGCTAGCAAATAAATAACATCACTATTTCTGCCAGGAAATAGATGTTCTAACTGGGGAGTTGAAATAACTAATTTGAAGACAGCTAAATAATGACCTGAATAATGAAAATGACTTTCTATGGTTCTTTTTTGATTAGAGAAGTTGAAAAGCCTGTGGAAGAGATTACTTTTAGTATACAGGAATTCTTGTTCAGTTTTCTTCCCGATGACTGAAAAGGGGTGTATGACGTTGAAAACACTAAAAGAGAATTTTTTGCATTTTTTGGAATGTTGAAAAACCGTGATGTTTGCAGTCGGTCTACATGTTAGTGCTGACTCTTAGCCTGAAACAATAACAACATAGTGTGAGACATGTGAAAGAAAAGACAGTTTTAGATAAAATGTAGAGATTATAAGGAGAGATAGGACTCTCCGTACAATCAACAGATGTGAAACAGGAAGCACAGCGATGTTAAAGTTTGAAATGAGAAGAAAAATAATTTTTAATAAGATTGAGCTTGCACAACATCAAAAAGAATATACAGGAATTCCCTGAAATAAGTTGAATGTAAAGAATTCCCTCTCCTCACTGACTATATTGAAAAAACATCTCAAAGAGTTCAGCAGTCCCTCTGAAGATTAAGTGGAACCCCAAGGGTTTAGCTACATCCTTTGTCTTTTCCAAACTTAATTGGTCCATCCAAATAGTTGGTCCATATTTGTTGACACAATCAGAATGTCCAATATCCTGTCCTAGTTTTTTCCTTTCTGTAAATTCTTCTATTCTAGAAAACAATTTGGATTTGTGATTGAGAAAACATGAATATAAGCACAGGAAAAGCAGCTCATGCTACATGGAAAATTCTAGTCATTAGTGACTATTTTGGAATGAGTTTACTGTTACATAACCATGGGGATGATGAGAGAAAAGAGGATAAGAAGAAAAGAAAGAGGCAAAGTCATTGAACTTACTTTAGTTTTTGTTGTTGTTGTTTAGATTTTTATTTCATTTGGAAAGGCAGATTTTTTAAATATATTTTTATTTTGAATTTTGAATTACATGGTACAATTTTATTTAGGCTGGGATTCCCCCCCAAACTCCCCCCCCCGTCAGGTTTTTCCCATTTTGTTACAACAGTGTAGTCCTTCATAAGGAATCATATTTCTGTCAGTCTCTTATTTAAGTGTACTCCGACACTGTTGGTACAAACAGTGTCAGACATTGCAGCATCCCATTGTCTACACATGTCCAACAATTTCATTGGGAATCCATCTTTCGTCTGGAAGCAGGGATGCATGTTCCATTATACCCCCATATCTATATATGATAGACCCCAGTACTCCATCACTATATATTTCCATAAGTAGGAAGCCATGAAACAAGGTCAACAACTGGTATGAGTTAGAACAGCAACAACAATAACAACAAATTACAGCACCATGAAAAAATGCGCCGGTGAGTAACCAACACATGGGTGACAAAAAGGAAACACAGAAGTCTCTTGGGAAAAATGATGCCATTGTATAATACGTGAGTCCATGATGAATTCGAAAAGAGAAAAGAAATTATTTGGAATAAGCCAAACTAAAATAAAAAAAAAAAACATCAAAACACATGGGATACAGCCAAAAAAAGCAAACAAACAAACAAAAAAAACCAGTATGGATTAAATTATTGAAGTTATACTTGGAAAGGCGGATTTTACAGAGAGGAGAGTCAGAAGAATCTTCCATCTGCTGGTTCACTCCCCATAAAGCCATTTTTAATTAGCTTATTTGTTTTATAATCAAGTCGGATTTCTTACATAGTCTGGAAGTGAATCCCTTGTGTGATGAATGGCTTGCAAAGATTTTTCCCTTTATGTAGGCTTTTTCTTGGCCCTGTACATTCTTCTTTAGTTTGAAAAATCCCAATTGTGTGTTTTTGGTTTCATTTCTTATGCTTTTGGAGTCTCATCCAGAACATTCTTTCACATCCCAGTGTCCTGAAGTATTTTGCCTTTGTCTTCTTTTATTAGTTTCTAAGTTTTAGGTCTTATAGTTAGGTCTCTAATCCCCTTTAAGCTGATTTTTACACATAGTGAGAGACAAGGGTGTAGTTTCATTCTTTTATATGTATGTCTCCAATTTTCCCAGCACCATCCACTGAAAAGACGATGCTTGTGAGTTCTTAGTAACTTTGTCAGTGATCAGTTTGGCTGCAGGTGCTAAATATCAAGGTGGCAGGCTGAGCTCGGAACTCCAAGGCACTGTCTTGTGCTCTGGCCAGTGGAGCCAGTAATGTGGACAGGGAGAGGGTCTGGGGATGAAGCACCGACAGGAGGCCAGTGATGATAGAAGTCTCTCCGAAGTATCTATTACTTTTTCACCTCTCCTTATATACCCTTGCCACAAAATCCTTTAGCCAAGCAATTGCATACAGCTGAGTCCAATTCTGCTCATTCCATTCAATGAGTCTAGGTGTTTTGTAGGGTTATAAGTTCAACCTGTGCTTCTGCTGTAGCCGCAAGCCCAGTTACTGCTACTGCTCATGCAGGAGTTAACTCCTTAGTCCCCAACAGACTTAAACTTCTTTCAGCCTCTTCGTTTGGCTGAAATCTGTAGTCTTGTTCTGATGTCAATCAGCAAGTGATGGGAAGGATGGTGGAGACATGTTGGCTATGAACACTCCATTGTACTCAGTCATCAGGTATGGGTCCATACTTCTGCCAGGGTGCCCTCTGTGGCTTTGAATTTTGTCACTGTGGGCTTCTCTCTGGGTTCTCCCTCCTCCAAGCATGTGGTTTCTCTCTGCATCTTGAACTACTTGGAACTGGGGGGAAGGGTATAATGGGCAATTCTTTCATAAATTATTTTATTTATTTGAAAGGGAAGGCTACAGAGATGGAGGGAGGGAGTGGGCAGGGAGAGAGAGAGAGAGAGAATTTCCACAATGCTGGGGTTGGAGCAGCCTGAAGACTAGAGCTTGGCCTCTACCTGAGTCTCCCATGTGGTTGGCAGGGCTCTAAGCACTTGTCCACTTTCGCCTGCTTTCCAAGCACATTAGTAGGGAGTTGAACTGGAAGTAGAGCAGCCAGGACTTGAACCAGCACTCATATGTGATGCCAGTTGAAGATTGCTGCTTAACCTTCTCTGTCACCGTGCCAACCCCTGGGCGACTCTTTCCTTCCTACTTTCTTCAATCAGATTTTCCTTATTTTTGTGCAAGGCACTTCGATCTCTTACCCAGTTTCCCACCTCTTGTGAAGGTGTCTGGGTTCTTGAATAGATGCTTAAATTGGTGTCTCTGTGGAGGTGGTTGGTTACTTTGGGACCATGTTGATTTCCCCTCCTAAATGGTCATGTGTAATTTTGCATTTCAGCTGACATTTGCATAAACAAGGACAGTCTTTACTGTATAGGCAGTTGTTCAAACTACAGAAACAAAGCTTTAAGGAAACAAATACCTGCAGAGAAAATAATATATTTTTATTTCCCTGTTTCAGGCATTCTAAAGAGAAGTTTTAGTGCTTCAGGAGGAGAAAGACAATCCCAAACAAGGTCTGTACAAATTGAGCTCTTAGAAATGTTTTTAGGCTTTGTAGAGCTGAGTTGCTGGTGGATAAATTAAAATGTAATAGCCAGAAGTTACCATTAGGCATGTGAAACTAGAGACCATGAGAACCTACCTTCCCAGAACCAATTACATTTTGCCAAGTTGCTCTCAGGGTTTAAAACTGCCAGCAGGTCCCGAGGTCACTGAAGGTGAGGCGATGGTGTTCTTTGACCATGAGAACCACTGAAGACAAGCCAGTTAGGAATGTCCGCTTTATTATGCGCAAGTTACAGGTTTTAAAGGTTAAGGAAGGGGAGGGCAGTAGGGCATCTTCTGGCAGGTCCCCACCCACTAAAGACACTGTAATTGGCTATAGAACACATCTATTTCCCTTGACTTTCTAGTCATGTTGGAGATCACGCTCCATGTGTAGACCTGAAAGCTGTACCTCAAATCATAGGCAGGAAAGCTCTAAGCCACGCCCACCAGGTTGCAGGCAGGGGCCCAGAGGCGATTGCCCACAAGTTGCGTGTAGGGAAGGGCAGTAAACTTGGAACTGAGTTTTAGCTTCATTATACCTTGTCCTAGCTTTATGTCCTTCACCTAATCTGCCGGTGTCCCCGAGCTCAAGGATGGGTCAGGACTGAGGGACAGGTGTGCTCCACAAGATTACTCAACGGCCCTCATGGCAACTAATGTGGCTTAATGGGCCGCATGCTACAACTCAGCTTTCAAGAAAGGTAGGGGAGGTAGGGGAGGTGTTTCCATTTGAAGATATGACTCAAATGTGGTTCTCATCACTTGTCCTCACATTCCATTGGTCAGAACTTTATTATGTCATAGATTCTAACTCAAGGGATTGATGGGATGTGTGTGGCATATTCTTTTTTATAACAACAACAACAACAACAACAAAAACTTGTTTGAGGACAACTGATCATGTCAGTGACAGGACAGAAGCAGAACTTCTAGATTTGATCTTTTGCTGGTCTCTGGTGCCCTGATAGGAGCAGCGTACATGGTGTTGGGGAGTTTAGGTGAACAGAGGCCTGACTATGATCATCTTAGACGTTTCAGAGGGAAGAAAAAAAGGATGACTTCAGGGAAAGTGAGGAGGGAGTTATGAGAATTCGCTTTGTTGGAAATATATAATATAAGTTCGAATCATGAGGACAAGAAGTCAATGAACAGGAGAGGGTGGAGGGGTATAAAACAATGGTGTTCAGACCCAGGGTAGCTTGGAGCCAGAATGTAGACTGGGAAAAGATGGGGGTGGAGGGAAGCCGTTCTCTATGTTTGGAGAGGGTACAGTTAAACATGAGAAATGGATGTGATAACACTCCAGTAAACTGGAAAGTGGACCAGCTGGCTTGGAGAAATGCATTGAGCCAGGAACTACCCACGTAGTAATGAAAGAGGGGCTGAGCAGAGACGGGCAGAAGGCCTGCTTGCGAGGTTTCTCTGCAGCTAGAGCATCAGTTGTGGCTGCAGCCACGTCCCTGGGGTGAGGCTAGTCATCGGGCTTTACAATAGGAAATCATGGCATGAATTTATTTTTCAATTGAAAGACTTTATAATAAAATGAAGGTTTCCATCTCAGGAAACTTTATGTTTAGGACTCTTGGCATTGCCAAACAATATCACTCATTTTTTTTTTTCTTTAGAAAGGGTCCTTGAAAAAGTGTCATATTTGCAAGAATTCAGTTGATGTTTAAGTATTCAAACAAGAAAAACCTTTTAGGACTTGAGATGATCTCTAAGAAGCAAGACGTTAGCTGAACATTTTAAGATAAATTGGGTATGTAGAATTAGCCTCAAGGGAAAAAAATTCAGTCTGAAATTTATTGAAGGGGAGGCATTGCGCCTGTGTCAGCAGATAGTGAACAAAAAGTGGCCCACACGAGGAGAGCTGCTTTGGAAAATGTACTTCAAGGTGAACAGGACCTGATCTAAAGTAATGTTTGCAAATCTGTGCAATGTATGCGGCGCATACAGTGTGACATTGCCATCAGGGAACACTAGTTGGTGGAAGATAAGCTCTCATCCCTCAAGGAACTCACAGAGTAATGGGAAGACAAGGTCAGACTTTAGAAGAAAAATGATGAAAGAGACAGCCTGTGATTCATGTCAAATGAAAGTAGAGAAAATTAATAACCTTTTGACTTTCTTCCAGGTAATCTGCAGGGCTTCTCTGAATTAAAAGGAGACAACTGTAAAATGTTATTTATAATTCTTAAAAAGGCATTAAATAAAACTACAGTTATTTGCAATCTAATTTTGTTTAGAATTTTCCTGGTTTTCATGGTTTATTAATGTGAAATATGAATTCATCCTGTAAAATATTTAGATGCTAAATGAGAAATGTGAGCATAAAAGATATAAAAGCTACATAATGGAATAAATAAATTGAAATTCCAGCCTGCAGAGGCTTTTTGGCTGTTCTGTCACGTACTCACATGGAAGCGGTAGCAATTAGAAGTAGACTCAGGATAGCTCTCCGTCCTGGGGATCTTGACCGGACGTTGCAAAAGGAACATGATCCAGATGAAGAGAAGCCACAGACGAGTGTGCATGCGATCTGGGCACAGAGTTTGAATTCAGACTTGGCTATGGCTAGCTAACGGAGAGGAAGCTTAAGCATGCATTCTCAACTTTTGGCAACGTCAGACATTAGGAAGCAGAATTTGACAGATTGCCTGGTGAAGAGCTAAAGTGACTGCTGAATAACTTGAAGTAGACTTTCTTGAGAAAATGAGCCAGGCACATGGACGAAAAGCGTGACCTGATAGATCTTGAAAAGGCACCTTCTGTTTCAGCGAAGTGCTGCGGTCAAGGCCAGAGAAAGCAACACAGCATCAGGAGTGGTGACCCCAGTCCTCACTAGGCGACACTTCACAGGGAGTGTGACTAATGTGAAGACCAAGACAAGACCTGATTCGAAATAGCCAGCCCCAAGCATTTTCAATGTTGAAGCAGTCGCTCCTATTTCCATCGCTGTTGTCTAGAATTAACAATGGTCCTGACTTTCACAATTTTTGATGTGAAGTTTATAGACAGACCCAATACATATACCTTTACTGTTTCCTGTTTTTATCTTTTTCTAAATTTTTACAGGAATTTATTAATGCGTTTGATTCTCAGGGTTTCAGCTAATGCAAAGTCCTCATGCTAATATGCCATTGATACAAAGAGAGCAGATTTCATGCAGTTCATAGCTACAATTCTTATAATGATACTTCCTTCCCTCCCTTCCTTCCTTCCTTCTTCTCTTTCTTCCTCTTGCTCTCATTTTTGAGATAAGACAGTTTTAGTTTACATTGTAATCAAAGACTTCATGGTCCACTAAATAAAGATATCAGTCAGTACAGCCTTTTTCCCAAGAACCGTTTTAATCATTAATAATTCTGTATGGCGGAATTGGTATTTGCAGTGTTAAGCAGGGGTTCAATGTCAGTAATAAGCACATGTATATATATACACACACATATACTCAGGTTCTAGTAAACTTTTGCTCTCTGCTTCTAATTTCTTGAGTATTTGTTCATTTATTCAATGGATACATACTAATTACTGTGTGCCAAGCTTGTGTCAAATTATTTTGGATTCATTTTTGCATTCCCCCGGCCACAGTTCAATAGCGCATAGGTATCACTCTACACATACTTGATAAGAAATAAATGGCTCTTGCCTTAGAGTAAATTCTGCTATCTCTTGCTTAAAAGGAGTAAAATTTTGCCTACAGGGTTGAAACTATAGTGCTATTTCTCTCTCTCTCTCTTTTTTTTTTTTAAAAGAATGTTGCTCTGGCAACAAGATTTCTCCATGCCTCTTGCCTCTGGTTGTCAAGGCAACAAAATATAGTTGGCAGGCAGGTTGGAGGTATAGGGTATTATGGTCTCAGGGATTCCTGTAGTTCACAACTTTTTAGTAAATTGATGCATGCATAATTGCATTTGAGAATGTGCTTTGGATCCTGTTATTTGCAAATAAAGGTGATTGTGGATGTTTATGATCATCCAGCATAATAGATGTAACCAAAATACCCTGGTGTTGTTTTAAACCCATGGGTCTTTTGCCTCCTTTTAGCACGAATCCTGCCTATTTTCATTTGTGTTCATCTCCCCCTCTCCCCCAAGCCTTTTCCCATAATGTGTATTTTACTTCGGTTTGATTTAATAAGTAGCCTTTGGCCACTCTGGCCCATTTGCTTGTTTCACAACCTAGCAGGGTTAGCACAACAGCAGTAAAAATATGTGGGCAATAAGAGTCCTTTAGTCTTTTTCTGTGGCAGTTCTAAGCCTTCCTGGTTTGTTGCTCATCTGTTTCAAGCTGTCCTTGATGTCAGAGTGGAAAACGACAAGGGCGTCTTAACATGACACTAACTCCATTGATGTTGTGGAGAGAGAGATGACAGCCCTTACGGAATGTGAGAACAAAGCCCTCCAAAAATGCTGTTTATTCACACAGGACGCGTTTTTACATGTCACTACCTGGATGAACTTCTAAAGCATTAGTTCCCATGGTGTGGCCTCTGTAGCCTCAGAAAGCCTTTAATCAATATTGTACTCCAACTTTCTCGTCGCAAAAGGCTGAATCTGTCTTTCTGGTTTGGTCAGCAGCAAATAGCATTGTCCGCTTTCCATAACTGAATTTTATGCACCTATATAAGTCATGTGGAAATATTTCCCTCTGAGATAAACTGAGAGAAATTCCTCTGAGAGATAACCTTGTAGAGTTTCATCTCCTTCGTGGCCAGACATAATAATTATTGGAGTAATTCAACACTTGCTTGCATCAACTCGGTGAAAAATCTCGAACTTTTGCTAAACTAACTCCTGCTTTTCTGTTCTAACCTGTAGTGGGAGTTGCTGCTAACACTTGTTTCTAGAACTCGTGTTTGCTTTTTGACTTCTGAATTGTGCATAAGATCATGCCACCACAGAAGACAGCTGGCAGTGACAATCTTTTGGAATCCTTCTCATCTTCCATTTCTCTGAGATTCATTCGCTAGCTGGAAGTGCTATTGGTCAATGCCAATTTCAAGCTTCCAGAGGCCAGGGACTTCATTGTGTTATTATAAGCTTTGTTTGCCAGGAAATATTTCTGGAATTTTATTTGGTATTAACCCATTTCTGAATCTAACTTGTACAGCTGTGAAAACACTATGCTCTTTGGTCGTAATATTCTATTGGACATAAATATTGTTGATTACATCTAAACAAGTCTTCCCTCGGGCTGAGTATGATTTCGATCATTTATCCATCTGTGTATCCAACAATGGTACAGTTAAAAGCAGTCACTGTAGTCATTATGAAATCTGTTCTATCTTGAAATTTAAAATGACAATATCCTTTTTATGTTGCAATTTCCAGAGGTGTGTGTGTGTGTGTGTGTGTGTGTGTGTGTGTGTGTGTTCGTGTTTCCTGCTATCTTCATAAAGTCTTTTCAACACTGGGAGACAGTTTCTTTTCAACCTCACCTTCAGTGTCTGGCACAGTGCCTACACAGGTGGATATTTGATAACTACTTGCTGAGTGAATGAGTAAATAAGTGAATGGTACTTATTTTTAGAGATTCACTAAAACATATGAAATAAGAATTTAGAAATACATAGAAGATGAGCAAAGTTGATGGCACCATTACCAGCTCTTCAGGAAGAACCATAAACTAGCGAATAAAAACCTTCTGAGAACTGCATTTTCATTCAACTTTTAAGTTAGGTCTGTGAAGTTGTAAATTTAGCGGCCATGTGATGTGATTATAATGCTATATGTGTGAGGACAATAGCCAGCAGCTCCTGAGGAAGAATCTAGAAGGTTATATTAAATGTGGTAGCAGCCCTGGGATGGGGAATATTGCGAATGAGTAGTTTTACTTTATTTGTTTGAAAGATATGTAGACACACAGAGAGAGGTATCTCTCTTGTGCTGGTTTTCTTCCTACATCCCCACAAATCAAGATTGGACCAGGCCAAAACCAGAAGCTAAGAGCTTTTAATTCAGGTCTTCCACATGGGAGGCGGGGACTATGAAGCACCTGCTTCACTGTCGGCTCCCTCCAAGCATCCACAGTAGCAGGATACTAGAACTGTGCGTGTAGCTGGAACGCAATCTGAGGCTCTGTAGTGCTGGATACACGTGTTCCAAGTGGCAGCTTGGCTGCTGTAGCCAACACTCTCTTGACATCATTATGCTTAATAGCTTAAGTTTGCATGTACCTAACTAAAAATTCTGCGGTTGGCATGAAAGGATTGAAGCAATACTTGTATCAGCCGTCTTCACTTGTTTTTGAATTCTTACACTCATCCTTGCTCATCAAGTACCTCTCATGATCTTGTCATTATGTCTTTGCCAAGTCACATAAAATTGCAGTACAGCTCTGATAATGTAGAGGTTTCTTATTTCATTTAAACAGATTATTGCAACATGGGGGAATTCCCATTACAGTAGGAAAAAACAAGGCCGAGGTTTTATTTTGTTCTGTTCTGTTTTCTTTCTTTTTTAAAAAAGATTTGTTTATTTTTATTGGAAAGACAGTTATACAGAGAAGAGGAGAGAGAAAGATCTTTTGTCCAATGGTTCACTCCCCAAGCAGCCACAACGGTTGGAGCTGAGCCAATCTGAAGCCAGTAGCCCAGAGCCTCTTCTGGGTCTCTCATATGCTGCAGGATCCCAAGAGTTTGGGCCATCTTTGACTGCTTTCCCAGGCTACAAGCAGGGAGCTGGATGGAAAGCAGGGCTGCCAAGATTAGAACCGATGCCCACATGGGATCCCAGTGTGTTTAATTAAGGCAAGGAATATAGCCGCTAGGCTATGGCACCAGGCTCCTCTTCTATTTTCTAATGGATATCCCCAAGACCTCAAATCCCACATCCACAGGGTAAAAGGTATTAAGAGAAACTTTCAACGTGATCAGGCAGTCAAGGCAAACAATGGGTGTTCATGGTACTAGAAGCACTATGAAGAATAACAATAATCCTTAAAATGCAAAGATTATTTCACTTTATAAGAAATGCAATAATTTTTCTTTCCTTTTTTTTTTAAGACAGCAGGACCAATTAGTGGAAACTCTCATGCGTAAAGTTTTAAATGGCACTTCCTTTTTAGTGCACCATCAGTATCTTGATTTTAAGTGTAACAAAATCGTTCAGGACGCTAAGATTTAGGCTGTTCGTCACAGTTAGAGCTTGTGAACAAGTGGGGTTGGTTAAAATGTCAGTCTACTTGCTGTTGGAGCGTGTTTATTGAACCCTTGAGACTGTCTTGAGGGAGAAGGGGACGGAAACAACCTGTATTTTTATAATGTAGACTCTAGCAGAGTATACATATTTGTCAACATCCGGGAAAGACTTTCTAACAGCCCCTAATTTTGTTTTCAGGGACTTCACAAGCACCGTAGGAGCCAGACCAAGACCAGGTAACTCCACCTGAAGCAACCAAACTACCCATTCCTCCCAGCCACAGAATGGATGCCACAGTTTGATTTTTTTTTCCCCCTCCTTTTATTTCTTCAGCTTTGCTGCCTCTTGACCTGCTTCTGAAAGTGCCACCCCTCATGGTCAGGGCCCACGTTAAGGATCTAGAGGCTGAGTTAGTGACAGGGTGGCAGTCCCACAGCCTCCCTGCTGGGATTCTCCGGCATCTCAAAGATCATGGTAGTACCGACAAGGTCACACGGGTGTAAAGAGTGCACTGGGTGGGCAGCAAGAGAGTTGGGCCTGAGATAGCTGAATGATGCTTGGGGGCGGGGTGTTTTCTGAATACAAATCGAGGGAGAATTTTCTATCCTTATGTTGGGAAATTGATAGTGTCAAAATTATTTCTGTGTTCATCTCTTGATTGAAATATGCACTTTTCCCAGCAGAATTTGTATTTTTGCTCTGGTGGAAATGGTAATTAGCCAAGCTTCAAGTGTGTAGCTATTTTTTTTTTTTTTAAATCATAGCTGTATTCTATATTGATGTTTCTATAAATGCTACACCCACATGATATGGGAATGATTTATGGGGTTTTTTCCCTTCTCTTTTATTATGCCACAGGTAATTTGTTAGTTATTTCTATTTCTATTTGAGTAAGATGATTTATAGCACATAACTGCTTTAATAGCTAAAAATGATGGATCCTTAAATACAGAAGTTTACGATCATGGCTTCGGAAGAAAAGAAGGTACTAATTAGGCTAATTAGCTACTAGAGTTTGTTCCTGTTCTTTCAAACAGGAACAAACTCTAGTAGCTACAGTAAAGTGTTTAGTTAAACTTGGACAAGCCAGAAAAAAAGATTTAACTCTTAATTCTTTAATTCTTAATTTTAATGTGTTTGATTCTAGAGGATAAATTTTATTTTATGATTTAGGTTAATCTGAATTATTGCTTAATGCTATTTTTACTTTGATGTCTTAATATTCTTTTGTAGAGGTAATATGCATTCTGAACACAGTCTATCGGAATTTATTTCCTGTAAAATTAGCCCACGTCTCCATATTTTTAAAGTTTGCCTTGGAAGAACTGACCATTTGGGGCCATTAAAATATCAGTATAGATGCAGAAAAAGGTTGTTTTATTATTAAGCTAGCATGTTGACCCTGCTTTGTTCCTTTTATTTTGTCAAAGGTAAGTTCATAACATAAACTTGAAGTTAAAATGATTGCTGTTGGTTGATTTTATAGCAGTGAGATTAGACACACATATATAAATAGGGTAAACCAGTCACAGTTTAATTCTAATTCATTCATAACAGCATTTTTTCCCTGAAGGGCTTGGTGGGTTAGCAATATGTACACTAGTTTTTGTACACTAGGTTTTTTAGTACGCCAGGTTTTGGCTAGTGTAACATTACTGGTTGAGTGTCTTTTTTTTTTTTGGTTTTCTCTTTCGTTAAAATGCCACAATATATGACAATGCCTCAACTTACTACTCCAGGCATCTTGGATAAAAGAAACTCATCCAATATTTTATCTATTTTTAAGTATTAGCCTTTCGATTGGGGTAGGAGTGGGAGATAACTGAATTCCTTTACCATGAATTCTTTAAGCTCAGTGAGGCACTAAGCAAGGATGGATATACCTGGCCCCAGGAGAATACTGCTTGCAGATATGGGATTTTTTTTTTTTTTTTTTAGAATAGTGTTTTCAAGGTAATGTGTTTTCTGTGAGACAGTCTTGCAAAAGTTACTGATCAAAGATTAAGTGCAAGCTGAAATCAGCTGTGAAATGGCAGCTCATGCCCGTGGCATCCAAGTGTCTTCCTGGGAGGGAGATCCAAAGAAAGGAAGGATTGAAAGATACACTCAGGAGGGATAAAAGAGAGATCCGTGTGACTTGAATGATGATTGTAATATAGAGAACAAAATAAATTGCATTATTGGGAAAAGGCATGCTTTTCTAGTTTGAAATGGCCATTATTTCTGATTTTAATGGATTTTCAACATAGTTTGAGTATTTCTGCAGAGGCCTTGATTGGAATCATCACACAGACTAAATATTGAGGGTGGTGATGGTGGGGGGCGATGCTAATGAGAAACTGGATATCAAGCGATGCAGGTTGTTGTGGAGTATGTAATGCACAAATCATGCAGTGCTGTTCATGTAATCATCTTTACCAATATATTCCCTTACAGCAGTGTAGATACTAATGGCCAGCAAACTATCATTTGGGCTAAGTTAATTGTTTAGAAACTCAGACTGGATGTAACTCAGAAGGCCGTCATTGGATCAACCATTAGGTTTCTGTTAATTCTCTTTCTTCAAAAACAGAGCAATCAGCTAAGTTAGGTCATGACCAAGCCATTCTGCAAAGACCGCTGTGGAAATCCACTCTCCTGGAAAGCCAGCTATCTCGGTTTTCTATTTTGGTCACCTGCCTGCCTTCCACTGTGTCTGACGCCTTGCTCGTAATTAATGGACACTTCTCAGCATGAATCTACCAGACTATCTGGAAATATTATAAGATAGCGTGGCATCTAAAATACTTATTTTTATAGAGCTAATTATTGGTTTGGTTATTGTTGGAGAACAAAACAGACCTCTCGGTTATTCTTTAGAAAACAAATCTTATTGAACACATTAATAATAGAACCAGGCAGAGGACAAAAGAGTTACTTGCAAGAGCATTTGTAGGATAGGAATTTATGCAGTTGAGAAGGAAAGAAAAAGCTGCAACAAGATAGCTAAACTAAGCATAAGGCTAGTGAAATTTTTTTCCATGTATAAAATCATGTCATATATTTTTTTCATCTTCTTTATGAGGAATATTGATGTACCATTTTTGCAGGTTAACCTCTAGTGCCATGGGGCTGCAAGCTGTCTGCACCGTATTGGTATACATTGTTAGTTAAAAATACTGTGACATTACTCAGAGGTGTTAGATTAGGGTCAAGTTGGGTTACTAGAAAGTGTTCAGAGAAGCAAGCATTTGTTAGTTAGTCTTCCTGCTTTCCACATACAGAATACATTTTTCTCATGTAGGTAGTTGAATGAAAGTGGCTGGAAGGCCATATTTCCTCTTTTCCTGTTAGTTTTGTTGGGTAAACTTTTAATCAGTAGCAGAGAATATATGAAGTTTACACATCATAGTTTACACATATTTCTTTTAGAGTCTTGGTCTTCATTAAAAGAAATTGTGGTGGGGGGCGGAGAGAGAAAATTCTGTTAATAGGAATAAAATGAGTCAGTGTGCTTTGGTTAGTGGTTAAAACATGGCGTAAGAAACAATTTTCAATGGAGAAAAGCCAGGCTCTGCGGGTTAGATCAAACGCATTCTAGATTTAGGTAACAAATCCAGAAATGAAAATTGAAAATTTAAGTTTCAACACATTACCCAAATTAAACTTATTATCTATTGATTAATACCAGAAAAACAAATAATCAAGTAGTCTTGCAGATAACTTTCAGTGTCTTGGTGATTTTTTTTTTAAATGTCTGATAGGACCCACACCATGGTCAGCTCTTGTCAGTCTTCTTCCCTGGGTGGAAGTTTTGTTGCAAAGGCTTTGTCAGCAGTGTGGACCACGGATGTGTGACAGTACCTGCATGTATTTGATGACTGAGCATGATCATAGGCAGGGAGCTCGCTAGGCCCAGCAGAAGCTGTCCAGGAAATTGAGTTTGCATAAAGGGGGTAGACAGACTCCCGCAGTACCTTTCCCACTTTTGAGCTTTTAGTCTGTCTACACAATGAACCCATGCTCCGGGTCAGTGATTCTGCCAGAGCACCGAGCAACTGATACTGGAGTCCAGGTCACCGTGATGCACTGGCAGCAGACATCTAAGAGACTCCTGGAGTCACCCAAAGTGAAAGTGACCTCCAGGGCATGGATCAAGTGAAAGTGCTTTTACCATGCGAAATGCAAGAGTCAGACTAGTATTCAGCATATGTAAAGGCTGGTTGCATCAGTGAGAACAAAGGAAACAAAGATACAAGGGAGACATTCACGAAGGAGATACCCTTCCATTCAGAAAAATACCGCTAACATTCACATAAATTCAAAATAAAAAATAAATACATTTGATTCGGCTGCCCTAATTGGAAAAGTTTGGTACTACGCAGCAGCTCTGATCAGGTTGTAGAAAAGTGAATTCTCTTCTGGTCAAAGTGTTAACATGATTCAGCCATTTAGAAATGTACTTGTTCCAGAAAGAAATGCGTATCTGTGCACGCTCAGCTATTTTGCTTCTCCTTGTCTGCCTTTAAAGAATTCTTGCGAATATGCACGATGAGACATGTACACTCGTTGTAGCATCAGTTATAAGAACTTAAACATACAAGAAATGCCCAACTAGACCGTGGCTCAGTAAAGGCTAGTGCATCCAGAATTTGCAGTACTGTCCTTGAGTGACAAGAATAAGCCAAAACTGTGCGTGTGTTCCATAAAAATTACCTCCCCTCGCCCCCACATTGCAGAATGTTCATGTGATGCTACATGTTACCATTCATTTAAAAGGAAGGGAGGTAGGGAAGATGAGAGGGAAGAAGACCATTGAAAGCAGGAAGAGAGGGAAGACAGAAAGAGATGAAATGACACCTACTTCAAGTATGTCTTGACTGAGTGGAGTTTTAGTCTAATACCATGCCTTCGGGAACTTTCCTATTCCATGTCAACTCATTTTATTTTTGAAAATGCTTGTTTGTCCTGATGCATTCAATTGATTTCAAGACTCAACCAAAGGTTGAAAAATCCTGTTCTGAGGCACACGCGTGTATATGTGAGTAGGTAGAAAAATGCCTGTAATCTGACCTGTTCCAGGGTACGTGTCTGAGGGGGAGGGCTGTGATGGGTACTGGGTGCAGGGAGCCTCATTTGGGGTTTTTTGTTTGTTCATTTTTTTTTCTTGTCTTCTAAGGGGAATGTGTAGCTAAATATTTGAAATTTCATTTTTAGAGAATAAAGCCATTTTCAAAAGAGTTGCTGGATTTGAGAGGCTAGAGCTTGAAAGACCTAAAGAAACGTAACGTTCACATTAATGTGCGCAGTTGGTGGATTCAGCAGGCAGGCATTCTAGCTAACTTTCTCTTGTTTTTATATATAGGGCCACAGATGAGCACGTGCTTGTGGCAAGGTAGAATCAGCCCCATGCAATATCTCACTCAAAATGTCACCAGAAACCTAGGAACTCTCTGGCATACTGTGAGATTTTAAGTCGTTACCTGTAATTGTTACATTTATACATTAAGACCATGAAGTAGTGAACATATGAATAATTATTTTAAAGAGGTGTTTTATTAGATTTCATCTCAATGATCAAATAATTATTGTCGAGTTGCTGGTCGTAGTATCCCGGGGAAGTAGATCCTTTAAATTCCAGAGTTAAAACAAGATATTCACTGCAAAGGAACAAGAACTAAATTATTTCATGTGCCACTTCCAACTAAGTAAAGATTCTCATTAAGAAATAATGTCTCTTTAAATATTTAAATTTCATTCTCATGTTTTATGTTATAAATGTAAACGTTCATATTCTTACAATCAAATAAGTAGACTCTTCTAAGCGATCATATCAGATTTCCTCGATGTTTTAAAAAGCAAATGTTTATGATAAAACGCGTTCTTAGCATGTAGAATCATTTTCAAAGAATCTTGATTGTTGCTAGAACAATGAGAACGTTGAGATTCCATTTCATATTGGCTCACTGTTGTATGAATGGAGGGAAGAACAGATGGTGTTGGGAAGTTTTTTCTAAAGGAAATTCAAAAATACAGCCCTGTTTCTGGAAGTGCAATACAAGTGAAGGGAGTAAGGAGGGTCAGGTACCTCCAAGTTTCTGGAATCTTTTCCATGAGCTGCATGTAGGTGGGTCTGCAGGTGAGAGGAGGCATGGTGGCCTTGTGGCTAATCTTAGGATCAAGACCAGTCCTTCAAGGAGCTTTAAGAAGGGACCCTTGGCGGGTCTATACTTAGGAAACTGTTGTGACTTCAGCATGACCGTTCAGTACAAATTGTAAATGCGTCCAATTGAAACCGAGACAGAAACAGGTGAAAGTGACAATTTGTCATTACTAAGAATTTGAAAGTTACTGAATTGTAGCTTAGAGGATTTGTTGTTTTTCACCATAAGAGTCCCTGTTTTCTGGGTCTGTAGTAGTTGTGATAACATTAATTTTAGGATAGGTTATGGAGAACAAGTGAATTTACAATTGAAGAGCCTGATAGTTTGAAGTCAGTGGCTACAGTATCCATGCCATCACTGACTCCTGGAGGCAGCCTACTGTAACCGCAGACAAAAACAAAATATCCAAAAGACCAAGAATCATTGTGTTCCAAGTCTGAGAAGTGAAGAAAGAGCTTATTCTGTATTCTAAAATATTGATGTGCTACAGTCAATCTATATAATTTTGTCTCATTGCCAAGATGAGAGTGTTTGCTCTGAGATGTTTTTATTTTCAGAACTTTAGCCCCATTTTCTACCAATAATCACTTTTGAAAGACAACTTGACTGATTACAGAATCTCCTCCCCCGCCCCCCCCCCACCTTCCCCAGCATCTGCAGGCATCGCCGTGTCCCAGAGGAAAGTACGTCAGATCAGTGATCCCATTCAGCAGATATTAATTCAGTTGCACAAAATCATCTACATCACACAGGTCAGTGCCTTAGCCTCTTGTTTCCCTTCCATGTTTGCGGAGGAACTCGGTGGGAGTTCCAGTGGAGTGAAGACTTGCACTTTTGTTCTCCCAGCTGCTCGTGTAGGTGCACGGTGGCCTGGCAGCAGAGCCAACGTGTCAGGTGTTTTTCTTAGTCTCCTCTCTCGCCACGGATGCCCAACTAACACCAGATCTCATTGCACGTTTTTTTTTTTTTTTCTCAGTGTGTGGATACAAATGGGGACACAGCTGAGCTTCTTTCTCCATAAGCAGCTTTGATGGTGCTCTCATTAATCCTGTGATGACCGGCTGTATCCAGGCGCTCTCAGAGTGGTGAAAGCCAAAACCACAAACAATCCAGGATTGTTAAGATTTCCTGGTTGTAAGTCTCAGGGACTTACTGAGTGCTAATCAATGCTAAAATGTAGCTCTTAACTATGGACAGAAATCTGACAAGAAACAACTTGAATGTTTGTTTACCAAAGGTATATGCTATCATTAAAAAATAAGTTTTTGTAGACTAACGTGTATAGACATTTGAATAGAAAGCCTTGTTTTGTGTCCCTATTCTCATCCAATTGACTCATTCAATTACGCACCTGACATGTAATTATTAGGTGACTACCCTATGTCAGACTCTGCTTCAAGCCTGTGAGATGTGTCAGTATACAAAAACAGAGACAAATTCTTGTAATGTTGTCTGTTGTTAATTAAGGCAATTGCAATGACCCACTAAGGCATTACAGGTAAATAACACGAGGTCAGTGGAACCGCAGCTCTACAGGGGCCACTGTAGATCAAATGTGGATTCGTACAACCCAACTACGTCACTCAATCACGGCATCTTGGTGGGTGCATGAAGTGACTTTATAAGACATGGCATCACCATCTACTTGGAGTCAGTGCCTAGTTTTCTCTGCATGCCTGCACATCTCCATTTTCCCTAGTGGACTCTACCCACAGGGAGTGGTTTCAGTCCCCTTGGGAATGTCCTGGAGGAAATGTGCTGTGTATTCTTATAACGATATTTCTAGATCCTTCTTCATGGGTGTTGGGACCTCTGAATTGGCCGAGGCTCGGGATTGTGGGAGAGACTCTGAAACTCCCCTCCAGCAATGACAACACAGGTCAGGCTTGTGTCTGCTGGACTCAGAGTTTCTTTTCTCTTGTGCAGAACAAGGAATATTCTAGAACGTTGACTGTTTCCTTTCTGGAGACACTTTATTAACCACATCCAAGATCTCCATGGACCAAGGCATTCTAAACTAAACAGTAAACCCTTGCTGCTCATTGGGGGAGGCAGGGGGAGCGCTGGTGAATGCTACCAATTTATCAGTAATGATTTGCACTGTTCCTTGTCCACTGGCGATTGGGTGCAGTGGAATGTCGTGTCCTTAGATATCATCGTTAACCCACGAAGGAGAAGAACCACAGGGCATTTGGAAGATGCTACCACGCTCCCCTCTGAAGCATTTCACAGTGCCTCAGTGAGGGGAGTGACCCTTGTCTGTCCTTGCTGAATGTGGCTACAGAGTGGGTGTGCAGGGAGTGCATGACAAACACACCTGTTCCCATCAGCCTTTGAATTCCTTCCCGAACATGTCGCAGAGTCGCTGGCATTTTACCTTCCCTTCACACAGGCCCCTGCTGAACTACCTCAACTACCATGTCGAGCCATAAATGCTAACACATTGAATATACAGTAGTCTCTGGTGCCTGTACCCCTACTGACAAAATCTTCTCTAGCATCATAGCTCTCCCTCCCTGGCCTCTTATTTTTAAATCCCCTCATGGATGTATTCTCTGGATTGCTGCTGATATTTGAGAGTAAAATCTTGCAATGCTTTTTGGTGTGCCAGCTATGTCCTGCTGAGTCACAGCATGTACTTCTTTGCCTCGGATCATACTGAGACATGACTCTTGTGACAGATTCGATCCTAACTGTGGGTCTTATGAGAAATGAACATTCTTTTGAAGACGTTTGCCTCAGTGGAGGCCATAGAAATTGCATGCAAGGGAAGCTTGTCAGACACAGCGTGACAAGCCGCTGCCACTGACAAGGAAAACTCAGGGTGGTTTGGGTATCAAATAGGGCGTTTTATCTGACCCACGAGATGTCCAAGTTTTAGAATACTTTTTTTTCCCTCCTTATTTTCACATGAGATACTTAATGAACTGAGCTGACACTGATAATTTAGCGATGTATCCCGTTACATTTTGGATGTGATTATCAGCTCTATCAGCACAACACGGCTATCTGAACTGTCATGGAACCTTTCCAAGCCTTGGATCATGACCCTCGCCCCAGGCTGAGGGCTGTACTTCTCGGGAAACTCAGAGAAACTGACCCAAGTGGTGGAGCTTATGACAATCAGAGGCTGGTATGCTGGGCATCAGAAGGGGAGGCCTTGTCTGGGTGGTATGACTCCTTGGAATTTTCCAGAAGCCAATGCAGGGTTGGTGCCACTGAGTTGGATGGTGAAAGTTTAAGGGCATGTGGGTGAGTATCACCTCGGAAGAGTCGCACAAGTGTTGAGTGGGGAGGGTGACAAGAACTTCCCAGAACCCCAGGACAGCCTTGTCTTCCACCAGTGTCCCTCCAGTGCCCTCTACTGGCAGAGCTCAGCATCCTGCCTACTGGCCAAGGACAAGTCCCAAGAACACTAGCTGGCCAGCAAGCATGCCTGGGAGTGGTCGGGCCCACGTGGTACAGAGGGGGCCAGGACCTTTCTCAGATGCTGCACACTTTGGAGTTCTCCTTGCTCTTTCGTTCACTTCTTCCTGCAGCCTCGGCAATCTTTATCAGGCCGGGGTAGAACAAGCTGTCTCTTATTATGTTTTATCCCAAATCTGGTGTTCTTTTCAATCACCCTGAGGGCTGCCTTTTTAGATGCAAGAATCCAGAATTGAATGCCGGTCTGTTCTCTGCTGTCAATCTTTCTCTTGGACTATCCCATAGAATTGTCAGATTAACTGATAGACATGAGGGGGAAAATATGCCGAAGGAGTGGGTTAATAAAGCACCATATACCATATCAAGTAAAGGTATTCTTTTAAAAATTGCATTTTAATTTAAACACTGATATGGGGCTATGAGAAAATATCCCTCAGAATATGACAGAAATAGATTTAAGTAATTTTTTGTTACTTTATTTACTATATGTATATTTTTAAAAATATTTATTTGCAAGACAGAGTAACATAGAGCCATAGAGCTCTTGCATCTGCTGGATTCATTCTCCACGTGGCAGCCATACAGCCAGGGCTGGGCTAGGCTAAAGTCAGCAGCCTGGATCCCCACATAGATGACAGGGATCGGAGTACGTGGGCTGCCGTCTGCTGCCTTCCCGGGAGGTTTAGCAGGGAATGAGGTCAGAAGCCGACTCATCAGGACCCTGAGCAGTACTCTGATGTGGGAATACCACTGTTCCAAGTCGTGGTTTAACCTGATGCACCACAATGTTGGCCCCATTACTAATGATTAAACCAAGAGAAATATCATGTGAAATTGAAGTATCATTTCCACATACATGTGTTGCTAAATTCTTATGTAATTTGGCATGCATTATTTTAATGGGTGCTAAATTTTTATGTAATTTAGCAAGCATTATTTTAATGGATATATTCCAATTCTTTATTGGATTTTAAAGTATTGTAGAGCAGCCATGAAAGTGTTGTAAATATCTTATTATTATAGACTGCCAGGATAACAGATGATCTTATATTTTTTGTCAAGATGGCATTCCATGTTATAAGTTCAGATACAACCACTGTGGTTTTCAAAGAGGTGCTTTCAGAATACCTTAACGTAGATGATATTGAATGTAATAAGAAATGGTTCCCTTCTGAGAAATTTTAACGTACCGTGTTAAACAAGACCAAAAGTCTTTCAAATAATGGAGGGACATCCAAGCGCAAACATTGTACTAGTGGATTTGCTATGGGGTCAAAGACATCACCGAGAGCCGCTTCTTCTGGCACTGATTGCAAAGGGACACCTTGTTCATAAGCGTCAGAACACCTTCCAGGCACTAGTCCACGTTCCACAGACACACATGCTGACTGCCCTGAACTGCAGGGCCAGGGAACCACCTGACAGCTAACAGTTGAACTTTAAAGCCCAAACAAAAATCCATCTCTTCTTTTTGGCTGGGAGTGGCCTTTCCTGGCCAGTTTCCATGGAGACAGATCCATAAAGATCATCTAAGAGTGACGGCTTGAAAAGTCAAGAGGTGAGCATCCTTCTCCTTCCTTCACTGGCTTGCCATCTGTACCCATCATAGCTCTCGAGGTGACCTGGTGATCTTTGAGTGTGCAGCTCATATTTGCTTCTCAGTATTTTGCTGTTATACCATTACATTGACATTATCTGCAACTGAACTATTCATGAGTCTTCATTCTGACCAAAATGTTAAAAATGTTGAATGAAAGCCTTAAAGATGAAGTGCTATGCAGCGTGAGATTGATTCCAGTAAGACGCTGTAGCTTTCCCTTTTCCCTTTCCTGTCTTTCCTTCCTTCCTTTCTTTCTTTTCTTTCTTTCTTCCTTCCTTCCTTCCTTTCTTTCTTTCTTTCTTTCTTTCTTTCTTTCTTTCTTTCTTTCTTTCTTTCTTTCTCTCTTTCTTTCCTTCTTTCTTTCTTTCTTTCTTTCTTTCTTTCTTTCTTTCTTTCTTTCTTTCTTTCTTTCTTTCTTTCTTTCTTTCTTTCTTTCCACATTATTTTTATTGGAAAGACAAATTTACAGAGAAAAGGAGAGACAAAGATCTTCCATCTGCTGGTTCACTCCCCAAAATGGCCACAATGGCTAGAGCTGAGCTGATTTGAAGCCAGGAGCCAGGAGCTTCCTCCAAGTCTCCTATGTAAGAGCAGGGTTCAAGGCTTTGGGCTATCTTCTACTGCTTTCCCAGGGTTTTTTTTTTTTCTTCTAGTGTAGAGAGCACCTTCTACCACAGTTTTCTTCCCACATAACCTCTTTGTTTCTTACGTGTCTTTCCTCTTTCAAGTTCTCTCTTAACAACTTAACCAAAAAGAAATATTATTTTAATGCCTTTTGCAATTCTGATGCTTTTTCTTTTCTCTTGTCTTTCTCTCAAACCTCATTTCGTTCCTCTGTGGGTTTCAGGATCTTTGATTTCGTTGTAGAAATGCTGCCTGCAACACACTGCAAATTGGTCTTTTGATATCCTTATTTGCATCCAGTTACCTTCGGTTCTGATTCTACACTGCCTTTCTGCATTTGCTCACTAAATCAAAGTGATCCGGGCCAGGCACTAGTATGTCTGAATCTGTTCTCTTTTTCTTCTGGATAAGACTAGTTGTTAGGACTTGATCTTTCCCTGATAAACATTTTAAGGAGCATCTCAGGCGACCTTCAGCTTGAGCTTCATGTGGCAAATGTATTTCCCAGTTCAAAGGTCTTAGGACCAACACGGTGGCCAGGGCAGAGGTGTTTAGCCCGGTTCTGGGCTTGCTACTCTAAGCTCAGTAGCTCTGAGTTAGGCGAGTCCTTCGGGTCAAGGCCATTGTTTACAAAGTTCAATGTCTGCAAGCCACTAATGAGTGATTCAGCTGTAATACAAAAATAATAAATCAAAGAATGCTAAGCAGAGGCAAATCTTAGAAGAGTGAATGCATTTTATGCCTTCCGAATGATCCAGAATAAAAGTTTAGGTTCTTAGTACCCTTGACTAGATACTGTCACATACACAGCCCCCACTCCCACCCTTGACCCCAAGGAGAGCTTCCCAGTGGTCAGCTGCACAGCGTTAGCCATTTAGTTCTAATGGTCGTTTTCCTGTTTTTGTTTTGTTTGCAGCTTCCTCCAGCTTTGCACCACAATTTGAAAAGAAGAGTGATAGAAAGATTCAAGAAATCCCTCTTCAGCCAGCAGAGCAACCCTTGTCATTTGAAATCTGAAATTAAAAAGGTATGGTGTTCTCTGTGCAGGAATTCTTTGGCTTACAAAAAGCATTTCACGAGAGAAACATTCTCTACCCGCTAGGCTCTGTAGTTTAAGCTGTGTTGTCCATCAAAGGATGTTATCTTAAGATGCATTTTTTTTTTGCCTCAGATATTTTTCACCCTTACTTCCTGTGGCTGCTATCCTGCCACGATGAACAGTTCTTTCAGTATTATTGCACACAGTATTTTCTCAAAGAGAAATGTTATTTGCTTCCTTTGACTAGAAATGTGTAGGATCGAGTCTCTGGTAGAGGACACCAGCCACTCGCCTTATTAGAGTGGTCTTCGACAAGACCTTCGGCTGCGGTATGCCACTCTGAAAAGGCGGCTCTGTGCGTGAGGTCGTGACCTTCAGCCTCTGAAAGCACTGAGGGCATGCTTTCTGACAGGTTCTTTCTGTCTTCAGCATGCTATAGTTTCCTCAACTTCGGATGCTGGCAGCCAGCTATTTCTCTTCAGATGTGTAGAAACCAAGTTACTAAATCAGAGGGGAAGAACAACCTCCACCTTTGTCTCATGACTCAGAGGATAGGAAATCCCTTTGCCCTACTTGTAGCGGTTTCGGCAGTCTCTGGAAGTGGCTATAAACTCTAGAAGGCTCTGCTGTCTCTATGAGGCTCGAGATACAAACAATTCAGGTCCTCCTGGATGGATAAGGGCACTTGGTTCCACTCCAACTTCCTATATTTAGCAGTTTCTTCATCAGTTTGCATCTTGGCATTGTCGTGCTGCCAGTGAACTTTTCCCCTTTGAGGTCCCTTTTTGCTCTAATGGATCCAGCAGTAAGCATAAACTCATTATTCAGAAAATAGGATAGATCCTCTGGTAAGAAATGCACACAATATATTTCTGCACTGTTGTCTTGTATCTGTGGCAATTGCTTAGACACACACACACACTCCACAAAGAAGATGGGAAGACATGGGCAGCTGCAGGTAGCACAGCTCCAGCCTGACCTCGGCAGAGTTCTTCCCTGGATTCCCAGTCGAGACAGAGCTGGAGGAGATCAAAAGAGGAGTGGAGGAGCCCTCAGATATCTATTTTATGATCTTTACACACTGTACCATGAATACCAATACATATATTTCAAAGTGACAGAAGCTCCAATCTCCTGTGGAAGGTTGCTAGGTTTTCAGATTCTTATTAAAATGCTGTTCAGGATAATCCGGTTTGTACACAAACATATTTTAGCAGAAATCCTAGTTTTATGAGTCCCAAACCTCTGCAGAGAAGCATCTGCTGCATCGAGGTAGCTGGGACACCCTTCCCACCCCCAATCCCATGCCCAGGGCAAATCATGTTCCCTTTTAGTACTCCTTTTAATTGTATCATTTATTACTACTTCTGCAATGAAGAGTTTGTTGTGTGTGTTTTTCATTTTGACACCACAATCCTCCCAGACCAGTGCCTGGATGTTCACATTTTGGAAACAGCTCTTATAGAAATGCTGCCACTTCCAGTTGGGCAGGTCATGTTCTATGGGAGAGCATCTGGATCAAAGGATCAACCCTAGCTGTCTCTTCTGGGGAGAGAGGGTGGCCTTTTCAGCTTGGCTCAGAAGTACGATGGGAATCTGGGGGGAATCCCTAGCCCCAGGTGATTCTAGCCCATAGTTGGCAGTGAGAATCATTGCATGGTAAGTTAACAATGTCATTTCAACCCATGCTTAAACCAGCTGGGAAGCCCTTTAAGGATGCGGCCATTCTAATGCACTGAGATTATTATTATCTGCTGCATATTAGAAGCGTCTGAAACTCTTCAACCCTGTGTTGCTGATCATGAGTTAATCCCCATGGGGGAAAATCCCTAGGGACCGGATCCCCAATGATTCCACTCTGAGCCAGTAGGGTCCAGTAGGGTCAGAGATTCCCACATTTATAGTACTCACTGATGACTTGGGGCATCTTGTTAGCACATGGTGTCTGAGCTGATGGCTTGGGGCAGAGTAGAGGCTGTGTCCTCCAAGCAGTGGTACCAGGAGATGGCTGCTATGGCTATGCAGCTCGTCCTTCGTGCAGCAGAACACAATGCCGACCCACTGGGAACTAATGGTCTGACAGTCTTGGCACTTGTTTTTATTAGGAGGACAGGCTATTTAGTTACCACAAATTGCTTATACCCTGAGCCTAAGACACTGCTTTTCTACTAGTGCCCAAGCGCTGTTGATAGCCATTTGTGAGCCGTTATTTAAGTAAGAAGATCAGGACGAGACACAATGACATCTCCCCTGTAACAGGGCGATCACACACAACTGCTTCTTGTCAGCCTCAGCCCTCCTGCGACTTCTCGTAGGTTCCCAGTTTGCACTACAGGGCAGATAAGTATGGCCAGGTTTACCTTATTTAACACAGACAGTCAAATTGACTTCCTAACTCCAGGCTTCTGACTCTAATCTTGACAGGCACGTTGCTCAGTTCCTCTGGCTTTTACTCATGACTTGGTGTGTCTGTAATGAGCATGCCTTATATTTTTCCAGTCTTTGGCAGAGACCCATGGATGCTTCATGAATCAGCAGCGCCCAGTGCATTTTTGTGTGAGCAGTCAAGAGGCTCCTGTTGCAAGGCCATCCCATCCAGGTGGGACAGGCCGTCATCCACTCTTTGCAGTGGATGAGTCAAAGTCTTGGGAGGGCAAGCTTCTGGTTATCAGGAACACAGGACAGTGATCTTTTAGCCAACTTCCGATTTTGGAATTCTTGGTTAGGAAAACAGACTTCAGTGGGAATGTAAACAGTGGCAGGGTGGCTTGTTGCCTAAGTGGGAGTGCAGTGGGATTCATTTCCTGGGGGGCTTAGAAAGTGGGGATGGGGCTGATGTTGGAGTGTCATCCCATCGGTGTACTTGCTTCATATGTGGGGGAATGTGTGTATGTTTCAATGTAAGAAAACCTTGAGTGCGAACACTGGACATTTCTGTGAGAAAAACGACCCAGAGGAACGTGATAGGAAAATAGATAGAAAAGGAGCTGTAAGAAAAAATGAAAAGTTTAGGCAATGTGTTAGCAACGGCATAGCTCAGTCAAAGAAGACGAGGAGAACCAAAAGAAGTGAGAGCAGAGGACTGGAAAACACAGTGGGATGGAGCATATGAAGAACATTTCTCATTCTGGCTCCAAATTTCATTTGTTGGACTCCATTTCTTTCGCATCCCTACCTCAGTTGATTAGATTCCAAATGCTTTCTATGGCTGTTGCACACTAAACCTAGCCTTTATGATATGGAAAGAGATTGGGGTAGTTTGGGAAATCTCATAGTGATTAATAGCTTTTCCGTGTTTTTATCTAGTTAGGTTTTTCTTTAAAAATATTCTATTCTCAACTGGCCAATTAACTGCTGGTTCAATACTTGCTCAAAAATCAGTGGATTTTTTTTTTCTTTTTTGATGGGGGAAGGATTTGTTTCTCATAGATTTACTTGGTGGGCTTAGTTTAGAAACATTGTTTCTTGTAATAGTAGATACTAGTTCTGGGAGGAGTAGCACTTTCATGTCTGTTCAGAAGGAAAAATCTCATCCATTCTTCTGTGCAAGAACCACAGGGACAGCCCTGCACCAGGGTGGCCTTGTGCAATGCTAGGGCAGGATGGCCAGAGGCCATCAGTGCACCCAACTGCAGGGCTGCCGGGTCACAGACATTGCGATGCCACCTACTTGGGGAGCAGTCACGTTGCCATCTGGCAGGTCCAGAATAAATCACCACCTTCTCTTTCTCCTTCCTTCCTGTGACCACATGGGAATCACTGGGGCTTCAGCTTTCCTTCTGCTCAGTCATTAGGTCTCATTGCTGTACTTTGGCTGTGAATTCTAAGCCATTGATGTCACAGGGGACTTTTCATAGCACGGGTGAGTTGACTTGACCTTTCATGGTCAGACACCCACAGTTCTGGCCCTGGTTGTGCCACTTAATAGCTGCAATCCTGGCAAGTTAATTTACTTCTCATTCTCTTTGCAAAGTGGGGAGAAGGCTTACCTTGGAGGGTAATAGTTAAGAGCAAAGTGGAGGGGCCTGGTATGGTAGCCTAGTACCTAAAGTCTTCACTTTGTATGAGCCAGGACCCAATATGGGCACTCGCTCACATCCCGGCTGCTTCACCTTCCATCCAGTTCCCTGCTTGTGGCCTGCAAAAGCAGTCGAGGACGGCCCCCACGCCTTGGAACCCTGCATCCACATGGGAGACCCGGAAGAAGCTCCTCACACTCTTTTCATTTATTTATTTTTCTGATCTTATTCTCCAGTCCATCTTTCCAGACTGACATATCTTAAACATTTGGTTTTGTAAATGATCATATTTTTTAATGCTCATATTTGAAAGCTCCTAGAAGCAGCTTCGAGTTTCCCGAGCGATCATCTTCACATCTCTTCATCCTGTTGTTTGTAGGAGTCCTGTCATGGTCTCTCCACACGCACTGGGATTTCCCAAGTTCGTTCGAACTGGTTAGTCCGTTGCAGTGCACACAGAGTGGTCTTCCAGGATGTACCATGGAATACACCCCCTCCACCCCCCACCACCACACAGACACAGGGCAGGGGATAAAGAATGACACAGAGAGAGAGATATTAGTATAAAATGCAAAGATCCCCACCATGACATTTCCAATTCTGTTGGATCCTCATTTGTCCACCTCTCCCGTCACATCTCATATATCGCCCTTGCCCCTGCCGGCTTCATGCCAGGCACAGCTCCTTTTCCACAGTGCATTGATCATCCATGCGATCGTGTGTCTGTCTTAGTGTTTAACCTACCACTGCTGCATTCTGTGTTTATTGTTGTTCATTATTTTCAGTTCGTAGTGTAAGTTTTACTTTCTTAGAAAAATTATTTCTGGCTAAGTCAAATTAGTTACTTTGCCAAGGCATGGGCCTGTCCTTCAGAGCATTCGGCACAGCGCTAGCTTGACTTGCATCCAGGCGGACATCTATCTCATTTATAGATTTCTTCCCAAGCAGGTGGCAGGCTTCAAGAGTATAACTTTTGGGGCCCAGCATGGTAGCCTAGGAGCTAAAATCCTCACCTTGCATGCCCCGGAATCTCATAGGGCACTACTTTGTGTCCCAGCAGCTCCTCTTCCCATTCAGCTCCCTGCTTGTGGCCTGGGAAAGCAGTCATGGACAGCCCAAAGCCTTGAGACCCTGCACCCGCATGGGAAACCTGGAGGAGGCTCCGGGCTCTTGGCTTCAGATCAGCATAGGTGCAGCCATTGTGGTCACTTGGGGAGTGAATCAGCAAATGGAAGATCTTCCTCTCTGTGTCTCCTCCTTTCTGTATATCTGACTTTCCAATAAAACTAAAACATTTTTTTTTTAAAAAAAGGAGTGCAACTTTTGGCCATCAATGGAATTTTTTCATTGCTTAGTGATTGCAATTAGTAATTGATTAAAACAAAACAACCTCATTGGACACAGTGGTACTTGTTTTCCTTATGTCATCCTGAATCCCTGTATCTCCATAATATGGACTCATGTTCTGTCCCTTTTGTCATTTGATCATTAATGTGTAACACCCAGCCTGTGCCCTCAATCCTCCCATCCCTACCTGGGTGTCCTTTTCACTTCCTTCTGTCCATGTACACCCATCCCCTAAAGACCCAGCTCTGGTGTTTGCCCTGTGGAACCTGTAAAAACCATGTCAGTCTCCACGTAGCCCCTTCATTCTCCAAGTTAGAACCCACCGCCTCATTTCGCATCTAATGACGCGTTGCACCTGCTTGATATTTCGTGCGCATCAGTCTATTTTCCCAGTCAGATTGTAGTTGCATAGAAACCAAGACATTTGTATGTTCTGTTCAGCTGATAAAACACCTCATCCGACACATAGTCAGGGACAAACACAGATATTTGCTGAACAAATATATATCTCTGTAAACTAAACTGCAGAAATGTAGTAGTTCTGGGTGTCCCTAAAATATAAGTAATTTAACTTGGGTTCTAATGTAAGACTGATGAAATTTTGGTTTTGCATTCATTTAATGTCCCACTACTCAGGATTTGCTGTGCCTGAGCTAACAGAGACTGCTAATGCTACACTAAGTCCTGGGAATCTTAGAGACTCCATGTCCCCAAGTTTCAAATCAATGAAAGGGATTTGAAATGCCTTAAGGGATTTAAAGTGGCAGTTTTGATCTTTTTAGGTCATAATCAACATACTGTTTTTTTTTCTTTTTTGAGGTTTTAAATCTTTAGGATGCAGTGCATACACTTAATAAATGTAAATAAACTTTTTAGTTTTTACTCCTATACTAAATCATAGGAAAAAAAAACCTACATGAAATGTTTGAAGATCAATACCAGGAAACCATTTTCAACATTACTGGACGTACTAAGAAGCTTATTGAAGGCGACCTGGCAGCTGGGCTCTGAGAAATACAGAATCCTCAGGGCTGTCTCACTCCATGACACCCACAGTCCCGATGAGAAACTTACTGAGGGAATGATTACATGGTTCTCCTGCCTTAGGCAATGCATCATTGTACAATGATTGCTTAAACAAATGTTTGTTTATTTGAAAGTAAGAGAGAATTACATATGCTTGTTCATTTCTCAAATGGCTGCATGGTAGGGACTGAGCCAAGAGGCCACAAGGTAGGACTTTCATCTGGGTCTCCCGTGTGGGTTTAAGGGCGTGAACACCTGGTACATCTTTCACAGGTCAGTATCAGGAGGCTGGATCAGAAGTTAAGCAGTTAGGACTCAAACTGGTGCCCATATGGGATGCCAGCATTATAGGTTGCGGCTTCACTTGATATAGCACAATGCCAGCCCTGTGGTCTTAATACCTTGTCTATAACAGATGGGTTATTAATTTTAATTAGTCAACATGGAAGTAAGGAAAAACAATTTTTAAGAATGAGAAAGATGGATCTATATATTTTTCTGGTGTATGGTAGGTATGTAGCAACATACAACTTAAAAAACACATAAGTGCATTGTATTCAGAATATAAAATATTATGTGACTGGAGCCGTGCTGTGGCATAGTGGGTAAAGCTGATGCTTGCGATGTTGGCATCCCATTTGGACTCCAGTTCAAGTGTTGGCTGCTTCACTTCCAATCCAGCTCCTTGCTAATGGTCTGGGAAAAGCAACAGAGGATAGCCCAAGTACTGGGGTCCCTGCTACTCAGCTGGGAGACCTGGATGAAGTTCCCGGCTCTCAGCTTCAATTTACACCATCCCTGGTTATTGCAACCATCTGGGAGTTAGATAAAAGACTCTTTGTGTCTTCCCCTTTTCTCTGTAACTCTGATTTTCAATTAAATAGATAAGTCATTAAAAACGTATTGATGGGAAGATTTGTTGTTGATTGCTAACATAAATATCCTATTGAAGTATAACAATGTATAATGCGTGCAGTGAGGCACATTTGCAGCTGTATGAACTTGTACATAATATGTATTCAGCTGAGTGGTCATCACCCACATCAATTTAAGAACATTTTCAGCCTTGCAAAAGGTTGCTATCTGGTGGGACCTCCCATCCCGTCACGATGTTATCATTATGCTGATTTGTATTGCCATTGATTAGTTTGGTCTGATCATGAACATTTTTCTAAGTCAAGTCATGCATTAAGTAGTTTGCTTTAGGCTTTTTTTTTTTTTAATTCACATTCATCAATGCTGCTTTGTGTATTCATAGTTGTTTATTTTTATCGTTTTGTAGAATTCCATGACATGAATGCATCCTAGTGTATCCGTCAATCCCAAGGCCATTGGGAGTTTTCCCTTTGGGAATTTACATGAAGGTGCTATGGGCATTCTTGTGTCTACATTCTGATGAACATAGGTCCTCCTTCCTCTGTGTGAATCCTTGAGCATGAGGCCTCTGTTCTGGAAGTGTTGTAGAGTAAGCGTGTTGTTTGATTATAGGGTACACTCCCTGTTTTCCCAAATGACTCACAGTGATTTAACATATGAACAGAATATGTGAATCCAAGGTAATTACTGTTGCATAGTCCAAATTGTGCCAGTCATTTCGGGTTTGTTAGTATGACTTGGCATCTCAAAGTATATTAACTGAGAATCTAAAACTTAGCCAGACCAAATGCTTGTGGAAATTAAAGGTGAAAGAAAGTTGAAACCCATGTACAGCCTAAAATTCCATTAAAAAATTTAGGTTTACTGAAGGACTTTGAATAGTCAGAATCTTAATAAATTCTATCATTTGGAGAATTACTCTTTCCTTCAGGGTAGTTTATGAGAATTGATATTTCTAGGTTAAAGTTAATTAAATAGTGATTTAGAAAAATGCTTTTAAGAAACTTGTTTTCCTTGGTCTAACAACAAGGCACTTTTCAAAGCAGATATATGAAAAAGGAACATGATTTGGAATAAACCTATTGGTCTCTTGAATAATTGGAGTTTATTCTTCCTACACCTGATAAAAAATAACAACCTGGTATCCTAGGCTCATGTTATTATTTTTGTATCCATTTTTAGTTTGCTCTCATAAAGCAGTAAAAGTGTTTTTTCCCCTCCTGCCTCCTTGTGACCAGGGAATTGTCTAACTTGCTTTCACTGTGATTTGCCTGCTTCCAATTTATAGGTTATTTTGAAAGGCAGGAGATGTTTATCTGTTTACCATGGAATGAAAATCATATAGCACTAAATTTTCTGTGCAGAGATGCAGGGTGCTGGAAACCCTCTCAAAGGGCTTCTGCCATCTCCTCCCCCCCCCGCCCGCCCCCACGTGTGAAATAAGAGGCTCTTTTGCTTTTTTTGGTTTCAGTTATCTCAGGGGTCTCCAGAACCGATTGAACCCAACTTTTTCACAGCAGATTACCATTTGTTACGTCATTCGTCGGATGGAAAAAGCCTGTCCCCCAGTGACCCTACAGGTAATGGTGGGCGCCGTGGATAATCTGGATCAACAGCAATCCCTGAAAGATTATCTTCAATTTAAAAGGAAAAAAATAAATAGGGCTTCTTTGGATTTTCTGTGGCAACAGTTAAAAAGGGACATATGGTAGGAATCTCGAAATTCCCCGAGATGTATCTCCCCCTGTGGCGGCAAGTCCCTTGATCATTTATTAATACCACAAACAAGAGAGGGATCTGTGTGGGTGAATTGCATTTCCTTTTATTTCTTTGTGCTTATCTGATGATGGGAAATCAAATACCCGAGAGCATCTAGGGAGATGAAAGAACAGACATGAAAAAAGTTTAAATTTTCCAGCTGCAGGAAGCTTGGAGCTTACCTAAAGACTCCACATCAGACCTATTTATTTATTTTGTTCTTTTTAGCATGCATTTCACAAGGAAAGGCAGTGTCACCCGTGGACTAAAGGTGCAGATTGTGCAAACCGGAGTGCATAGTATAACTGACCTTAGACAAAGCTATTGAACCTCTCTAAACTCCCAATTTCCTTGCCAATAAAATGGAAATGAAAAAAAAACCACCTAGTCACTTATTATTAAATATAAATAAAAATAAATAGTGCTGCATCCTGAAGTTATAATGAGGATCCCAGAATAAACAAAATATTTCAGGCCAATGGCAGGGGCTAGTACCAGTGTCAGGTCCCAGAACTTTTCTTGTTACATATGAATTCTCACTTTCTTGAGAAGATTTGTTTCTTTCGTTGGAAGGCAGTTACAGAAAGAGAGAGAGAGAGTTCTTCCATCTGTTGGTTTACATTCCAAATGGGCTCAACAGGGGGGACTGGACCAGGTCAAAGTCAGGAGCCAGGAACTTGTTCCAGGTAGCCCATGTTGGTGGTAGGGGAACAAGCACTCAGACTGTTCAGTGCTTTCCCAGGCATTCTGCAAGGAGCTGAATCAGAAGTGGAACAGCAAGGACCCCATCCATGTCAGGCCTATCCATGATGCCAGTTTTGCAAGTGGTGGCTTTTACCTGTTCCACCACAGTGCCACCCACTCTATTTGAAATTTGAAGAGGAAGCTTCAAGAGTCTCTAAGTCATTTTGGAGTCCCATAAACTATAGTTATGTCACTTGAAAACATGGCTAGCAGTGAGCCATTCCCAGTTAAGACTTGCCGTCACTCCAGCTTAGAAGCATGCATTGTGCTGCTGTTCCCTAGCAAATTATTTCGAGGAGACATAATCAAACTTTCTTCAAGTCTTGAACTGCTGAGTGAAAGCCAACCCCGAGGCAGGCTGACTTTCATTTAAAATAGTCTCTCTCTGAGACATCTGAAGGATGCAGATCAAATATTGTCTGAAGTCATTTGCTTTGAAAAGCCTCTCCAGGACAGGTGTATTCATCATTGGCAGGCCCCACTTCTCCTTATTATAGGAATGCCAAAGAAATGAAAAATGCACCTGCAAGTCTCTCAAAAGCCTGGGAGTTGCCATACAATTTCCAGAGCAGCTGGATACTCCACGCTAGAGCTGACCAGGCCTGGCACCTGGGGTAGCAGGTTGGGCACAAGCAAAGATGACAGAGCCTGCTGGCACGGCGGGGAACACCTTTCAACATGGCTTTACAGATGAGCTGCCTGCACTCATATTTCACGTCTCCTTCTGTCTTTAAATGATTTTTGATTTCTTTATCCAAAGTGGCAAGACAACTCTACCTGCAGTCTGTGTTAATTGATCTGAGTTGGAGCTCGGTACCAACTTGGGCTGTTTGGTTTCTGCTGCTGGCATGCCATGTTCTCACCAACCATCAAAATGTTTTCTGGAATGAGTGCTTGCTGTTTCCCTTTAGGTGACCTGAAAGGCACAGATATTTGGTATCTTTAGCTTTTTATTATTTCTAAGAAGATTTACTTCTTTTTAATTGGAAAGTCAGATATACAGAGGAGGAGAGACAGAGAGGAAGATCTTCCATCTGTTGATTCACTCCCCAAGTGGCCACAGTGGCTGCAGCTGCGCTGATCCAAAGCCAGGAGCCAGGAACCTCCTGCAGGTCTGCCACATGGGAGCAGGGTCTCAAGGCTTTGGGCCATCCTTGACTGCTTTCCCAGGCCACAAGCAGGGAGCTGGATGGGAAGAGGGGCTGCCAGGGTTAGAACCAGCGCCCATATGGGATCCTGGTAGATGCAAGGCAAGGATTTTAGCTCCTAGGCTACCGAGCGAGACCCTGACTTTCTGTTTTTGTGTCCCTAAAGAATTTTTCTTTTGAGCAAATATATATTTTGTATATGGATTGAGGAAACATTATTTAAAATTTCTGCCTCAGAAACTTTTTTGGGAATCACTCCTTCCCTTCCTTAACACAAACACACATCCAACTGTCTTAATTGGCCTTTATAACATGGGCAATTCCCCCAAATATTTGTGTATTGCTTTTTTGATGGCCAGTCCAAAGCAGCTAGCTCTTAGAGAGATCCAGAGTTTGACTAGTCAAGGCCAAAGTTCTTTGGGATTGCCCTAGAAAAGTCTGTGTCATTAAGAGCCTGATCTCTTTTTCACTGCAGTTAGAGTCGCAATAATGACCAAGGGATTGTGAACAGAACGTCAGATTTTCTGCATTTTATCTGTTGCAGGCCTGCCCACCAGCTTGGATTTAGAGGAAGGAATAACATATGAAGAGATGCAGGTGAGATGTTTGCAATGCCTGCGATGAGTTTTGGTTGCTTTTAATTCACTGCTAGCCTGATTTTCTCTCTCTCGTTTTTTCCCCTTCGATTTCAGACTGTGATTGAAGAAGTTCTAGAGGAAAGTGGCTATTACAATTTTACCTCTAGCAGGTGAGACCCATGTGTGGGAGATGCATGGTGACCGGTGACCATTGGGTGGTAGATCTGATTTTTCTATTTTTGATTATAGAGGTTGTTTAAATTTTTTTATTTTAAAAACTTCTATGAAGTATCTTTGGTCTGATTGAATAGAGCTGTGGGTAGGGCATCATTGCTCGTCCAGTGATGCAATAGCTACTGTGTTTTCTGTAGAAACTGAAAAGGGTGATCCCTGAGTAGTGATTTACTTCCATAAATAACTGATGAATGGAATGACTGGAAAAGCATTTCCAGGATATTTTCTTTAATCAAACATCTATTTGTCATATTCTAGAAGAGCCGGAAGTCTAGGTTTCCATCCCTGAAATTGAATCATTATTCATATATGGTGCTAGAATTAAAAAAAAAATAACGCAAATTTCCCTTTGGGAAAGGGACTTCTTTGCTGTGCGCTGCCACCTGCTTACTCTCTGTAAGAAACCTTGGTTTACCAGGGCTATATGACCTTCTCATATAACTACTATTGGTTCTCTTAAAACATACCCAGTGTCTACCACATCTTAGTTCCTGCATTCTTACTGTTGGGCTGGGAATTTACATGTGATTATTAGTTTGTTGGAGAGGTAATTCAAGAAAACATGAGTATGGGAAAGAGGAAATGATTTAACAGAGGTTTCTTAACCAAAGAGGTTACCATTGTGCGTGGCTGTAACTGTATCCCACAATGGAAATCTGAAAGCCAGTGGTTAACACATGCATTAGAGTTAGCCCATCAAAGAGAGACGATGGTGGGGGTCCTTAGCCCTCAGCTTCAGTCAGTTTGAGATCTTTCCGCACAGGAAGTGTTCATTCCCAGGTGTTTCTGATGTGCTATTAAAGGTGAGCAGAGATGGCTCTAGAGGCCCGAGAAATACTCGGCAGGAAAGGTAATGCAGACACTAGCATGGGAATCTGAGCAACCTGAAGGGGTAAGGGCGCTGTGTGCCCAATACACATGAGTTGTCTCAAGTCACCCACTCAGAGCTGAGTCATCAGATTGATTGCAAACATCCAGCACATTGCAGCAGGCTCAAGGCTGTCGAGCAGGCAGAGTCCTGTGGAGTGTGTCTCCTGATATGGCCTTTGTGTCTGGAGGATCTGCCTTCCTTTCTACCTGGTGAAGCTATTTAGTGACAAATTATTCCAGAGGTCATCAGTAAGCCAATGCCTGTGGTAAGAGAAAGAGGACTCAGAAACACCAGCTTAAGGTCATTATATGGAGATTAGATGCTTTTTAAAGATTACTTTGGTCTCCGTATTTTATCTTTTTTTTTCTTCTTCCATTTCAATGAGATTTTCTTATGAATCACATGGAGATTGTTCATCTACTTGCTCCTTTGGTTTGATAATATATTTCCAGAATTCCACCTCTGTAAATTTAGTTCTGTTGTGACTTGTGACTGCAAAGAAAAGATGAATGATTCTCATTTTCCAAAGATTTATTGTTAGTAGAAGTTACCGTTCTCTGCAACTGCTCTCCTCCCACCAGCTGTAGAGGAACTTCTGAGTTTTTAGTTTCTACTTGAGGACTGGTCTTTTTTTTAAAAAAAGGTTTATTTATTTATTTGAAGATTAGAGTTACAGAGAGAGACATCTTCGATCTGCTGTTCATCCTCGAAGTAGCCACAGTAACTGGAACTGGACCCTCTGAAAGTGAGGAACTTGGGTTTTGTCTGGCTCTCCTGAATAGTTGCAGGGGCCAACACAATCGATATCCCAAAAATCCAGGACTCAAATTGGTCATCGTATAGGATGCCGGCCTTGAAGGCAGAGGCTTAACCAGCCCTGTGCCACATAACCAGCCCTCATTTGACCATTTTGGAAGAATGCTAACAGCCATTTCCTTTTCTGGAGCAGTAAATGTCCCAAGATATCTCATTGAGGGGAAAAAAAATACAAAAATCCGTTAGCCATGTTTGTTTATCAGAGTCTTTTCCTCATCACACCCATACATGGAACACAAGTTGAGATACTCTGTTCCGGCTGTGTGGCAGGATGTGGGAAAAGCTTCCCATTCGTCCTCCAGGATCCGCCCAGTCCTGCTGTGGTTCTCATAGTCACATCACCGCAGAGCGTTAGAGAATGATCTTTATGAAATAACACTTTTCAGAGAGAATCGCCAGCTTCATTCCTTTATCATCCATGACTACAACTTAACACTGTCCCTTCAAGCTTATACATACACCGGTGCGTAAAGTGTCTGAGCACATATGTGTGCTTTGAACTTTGCTTTTAGGGCTTGAATTTGGTGAAAGAGGAGGGATCATGTCTCATCCATCAGCAGTCTTTGGGGCAAGAGTTCTGGAATGTTAAAATAGTTCTGGGAGAATGCATGAGCTGTTGGTTTTGGAGGATGTGTCAGCCGCAAAATACAGCTTTAGGAAAAGCTAAGTGCAGAAATAACAGCTAGGACCCCTGACCAAAAGAGAGGTTTCTCATACAAGGGCTTTTGGGAAAGGGGAGTTAAGAGTGAACGATAAAGGAAATAATAATAAAAAGATCAGAAGAGGCCCGGCTGGCCTCCGAAAATAGGCCGTGTTGATCATTTGCAGCAGCGTATGAGGACTGATAGTTCCCATCCACAGAAATCCAGGTCCTTAGCAGAAGGAGCTGGCCTAATGCCTTACTGTATCGTTGTCTGTGTGAGTAAAACAGGTGAGTTTTAGGAACAGTAGACGACAAGATGTATATCATCTTTTTGAGTACACAACAGTATTCTCTTAAATATGTGCTGAGAAATAACAAACGAGATAAAATCTACATCAAATCAGCCTGCATTACTTCATTTCCCAAATTGACTGTTGGATATATAAAATTATTTTAAGGTTTTAGCTCCTATTGAGTGATTACTTAAAAAAGGACTGCTGGCAGTGAGCATCGGAAGAGGTATCTTTCTAAAAATGTTCCCATTTTAATAAAAAGCATTTTTTTTAACCCACTGTGATTTATTCAAATGCATGTCCGAACCATGGGCTTTTGAAAGTGAATGTGAGAATTAAAATACTTGTCACTGCAGAGAACTGTGTCTATTTCTGCTTTTTTCCCAGGTACCACTCCTATCCATGGGGGACCAAGAATCACCCCACGAAAAGATGAAAATGCCGCATCTCAAATGGACTCGGGTTTCCCAGCAAAGTTCAAGTTCTGGACTTCAGCCGCTACTTGCAGGATGCCCGGAGCCTGGGTGCTGCCAGGAAGATGTGAAAGAGAAAAGACCAGAATGCCATGGGGCCTGTAGGACCTCCTGCTGGAATTGTGTGGTGGAATGGATGACAGCTGCAATGTTCAGGGGTTCCGTTCCAAGGTGTGTGATGCCCAGACGGCGGGGTTGTCCCTGTCTCCCTGGGAGAAGAGTCTGCAGCATGAATCCATCTGTAAGGGGACTAAGTATCCTCACGCTCCAGAACTTTCCTCCAAGGCGAAAAAAAAGAAAGTCCTATTTTTCAGATGAATATTTTATACTCAGGATTGCTAAAGCAATGTTTAAAGGTATCTAATTTTCTTTGTATAAAAGCGATTGTTCTAGATAAAGAAAACTATAGGACTCAGAATGGCATACTGTATACACCATTTCTCTCTATCTTAAAAGAAATTAAAAAGGTATAGTTGATTTTTAAAAATGTAACAGTTGGTTCTGTCTTAACCACTTGGGTGCTGGTGGCCTTGAACCATGATACAATGTAGACAGTATTTGTAATTTTGCACAGCCTCTATGAATAACTCTTAAGTGTTAGGTTTAAGTTAGATTTAGGTTAGATATAATGTATACATGTATATATATGTATATATATGTATATATATATGGAGAAAGAAGTTTTGATTAGACTAATGCTTTGCTGCTGATCAGCTTTGTGCTATTTTTAGAGCACTTTGAAGAATTCACAGAATTTATAAAAGAGATGCAATATCCCTTCTTTCAAGTCCTTTCTTACAAAAATTATCTACAATGCTTATCGGTTTATATTGTTTGGAAATTCAAACTGAGCTTATAGAATAAAATATAAGATTATTCTTTACTCACCGACATGGCCCAAAGAAAGAAAAACTAGAATACTACTGTCTGATTCCTGTGTAGGAAGAGTACATGACCAACATTTTCTAGATTTAGATTCGGCAAACGTTCTCCCATTAGCTTCTTATAAGTCCGATGTAATGTCAAGAAATTCTCCTGTTGCCAAATCAGACTGCACTGCTAAATCCTGAAAGAACACTTCATGTTTGTATAAATTGGTGATCTGAAACCTGAAGTTACTTTTTAAAATTTAGTTTTCAGAGTTTTGTTATCTTTACGTACGTTGATGCGTATCTAACATGACTGAACAGAATTTAACTCAATATTATTTATAGTGATGGAAACACAATCACCTTTTTTGCATAGCACAAAATAGTCTTAATGTAAATGTGTCTTATTTTTAAAATTAGTTTGGTTAATGCTTAGATGATATTCAAGTCCACCTGAATCATGCACTAGTCACTGAAGACCACCAAAAAATATAATTACAAGTTCACTATTAAATCAAATAATAAAGTACAGTAATAAAGATGTTTAGTTAGTTTTCCAATGAGGAGTGAAGTGAAACTCACATGCATGTTCAAAATGGTGCGTTGATTCATTTACCCAGGAAAACTTGTATTTCTACTCTAACGTAATTAGAATGTCTTTTGTTATCCTTCACATCTTTTAGTGTGTGTAAGTAGGTATTTTCTCATTTTAAAGGAAATGCAGCTTAGAGGGGCACACGTTCTAATTGTGGTTAAGAACCCATATCTCCGTTAAGCCAAGCAGTGAAAGTCTGAACAACTGAATCCATGCTCCGTCGGGAAAACACACCGACACAATTTAGAAAACCACAGTAGTCCGAAGCGACACCTTTCCAAGAAACGATTCATCGGAGGGGTTTTCAAATGTGTGTACTGAAAGGGAGAGATGTCGGTCAGCTAATTTAGACCATTCAAAATGACATTTATTCTTTAAGAATTAACAAAAAGAAGCGAATGAATGTCCTTTCAACCGTAGCCTCAGGCCCATTCAGATAGACATATTATTCTGCTGAAATAATGACTGGACTCACCGAATTTTCCCTTAAGCAAGTCCAACCATTGCATCTACTTGAGGGATGACCAGGTCTACATGCAAAAGTCAGGCGCTGGTAGGGATGTCATTTTATGCATGCAGTCACATGGGTGAAGTAGGCTTTTTGAAAGCTATTTATTTGTTTGTTTATTGATTCATTGTCAAATGAGGAGCACCTCCCCTCTTAATAGAACAAGAATGGTCATTTTGTTTTGATTCCCCAAACCATCTTCTAGTGAGTGCGGTGAAGTCATTACTTGTGCTTTATAAGTCTCATCTTGTGGTAATGGTACTTTTTTTTTTTTCTTTTTCCCTTGTATGAACTTAAATGACTGTGTGGCGGACATCCCTGCGCACTCATCAAATCCATCTAAGTCTCAGGTTACTGAATATCTGCTTGGGATAGATTATGAATCAGTCTTTTTGGATTGTTTGGGATACATAAGTGCTTCAGTTAATTCTATTTTGATCCACCAGCTCTATCTAAATATCTGTAGTGGAAACCTTAATTTTCTTTTTGGAAAACAAAATGTTCAGTTCCCAGGGGAGTGGCTGCAGCCAGCTGTTTCCTCGTCGTCATCTTTGTCTTCCAGGTGCGGAGTCTTTAAATGGAAGGGGACAGGGACTAGTAGAAACAGGGACACTTGGGCCTGCAGTTGTGGGTGGGTTTCAGAAACTCAGAGAGATGCTGTTTGGATCCAGAAAGGACACACGAACATGGCGCCCATAGTCTATGGTGGCATTTTAAAGCAGATTAGAGTTAAGAAACACTGTTCTGAAATTTATTCAAATGATGGAACTAACAGGGAGTTACTATAAAGGTCTTATTGTAAGTATCATCCATGCATAACTCATTAACTACTGTGAATTTTGATGATCAAGAAAACTCACAGGGTGCGTTGTTTATGTGGAAATTCTAGCAATATCACAATGAATTTCACTTGTATGTACCATGTATAAAGATAATAATGTTAGGTAGTTAATTCAGTGTTAATATACATGAAACCTACATTTCTCCTTTTGCTTTGCTGGGTTGCAAGACATGTGTCTCTCTCTCTCTCTTTAATTTCTTTTTCTTTTTTGTTTAAGATAGTTTGGAAGCAGGTACAATGAATATGCTAGATTCTTTGAGAAAGGTCCCTGGTTTCTGTCTGCAGGCAGGAACAACTTGTTTCAAATGATCTTTATTTTTGTCTTTTATTTCTGAGCGGCAATGCAGCGAAGTATGGGCTGAGACAGCTGGGCAGCACCCTGGCATGCGGTCAAGGCTTAGGCAAGCTCCCTAAGCCTTGGCTGTTTGGGCAAAATTCCTCAGGTTCCACCACTAAATGTGTTATGAGATTGCATTTTTATATTATGTCATATCATATATTATATCACATATGTACGTATGATACTTTTCAAATGATATTAATCATCCTTTGGCGGAAGCTGACATAGTTTTGAATAGATCGTATTTTCGACTGAAGCACGCTGCTCACGCTGGGTTCACGCTTGGATGTCACTGCTCATATTGGTGGGAAGACACATACCTTAGAAGCATCTTTGTGACAAAGGGCCTCTTACGTGTCATTACAGTTAGATTGCACTCTGCAAAGATGACTACTGTGGTGGATGATAGTCCTGCTGGCATGTTCTTTTGAGCTTTGCAAGCAGGACGTGGGTGATTTTGTGATTCTGACCTGTGCCTGGTGGATGTTCCTAGTTTGCATGGCCTCTGAGTCCATGGATAATCATTTCAAAAATGAAGATCACACAACCTCCAGAGTCCTGGCAGCAACTTTTGTATGTGAAGGTACACTGGTTTTTAAAAACAAAAACAAAAACAAAACAAAACAAAACAAAAAACCTAGCTAGGCAGGCAGCATTTGACTAATAGCATGTGATTTAAAATCTAGTTCATTGCTTTCATACTAAAAGTTAACGAAGCTTTCTTCTTAATTGAAAAGTGGTGCTCATGTGAGTGTGTGATGTCTCACCTCATCCTGTCAGTACAGGAAAGCTTCACCCTGGCCCCAGCTCCTATGCCTCGGAGGAACAGGAGACAGCAAATCAGTGACTGTTGAAGCACATCCCTTCAGAAGGAGCTTTCCTCTGTTTACCCTGAGCCAAGACAGCAGGTGCATCTCTATGGAAAATTATGGCTGACAGTCATTTTGACAGACAGACAACAAGTCTGGAAAGATGCTTAGCATTGATACAGTGAGCTGACAAATGAAAAAGCAGCTGAGGCTTTTGCAAGCGTATGGAGTTCTTGTCCCATAAGACAGAAAGAGAGAGAGAGAGAGGGAGGGAGGGAGGGAGAGAGAATGCTTTGCACCAAAAATAACAAATTGAACAGAAAGGATTTGTTGTGGCCTTTTCACCTGATAATCAGACCACAAAGGTCCAATGATAAAACGATCTTTTTAGCCTATGATGTGGCTCTGTATTTCAAATTTTAGTTGCACTAGGATTTTGGAAAGAAAAAAGGGAGAGAGACAGCTTGTGAATGCCTGTTCAATTTTAGCTAAAATTCTTACCTTTCACGTTCTCTGTGATCACCTCCTATTTCTGTGAAATTGGGAGTAGGGAATAGAGCTTGTTTAGGGATTCCTTATCTAACCCTCATCTCATGGAAAAAGACATGAAGCATTTGTATAAAGACAACTTTATACCAAGGGAGGTGAATAAGTACAGAGACTTGTAAAAGATGAAGAATGCAGCTTCCAAAGAGGTGGGGCAAATTCCAGGCTCAAACTATTTTGAGAAGTCAAAAGATAAAGACAAGGCATATTGCTTCCCCAGTGCCTGGCGTGACCCAGACATTCATCCAGTGCCCAATGTGTGGTTGGCGAGGGGCAGCTTCTATGTAGCTCCAGAAACCTGAGTGATTGCTGTTACCAGGGCTCCTGAAAGCAGCTGACCAGAGAGAGCCTCTTCACCATGCAGCTATGGTAGCATTGTCAGCCAGGTCTTGTCAGTAGCAAGTTACTGGCTTAGAGTAGTAGCAGAAGGACCCTGTGAGTGTACTGTAACCTACTGGTCAAATTTTTTGGACAGAGTCCCTACGAAGCATTGCCCAAACATTGACCTCCTCAAAGAAGCACTTTTTAATCTGCCTTTGAAGTGAATGCTATTCTGTCTGTAGGTCATGTTTTCTTCCCCAACTTTCATCCAGTGCTTCAGGCCCATTTTGTTTGACAATGTGAATTTTAAGACAATCATATACGGAATTAAAATGGATAAAGACAGCAGATGGGAGATGTTCACACTTGGCTAGATTAGAAAATAAACATTGCAAGGTATTTGGATTGTTTGCAAGTAAACCAGCTAATTGTTGGCTTTAGAAACAATCATCATTTTATGCTTCCAGATAGGGAAACAACAAAAATCATTTTAAAGTGACTTTTTTTGTTTACTGACATTTAGCAAATGGAAACTGAATTATAATTCTTCCCATATTCACTTGTTCCCAATGGTGAGTTTGTGAGGATCAAAAATGTATAAATAAATAAGGCCATCTTCTGAAAAGAAGACCCCAATCCCCAATTGCCCAGAGCTCCTTTTTTCCTGGGCAGCAAAAGGCTTCATCAAAATTCTGTGCCTGCAGAGTGCAAAAATGCTCTCAATACTCATTACCCTTGAAGTCTGGAAGATAGCACCCCTTGTTTTGCTCCAGTTCTTCCCACCTGGCTCGACCCTCTGTCCTCTATCACTCCCCAGCTAAGGTGTGAGGTGAATGTTTGCAGGACTAGAATGGGGTGTGGTGTGGAAGGCAGGTGGGTGAGGTCCACTATGCACATGGTTCTTGTCTTTCTAAGGCATCTCCACTGCATCCTGCTTCAACACACATAGACTGGAAAATGGCTTTCAACTGGATGACTCCAAAGAGAAGAAAAAACTAATGCCTCTCTGAGAAATTACATGAAGAATACAGGCAGCAATTATGTTTTTCCTAATTGTTTAAATATGGCTCTGTATAGCGCTAAAGGAAAAGAATAAAAATGTATTTTCAAGTTACCGGAACATTCTCCTTTGTCAAGAGTCTGCAGTAAATGTTCATCTCTTTCCTCTCTTCACCTCTACCATGTTTTACGCTTTCATATTTTGATTAAAAAGTAAATCCGAACTGGCAGACAGATGGGTACGAAAGCTCTGTTATGTCCTTCAGCTGTGACTGCTTGGGCCCTGCAGTAGTTGTCCATCATGACAAATCTTAAAGATGTACCTCAGAAATTAGGTTTAAAAATGACAACTTACCATTTCTCATGAGCCTGAGAGCCAGCTGGGTGTTTTGCTGATCTCAGCAAGGATTGGATGATCTCGGTAGGCTGGCTCATGGGTCTGTGGTCAGAGGCAGTGATGTCTGTGGTCTCGCTAAACTAGGGTAGATCCACATAGCACAAGTTCCCCTCCGTTATCTTCCACATCTCTAACAGCAGCCTAACCCAGCAGTGTTTTTATGATGGGGCAAAGTTGAGAAGTGATTGCAGCTTCACTTGGCAAAAACCATTGCTTTTTCCCACTTCTCTGGGCTGAAACACAGCACTTGGTCAAACTCGGCTCTAGGTTTTTGGCTGTTGTGTAACAAATTTCTGTACACTCGGCAGTTGGCAAAAGCACACATTTATTATTGCAACTTTTATAAGTTGGCAGTTTGAACTCAACTTACTGGTTCTCTGTTTTGGGGTCTTATTGGGTCCAATCTATTTGCTGACCAGGGCTGAGATCCAATGAGTTTCTGGATGACCTTCCATGCTCATGGGATTTTTGGCAAGGATCAGATTCTCCTATGATCCACATCAAGGCAGTTGCTGCTTCAGGGTCCGTGGGGAGGCCTATTTCTCAATTTTCTAAGATTTACACTCTAATCAAAGAATAGGCATCCCATCATCTTTGCTGAATCACAGCTAAAACCTGCACTTAAGTGCAAAGGTCATCAAGGTCACGTGAGGAAGTGAGCACCAGAGAATACAGTAACAAAGGACACACATATAGTTAGACTTGAAATGTTAAGGCAATGAAATGTCAAGTGCCTGTATCAGATTAGCACAGCCTTGAGAAGGACTCGGTCTGAACTGTGTGTGGCAAGCTCCCGAACAGGCCCTTGGCCGCAGGCACTGAATTCCAGAGCATTTTCAGTCCCCAACCCACAATTCCAACAGATGCCTGCCGCAGACTATTTGCAAACCAAATCTTACCCAGAAAATAGACAAACAGACCTAAGTCTCTGGCACAAGAAGCAGGAATGGAAATTGTTCTTCCTCCAGGAGCCAGAGGAGCTTTCTGTAGATCACCATTACTGTCCCTGGCATTCTTCAACCTCTGTGCATGTCAGCTGCTATTCCTATTTTAAGTACTTTATCAAATGGAAACAAGTTGATTGTAAAATAAGTGAATTATATAGTACATCTTGATATAGCTACAAAAAAAAAATCCCGTAGACAATGAATAAAAGCAAGTGCTTCCCAAGTGTCAAGAGGTGTGTCCCTCTTCCTGAGACTAAGCACACAAGTTGATGTTCATTTTTTCTCTTTCCACGGAGCTGCCTCTGTAGGACAGGCTGTTTGCTATCACACTGCAAAGACTAAAATGTCAAGGATTTATTTTCTGCACACTCTGGCGTTATCTCTTGAGCCACACACAGTGTTGCCCAAGACATTTCAACCAACTTTTGGATGTGCAAAAAGTTGTTTACATAACCCTTGGAGATTGTTATAATTTTCATGGGACCATAAGGAGGATTTCAAAAAATTTCATGGAAAAAAGGGAACAACAGCATATTTTGCATATTTTGGTGTTTTTTTTTTTTTTTAGAATCCATGTCTATCTCTGTTGTATAATGCATATTTTCGACAAACTCTTTGAAAACTACACTTCATATTTTGTAAGATGCTGAGGCTTCAGGAAACACATCACCTGAAGCCCAAATATCCCTACATCTATTTGCACATTCTGTAACTAGTAAACCTACTTAAGAATTTCAATGCTTGGCTCAAATAGCTTTGAGTTCAGAGTTCAGCTCCGCGGATTTTCTGCCCATGTGATCTCGGACCAAGGATGGAAACTTGGCTAAGGCATCATGAGGATCACAAAACTACCTAAACATCTCCAATTTCCCAGGAAGTGGGGAGAACTCCTTAAACAGGAAGAAAAGGAGCTAAAGGACCCTGTGCCTTTTCTTTACCACAAACAAAACACTCTCAGCCTTTGAGAAATCTCCCAGTTGTCTTGGTGTGAAGGAAGATCATACTGACTTTCAGTTGTCCTCTTCGAGAGAGGAAAAACTTTCTCCTATGTCTTTCACTGATTGTCCTCTGAGAATATAGTCATGACCAAATTAACGAGCATTTTGGTGCCTCCTAATTTATGTTTTAGACTCTAGTGGATCCAGGACCCATGTGTTCTTCCAATCTCCCGAAGCGAAACTCTAAGATTATATAATAAAGATAAAAGTGCTAACATTGCGAAACTTCAAAACTTCTGTTATTTTTTAAAGCACATGCTTTATATCATGGTTATTATCTCTTTTCTAAGCACTAGTGGCCACTTCCTATGTCTTACTGATAGCCACATGAAATATATGCAAGGGGGTATTCTTTGTTTTTCAAAGACTTGTTTATTTAGTTGAAAAGTAGAACGACAGGCAAAGAAAGAGAAAGAGAGAGGGAAATCTTCTGTCTGCTGATCTAGGTGGCACCGGGCTGAAACCAGGAGCAAGGAACAGAAACCAGGCCTTCTTTGTGTCAGGGATCCAAGTGCTTCTGCTGTAGTCGGCTGCTTTTCCAGGTGCGTTAGGGACGGAGCTAGACTGGAAGTGAAGCAGCCAGGACTCAAACTGGTCCTCTGCTAGGGGATGCAGGTGTCAACGAAGCCACTAAACCCACTGCACCATGGTGTGGGCCCCTCCCGATAGTGGGTGTTTTATTTACTCTTCTCAAAAGAACAAAAGTAGCCTGCTCCATTGCTCCGTTGCCGGGGCCGAGTCTCCCTGGAATGTGTACACCCCAGCCCATTTTTAAGGTTTTTGCTAAGATCCAGCCTTCTGTCAAGGATTTTGGTAAGCCTACTCAATATGGCCCAAGAACTCAATATTGCTAATTCAATAGCTTGAGAATCAATCAGAAATTTTGGCCCTAAAAGTAAATGGATTTAAGAACAACAACAAAAAAATGAATGGACTGAGGAATTTCCTTTAAGACAGAGTAAAAGAGACATCTTGGCTGTGCTGCCTAAAGTTCATGGTTTAACCACTCTGAGCCTCTGGAGACTACAATGCTTTGTTCGTTGTATCATCATGAAGATTAAAGTTGGTAATTAAATTATGATATAGGATTAGCTCAGTGTGTGGATTAAGGAAGCATTAAATACATAGAAATGATTAGTTTTATTCATCTGGAATTTCTTATAAGGTGAAATATGAGGTAACTGATTTTATAAGACTTAATTTCTTCATTAAATTTTATAGAAAGCTATTTGAAAGATAGATGAGAGAGAGAGAGAGATTCACTTCTCAGTGTGTGCAACAGCCAGAACTGGATCACTGTAAAGCCAGGAGCCTGGGACTGAACCCAGGTTTCTCACAGGTTGGCAGAAACTGATGGATCTGAAGCATTGCTTGCTGCCTCCCAGGGTGTGAGTTGGCAGGAGGTTGGACTGGAAGCAGAGGAGCTGGGTCTTGAAAACAGCTACTCTGATGAATAATATGGGCATTCATGCAGCATTTTAAAAAAATCTATTTTACTTAAAAGGCAAAGCTGTGCAGAGAGAGGCAGTGGCAGAGACATCTTACATCCATTCGTTCACTCCCCAAATGGCCACAATAGCTGAAGCTGGACAAGACTGAAGCCAGGAGACCTACGTTTCCCTGGGGTCTCCCATGCGGGTACAGGGACCCAGACACATGGATCATCTTCTACTGCTTTTCCAAGAGCATTGGCAGGGAGCTGGTTCAGAAATGGAGCAGCTGAAACTCGAGCTGGCACCTCAGGTAGTGGTATAACCAACTGCACCACAATGCTGGTCTGCTCAGCAGCATTAATCATTGTGATCGATGCCTGTCACAATTTCCCTAATTTTTAAATCACCCAGCTTGCACAAGGACTCCTTTGTTACTTGAATAAGAGGGCTGCTGACAGACTGGCATCCTGTGCCACTCTTGGTTGCACGAGATGGAATGCTAACTATTTCAAGTAGGAATGAGGAATGTATTGGGTCGTATTGTTGAAATCTCCAGGATAGAACGAGTTTGAAGCATTCTTATTTTCAAGGGTTCAGGGCATCCACAGATGTTCTTTTTTCCTTGTCCTTTTTCACTGTGTCTAGGTATTTCTTCATTTCTGGGTTTGGCTCTCTGAGTTGGTGTTGTTACTCCTAGGAGAGTTCCCTTCCTGTAGGAACGCTAGGATTATACTCTTCCAGTCCAATCTCATAGAAAATTTCACGTTATTAATCTGTCAGAACTAATTCTCAGCAGACCAACTTGACTGACACTAAGCATGAAGATGTGATGCCTGTCCCTGGAACTCAGAGTTGGGAAGGACAAGGGCTCAGCCCCTTGGCTATCTTCTGCTGCTTTTCTCAAGTTGTCAGCAGGAAGCCGGATCAGAAGTGGAGCTGCCACCACAGGAAATGTGCACATATGGGATGCCGGCAAGTTACATCAGGTACGCCACAATGCCGGCTCCCATAACCATGGTTTTTCTGATGTTGATTGTGAAAACATGACTTTATACATACAAGGACAATTCACCATTCTTGATAATTGTGGTATAACAGCCAAAACACTACTGGGCATCAACATTATCAGATGGCATTTCATACTTATCTAGATTCTCAACAACCTCACACACTCAAGATAGTTGGAAAAGAAAGGTATCAGAAATCACCCAAAGGATAGGCATCTCCCCCAGCCCCACCTCCATGCGCTTTCCCTCCATCTTCCTTGACTTGACTCGATTTCTTTGCCAACACAGGCTTCTTTCTTTTTTAAGCTGGACAAGGCACACAATCTTTTGTACCCTCAGCAATTCTTTGAGCTCGCAGAACAGAGTGGAGGTGAGGTTTCCTCTCTGAGAAAGGAGCCTCGCAAGAGAAAGCTCAGTTATTTCCCAGGTCAGCTAGGAGCTGATAATAGGAATCTTGCCTTGTGGAGAGCTCATTAGAGGTCCCCTAGAGACCCAAAAGAAGAGGCTCAAATCAGGAGAGAGGGATAATGATGCTTGGTGCAAATGTTAGCCTGTCATTCCTGCCTCGGAACTCTGGCTTTCCACATAATGAGCAATTTTCCCTTAACTGAAACTCACTGGAAATGCTGGAATGCTTGTGTATTAGTTCTCTCTCTGCCTTCGTGCCAAATACCTCCCTTTGCTTCATGCACAAAACACAGACACCACAGCTCTAGACGGGAAATGCAGAAACCTGGCTCCTTAGATATAAGGAGCTAGAGCAATATTTTTGAAAATGAAATTTAATGGTAAAGGAACTTCACCTAAAACAACTTGGGCTTCGGCTGTGCCCCTAAGCACAATGTCATCGTAAAATTAAATTCTATCCTTTCTCTCTCGAATGGGCTCTCTTTGCCATCTAAACAGCAGGTGAGAAAATTGCAGTTCTTGTTCACTGGCATGCTAGTTTAATTGAAATTGCATTAACTTGAGTTCAGCTGAGGTCATCAATGAAAAAAGCTCATGTCCACAATTTAGGAGGCCTTGAGTAACTACCATGGGTGTTCAATAGCTTTCTGAGTAGGCAGCAGCTGGCCACAAAGTGACTAGTGTCCTTGCTGTTGTGACTATTACAGCTGAAATAGGCATCTCTGGGCAGAAACTTCTGGGAGCAGCTAAGCATCCCTCCATGCAGAGCTGCTGAACTGTGGAGTTTTATTGCAGAAAGGGTACAGAGCGAAGCACTCTAAGGCTCCACTCTGGACTCAAAAACGTGTCCAGCGTCACACCACTGCCAACTCAGAGAAGAATACAGACTGAGCAGAGCCCTCTGGTTGAGTCTGATAGAATGGTAGGACAAGTTCTATTAAATCAGAAACGGTTTAGTTGGGCTTGTTCCTTGAGTGTACATTATTAGCCGTTAGCCTTGGGAGGTAAAAATGCAGTACTTTCTGTTTCTGAGTTGGATGACAATGGCTAAAGTAGGAACATTCTAAGAATGCCATTGTCACCTATTAGGACAATTTCTCCGCGGTATTTTTTTTTTTTTTAAGTAAAATACCATTTGCTGTGTTATACTGCCCTTTCCAAAGGAGGGCAAAAAGAAACGTAAGGTATAGGCTCACACAATGAGAAAGTAAAATAGTTCTAATTTTGCCTTTTCTGGGTTTATGTGTGGTTATTATCCTTAAAGGACAATAAATGTTTTCTAACCTGAAGCTTCTCACTTCTCAGTGCAATGTGAGCATTCTGATTGGTCAAGGAAACCTTCGTGTGCAATGGCTTTCAGCAAACTATGGCCCAAGGATCAAGCCCATTTGTTGTTTTTGTAACAAGATTGAGCCACAGCTGCTTATTCATGTATATATTATCTCTGGTTGCTTCTAAGCTATCCTGGTGGAGCTGAAGAGTTGTGCCAGAGACAGTCTGGCCCACAAACCCAGATTTAATGTTGGCCTTTTGTAGGAAAAGTTTGCTGGGACTGCTGTGGTGGCTCAGCATGCTAATCCTGTGCCTGGGCTGGGCATCCCATATGGATGCTGGTTGTGATCTTGGCTGCTTTACTTCCAATCCAGCTCCCTGTTTATGCTCTGTGAAGGCAGCAGAAGATGGCTCAAGTCCTTGGAAGCCTTCATTCATGTGGGAGACCCAGAAGAAGCTCTTGGCTCCTGGGTTTGGGTTGACTCAGCTCTGGCCATTGGTGAATAAACCAGCAGATTGAAAATATTCTCCCTCCCTTCCCCTATTTTTTTGTGTCTCTCCTTTCTGTGAATCTGCTTTTCAGATAAGAAACAGGGCTGGTAATTGGTACAAAGATGAAGATACTGCTTGGAATACTCCTAACCCATCCAAGTATGCCTAGGTTAAAATCTAAGCTCCACTCCTGATTTCTGCTGCCTGCCAGTGCGCACCCTGCGAAGTGATAGGAATGGCTCAGGAAGCTGGGTCTCTGTCACTCACATGGGAAACCTAGATTGAGTGCCAGGCTTCTGACTGAGGCATGGGTCAGTCTGGACTGTTGAGAGATTTAGGGAGTGAAGTAGTGGACAAGATGATCTCTCTCTCTCTCAAACAAAATGGAAGTAAGCATAACTAAGAAGCAGCTTAACCACCTCTCAGTAGGGATAATCTAAATAATTAACAATATGATACCATGAAATGTCACTTTAATATTTTCGAATATTAAGGAATATGGCTTTGTCCTCCTTCTTAGTTCCACTTCAGTCATCCTCCAAACGTCTCTATTAGGTAGGGCTAGCGAGGCAGCTCAGACATACCAATGTGGCTTGGTTGCGTGATTTGATTTGGGTCTTTTATCAGTTTGCTGTGAACCTAAAAGTGAACCATCTTCTGGTGCTCACTGTATTGACTGGATTCATCAGTTCCATTGCTACATCTTTTTCTAGGTCAATAGACAGAAATGAAGAATGTTTGGCCACTCCAACATTACTGGTAGAATTATAAAATTTCTGAAACAAAATGCCATATAGCAATAAGAATAACACAATATCCTATGGGTGAATCTCAAAAGCCTTGAGCTAAGTTCAGATAGCCAAACACACGCTACCAACACTCTCCTAGATGTTCAAACCACACACTCTTTCTCAATCCAGATCTCTGCCTTTATTTGTTTTCACCTATTATGTGCCTGGTTTGTATTAATCAACTTCATTAAGGTATGATTTACATATAATAAAATGCACCTGTTGCAAGAGTATAGTTAAGCACATTTTCACAAGTGTATACATTTTGTTTCTGACACTGCAATTAAAGTATAGAAGATGTACATCATTCCCAAAACTTATCTCATATCTGTTTTACTTAATTCCATGTCATGTCAGGCCACTAGTATTTGCTGATCTTTTTCCTATTAGTATAATTTTTGCTGTGTTAGAACTTGACGTAAAGGGACTTGTCACAGTGTTTGTGTCCTTGAGAAAGGAAAGTTAATTGCAATGGGCACTAGAAAGTTAATTGCAATGGGCACTAGAAAGTTAATTGCAAGTTAATTGAGGGTTCAGTAGCGTTTGAGGTAGACCTCAAAGGTAAGTCAGATGTGAGTAGGTAGGAATTGGCATAGAACATTTTGAATCATGGGGACTGAATGTTTGAAAGATGGGGGAGGGTCCAGTAATTTGCTGTGTGATCTTTTCTAAGTTCATCTTTTCCAAATCACATTTTCCTCACTTGCAAAATGAAGGCTTTAACTTATGGAGTCTCCGAGTCTCTTCTTGGTTATAAACATCAGTGATGAGTGTCTTCACAGGGTATTAACTTGTGTAAAGAAAGCACAGGTGGTTTCTTTCATTAACTTGCTTTATTTAGATGGTAGCATCTAAAAGGGACAAAAAAATAAGGTAGATGGATTTTGGAAAGTTAGTTAAGAGCTATGGCCCATGCTATGCTGATGAGAGATGTCTGAGTGGGAGGAGGGATATTGGGAAGCCTGGGCCCATTCATCCAAGTGTTTTGTTTTTCAGTGTGTTGCAGAGTTAAGCCATCATCACAAATGCCATCTTGCTTTTATAATGTCATCTTTATTCATTGTGTACTTTCTAAATTATTTGCACAAACGTATGAAAATTCAGTGATCTCTCATTCTTGCTGATTCTTTCTCCTAGGACATGGGACAGCCTACTCTTTGATAACACTCATTTTTCAAGGCACAATTCAAATATTACTGCTTGTACCCAATGCTGGCAGCAATCTAGTCATATCTTATGCTGGGCACGCCAGCAACTTCCACCTAAAATTCACTTAGACTTAGAGTTCCTTAGAATATTCTCTAAGGGTCCACTCTCCTGGGGTCCATCTACCTGTGCAAATTTCACTGCTAGCACAGAGGAAGTGACCTCCTGAACCCCTCCTCTGCCCCAGCAGTCCTCACTGGGATCCAGCAGGATTGAAACAGCAGTAAGTGTACATTGCACACAGCTCCGAGTTTCTCCATGGGATTGGTCTCCTTGACAACATGCCCTATATTAGCTTCTCTCCCTTCCTTGTGTCTCTTGCCACTTTTTCTACTTCTGTTTCTTGGGAACCGATTCTGAGGAAACTTGCTTACCCTTAGGTGCTTAAATATGCTTTTCCTCTTTTCTGTTTTCGGAGAAATCCCAAGAGGGGAGGAGGTTGCTTCCTCATGCATATTCCTGAAGCATCTGTACCCGCCTCCCAATTTCCTGGGTATGTTCTTATGCATTTGTGTGCAAAACACTCAGCGCAATTTATAGCACTATTTATGTGTTGATTATGACATCGTAAAGTAAAAACCCATGTCATTCCAAACCAGGTAGCCTTCTGGACTACTGTACATGTAACATGTAACTAGCAGAGTAAATATTCATTTTTTTGTTTATTTGTAAAGCATGGACAAACACACACACATACATGCATGGAAAGAGAAGAAGAGAAAGAGGAAGAGGAACAAAAAGAAGATGAAAAAGAAGAAGAAGAAAAGAAGAAGAAATGAGAAACCTTTCATTTATTTGTTTCTCCAAATGGCTGCAGTGGCTGGCACAGAGTCACGCCAAAGCTGGAGCCAAGAATTCCATCTGGGTCTCCCACATGGGTGATGGGGTCCCAAAGTATTTGGGCAATATTCTGCTGCCCTTTTAGGTACATTGGTGAGAATATGTATCTAAAGTTTTGTAGCTGGTATTAATGTTCTAGTATGAGATGTTGGTGTCATGAGCGGAGGCTAAACTTGCCACATTGCTGGCCCCTTTCCAATACTAATTGAACAGTTTTCCTTCTCTAACCAAAACCTAGTATATTTTGGCATGCCAGGGATACATCAATGATTTTCTTTCAGTCCCTATTTGCAGCAGAATCTTTACTGATTATTATCATGTTATTCTAAGATTCCCTGGACTTTAACCAGTGTAGCAAGAGGCAGCTATTGAATAATTACAGAGAGGTCTAAAGGTTAACCAATTTTGTGATTCTAAAAAGTTCAGCCTAATAGCACTTGGGGAGTTGTGAATGCTTGCAGGATGATTAGTAAGCAGGGAGGTTAAGTTAATGAGCACTGGCCCATGACCCACGGAACGAGGAAACTTGCCAAGAAGCACGCATCTCAGTTCCTAGTCAGTTGGCCTCTTATGTCACAGTCAGAACCCAGAATTGGAAAGACAGTCACTCCAACTTTTATAAGACACCAATTCCTCAAAATATGAAGTCCCATTGAATAGATATGAGAGCCATCACCTTGCCAAAAATCTGAAGGCCGACAGGCGCCTGCAGGGTGATCACCACTGCACACCGGCAGGAATTCTGCTGAAAGTCTGCCGATGAACTGTGGAACCCGAGCCTGCGTGGTGCTGCATTTCCTGGGAGCTGCAGACACTGGAGGGCTTTGTGCCTTTTCTTTTTCTAAACCCACCCTGGTGCTGAGGGAGGGGAGGAGAGCACAACTCCTCTCAGACCCTGATGGCTTAGGAGGGGAGGAAACAGAAATCATGTCTCCATTGTACCAGTGAGAAGGGACTGAAAGACAAAGGGAAACAGCTCTGCTTATGGTGGACAGACACACACACACACACCATGAACCAGGAATATCAGAAAAAGTTAAGAATATTTTCAAAACAGAATGGGGACATACTGAAAAGACTCAGGAGCCAAAGTGAACAAATCCCCCTGACCAAAATTGGAACAACTTGAGCAACAAAATAATGAACAAAATAGCAAAACGCAGATGAATGGATGAATAAATGTGGCAGAAGGGGCATCTCTTCCCTATGGAACACTTCCAATGTATCAATGTGGAAGGAATGAAGGAGCTGGCAAATTATCACTAGGACATCCTAGTAATCACTGCAGATGAGGCAAGATCCCTATGGATGCTGAAATTAAGGAGAGAAGTTTGGGAAGAAGCAGGGCATATTCATAGTCTCAAACTGCTTGCCTCAAGACATTTATCAATGGTAAAGTCTGAAAAAGGATTTTAGCTCAACGTTTAGTGAAATCTAGATAAAGCCTGTAGGTTAGCTGAAAGAACTGAATACATATAAATGTCTTCATTTTGATAATTATGCCATGGTTATGTCAGGTGTTCAAGAAGGGAAGCTAGAAGCATGCTATGCCAGAGTTCTATTTATGCAACATTTTGATAAATATTAGTTCATTCAAATTAAGAATTTTTTAAAAAAGCACAACAAATCATGCCTTTACCATGTTCACTACTATCAAATTTTTATTCTTGGAGAAATATTTGGAAATAAATATACAAAGATTTCACCAGTTCTTGTTTCTGTGTAGCTCATCTTAACATTCTTCCGACTAATTATTTCTCTCAATTCTCAAAGTGTATTGTGGTGCAGCATGATAATTCCAGTTTTACCAAAGAGAAAACAGGCCCAGGGCAGTCAATTGCCTTGTCCAAGTTTATTTGGAAGTCAGAAAGATCTCCCATAAGAACTTTGATTTTATGACTCCAAGGGCTTTGGACAATGCTGTATCCTTTAATTTTTGCTTTTTCTCCTAACCTTTCTCTCTGATTTTGTTTTGGAGTGTGTACTTATATTACCATTGTAGCAGGGAAAACATAATACAATATAATAAAAAAGAAATGAAATCTAGTCAGTGGGGCAATAAAATACTGAAATATGTTAAATGAGAGGAAGAATAGAGCTGTAGTGTTACAGTCTGGTTCATAGATGGTGGCTGCTGCTTAACTGCATTTCTTGGCACTCATGGGAAAATTACTGAGCTTGCTGACCAAGGCCTCGCTGTATTTCTCTTGTTTCCTGGATTTTGATGTTCCCTGGCATATCAAACCCTGGGATATGTTAGACAGACACTAAATATAAATGTTTAATTTTCTGTTTATTTTTTTAATAGTGGATGACAGTATCCTAAAGGATGTGATGAAAACTATTTCTCTTCTTTCCAGGAAAATGCCTAGGAAACAATGATGCAATAACACACTGGTCCTTTAAGGCTAAGCTCCCAGAAGGAATGAAACAATACAGCAGATGTCCAGTTCCTGCACATACACTGAGATGCTGAGATGTAGGCCTATATCCAAACGAAAACCAGCCTTCCAGTGTGGTCAGATTGCTCATATGTAACGATACAATACAATTGAAACAGATTAGCCACATATGTAATTCTGACTTCTCTAACAGTGGTTCTTTTTGCACGGAGGTCAAAAGGGGGAGGTGTTTGACTGGCAGTTACGATGCTTGTGTTCCACATCATGTTCTCCAGTTCACTGCCCTGTTCCGGCTCAGGCTTCCTGCTAATGGTACCTGGGGAGGCTGTGGTGTTGGCTCAGATAGCATGCTTCTTGTCACCCTGGACTGCATTCTAACAAGGTTGGTCATTGCAGGCACTTGAGAAGTGAGCCAGCCAATGGGAGCTCTCTGTCTAACTCTCGGTCACTCAAGAAAAAGCTACAGCTTTCAAATAAATGAAGATTGTAATAATGCATTTTATTTGGTCCAATATATCAAAAATGTGATCATGTCAATACAGTTGATACAAATACCTATTCAGGAAATGTTTTGCATTTTAGATTTTTATTTTTTGCCAAGGCTTTGAAATCTGGTTACTATTTTACATTGATCAGCACATCTTGAATTGTATTAGTTCTGCTTCCTTGTTTAGAATTGATCTGGGTCTGCCGTGATGGCTCAGTGACTAAATCCTTGCCTTGCATGAGCCAGGATCCCATACTGGCACTGGTTCATATCCTAGCTCTTCCACTTCCCCTCCAGTTCCCTGCTTATAACCTGGGAAAGCAGTTGAGGATGGCCCAAAGCCTTAGAACCCTGCACCCATGTGGAAGACCTGGAAGATGCTCCTGGCTTTGGATCGAGCCAGCTGTGGCTGTTGTGGCCGTTGGGGAGTGAACCAGAGAACAGATCTTTCTCTGTATCTCCTTCTCTCTGTAAACCTACCTTTCCATTAGACATAAATAAGTTTTAAAAGAATTATTCTGTACAAGTTAAACCCATGAAAAGGCGAAGGTAGAAAAGGTCTAGAGAGAATTTCTTTGGAGGGAATGGAGTGAATGTGATGGCGTTCTGGTCTCTCCACTTTTTATGAAAAGGGTGGAGTCCGGTGCTCGGGCTTCTGGGGCTCTCTTGCAAGATCCTGGTACTCATTCCTCATCATACTTATCCACAAAGCTTGTGGTGTGGTTTCCATCTGGTGAAGACCAGAGTAAGAGACATGACTAAAGCACTGTCACACGGCAGAGACGAGATGACCAAGAGCCAGGCTGAGTGAACCCCCACAGTGGATCCCAGAGAGCAGTATGCTGGGGCTCATTTGGAAAAGCTCTTTCTTTAACTATTCTCCCAGAGGCTTCCAATATTCTTTTGGTGCTGATGTGGCTTCGAAACAGGTAGTAGATAAACAGTGATTGTCAACCCCACGTTATGATTTCAGAAGCGGATCTCTGCAAGAACCCATAGAGATGGCTCAAGATAGAGAAATGCCACCAAGGCTAGGATTTGTACTCATTTTGTTTGCTGATGGCTTCAAATACCTAAAACTGCTTTTAGAAGTCTTGTTAGATGGGGAATTGTTATTGTATCCTACACATGGGATTCCTGATGACTCATAGAATGAGTCATCTGATCTTGAAATCAGATTACGATAGCACCAAGGAAGATTGCATCTCTCCTGCATCCTCTTTCTTGGCCAGCTGGTCCTAGGAGTAGAGAGAGAGAAGCAGATGGAAACCCTTCCTCCCTGACCCAGCTTCTGCAAGTATTGAGACAAAAGGGAGACTGGTCCCGAGTTGTGGCGCCGAGGATTAAGCCTCTGTTTGCAGTGACTGTATCCCATATCACAGTGCTAGTTTGAGGCCTGGGTGCTCTACTCCCCATTCATTTTTCTTTTAAAACACCTGAGAAGGCAGTGGAAGATTGTCTAAGTACTTGGGCCCCTGACAACTGCATAAGAGACCTGGTGTGAGTTCCTGATTACTGGCTTCAACCTGGCTTAGTTCTGGCTACTCCGTCTGATGGGGAGTGAGTCAGTGGATGGAAGATCTTTTTCTCTCTTTCTCTGTTGCTCTGCCTTTGAACTAAATAAAGAAATCCGAACAGAAGGGATGATCCTCATGATCATGATTCTTACAGTCGGACACACGGCATACACAGTAAATGTGGATGCTCTTCCTGCCTCCTTTTTCTTTTCTTCCATGTTATAGACTGCACACCTGCCAGGCATCATGCGCAGGTGCAGAGACTCAAGAAGATGCATTCAGGGTCAATCAGGTGCTCATCTCAGTTGGAGCATCCAGAATGGGCTCTATTTCCTTTTGGAAGGACCTGTGCCCCTCACATTTTCCATCTGACATTTCCCCTCAGATAAAACACTAACATACAGCTCCGGGCCCAGACTCCCTCACCTCACCTGCACCTCTGGCTTTGGGGTTATAATTGGCAGCGAGAAAATGACTACAGTGTCAAGGCCCTCTATTTTTCACTCTCACTGAAGAGACAAAAGTCATTTTGGTGTGTGTGGAACTGTATCAATTGTTAACTGCTGCCGGCAGCTTAGTTCACATAGGGGTCTGCGTATCACAAGCACACAAATGTCTCCACATGCTCGTTAAGAACAGGTAGGTTGTAGGCTGTTCTGCGAGTTTTCAGAGAAATGAGAGAATGCTTCTAGTGTTCTTAATGAACCACTTAGCATACTATAAGGGTTCCAAAGTTTGAGTTATTCAGACCAGCGCCATGGCTTAGCTAACTAATCCTCCGCCTACAGCACCAATCCCATATGTGCGCCATTTCATGTCCCAGATGCTCCACTTTTAATCATGTCCACAGGAAACATCAGATGTTGTCATCAGAGACACTTGCATATGGAATAAGTAGGATAAAAGGTGGCATTCATTTCTTGACTCTGCCGGCATAGGGTGGAGCTTATTTTAGGCTCCTTGCTGTTGTCATTTCTTTTATGATTTCTCCACGTACTATCAGTTTCAATTCATTTATGGTTCCCTGAATGAAGAATGGCTCTATCTGCCACTTTCTTGTGTGTTCAAAAATAAAGCCTTTATAATTTTGTAAATATACAGACAGCATTATAATCTAGCAGATTGCATCTCAGACTATGATACAGCATGCCACATGAACACTGATTTGAGACATGAATATTCTACTTCTTATCCAGCTCCCCGCTAATGTACTTGGGAAAGTGCCAGAAGATGGACCAAGTTTTCAACTGCCCTGGTTCACAGAGTCACCCCTAAGCATCTCATTCATCCAATAAACATCCAGACTTATCTGCTGCCGATGATCCCTTTGCCTCCTCTTCTTCCTTCTCATCTATCACATACCTACCTGAGCACACTCTGTCAAACGCACCAAGCTCAGGAATCTTTCAAATATCTTGGAGATCTTTTATTGTAAGAGCTAAAATGCATAACCACTCACAACCATGAGTGTAAACTGATTCATCTGAATAACAAGAACAAATGCATTGACATTGCTGGTGAGCAGTAGGAAAGGATGCTTTGCATTTTTAAATTAACATGATTGATGCTTTTCTATGCTTTCCATCCACAGCTGAGATTTGAATACTGTAAGTCCATCTATCATTCCAGGTTGCCGTCGTCATTGTGTATGTATTTGTTTGAGAACCATGAGGTTAACCTCAGGTTAACACGCTTACTTCTTTTAGTTTTGCTTTTCAAAATTATTATATTATTTAATGAAGAATGGAGAAAGCAGAAATTGAAAACTTGATGTAGGCTAGATTACAGAATGAAGTATTTCACATGTCAATGGTCCAAGCAGGAATAATATTTTAGACTCTATTAGAATTCTATAATTAGAGAATAGTTATCTCAATCTGGAGAATATTATAATTGGGTGATAGCTGCTGGGTGATGAGCTAAGTAAGTAGTTACCATGACTGGATTTAAACTTCTTATTTCTTAAGCTAATTTAATGTTTAATTTTAGAGACATGGACATGCAGTGTTCTCACAAGGGGAAAATACACATCTTTAATTCCTAACTGGCTCAAATAATAATTCTGTACATGAGCATCATCCTTTATGATTACCTTATCAACATCACCTTGAAGTTCAATCATATGTTTTTTGGGAATGACAGGCACTGTCAGCTATGTGTCATGGGATATGGTGAATGACCTAGAAAAATGTTTGTCTACAGACAATCCCCAGAGTCTGCTAGGCAAGCAGTTTCATCTTCAGTATTGTTGCCTGGATATGAATAAACTGTATACGTCAGATGATTAGATAATTAGAGGTGACTGTTCTGGATTCTTTCTGTGATGAGATGGACAGCAAAGAGTAAAACAGGTGGTGCAGTTATCTTGCTTTTAATTTATAATCTCATTTGTATTTTGCCATTGGTGGTACTTGGACCTTGCCGCAAATGAGAATCTTTTGGGAAAAGCTTTGATAAATCCCGAAGACCAGGCTACATCCCAAGCCAAAACCTCAGTATTTTGTGAGCTTCTCAGGGGATTACAATGTGCAGACAGGATGGGAAACATCGCTCATCCTTTTCCAGACTGGGGATTTTCTGGTGGTTTAATTTAAAGGTCTAGCAACCTGGACTTATTCAAGATAAACCAGGAGTAGATTTTAGAGGCAACATTTGGCTCCAAATCTGCTATCACTGACGTTTAAAGTTGCTTTACCTACACTTCTCAGACTTGCACATTTGCATGAATAACTTTTACGAAATTACAAGGCATCACTAAGTGCATTAAGACCAAATCTATTTAGAACGCTTGATACACTTTATTATATTAGCTTTCCATTCATTTTGATTGTATTCTAAATTTCATTTCTTATGTGGCTAGCTTTCTTAAAAACCAAATCGCTGTGTTGGTTCTAAGATGCACACTCCCGGGTTATTGGATATTTCCTACTTGCCTCAAGGATCCCATGTGAGTATTTAGCTAGGCAAGTTTTTCACACTTATGTCCTCCCAGAAGTGGGGCTGTGTTAGTTACCACAATGCTCAAGGCCAAGGAGCAGGCATGCTGTACCTTCAGCTGAGTCAAGAAGTCACTGAGTCAAGACTCCCACTCTTTGTGGGAGTCAAGAAGTCACTCTCTTTAGCTGTGTTCACTTTTCCTGTCTGCAGGGCTATGGTCATTAGCATTTACATAAACAAAGGGATGGTGTCGAGACTTGTGTATCTATTTCCTCTTGATATTTTTAAACCTCAAGGGATTACCTGATAGGACAGCGAAACGTGAATTTTAAGGAGGAAATGAAGCCCTTGGCTTGTCTGACAGCAACAGCATAGAATGTGAACTTTCTCCATCCTCTTTGTTATTTAATCCAGAGGACAGGGTGTGACAATCTGCCTTTTCTTTCCAATGGGACTCAGGAAGAGCAGCACCTACTGTTGAACGTAAAGTTGAAGGCTGTGGATAAGCAAAGACTTGAGTGGAAGACCATGGAAACTCAAGGAAGACTGAGCAATGGGAAAGCACCTTAGAGACAGCTGATGGCTGAAAAGCCACAGACTACAAACGGAAGATGTTTTTCTTCTAATATCAGTGCTCTCAAAACATTCTGCTTCATGCATCATAATTGTTCATTCTTTTTGCATCACCTTTCTTCTACCGTATACAGTCATCCCCTCGTGGCTTATTAACTTCCCTCACTATACTGAAAATTCTATTAGGATAAGGATGTCTCTTCTCTATGTTCAGTCTCTAGCTGAGAGCTGACACTTAGTGGATGATCTATAAATTCTTGTTAATTGAGTGAATGAGTGAATAACTGGTACGAGTCTGAGATTGAAGACCAGTGGCTTTGGGTCAGAGGGCTGGCTCATCAGAGTTTTTAGAGGAAAAGGGATGAGGGACAGTTGGAGGTAGGAGTGGTATTCTGCACTCGCAGGGCATCAGTAATCAACTTCATGATCTGAATAATTTGAAATTGCCTTCAGCAGGGTTTTCAATGGGATAGGAAGAGCCTAATCATGAAAAATAAGACAACATGAAGTTTAACTGATTGTCATTTGGTCTGCCTTTTGTATTCATAGCAGCCACAATGAGCTAATTAGGAAGCTAACAAGTCCTTGATTTAAACTGATATCTGAATGGATTGCATCCTATCATCATTATTGCAGACAAGAGGTGAATTAAAATTAAACAGATTGCAAGTTATATTGACATAATGAACTAAAGACAAGGAAGACTTCAGCTGACTCCCATCAATCCTCCTACCAAACACACATCCACTCCTTTCTACATGGAAATTATGATTTTTTGAGGTCTGGGGAAAGGAAATGAGGCTGCCACCCACATTGGAGTAGTCAAGAATCCTGGATGAGAAAACAGTATGACAAATGATATTGTCAATGTTTAGAATCATTTGTGTGATATGAGAAGAATTTCTTCTCATCTCTGTTTTTATCTTTGAGGGCTGTACCTCCAATGCTTGCCACAACCTCTGGCAGATTCTCAGTGTCGGTTTTAGGGAAGAAGGAAGGACAGAAGAAAAGAGAAAGAGGAGGAGTGGGAGAAAGAAATCAAGGAAGAAGAAAAGAGAGTAAGGGAGGAAGGAAAGAATAGAAAAATCGAAAAGACTTTCATGCTTTAGGTGGAAAGGTAGGAAGATGAGGGGGACACGAATATCTCCTGCTTACCCAAGTACCAGATGACGTCATATAAAATAATACGTATTCTCATTCGAGCAAATCTGTGAAATTGATACAATTTCTTATCTGTGCCAGGAACAGTTTCAGCCTTTATTCTCTCTGTAATATCAAATAAAACTACTAAATTTCCTTGCACCTCAATCTTTCTCATGGGTAGAATGAGCATTAAAATATATGTTTTATAAGGTTCTCTGAAACTCACAATAAAGGCGATACACATTTTATTTTTTTTGCAGATAGTGGACATCCAACTAATGTTTCAATTTCCTGTTAAATGTTTCTGTATTTGAAGACATTGACCTACAAGGCTGCTTTGGCCTGCCCTACATTAAACATTTTGTTTAGTTCTTGTGAGAAAGTGACCACTCAGGAAGCTCCTGGAATCCAAGAGATGGGATATTCCATAGATACGTTTGCACTGCTTCACAGAGAAGCACTCTGAGTACAGCCAGGGTAGCTATGAGAGTGCAACTTGGCCAAGAAAAAAAAGAAGAGGACAGTAAACTCTAGGGGAAGGAGGCTTATCACCAGGGACACTCTGTGTCTGGGTGGTGGTATTGGATTTTCCAGTCCTCTCTGGCCAGCAACCTGCCCCCGCCAGGGAGTGTGCCCCACTTCTAGGGTGCAGGTGAAGCAGGTGGCAGCTGGCAGCTGGGCTGATGTCTTTCTTGTAGTGTGTTTACCTTCAGAGGATTGCTGACAATCTCACTACCTTGTGATGTGTCTGGTTAGGTAAGACAGCTTTCTCCTTACACGGATCTTCTTTATTGCCTGGCATATTTCTCAGCAGTGTCTTGAAATTGCAAAAATTGGGAATGACAAAACATGGAAAAATGAATCACAGGTAAGAGTGGGCTGTAAGAGGCCTGCAGTTTAAAATGGGATGGGAATAAGGCTTTCCTTTCCCTTTTTTTTTTTTTTCTCTTCTCTTCACCTTACTCCCAGTACTTGCCCAGCTAGAGACCAAAGCTACTGTGGAGAGTAACAACACATATTTCACTCATGCAAGTCATGGAAGGGATGAAATTGCAAGATCACACAGCCGGGGAAAGGGAAATGGAATAAATGATTGGGCCAGCATGGAGATGAAATGAACATGTGTGAAATACACTGCTGAATACTATGTTTTGTTTTCTGTTTCTGAGGCTGCGATAGCGAGATGAGGGGCAGCGTAGAACAGGGATGCGAGTGTGATTTGGAAAGTGGCACACTTGCAGTTTATCGTTATAACAAGTCATGCCAAAGCTTCAGTTCTAAGGCAGAGTGACTGATAGATCATACATTGTACTAAAAAGCTTTATCAATCAGTTATTGCTACACAGCAAAATCACCCCTCACATGTGCAGGCTAAAAGCAATAATTAATATTTCTTGTTTATATATCCCTTGCTCAAATTGCTTATACTGTGCTTGGCAGTCAGCTTTGCTTCAAGTTGTGAGAGATTTTTTTTTTTAAGATTTATATTTATTTGCAGGGCAGATTGGATTTATGGAGAGAAGGACAGACAGGGAGAGAGATCTTCCAGTCTCTGGTTTGTTTCTCAAGTGACCACAACAAGAGCTGAGCTGATCTGAAGCCAGGAGTCACGAACTTTTGCTGGGTCTCCCATGTGAATACAGGGTCCCAAGTGTTTGGGCCGTCCTCTACTGCTTTCCTCGGCTAGAAGCAGAGAGCTGGATGGGAAGTGGAGCAGGAGGGGCATGAAGAGTACCCGTTTGGGATCCTGACACTTGCATGGTGAGTATTTAACCCTGAGCCATTGCTGTGGGTCCAAGTTGCACGTTTCTCTGAGCTGTTCCTCACTGCACGTTGGGGTCAGATGGCTTTCATGTCTATTGCTATTGTAGTTTGCCTGGAGAGACCATCTGTGAGAAACTCCTCATGATGAAAGCAGAAGTGCAGGGAGGCAAAAGGAAGCACGTGACCCTTCTAAGGCAAGGCTTGAATTGGCACATTTTTGCTTTGGCCCAGGATTTATATGAAAGTCCCAATTTACATCTATAGCTTCTCCTTTTGTCCTTTTCTTTTTCCTTTCATGATTTATATGTAAAAAAATCTGCTAAACCTATGTAGTTTTGTACATTCTAGACCTTATTGTTTGCAGAATCATGAGCTAATGCAACTATGTTCCTCTTGTGTTCCCTTAAAATTTACAATGGAATGAAGTTTTATAAGACTTCAGTTCACTGTCTCTGACCAGACTGTAAATGATGTGCTCTTTTTCTTCTTTTTTTCTTTTTCTTTTTTGTTGCAAAGTCTGATCTACAGAGGAGGAGAGACAGAGAGGAAGATCTACCATCCGATGATTCACTCTCCAAGTGGCTGCAATGGCCGGAGCTGGACCGACCCAAAGCCAAGAGACAAGAGCTTCTTCTGGGTCTCCCAAGACTTTGGGCCATCTTTGTCTTCCCAGGCCACAAGCAGGGAGCTGGATGGGAAGCAGTACCACGGGGACATGAACCAGCACTCATAGAGGGTCCTGGCATGTGCAAGGTGAGGACTTCAGCTTCTAGGCTACTGTGCTAGGCCCATCATGTTTCTCTTTTATTGATCCCTCAATAGAGGGACCCTAAAGTCAAATGAATCAAGAAATCAGCGGTGCAGAGAAATCTGTCTACATTTTCATTTTTTTAAAAAAAATTTCCTCTCTTTCCACCATGATTTTCTTATTTCTTTTTTTTTTTAAGATTTATTTATTTCTACTGGAAAGGTGGATATACAGAGAGGAAGAGAAGCAGAGGAGATCTTCCATCTGATGGTTTACTCCCCAAGTGAGCGCAACAGCTGGAGCTGAGCCAATCCGAAGCTAGGAGCCAGGAACTTTTCCTGATCTCCCACGTGGGTACAGGGTCCCAAGGCTTTGGGCCATCCTCGACTGCTTTCCCAGGCCACAAGCAGGGAGCTGGATGGGAAATAGGGCTGCAGGGATTAGAATTGGTGCCCATATGGGATCCTGGCCCGTGCAAAGGTGAGGTCTTTAACCACTACACTATTGCACTGGGCCCGATTTTCTTACTTCTTTTACAATAATCAAAGCTTTCATGCATAAAAAGTTTGGACCAGAATATATGATTCTAAGAATGGGATGGGGGTATTTTCTGCATTTGTAGCAACTATCCATCAACAATCATATTTAGGTTGAGAGTTCTGGAAATCCAAGCTAAGGAAATGCAAGCCTTTAGTTTATAGTAGGTAGCATTCTTATTGCCACAGCTTATTTTCCTATTATCCTTCTTTTGGATCGTTTGAGAAATTCTCCCTCCGCTCCTTCAAACCTTCCTAGAGTCAAATCACAGGGCCTAGCACCTCTTAAAAGGGGGTGCACACCGTATGGAGGACTGATAAGATGGTCACTGATCCTTTGCCACAGTGAGATGTTGCCAGGTTGATCGATGCCCTTGGAGACAGAGAGCAAACTGAGTTTAAACAATGCCAATTTGGAACTCCTGATGACTGTCTTCCTTCTAGCATAGGAGGAATCGGCCTGAAGGATAAAGCTACATGGAGAGAAGCAGAGCCGGCACGGTAGAGGAAAATAGAAGCCTATGTCCATCGGACCTAGTCAGATGCTTTGCTATTCTGCTCAGTTAATGAGCTACAAATGAAAGCTCCAAGTGCTTGCGTTGATACCTGTGTAAATGTCCCCTGTATCAGTCCTCGCAGAGGCTTAGGTAAGACTACTCTGGAAGAACAGAGAAGGGCTTAAGTGGAAGTGAGCAAATAAGAGAAATCATTAGAGTAAAAATGAGAACAAAGAATTTGAACCTCAAAGCCCTGAGACAGAATGGGAAGCATCCTCAGTTAGAGCTCCTACAGCCTTGCTATAGGTAGCCTCTACTGTTGGTCCTAGTGATTCACTCTCTGCTTGTTGGCATCCTCTGCATCACAGATTTATAACATCTTCCTAATGTTGACTAACAGCGTCTCTTTGCCTCTTGACTGGGTTTTGTCATAGGAATTGTTTTCTTAAATAGAGGCCAAAGCAGAGAGCTGGATGGGCAGTGGAACTGCCTGGACACAAACTGGAACCCATATGGCCAATTGAACCATTGCACTGTCTGTTAAAATTTTTGTAAAGATTTATTTATCTAATGCATATTTGATTTCAAAAATTACTATCTATATCCTAATAAGTTGATTCAATCTACTGAGAGCTCCAGGATGTCAGACTTGTTTGTTATTACCCACCCATACCCAAATAATTGCAGAATTAGCTCTGCATCAGCAATCAGTTTTATTTTCCTATAGCACATATCCTGTGACTCCATTGAACCACTCCGTTTCTGTTGCTATTTTTGTTCTATTTTCACAAAGACCTGACATTCATGGAGACCTCTAAATGATGGGCTCCATAGACATGCAACATTTTTATTATTCCATAAATGGGAAAGCCAAATACTTTTTCAGTGATTAAACTCAGTAGCTAATCCATTATTGAGGTAATTACTTTTTAATTTCCTGAAATGTTAGTGCACAGCTGGCAGTGGCACTGGAAAAATTTTTTTTTTTTAAATCGACTGCTTGTGGGTATTAGAGGCAAAGGGATTAAACCAAGTCTGACAACAGCAAAATGTTCTGCTCAGCACAACACGCCTGGAGGTATTTGATGTTCTCCTTAGAAGTTAGTACCATTCATCTGGCTTTTGTTGCACTAACCCGGGTCACTTTCACAGCTGTACTTGTAAGGAGTTATTTGAATGTCCCACCCTGGACCCACTGCCATTTCCTTTTCCTCACAGCTCATGAAATTCACGCCAGTCCAGGCGTCCAACAATCAGGCATTTCACCTGAGAATCCCACCCCCAATCTCCCAGCCCCTTCCCCAACTCTGCTCACTTACCAATCTACACATGAATTAGACAGGGTAATGCTCATGAGCCAATATTGATAACCCATAGTTAGCACTTCTAATATGCTGGAACGTGGTGTAAACATTTTGCACATACTATTAATACATTTAATATTGAAAAATCTTTATTTATATTGGAAAGCCAGATTTACAGAGAGGAGAGACAGAAAAAATGATCTTTCATCCGCTGTTTCACTTCCAAAGTGGCTGCAATGGTCAGAGGTGAGCTGATCTGAAGCCAGGAGCCAGGAGCTTCTTCCAGGTCTCCCACATGGATTCAGGGTCCCAAGACCTTGGGTTATCTTATACTGCTTTTCCAGACCACAAGCAGGGGGCTGGATGGGAAAGTGGGGCAGCTGGGACACAAACCAATGACTATCGGGTGAGGGTCTAACTGGGTGAACCAACAGTCTGAACAACTCCACAGATAGCACATTGGTGGTCTCCTAGCATTGCTCTTAATTAACGAAAGAGTGAAATAACTGGTTTTACACAAGGGAAGTTTCTTTTTAAATTTTTTTGCTATTGTTTTGCATGATACAGTTTTGTGTTTATAGGAATTCCTCTTCCCTTCTCATTCCTGCACCCTGCCTCCCCCACCCTCCTGTTTTATCACAGTCATGTAGTCCTTCAGTAACAGGTACACATTTAACATTCTGCTTTTAAGTGTATCATGCTATGGTGGGTATAGACAAAGGTAGAACATCTCATACAGCAAAAGAAATTTCTCATAATTCTGGAGCCTGGCAGTCCAGAGTGAGGTTGCCGGCAGAATCATGCTTCTTTTGAAGGTCCCACTATAGCATCTAATCCATATCTCTCTTTCTTAGCTTCTGGAGTGTCCTCTATAATCCCTGGGATGTTCCTTGGCTTGTACATGATACCTGGAAAGTTTATGGAGAATAAAATTTAACAATAAGTGTATTTTTGGTGCAAACAATTTTTAAAAAATCTATGCATAGCTTTTATATAATATGCATTTTTCCTGAAGTTTTTAAAGAGCTCTCATTGATACATTACTTCAAGCCATTCCTCTGTTGTCAAACGATATTCTCCTTGTATATCTAATCCTTTTCTCACAAAAGAGTTAGTCAAATAGAATTTACGGCTCACCCTGCCCTCGTATGACTTCTTATTTATGAATTTCATCTAGTGTGACTGTATTTTTAAATTAAAGGTAGCACATGTCAACCTATATTTGAGGGTAAATGTGTCATTGAAATGAAATTTGATACAGACTTGTGCGTTGCAGCTCTCATTCGTGTGGTTTTACCTTGGTTGAATCTATGGGGTCTTGAGAAATTCAGATTGCTGAGGAGTGTGACGTTAAAGCTACCACACTCACTCCTTTCATTGATGTGACAAATTACCTTAAGCTTAGTGGTTTAGAACCACACAGAAATGTTTTGTTACAGTTCTGAAATTCAAAAATCCAAAACAGGTGCCAGTGGATTAAAATTAAAGTGTCATTAGGCTCTTGGGGAAATTCTATTCCCTTGTTTTCAAACTTTTGGAGGCCACCCACAATTCCTTAGCTGGTGGTCTCTTCTGACTCCAAATGTAGCACTCAGCTCTGACTCTACAGTTCCCTTCTTGCATCTCTTAAGGGTTTTTTGGATGATATTGAGTCAATTTGGATAATCTGTATTTTGCCTGTCGTTCAGGTAACTCACCATTATTCTGAAGGGTCCTGGTGTGAGAAAGACCAGTTTTCTATGAAACCAGTTATGATGGAGCAACTCCTGGAGAAAGCTCCAACATGAATACCTTCCTCTAAGGCATGGAGAAATGTTTTCTTCAAACCAAGGTACTTTGGGCAGTTTCCTCAACCCCTGGATGTGTCCTTTGCTTTGAGGCTTTGACGTAGCTTTCCTTCTATTGATTGCAGATCCAATGATCTGCTATCGAGACTATGCCTTGAACAGTTATTCAGAATTGTCTTTCAGAATTTGTGAATAGTATGTCAATTTCTCTAGCACTATTTCTGTTATTGTCTGCTTTTAAGGAAAACAAATGCTACATTGAATGTGTAAATTATTTGGAGGAGAGTGGCAAATGCTTGTGATTTATGCAAAGCTTCAGAAACAGAGCAGAGAAAGGTTCGGCGATTGAGAGGACAGGATAGGTGCTATTGACAGGCTGAGAATGTAAACTTTACTGTGAACAGAGAGCCACTGAATGTTTTTGAGTATAGGAATGATGCCCTCAGCACGGTGAATAGACCGTCAAAGGTTTTCTTTCTCCTTTTTGTCCTTCAGTTACGCCACGCAACACAGAATAAGTTGCATGATAGTTGACTTTGACCATTTTTAAGGTGTAGGAGGTCAAACATTGGCAATTGTATGAGATTTCATCTAATAGACTCAATGTGGAATAACTAAAATTGGCTCCAAATTTCTGGTTTTAGCACAGAATTCAGGCAGTTTTTCTCTCTATTGATAGCTGCTTAGTTCTGCCAGTTGAGGATGGGCAATACCAAGGGGAGGAGACCTGGGAAATTTGAATACATTCCCTTTCCTGACCCTTGCCTACTGCAGTCAACTCCCAGGCAACATCAGAGAGCCCCTGCTGAACTAGATCCTTTTCCAAAGCTAGATTCTCAGGGAGCATGGAGTGTCAGCATGTGGGTCTCTCTGCGTCAACTTTGCAGGAAACAGAAGGGCAGCTGGCATCTTCAAAGGACAACTGTGTCCTGTGGGGCTCTGTGGTGTGACTGGCCATCCGCTGGCCATCTCATGACTAGGTGGCCTGTGGGGAGTCCTGGGGAGAAGGGGAAGAAGTCAATCTGCCAGTTCTTTGTGCAAGCATGAGAAATAAAGAGAGAGGGGCCGATGGGAAGAGGAAAAGGGAAAAGAAAGGAAAGTGGAGGATGAAGAGATTGAGAGAGGACTGGAATTAAAGCTTCTAGGAAGAAAAGTAGGTGTCTAGATGTGTCTCCATTACCACCTTACGTAGGAATGAGGCCTACTAGCAAACCCCAAACAAGAAACATTTATGTATTCTCTGTTTCATGAATTTATTCATATGGAAAATCCTAAAAAAATCTGATACTGGCCACCTAGACTAAAAGGAATGAAATTATATTTAACTAATGACTGAACAATGATTGGCAAAGATTGCTGCATTCTACATTCTCCCCAGAGCTAGCCACAGAGTTGTGAGCTTTTTACTCCTCATTCTGGATGCAGTTATTTCTATCAGTAAAATGACCAAGTCATATAGGTTAGTCACTGAAGTTGGGCAAAACTGGAAACCTTTTAATGTCTATTTTACCGGTTAGAACACTTTTGATGAAGACGTTTGTGTTTTTCGGTCCTGTCCACAGTTGGCTTGAGAAAATTCCTGACCTCTCATCTTTTGAAGAACCTCTATTGAATTGCTTACCTAAAATTCCATGAGTCTTTCTCTTGCCTCCTTCAGTGTATATGATCATCATTGCTGATAGAAGCAAAAAAATAAATCTGAGCGCTAATAAACGCATTTCCTTCTCCTTTTTTGTTTCAAGAACGTCTTGGTTGATATGGCCTGATTCAGTATTTGAATGTAATGACCTGAAAATAAGACTTCAGACAAAAATAAATGATATTGATGGGAGTGCATTTTCAGAGCACAAGATCCTAGGCGTCTTGTAGATTTCTATTATCCATTTTTCCACTTGAGGAGAAAGATTAGTTTCCCATGCTTTCTCCGAGTGCAGCAGAGGGAAGGTTGTGGTTTTGGTTGAGGAAGCATTCTTATTATCCACTTCTATTTTTAGAATCTTTAGCCGTCTAACTTATTGACTTGAGTTTATAATTTAGACCTGTAACCTTTTAGGAAAAATGAGCCTTCCCCATTTGAAATTCCCCATGCATGATTTTAGCCTGGAGAAGAATTTTTGTGAAAGTTTAGCAAAATCTGCCTTATCATCAGAGTGATCGAGTTATTCAAAGGGAAAAGAATGATGCTTTATCCATAGCATTCTGACATAACCCCCGGACTCACACTCCTCGGGGTTATTTTTAAGCATCTGTGATAAATACATAAAGATTTGGAGAAGTCACGCTGCATTCTACCTAGCTACTGCTCATTCCTCTGAGGTCTGTTACTTGTGGTTCGTTTTCTGTTTGGGCAGCATATTTGAAGTATATGGTTGTGGCCAGAGGCTCTCATTTGAGGCATTTCAGAGACAGTCATTCAAAGCTTTCTTCTCTTGACAGTTGTGTCCTGGTCTGTGGATCTCATTAGACTTGATTGAAATAAATCATGGGTCCGTTTTTAGAACAGATCTCAGTTTCTTAGGAAACCCCCACTCTCAAGCCAGTCACCATGTGTAATAATAATGCTGATAATGCTGCTGAATGAGGAATGAGACCCTGGAGGATGAGAAGCTATCTGGGGCTTCCCAGCTGAATGTGGCTACATGGGTGAGCTTCTGCCATGTTCACACTATTGGAGGTGGTTACAAAGTGGGGTTCCACCTGGAATGATGTCCTTGGAATGATGAAAAGTGATGTCAGTGCTGTTTTATGCCGCCACGTTTTGGAGTAGATTATTAGGCAGCAGAATGCTAAAGCAATGTAAGGTCCAGGGTCTGCTTTTTATTCCACCGAGTTGTGGCTATTCTATTTTTAAAAATATATTGTTTAAGGCACAATAAAGTTATAGATTTAGTGATAGGTGATAGATACAGGTACAGATGACATAGAGCTAGAGCTAAAGATAGTGCTATCATCTGTTGGTTCTGCTCAAATCCCTACCAGGGGCCAGCCTGGAATCAAGATCCAAGAATGCAAATGAGATCTTGCACATTCATAGCAATAACAGAAGGACTGAGGTCATTACTGCTGCCTCCCAAGGACCGAATTGCCTTCCAAGGACGGGAAGCTGGCATTAGGAGCTGGGATGAGGTATCAAATCCAGGTATTCCCTGATATTACAAGGGCATCGCAGCCAGCATGGTAACTATTAGGCCAAGCACCCACTTTGAATCCAGTTTTGATTCAAGACATAGGCAGAATTTAAATAAATGATTTTCCAATTGCCTGGAAAAGGGTCATGCTTGGAAAAATGCCCTAAATATATTGCTCTGGTCCCATAACTGCCATGGCAGCATGCAGAACACCTGAAACTTTCAAACTGGCTGTACTTGCAGTGCCTAATTCCATTGTTTGGATTTAACTCTTTGGCTCCAGTGCATGTAGTGGATAGGACAGTTCATTTTTCCTTCCAAAATCTCCCTTAAAATATAGGCTGACAATAGACCATCATGAATACAACTGTCAATTTATTTTCTTCTTTCTTTGCTCTTTTTTTATATCTCCTTCCATAGCTTTCCATGCTGCTCTATTTTCAGCTTTGCATTTGCAGAGTGAAGCAGAGATCTCTAGGGGCCAGCATTCATACTCTAGTTTGTATGAGCAAGGGCCAATGAAACCTCTGAACATTGTTCTCAAGGGCATTTGCTTCTGATTTTTAATCATAACGCTTGCAATGATTATAACTACTGCACAAAAGCAAATTTCATTCATATTTTGCCACAAACAAGCATCATAGCATTGCAAGTAGCTGTATCTTAGATAAAAAAAACATTTTGAAGGAAAAAAAAGCATTCTTCTCTCTTATTCTTTTGTGTGGCCAGAAATCATAATATAACACAAGAATTTAGTTTTAAGATTTATTTATTTCTGTGATCATCAGAAATATATATAGAGGGAAGGAGGGAGAGAGAGAACAAACTTCCATCTTCTGGTTCATTCCCTAGGTGGCTATAATAGCCAGGGCTGGATCAGGTTGAAGCCAGGAGCCTGGAGTTTCATCTGGGTTGCTCATGTAGGTGAATGAAATCCAATGGGCTATCTCCTACTGATTTTTGCAAGTCCATGTGCAGAGAGCTGTTTCAGACTTGGAGCAGTTGGGATTCAAACTGGTGCTCATATAGGATGCTCGTGTCACAGGTGGCACCTTTAGCTACTATAAGACAATACCTGCCCCAGGAATTAGTTTTCTGAAGATATCAACAAGAGGTGTTCTGAGGGTAGGTGTGCTTGATATTTTTGACATGTAATTCAAGCTTTCTGAAACTTCCATCTTGGGGTTTGCGGAACCCATCAGAACTCCATGACCACCGAGGGGGTGAGGTGATAATGTTTAATCACAGCAAGAACCACCAGAGACATCCTGATTGAGCATGTGTGCTTATTGTAAAGCAAGCACAAACTTACGTAGACTAAGAAAGGGGAAGGAGCAGGGTGTGGCATTTCCCAGCAGTCCTCCCACTCAATAACAGCATTGTAATTGGCTAGATCCCCCAATCATGTCATAGGTCATGCACAACGCTCACTGCTGGCAGGTATGCTGTGGGTCATGAATACAAGGTAGGCAGGCAGGTAACGTGGGCCACACCTGACTGGAAGGACAGACTGGAAGGACAAACTATACAAATTGAAGGGCTTATGGGTCCTGTTCTAGTGCTTACTGTGTGGGTGACAGGAAGCCAGCTACCTGGGTTAATGCATTGCAGAGTCTGTATTAACCACAAGCTGGCACTAGCAGCCAAGGCCAAGAGTTGAACTTAGATCCTAACACGTGTGGCACAAGTGTCTGAATTAGTGTCTTAACTTCTACGCTGAATGTCACTGACTGCCTTTTATTTTAATGACTTACTTACCATCCCTTGCCATTTGCTTAGTCTCCATTCTCACAGAATAACTTCACTTGGTCCTCATGTTTTCTGATTTGGGAAGTAAATCCCACTTGCTACAAAAACAGCAATAACCCCCAAACCAGTTACTGACAGAAGTAAGTATTTGCTCTATTTCACTGCTCTCCCCTCTTAAAAAAAATCTGTATCTCTATGTCCACTTTGATGGGATGGCATGGCCACCAAAATCCTGGACATAGAATTTCCCTAACTTCTAGACATGTCAGAAACAAACTTAAATAGTTACCTCTTTGCTTAATTAATTAATAGTTACCTCTTTGCTCTTTGTCTTTCCATGTGTTTTATGTTTTAACATAACAAGAGTCCATCTTGCAGTAGTTTCCAATTATTTCTGCCCAGTGACAGAAAAGATCCTAACCTGTACTCTTCGTTATTTCCTCACCAGACTAACCTGCCTACTACTAAAGACCATGGCCTAGAACAGATGGCAGCACAGCCCTCTCCAGATGGTGGCTGTGAGGAGTGGTTATCTGTATAAGTCCCCATAAAAAAAAATCCCAAGGATATGACCGTGAACTTAAGATTAACACAGGCATGTCGAGCTTAATGTGGAATAGGTTGAACTATGCTCATTTGTTTTGGATGAAAACTCCTCCAGCTAGGCTGGCACGTTTCTGCAGTTTCTGTAGAGGCCTAATACACAATTAAATATCATGCAGTCTTGATAATGACTATGAAGAGATTGCACAAGTGCCTTAGATCCTAAGGGCCATAGTAATTAATGCTCCTGCAGTATATTCATGAATTAAAAAAAAAAAAAGCAGCTCTGTGCTCTTCTGTTCATTAGAAGACATAGTTACCATTTACTCAGAAGTGTAGTGACTGAGAAATGCAGTCCCCACTCTGCAGACACCCCCAGGAGTTCCTGTCTGAATGTGAGAAGAAATCGTTTATAAAACTAATCTCTAGCTCAATACAAGGCCCTAGACATTGAAGGCTAAGAAACATCTCTCAGAGGATTGATTGGGCAATTGTATAAATACCAGCCTTTATTTTTCTCTTTATTGCAGCCAGTTGCCTTTGTTGCCTCGCTTTATTCATGGGAGAATGCACAAGACTCAGGGGAAATCATTGTCCCTTTTCCCTGCCTTTAAGTTTGTTCATACACATTGTCTACAGCGGAGGACAATGTTGAAAAGATGGAATCCCATCACCTTCTGATGTTCCTGAGTGACTTCTAACAATGCTAATAATCACCGCCACTGGATACAGCCCTGGTATAATATTCAGTAAATAATAAATGTTGGAGAAGTTGTAGTGACTGTTGTTGTGACAGTAGTTATTATAGTGATGATGTTAGTGCCAACGAGGATTACTTATTTAGAGCTATATCTCAGGATATAGGCAAGTATTCTGGAAATTGCATCTATTTGAGTGTCCCATATGTATACTCTGAAAAGTGTAAGAATTTCTCTCTAGGAAGCCTGAATTCTTTTTGTGCTTACTCTCCTTTGATAAGGAAACTTCACCCTATTATTATATTTAAAACCCATTTGTTGTTATCACTCCTGGTGATAGCCTTCTCTTTGCCCTAGCCTACTCCTATTTCCATCTTTCAACTAGGATGTCCATCTATTTTTTTTTTTTTTTTAAAGATTTATTTTTATTATTTTTTCATTGGAAAGGCGGATATACAGAGAGGAGAGACAGAGAGGAAGATCTTCCGTCCGATGATTCACTCCCCAAGTGAGCGCAACGGGCCGATACTATGCCGATCCGAAGCCAGGAGCCTCTTCCGGGTCTCCCACGCGGGTGCAGGTTCCCAAAGCTTTGGGCCGTCCTCGACTGCTTTCCCAGGCCACAAGCAGGGAGCTGGAAGGGAAGCGGGGCTGCCGGGATTAGAACCGGCGCCCATATGGGATCCCGGGGGTGCAAGGCGAGGACCTTTAACCACTTGCGCCACCGCGCCGGGCCCTGTCCATCTATTTTGTATCAGGTGTTTAAACAATATTAATTTTATGAACCTTGCCACATAGAAGGAGCTGAGGTGAATGACATGTTCCCAGGGCTGAAGAGCTCACAGTCTAATGACAAAAGATGTTGTTACAAAGGTAGAAATGCTGAGGAAAGATACTGTAAGCCTGAGAGACAAATCAGGAAGAGTTCTAAGGGGAGGGAGTGCCAGAGCTACTTCTATGACCCATCAGATCCAGGGGTCTTCGAGCACTGTTGATATAAAGACTCAGTTCTTTACCTTCTCTTTCAGAAGATGCAAGAAGAAAACCATATCAGATGGGAGATACTTAGAATCTACTCCAAGAGTGACCACTTTATGGTAGAGTAGCCATCAAAGCTCTTAAGGATAAGAGGAACAGTTAAATGCCTTGCATTGCAAGCACACTATATAAAATCACAAAGCTTGGCAAACTGAAATTTGCATCTGTACTTTCCTTTTCCTTCCTTCCTTCCTTCCTTCCTTCCTTCCTTCCTTCCTTCCTTCCTTCCTTCCTTCCTTCCTTCCTTCCTTCCTTCCTTCCTTCCTTCCTTTCTTCCTTCCTTCCTCCCTTCCTTCCTTCCTTCCTTCCTTCCCTCGTCCCTCCCTCCCTCCCTTCTTTCCTTTTTAAGATTTATTTATTTTCATTGTAAAGGCAGCCCTACAGAGAAAGGAGAGACAGAGAGAAAAACCTTCCATCTGCTGTTTCACTCCACAAGTGGCCACTGTGGACGGAGCTGAGCTGACCTGAAGCCAAGAGCCTCCTAGGGGTCTCCGACAGATGTAGGGGCCCAATGCTTTGGGACTTCATTCACTGCTTTCTCAAACCACAGACAGGGAGCTGGATGGGAAGTGGAGCATCTGGGTTATAAATTAGCACTCATATGGGAGGAAAAGATTTAGCCATCAGGCCGTCATGCTGGGCCCTGTAGTTTATTTTCTATCAGTTGATAACTGAAGGGCAGTGATGGCAGGGAAGGATAGAAGAACATTTGAACATGAAAGCAGACCATTCTTAATGGTGAACTAAGATGCCTGCAGATTGCCTGGAGCACCTGGGGTAGGAGGTAACACATTGCAGCAATCCTTGCAAGCATATGGAATGTTTGAAAAAGTAAGCACAATCGTTGTTAAATCTCATCAAAAGAGGATGGTATGTGGATGAGGATGCGTTGCTCTGAATCTTTTTTAGTCTGTGTTAATTGAATTTCTTCTTAGCATGTATATTACATAATGAGGTTTCAAGGAACAGCTGCAAATGCAGCTAAGTTTAATATTCCACTCCCAGGATATTTCTTTGTAGGTTGAGTAATTGAATAGTCATGAAAATAAGCGCTAGACTCTGCCCTCATCCTAGATGCAATTTGTATCAAATAATGAGATTCACAACCATTTGGCAGGAAGTTTGACATAAATCACAATATTCATACTACTTCAGTTTATCTCTCATACATATATTCATCTGTGGAGGAACTAAATGCATTTCTTTTTGACGATTCTTTGAATCATCAGAGGTAGAACTCTGAGGAAACAGAAGTGTAGGGAAATGATGTGACTTAATGCCATGAAAAGGTCAAGATTTTTGCAGGAAATTGCTATTCAAGGTGTAGAGGTAGATTGCATGCACACCGCACCAGCAGCATCCACATCACTTGCCTGTTGAACATGCGGATTTTTAGGCCCCACTGCAGAGCTGCCGTATCAGCAATCTGCATTTCAGCCAGTTTCCCTAGCAATTCACACAAGATGTAAGTAAGATTATGGTTTAGGATCTATGATTTTTTTTTCCCCAGTGGGCCACTGTATTTTTAAATCATGAAACAAAAATAGCATACATAACAGGATATTTATTGTTTCTTGCAACAGGAAGTCAAGAAAAGGTCATCTAGAGGTTGAACTTACCAATGACTGAAGTTCTTTAGTGTTCATTTATTCTGTTGTCTTCAGTGTGCTGGTTTTGTTGGCTCATTGATGGGAAATGACTACTGTAACTCATATGGCTGAGTCCAGAAAGGTAACTGGACAGAAGGAGAGGATGAGAGAATAAGCCACAAGACTTCTTCTTACATATTCAATTTATGGGCTGGTGGCAAGTCCTTCCAAGAAGGCATTTCAAGACACATACTTCCCTCAGATCTTCTCATTCGATTTCGGGCTCAATGATCTTGCTTACTTAGAGGAGAATCTTATTCAGTTCCATCAGGGTTTGTGGCAGTAGGGAAGAGAGGAAAGAGGAAAAGGTTGGATTTTATTTAAATATTTATTTTTATTTGTTTCAAAGGGAGGGTGGCAGAGAGGAGAGAGAGAGAGAAAAAGAGAGAGAAATAGAGAACACTATCTTCTATTGGCTCTCTAAATGACCAAAAGAGCAAGCGTTGAGCCAGGCCAGAGTTAGGAGCCAAGAATTCCATGTCAGTCTCCCATGTGACTGACAGGAGCCCAAGCACTTGGACTATTGTCTGATGCTTTCCCAGGCTCATTAGCACAGAACTGTATCTAGCCAGAATGTGAAATGTTACTCTTCTCTAACACAGGATAACATTGCAGGTGGAGGCTTAACCAATTGGGGTACATCATATCAACCTGGGCAATGGCTGGTCACGTTTGCACTTTCAAATGCCTGCTTTGACTGTGGAAAGGACACGTCCAGCTCAGCCTGTTGTCTTGATTGTCAAGATGGCATACAGTACACAGCTATTCCCAGACAAGCTCAACTTTGAGTAGCCCACTGCCAGCCAATGGAAGCACTCCAGGGAAATAACGATTGCTTTGTTTAAGCCACTGAATTGGGGCTGGGTTGTGTCACAGCAAGTTGTAACTGATGCAATCCCTCTTCATTGCACGAACACATGCCAGTTTGGCTACTGCACACTCACACTAGAGACCCCCTGTCAGAGATTCTTCTCTTGAACTTCTGTTAACATCTGCTACTTCTCTGACATCATCAGATAGAACTCAAACTGAACAAGGTGCTTTGTCCCTTGCTGAATTAGATGATTTGTTTTTACTCTCCGCTGACTCTCAAGCTTCTGAAAAGGACAGCACAACATTTAGGGGGTGGTAATTTTATGTGGTAAATTTTTCCAATGAAATTTCCCAATCAGTTAGCTAACCCGAAGAAGAATATTTTAGTTTAGAAACCATCAGCATTTGCATAGCTGGGAAGCTTTTGCCTGACTGTAGTGAAGTCGAACAACCGGAAACAGGTCTTCAGGATTCTTACCAAGCAGTCTGATCAAGCAGTCATCTGCTATTTCCCCATACATAATTCATTGTTTTAATGTTTATGGTTTGAGTAATGCCAGCAGGATGCAAACAGATGTGTTCATTCTCTTTTTGAAGAGTTTTTTGCGTCTTCCTAGGAATTGTCTATCTTATCTCTTCATATAAATAAAATATTTTACAGAGCCGAAAGGAACATTTGGAAAGCAATTACAGATAAACTCTCAATGTGAATTGATAGCACAGTTTGCTAGGTAGAGAAGAGCTGGGACAATTTCCTCCCACTATGTTGAACTGATGTGAGCTGTGCTCTGCTTTGACAGGCAGATTTTTTTCCCCCTCCACTGTTTGTTCTTAGTCAGTGGAAGTAAATTCAGCTTCAGGCAGCTGTTGAAGTTACAAGGGAATTGGGAGACTTGCTTGGTTGTATGCTGACCATTAGTGTATCTTCAAATATATTGTTTCTCCATACCAAGTTTAATCAAAACAATGTGCTGCTGATTACTTCCTGGAAGTGCATTCCTTTGGGAAGTAGGTAGATTAAGAAGAAACACACACACACACACTATGTATATACATGGGTGTGTGTGTGTATACACACAGTACAGAAAGAAATACAAAGTATTCTGGCTCATTATTCCTTACAGTGTGGTAGAGCTGCCCAAGAGGCCACAGGCAATGCTCCTCAGGGCCAGATGAGATGATTGGTACCTGGACACAGCATTAGCTAGCTTTAAATCACCTACTGAATGGTGCTCCTTCTGGAGTATATACAATTGTTCCAATTTTTTTTCAGTAGACAGTTTCAGCTAAATCTTTCTAAGGATCCTGGAGAACTCTTCTGTGCCAGGTATGGTGCCAAAAAACTTAGTCTCAATGAGGTTGAGCATCTTGTCTAAGTGTCAAAAGGAGTAGATAGTAAATGTAGGGCTTGATATAATTTAGACAGAGAATGGGGGACCATCTGTGTGCAACTGGAAGACTACATATTATTACAAACTAATCTGTGAAAAGGCCTTGGCTATTACAGGAAATGATATAGTGTAATGGTTACGGAAACAGACAAGATGCTACCTAGATTGAAAATGTGGCTCGCCACTTTATCAGCTAGGTGACTTTGAGTATTAATTAATGTCAGTTTGCCCTTTGAAATAGGAATAATAATAGTACTCGCTCAACAAATTATAATAAGGATTTATTGAGAAAATCCCTATAGGCACAATGTATTTGTCATGTAAAAATGGACATTGCATGCTGGTTATTAATGCTATAATTATGCTGGTGCAAGTAACTAGATGTCTGAAAATTCAGATTAACCAATGAATGACACTGTGTAGGTAAATATATTATTATTACTATTATTGTTTAAATATTTATTTAAATATTTATTCTCATTGAAAAGTCAGATATACAGAGGAGGAGATACAGAGAGGAAGATCTTCTGTCCAACAATGGTTTGAGCTAAATCAATCTGAAGTCAGGTGACAAGAGCTTCTTGTGGGTCTCCCACGCGGGTTGTAAGGTCCCAAGGCTCTGGGTCATTCTTGCCTGCTTTCCCAGGCCACAAGCAGGGAGTTGGATGGGAAGTGGGACAGCTGGGATTAGAACTGGTGCCCATATAAGATCCTGGCACCTGTAAGGTGAAGACTTTAGCTGCTAGAGTAGTATGCTGGGCCGTATTATTTTTTTGAATCTGAGTTCAGGGCAGTATTAGAGTCTCAAGGATTACGCCACAACCTGCGATGTTAGCATCCAGCATGAGTGCCAGTTCCAGTCCAAATTTCCCTTGTCTTTCCTTCCTTTGACTTCCCTTCCTTCCTCTCCTCTTTCTCCTGTTTTTCTTCTTCCCATTTTTCCTTCCTTCCTTCCTTCCTTCCTTCCTTCCTTCCTTCCTTCCTTCCTTCCTTCCTTCCTTCCTTCCTTCCTTCCTTCCTTCCCTCCGTCTTTTCCTTTCCTTCAATTCTTATTTTCTGTTACATAGCTTTGTAGGTACAGAGCTTTCCCCCTTCCCTTCCATTTCTCCCTGCCACTTTTCTCCTCCCCGTTGTTCCCTATATTATACTTCTGATGTAACTCATTGTTAGTATGCCTGAAAAAAGTGCCAATGATGGTCAAAATTCTGGGGCCCTAGAATCTATTTTTGGGGTTTGGATGAAGCTTTTGATCTCATCCTGGCCCAGTCCTAGCTGTTGTTGCCATTTGTAGAGTGAGCAAGCAAGTGGATGTATAATGTGTGTGTGTGTGTGTGTGTGTGTGTGTGTGTGTGTGAGAGAGAGAGAGAGAGAGAGAGAGAGAGAGAGAGAGAGAATGTATGTAGGGGAAATAATGCATTTAACAAGTTGTGAATTTCCGGGTCATTTAGTAAGTAATTCAGTTGTGTGGATTTTATAGAAAACCCTTTCTGAGTTTTACATGGGCAGTGAAATGTCTGTTGGAGAATTTAACTACTTTTTAAAAGCAACTGTACATGAAGAATTGTCAGTCGTGACATTTTGCTGATCTGTGTGAATGGATGCATTGGTACTATGTTTATTTTCCTCTGACTGCTTATTATGAAATAAAACACTTGTCAAAGGAGGTTGACATAATTGTTTGCATGTTTTCCTGCCCTTATACTTCTCTGCTCATTAGTGGTGCCCTTGTGACCCCCAGCTGCATTTTGGTATATTTTCCCTATTCAGACAGTATGCTTTCTACTGTCTGAATTATAAATAAATAAAAGAGCTGAAATTATGTAAAATTGCTGCATTTTAATTGAAGAGTTCATGTCAAAGTATTCTACATCTGTGGATCCCAAACATTAGCTATATCAGAATCAGCAGGCATGGCTGTTAAGCATAGACTTGGATACGGCTGGTCTTCACAAGTTTGTGATGTAAAGAAATCCCTGGAGCGGCACCAGTCATTTGCATTTCCAACCGGATTTTAGGTGGTACCAACATTTCAGGTCCAAAGATCACAGTATGCGATCCATTGTGCTACACAAAACTTTTATCCACTTCTACTTAATGATCAGAAATATTGGGCGTTTGGAAGCATCCTTGCTCTCCAACAGGCTCGATTTTTAGCAGGGAAGAGAAAAGTGCAGCAATATCTGGAACAGTCTATGTCCAGGTTGGCCTCCATACTTTCTTCTGTCTGTTTGCTTGTGGAGAAAGAAAGCTGTCCTGTTATGTATGTGGTAGAATTCAGTGAAGCAATATTTGTGATGAGCTACCAAATGGTTTTTTAAAGTCAATTTTTATACACTATATGTATTAACTACCACAAATTAGAGAAAACACTGGCTTTTCTCACTTAGCATAATGATCTCCGGTTCTATCAATTTTGTTTCAAAATGCCAGGATTTCATTTCCTTTTTTGACTTGTAGTCCATGATTTATCTATTTTCATTCTTACCAGTCTTACACCATTTAGAGGATACACTTTTGCCATATGAATACTCTGTTAGGTCTGTTATGTTCTTATTCATTCTAACCAACAGGCAGGTACAAACATAATTTTTTTTTTTGCCTTTGGTAATTAAAATGCTTGATTAAAGCTTGCCATCAAAACTTGAATCTTCCCTGCCTGGCTTTGGTGTTGAGCCTGTGGATGGGAAAGTGAGGTGGGAAGGTTTCATCTGCCTCTCTTTTCCCAGTGCTTCTCTCTTTTCCTCACCCCTTGCTGTTTGGGATTCCAGTGTGGAGTAGAACAGGAACATTTGTCTCAAACTGGAAAGTCCATCAGTTGGCTCTTGGGTCAAGAAGACGGTCTATAAATCCCCTGTGTGCCACTTTGATTGATTTACTGGAGGCTTTCTGTGGAGTCCTGCTCTCACAGTTGCTTGAAGTTGGATGGTACATTTGATTACAGGGTGTTCTATGGGATTCCTTCCTTCCTTAACCACCCTTGGGAAATGGAAACTTACCTCTGCTGTTCTTGTTGGGCAGCGTAATCACGTTGGGGATCCCGTTAGAATTCTCAATAGCTGTCTCTTTCTCTACACAACCCACTTTTGGATCATGGGATGAATTCAGGCATCACTGTCCACTGAACTCAAAAAGCACAGGGCTCCCATGGAAACAGCTCTCTTCCAGTATTATTGAGTAAATTAATTACTTCCTCATATGATCAGTTCCCCTGGAAAATCTCAGTGCACTAATTCTCCAGCGAGAGAAGATTTTCCCAAATAGTTCCAGAGAAATTTTTTCCAAGGCAGCAGGACTAACTATCCTTCCATGAGGGTAGTTAGATGGTAGACCCACAGAGAGTAACAATTTTCTGTAAAAGAAATCTTTGCAAATCTTTTTCTTCCATATTCAGACTCTTTGACCTGACTGGTAGGTCCAAAGGTCATAGAACTGGTTCTATGTTTTTTTGCAAATTTGTGCAGCTTTGTGCAACTTTGTGTAATTAATCATTAAGGAAACACTGCTGTAATGATAATAGTTAAATTTTTAAAAATGTGTGAAAGAGAGAAGATGAGGAAAAAGAAGAAAGGGAGAGAGAGAGATGGAACTTGTATGAGCATTCCAATAGGTAGCCTATTTGCTAGACAAATATCCTTCCTAAAACTTCAATTTTAGTCTTCTATTCATTGGGTTCAATCCATCTGCCAAAATTAATTTTCCAACGTTTAGCTATATTACCTTATTTAACACTAACTCAGCTAAACTAAATGCATTTCACTTGAATGCTAATACTGAATGTATTCCAGGCATGTGTGATAACATGGCTAATGCAAATACAGAAATGTATAAACCTTTACACCAAGATTTTCACAGTAGGGAAGAAAGTCATATAAAAATTATAAACAACAAAGATGAGTCACACAGAAAGAAATGTGGCTTAACCCACATGGTGACAGATAATGAAAGAATGAGTTTACAAGGTCAAGGGATATGAATACTACGAAAAAAATTATACATAGATTTCAAAATGTTCTGCAACAAAATTAACAGATTTTTAATTTCCCAAAGAAACTTGTTAAAGAACCCTGTATATGGAGTTCTCCCAGTCAAAGGGGATGTAAAGATGGGAGCTGAGGACTTGTGACTCGGTAGTTCACAAGGCTCAGTCTAGAGGTTTGTGAAACACCTGTTTCAGACTTCATGAAGATTTCATGAGTTGCACAAGATGGTGGCACAAGAGCCCATGGTGATGTTTTCTGAGAATCAGATACCAAAACAAAATAAAATATGCAAGCTTCATATTGGGAGAAATGCCTGTGAAAGGAAATGAGGCAGGGAAGCTAACGTGGATGTAAATCTGACGTCAACCGAAGGAGAGAAGAAAGGAAGGTAGGGTGGTGAAAGAGTCCTGGAGTTTCATCCAGTTAACGGAGAGCTCAGCAGGTTCATCAAGGAGTCCCTAAGTCCACATTGGCTGTCAGAGGAGTCTGCGTGTCTAAGGAACTCTTAGAGTCGTTGCCACGGTGGGGCAGCTTGGGAAACATGAGTTCAGTGCTGTGTGTTTCAGAATTCAACAGCTGGGGCCGTGTAGGTGAGGTCCCTGTATTCATCAACTTTTCACACCTATCAATCAATACCTAAGACAAGCTACTTAGCAGGGCAGGTTTAATCTGGCTCATGGTTTTGGAAGTCAACAAACCAGGAGTGAGTGACTTCTTTTTTGGTGTCTGAGCAGGGTGATGGATGTCAGACATTATGGAGGGAAAGGATCACAAGACCGTGTTCTCTGCTTCTATAATCTACCTTTTTGGGAGAATGGTCTTCTGGGGGACATGTCACCAGTGACCTACAGACCGTCCATTATTCCCAACTCCCAGACACCATGATTAGATCAACTTTTCATCATTAATCTCTTAACCATTAACATTAAGCACTTATGTAATATTTTTGGGACTAAACCTTCAACACATGGGGTCTTTGTGGCAGACATTCAAACTAATATTCAAACTATAGTGGTCCCGATAATTGGAGATCTGCAAAATGCATTTTTTTTAAGGCTAGGGCACAAGCTATGTCAATTGGACTTATATAATTCATATTTCAGGAAGCAGAAAGCACACACAGTCAGGAAAAAAAAAGTAATGTTTTCATAAAAGCACAGCAGATAATTTGGGATTGTTTTACTGTAAGATAAGAATTTTGGAATAATGAATAATTGAGAGATAGTATGAACTGGAGTCTGCAATAACTGGCGTAGGCCAAACTGCCTGAAGAAGCGGCCTCTGAATTTCTGATAGCTCCAAAGTAATCAGCGTGTATATCTTATGTGTGTATCCATTTCAGACAGGTGTCTCTGACAGTAAGATATTTGCCTACATGTGTAAATTCAGGTACTTGACACATCGCTGCTAGCTCTTTCATCTACTAAGTTCTGGGATCAACTTCTAATTAGAAGGGAAAAGAAACCAAGTCCACAGAAGCGCCTATTATTTTTGCTCAGTTCTCACAAAAAAACTTTAATTGCTAAGTGGCAGTACCTAGATGCCAGGAACTCCACAAAATCATTTTCCTCCTGAGCTGTTTCTGAACTAAGGCTGTACCGTGAAGTTAGGCACCAACTCTGTGATCACTTAGCTCCCCTTTCATGTCAGGATTCACCTTTGCTACTAAGTGACACAGATGAATTATAGATGATGGAGGGCCACCCTGGGATTCTAAGCAGCAGACTGGTGAGACGTATTTGCATTTTAAAGACTATGAGGGAATTGATATGTCAGTGGGTAGGAGAGACGCCTAAGAACTGAGGCAAGGCAGTCAGTATTGAGATTTTTGAAGGAATTCAGGTGAAAGATGAAGGAATGCTTGAAAGACGAAAAGCAAGAGGGGTGGAAAAAATTCCTAAAGGACTTATAAGGCAGATCTTTATATGTACACTGGTTGAGTATGGAGAGATCGCAAGGGATTGGCCATGTGACATTGTTGCCTGGGTAAAGTCAATGATTGTTGTACTCCAAACTGAATTTGAGGAGAATAAAATAGCATCTCCTTCTACTAGCAAGAGTGCTTCTCAAACTTTTCTTTCAAAACAAAACAAATAATGATTCACCCTGGAAATGGAAATTTTATTTATTTTTTAAAAAGATTTATTTAGTTTTATTGGAAAGGCAGGTATACAGAGAGGAGGAGAGACAGAGAGGAAGATCTTCCATCCGATGGTTCACTCCCCAAATGACCACAATGGCTGGAGCTGAGCCGATCCTAATCCAGGAGCCAGGAGTTCTTCTAGGTCTCCCACACGGGTGCAGGGTCCCAAGGCTTTGGGCCATCCTCAACTGCTTTTCCAGGCCACAAGCAAGGAGCTGGATGGGAAGCACAGTGTCTCAGGGAGTAAACCATATTGATTTAGACAAGTGTATGGGCAAAAGATTTGCAATGTATGATCTAGAAGTTGAAACTCTAGAGGAGATGATTAAAAAGCCAATAGTAGCATAAAGGGGAAAAAAACTCTTATGTAAATATTTTGCCTGAGAAATAAACCAAGAATTTGAGACAGGACAGAAGTGAGAAAGAAACAAAATCATATGATGTAGAAATGCAAACTGGAAAAGCTTTGGAGGCCAGTGGGAGCCGGAAAGATACCCAAGGACTGAGAAGTCTAATGTCTAATTTAATGACCTCTTCCTTCCCTATCACTTTCCTTTCTCCCTCCTTCCATTCTTGCATTCTTGTCTTTCCTTCTTTCGTTCTTCTGCTATATAAATAACTAGCAACCCTATACCAGACAAACCAAAGTCTACAAGGAAGGAATATATTCTTGGGAAGATCCAGAGTTGAGGTGACTTGAAGAAGAAACTGGAAGGAAATATTGAGACTGGTGGAATGGGGGTAGGAAAACCAGCAGCCATCATAAAATTAAGTGCCAAAGAGAAACGTTTGCTTTATTTGAACATGGGACCTGGATTTCGATTGGCAAGATTCAGTTTAAAATATACAGCTGGACAGTAATTAATACATGTATTTGTCACCCTGGAGATGTTGTGAGAAGCAGATTGGATCTACTTGCAGAATCTAAGAAACTGATCCTGGGCAGGGTGAGGCAACAAGGTCCACTTAGAGCTTCATCATACAGGAGAGCTGTATATCGCCAGAGTCTGTGCACAAACAAACCCCCACTAGTTTGGGGTTTGATTATCCTGAACCTGTCTTAGGTTATGCTCAATAAAAAAGAACCAACTTAGCTTGGGCACTCTGCAGTGCAGCAATTATATATATGATGAAGATGAGAATCACATGAGTTCTGTGCCCTGGAGTCTGAAAGCTTTAATAGATCCAGATCCCAAAGGGTCTGGGATTTTCTTAGTGTAATTACTGACACCAAAGAGAAAAACAACATTGTCTTGCTCCTGGCTTCCAGTTTATAGCATGTTAGCCTTGAATGAGACAATAGACAGGATCTAGGATAGTTCCTATTGCTGCCGGTTCAGACAGCCCTAATGTGGAAGTTTGCTTTCTCCTATATGAACTCTTCTTAAGAGTCTTCTCCATTTTGTCCAATAAAGCTCAACAGCTAATTTAACTCCGACCTAGAACAGGTACAACTAAATAACTTGCTGTTTACTTTTCAAATCTTCCTTTGAGGTACAGGAAAAACATGACTCTTTCATTCTTCAAGGAAAAAGAAAAAGAAAAGCAGGCCTCCACATTGGATCTGTCTGAATTAGCAGCAATATAGGAACTATATGTATTGTTGATGAATTTGATGGTTACTTACATTCATCAGTACACTGATTCTTTACTAGTAGAAGTTTTGGTAATTGTTAGAAGAGGCAGTTGGGATGGGGGGGAAAGTAACTGATAAATTACAGAAAAAAAAATTGCAATCAATTGCTTCACAATTTGAGCCATAAGCAAACATCTCAGACCTTTCCCCTATGTAGACTGACATTTTCCTTCATAGTTCAGACTGTTTAATCTAGTTTTTCAGTGTTGTCTGAACCATGACAAGTATTGCCGTTTTGAGTTTGTTCAGTCAATTAGAATATTCCAGAACAATCTTTGGGCCAGTCTAAAATACTATAATTCCTAGGCTAGAAAATAGGATGCAGAATTTGACTTAGTGCTTTATACAGATCTTGATGAGGAAGGGAGCATAGCTTTTGGTTCATTCATTCATTCAATCATTTATATTTACATTCACTCATGAATCCACCTGTCTTTGCATCTGCCCATACTGGACATTAATTACACCTCCAGCGTTATGATAGGCAAGAGTCTAGGATAATTCTGTCTGAAAATAAAGGTCAAGAAGCAAAGGCAGGACATTTTTCATCCTAGTGTCAGGTGATGCTGTCTTATCAAGGTGTATACATTTGCAGATGAGGTTTTTTTCTTTTTAGAGAAAGTGGCAGCTGCGAGCATTCATCTGGACTAGTCTGCCCTTCCTGCCACTGTGGGAGAGGAAAGAATTTTCAGGATGCTCCTAGAGGGAGGTAGGAACCCTAGGGGACAAGGAGGACTTCTCAACTTTTCTCTATATTACAAGTACACAGAAAGCAACATTTACGACGCCGCATGGGGCATATTGCCCTGGGCTCCCCTCTGCTGCTATCCTCTCACTGCAGATTCTTAAAGGATTGAAACACTACTCCAGCATAATGCACACTTGATTAATAATCTAAGCATACACTCTCTCCAAGGGAGGCACTCAGATGAAACCATCTAAATGTGTCTGTCTAAAATCAAAGCAATTAACCTGGAAAGTAACACACTCAGAACTTCAATTTCAGATCTGTTTTTCACTCACAAAAAGAATTTATGAAGTTTTTATTCTTATCCACAACATTATGCATTCTTACTGCTCTTCTCTAAAAGGTTAGATGGGTTTTTTTTTTTTAAGAGGCCTGGTGGAAGAGGTTCTGACCTCTTTCAAAGGCTATTTTGTGAAAATTCTTAGAATAACTTCAGACAAATAAAAGCAAACTCAAACTATACCTAAAATTATGTCTGAAAAATGTGAATAGAACCTCACTGAATTAGTGGATGAGGAGATGTGAAGATGATACTGAAAGAGTTAGTATAAGGACTGTGGTGAGTGCGTTTTTATTGCCTTCTATTTACTTGGAGAAAATTGTCGGTTTCTCTTAGGTTCTCGAGGGTGGAAGGAAGTAAGAAGGTGAAGGAGGGGGAAGGCCCTCCCAGGGTGCTGAAATGCTTGTGGTAGATGGTGACCTTGAGGAGGGAATGTTACCTGGGACTTGTTCTTTACAAGTGAAGGTTGTATTCAGCTTCTAATCTCTTCCAGGTAAACAGAGGTTTGAACAGAAAGGTTGTATTCCTGGGGACTCTTTGGTTGGAAAGCAAAAAAAAAAAAAAAAACCACTGGTGTTTTCTCACTTCTCTCATTTCCAGGTTTCAGCACCATTTTAGAGAGAAAGAAAAAGAGAAAGAAAGAGCCTTCTGCCTGCTGCTTCATTTCTCAAATGACTTCAGTGGCTGGAGCTGGGCCAAGCTAAGACCAGGAGCCAGGAACTTCACTTGAGTCTCCATGTGGAATTTAGGATTCCAAGTACTTAACCCATCATCTGCTCCCTTCCCAGGTGGATCATCACAGAGCTGAATGAGAAGTAGAGCTGTCAGGATTCAAACCAGTGCTCATATGGAATACTAGTATTGCAGGCAGTGGCTTAGGTGCTGCACCATAATGCCAGCCGTAGCACCAAGATTTAAACTATGTTCTCTCAGGGGCAATAGTTCTAGGAGGGTAGCCTACACTTCTTAACCAGTGCCATGGGGGGGGGACCATAACTTCAGGTCATTTGCTGTTAAGATGGGGTAACCCTGAAGTGTGTGTTCTACAGATTCCCAGGGATTCCCCACGGGAGATTCCAATGATCATGCATCATGTTTTTTATTGATGCTGATTCTTATTGCACTTCTCCATCCCCTGATAATTAACAGGTTCCCAACTCTCCAATGAAACTGGACCAGTCTCATTTCTTGAACCTGTCCTTTCTGAGCCTTTCACACATCATAAATCCCATTTGAAATGCTGTCCCTTAAGCCCGTTGCTGGTTGAAATACTACCAGTATATCAAGGCATAAATCAAATGCCCTTTCTTCAGCCTAACCCTTCTGTGCTAACACACAATGATATTTATGATAGGTAGCATTTATTAACTGTTTGTTATGTACCAGTCACAGTACTAACACATTTTTTGGCATGTGTTTAAACCAAAATTTTGCAAGGTTTAGAAAAGTTAAGTGATGTGACATTCTGTAACAAACAAAACAAAAACAATTTCAGCAGTTTACCAAAACTGAACTTTATTCCTCCACTATGTAGAGACTCAGTATTCCCGTAAAGCAGACACGGTGAAGAATTTGGGAACTTGACTTTTCTTGTTTTGTGGGTTTGTGATCTGTGACAATTTACTTCCAAGCTTGCTGACTTACAGAGAAAAAAATGATGCCTGGGAGGATTTTATGGGAGAGCCTGAGAAATGGTTACATATCATTGGCATTCACATCCTGTTGTCTCCTACCACAGTCACAAGGCAGAAATGTTAGTATGCACACGCTCAGAAAGAAGAGGTCACTAACTTGGTAAAAGTTTGAAAGACTTTGCTTCAGTAAAGCAGTGAGAATTCCACCCACCATTGGTGTCCTGGTAAATGACTTATTGCGAAGAAACACCCTTCCACCTATATAGCTCAGTTGAGACTCTCAAATGCCCCATTGTTTACATGCAACAAGACCAAACACTGGCCCTTCAAATTCCCATACTTGGCTTCATGACTGGCCAACTGTTTTATCCCCACTGATTAATCAGAACACAAATGCTTATTAACCAAACTTGGATAATGTCCCTCTCCTTCACATTTCTCAAGTTTGTATCAACCTTAAGTGCCCGAAAGATCCTCTTTTAACACCTTGGAGATCGACCTCATGCTGTGCCACAGTCATTTGGCTGCTCCTTTCACTCTCATCCCATTGTTTCCACTTTCCCACACAGATCCCTTCTAGCCCGAAACACTCTTACTTTCAAAAGAAAAGTCTTCTTCTGCTTAACTTTCAGATACTTTCAGATCTTGTTGTTGGAGACATCTCTCTATTTCTATAATGCCTTGGACCATTTTCACAGTAATCTTTGGGGACTAGAGCAACACAGCTGCTCCAGTGATCCCCTTCCTAGAGGGAAGACAACATGCATAGCTATTCATGCACCAAGCCCCTTTCACAAAAGCTACGGAATTCAGAAAAGAGACCAACGTGGCTTTATTAAAACAACAAGAAAAGTTACATTAAAGAAAGGAAAGAGTTGTCTGTCTTTGGCTGTGCGTCCACCTCTGAAGCAGACAGGCATCAATGCAGAGGGCTTTAGTTTTACCACCTATGCTGTTCTGGGATTTGTGAGCTGTGAGTTCTGGATGTGATCTAGCACTGGCCTAGATAACCATCGGCCTGGGTGTCTGGCCTTACCCCAGTCCCAGGAAATGGCTCATAAGGATGAACCAGTATCCTCCTTTTAAACACTTTCACAGCAAAACACGCCTTTCAAATCAAAATAAATAAACCTTCAAAAAAGATATCGAAGCAGTAGTTATGCCATTAACAAAACTGTAGCAAGCCTTGATTTAAGGCACAGTCCATTGCTGAAATAGAAGTTTCACAGACTCAGAAAGGAAACACGTTTCTAAGATTTTCTGGAAGGACAGCCAGAACTGTGGCCTGATTGATGTTACTGATCTTTCAGTGCACAGTGTGTGTGGCACAACAACAGACATGAGGAGCTTCCAGGAAACCAGTATTTAACCCAAAGGAAAAAAAATAAGAAGGTGTAAGAAACCAGTCATTAAGGAATTGAAGTTTCAAACACTTGGAGGAAGATTTCAAAATAGATTTTAAAGAAAATCTAATGAACTTCAAGAGAACACAGGGACATTATTGAACACTCATGAAATAGTGCAAATTCATCCACTACTAAATACACTTAGCAAAACTAAAAATACAGTTGAAAATATCCTAGACAGAAGAAGCTGCAGAAAGCCTCGATGTGTTCAAAGTCAGGTTATTTGAAAAATGCAGTTGCATAAGAAAAAGAAAAAAAATAATCAATCTTTGTGAAACTGAAGGATAGTAAGAAAGAGAAAATACCTGTGTGTTCAACAGAGAATTGAGAACATGAAAAGGACAAAAAGCTTGTTCAAAGAGATAATGACAGGACTCCGCAGAAAGTCATAACCATCCAGGGAGGCCAATGAGCACCAGTCAGATTCAACCCAACTGAGCCTTTCCCAAGACATATTATCACCAAGCACCCCAAGGGTAAAGACAGAGGGCTCTCAACGCTGCAGGAGAAAGAAGTGCGTAACGTGTAAAGGGTCCCAATCCTGCTGCCTGCAGATGGCTCAGCAGAAATATCACAGGCTAGGATGGAGTAGGGTGAGGCTTCATAGGGCTGAAGGGAAAACAAATCAACCATCAGGCAAGAATAATACATCCCACAGAATAATCCTTCATGCATGAGGGAGACAAAAAGACATTACCAAACAGAAGCTGAGAGAATTCATCACTACTAGACCTGTCTTACAGGAAATGCTAAGGGAATTCTTGAAGCTGAAAGAAAGAGCACAAAGAGTAAGAAAAAGATATCAAAAAGCAGAAGACTCACTGTGAAGAATCACTATAAAGGCAAGTAAGTATGCTCTAACATTGTAAAGATGGTGTGTCAACTAAAAACTAAAACAATTAGAATAATAACTATATTAAGATGTCAAGGGATAAGTAGTGAAGAAGAGAAGATAGGAGCTGGATGGGAAGTGGGGTCCCTGGGATTAGAACCAGCGCACATATGGGATCCCAGTGTGTTCAAGGTGATGACTTTAGCTGCTAAGCCACTGCGCCCGAAGAGACACAACTTTCCCAGGCCGTAGTCTTTTGGCCCTCAAAAAATAAGGAACTGAGTTAGAAAGAAATATGTGGAAAAGTAAAACTAAGAGAGCATGTGAGCAGCGCTTCTTTTTAGCAATCTCTTAGGCACATTAACCTAATCAATGTTTGGAGAAGCCCAGCAGTGTGTTAGATTTGTTTATGCTAGTCTAATTAAGATTCCTAAATTGACTTGAATTTGTGATTTTCCAGTCTTTCTTTTCTTCTGAAGGCCAAAATATCTCATGAAAAACCTTTTGGGGGAAAGGCTAGATTGCATGGCTTTTATATTTTCAAAAGACATTCCATGATGTTTCTTCCTGTCTAGTACTGATTGAATGATCCTTACAGTGAAAGAGCTTTGGTACAAAGCACTGGTCCTAACAGGTTGGTATGGTAGATCACAGTAAGAAGGAATCAAGTGGAGTGTTTTATTTATAGTCTCAGGCCTGCTGAGCTGAAATCCGTGCTGTATTGAATGAATGCCTACAGAGAGCTTTCACCCATCTAATTGCCAGGAGAGAATGAGCATCCTCAGCTCAAGTTGAAGAGACAGAACTCATCAAGCTGTGGCAATTAGCTGATCCCTAAATGTGGACCAAACCTCTCAAGAAAAAGATTTGTTGTATACACCAGTCGAAGCAGTCAGGAACTGTATTCTTTCCCCTATGGAATGAATCATGAGCCGTCTGTGTCTGCTTGGAGTTGTGACTGAGTAGGTTTAATGTCTAAGTTTATAAAACTCAATGTCATCTCACCCTAAAAGGACAGAGAGTGAATTGCAATTTATAAGACAGTTGAGATCTTAGGCAATAAAAAATGGGGGTGAACATTTAAAAGAGAAGATGTAGACACTAACATGTTGCTGAGAATTTTCTTTGGGGAGTATCTTCTTTAACTGATATTTTTGTCTGAGAATGATGACTTCAATTGCTACGTAGGCCAAATAAAAGGTTCAAGCATAGTCTATCAGACAAGGCTTCAGGGAATCCTTTTATTGTCAATGTTCTGGCAACACTTAACATTAGCTCTCTACATTTGCTCTCAAATAATCAGAAGCAAATCCACACTAATTGCATCTTTAGTCTTGTTAGAAGTTTTCAAAAACCATTTTAAGCTTTTTGAACATGTGCACATATACACAGAATTTGGGTGACGAATCCTTGTCCATTCCCTACGTTCAACTTTTCTCACACGTGGCTCTTCTAGCTGTATCTTTTTCACTCTTTCACTCTTTCCCATTCTTACCACTGAATTATTCTGAAGCAATTCCTGGACACAATGTGCTTGTGTTCAAACATGCTTTTTCTTAATCTGGCACTAGAACAATCTATTTAGAGAGATGGGTTTATTTTTCTTGTTACATCATTCTAAGACACATAACCCTGTTTTTTTTTTTTTTTTGGTCCGGTGATGTTGATCTTAGCATCAATTCCTGAGGTTAGCTGTTTTCAACCTGATCAATTCATTATAAAATTTGCTATAATCTTATATTCCATGGTTTCACAAGTCCTTGATAAATAGCTGAAATTACCCTACAGTCTTCTTAGATGTTGTAATATGGGGATATTCTAATTCATCTTTCCTTCTACATTATGTATTTTATAGAAGAATTTTTTCCCCTTGTTCACTATTTTGCTCTCTTGGGGTAGAGTACATAGGAAAGGTGAATTACTACATAGCTTTTGTTTTGACTTCTTGGCAAAAAAAAAAATTTTGTGCATGTTAGAGAAGAAAATGTTCCCACAGAATATAATTTTGTTTGGAGCATCTGTTCAGGATTGCAACGTCCTTTTGGAGCAAACATTTATGTTTTAGCACAGGCAGCCACCTGGAAACCATACTTGCTGGTCTGGAGAGAGATCCGTGGATTGATCAAGAATGGCTCAGGACCAATTCTTCAGCCACCCATACGGAAGAGGGAATCCCAAGCGCCTGCCCCTCCCGCAATGGGCTTGAACGTGACACACAGGGGAGATGACATGAGTCACTAGAAATTTCCTTTCCCTTTATTCCCCCAGAAAACAAAACATATGCTGGTTTAATTCAGAACCTTTAGGATGCATTAGTAAACATCTGGGGAAAAATTGAAAATTTAAATAAATTTTATTTGCTTTGGGAAAATGTGTCACAACGATTGCTTCCCCTACCTCAAATGCAGCCAAACATTGATCTATTTTGAATTACTGCTCTTGCTTCTTCCAGAATTTCATAAAATTAGAACACGGTTTTTAAGAATCTAGTCTTGTAGTAACTGGAATAATGCATCTGTTTTTCATATTTGCTCACACACACACACACACGCATATATATATATATATATATATATATATATATAGAGAGAGAGAGAGAGAGAGAGAGAGAGAGAGAAGAGTCTGATTTTTCTTTTAAAATACTGTTGTTGCTGTTGCTGCTGTATTTGGAAGGTCATGTTACAGAGCCAGGAGCTGGAAACACCATGCAGGTCTCCCACATGGGTGCAGGGGCTGAGCATTGAGCCACTTTCTGCTCCTTTCCCAGGCGATTAGCAAGAAACTGTGTTGGCTGTGGAACAGTTGTGATAATAGGAATCCTAGGAATAAGAAAGGCAACAATGAACATTACAAACTCAAGCTATGATTTGAAAGGAGCTTAATAAACAGCACAAAAATTAGTTGACTGGCAGACAAATCAAAATAAAGCATTCAAGGTGAGAAAATAAAGGAAAGGATAGAAAGTATGAATGTGTAAAATTCCTGGGCCATATAGTGGAAAAAACAAAGAATGGAACAGCTCAGAAGCAACGAGTAAACATTAAGTGTTTTCTTTACCATTCCTTTCCACTTTTGTGTTTGAAGATTGTTATATTTTGCTTTAATGGCTTTCATGTAAATACTTGATAAACAGTTTAAGATTTACATCTATTTTTTTATGAATTTACAAAATCATTGCTTCATTGCCTTATCTTTGTATTTGTAGAGAAGTCAACAGAAATCAGAAGTCAACCTTACTTTCTCTATTTTGAAGCACTCAAATTCTTTTCCTTTGGCAGTTTTGACCATTTTCTTCATCCTTACCTATTTTACAATGCTGTACTTGTGTACCTGTGGTTTACTTTTTTTTTTTTTTTTTTTTTTTTTGCCAGGGTCCAATGTTCTTGATTCTGACTGTTAGTCCATTTGGGGAGTGAACCAAGAGATGAAAAATTTCTCTGTCTCTCTCCCTCTTTTAGTAACTTTACATTTTACAGAAATAAAATCAATCTTCTTGCTAACAAAGAATGCAGCTACTGTTAACCACTAATCATCAGAAAAACGTATTGAATTGCAAAGCTAAACTGTCATAACAGACTCCATGAAGGAAGAATACTGCTTTGACAGAGCTGTAAGGAATCATGTAAAGACTTCTTCAGAGACTAAGGTTGTGTGGAGATAAGGAGTGATTCAAGATGAGTCTAGACAGGCAGGAACTGTTGAGCCAAGTTGATGACAGAGCTTGTGAGATAAAGATGTAAGAGCAAGTCCTATGAGCCGACTGTTAGTTTGATGAATTAGCTGTTTGTCTCTTAGTCTTGACCTCCACCTTGAGTATTTCCTGAAGCAAGTGACTGTCCATTTATGCCTGGTCACAGTATTACTGGACATAGAGTCCAGGAGTTATGTGCAGTCCAAGTATCGTTTGCACAGAGACAAGGGATTCGGAGGACCTAACAGGTTACTTCAATTATTATTATTAGCACGACTTACTTTTAAATGTACAAAATGAATATAGCTGTAGAAATTGTTCCTGCAGAAAACAGTACCTCACTTAGCAAGTACTGAGTGACTGTGCCGTCTCTTCTAACGACAGTTTACTACTGATGGCTCTTTTTTGTTTTAACTTAGCAAATATAACTGATAGTCCTCATGCATGTTCTTGCAGCTTCCTTATAAAAGAAAATGACTACAGAAGTTTCTGAGAAACCCCCAAAATATCTTAGGACAGTCAGTTCTTTCTTCTCGTGAAAGGCTGAGTTCACACCCCTCCCTGAATTCCCCTGGGACGGGCAATAGCACTCTCTCAATTAGATGAAACTACACTTAGCACACTAATAGATTGGAGTCAGTTTTTATACTTCTCCTGATGGCTATGCTGAAATTTACTGAGGCATAGCATTTTATGAATGTCTTTCCTTTGAATCAATTTTCTGGGGTACTCAAACTCAGGAACTATTAGTTTAGGTTTCTTATCTTCCTCTGGGATTTAAAAACTCAGGTAGAAGCCTAGTCCTACAGCAAACATATTAATCAAGAAGAATAGAAGAAGGTTTAAACTCTTACGGATTTATCAATAAATTCTAAAACATTTCACATCTAAATGGGAAAAGATAGCCTTTTCCCCTTTTATTTTCTTTTTACACTGAATTTCTTTAGATTCAAGATGCAAGTGTGAGATTTTGGGCCATCATCTTACATGGGTAATTCCTAAAAGAATTATCAAAATATACTCCACCGACGACAGTGTCAGAAACAAGCTTTTCACACTGACATGGTGATATCTCTCAGGTGATGAGAGATTAACACACACTTTGGATAGATTGATCTACCTAACACTGAAAGAGGTATCTTGAGGAAAGGTTGATTTTGTTCGCCGGTAGGAAAATGGATACAGAAAATAAATAGGAAATGTTACTATTTGCTCCGCTGTCAGTCTTGTGGAAGATGGATCGCAGTGGTAGGATTTGTTTCTGATTTCCCTCTGGTTTATCGCTGTCAGGAACAGTGCCCTCATGACTTCCATGAATCATTAAACTAGTTAGACTTCAATAGTGTTGTGATGGGGCATTATTCTGTCAATTATGAAAGTTGAAATAAACAAATTTAATGAACTGACTGAATTTGGTGTTGTGTCTGGGCCTAATTAGATTCAATGAACACCAAGGGAGAGTTGCAAACTCTTTAGTTAGTGCCCATGGATCATTAGTAAACAGAATTAGTTCAGAATTACAAGGACTGACATTTAAACACTTGCTTCAATATTTATTCCATGTCTTACTCTAGACAAAATATTTAATCTTCCAAAATCCCAATCCTTGTAACATAATAATTGATAATTCACAAGTTTAGAGAATCCAATGAAGGTTTATATGAATGATATAATTGCATAGTACATTTTATTTTCCTTTTAAGGCACGGTGAGATCATGGAGGCTTTTTACAGTTTGATCAAAGAGACAGCTTCTCGCTTTTAGAATGTCAGATTACACAACTGCTAGTAAATCAAGGGGCCGTTGGAGAAGCAGTTTGTGTTGTGTCAAATAGGATAAAAGGACAGAATGAGAAATCCCAGTTCAATCCTTCTACGTTCAACAAAACCTCAAACAAGACGCTTTTTGTTTTAATGTAGCCATATCTGAAAAAGAAAAAAAATAAGATAGTGTGGGATTAAATGACTAATACCATTGTCAGTAGGCATTACGTATTGATTACTTACTGCAACTAAGTTCTCTTTTAGAAAAATTGGAATACTTTGAAATTTAGACCTTCTTTTCTGATGCAATGGTTTATTCACATTATTGAAGGACATTGTCCCCTGGGTAAGATCAAAGTTTTACAAAGCAATGTTAAGCAACTACTGGTTCAAGAAGAAACAGTGAATGCACAGAGCTTTCTCCTAAATTAAGATAACAGAAAAGGACATCTAATTGTAAATAAGGCAATTTTTTTTCATGGAGGGTATTGGTAATTCTCCCATATAAACTGAGGTGTCCCCCCCCCCCCGACACACACACCTGCTGGGAAAGTGGGAGACCGGGAAGAAGCTCCTGGCTTTGGATTGGCACTGGCTCTGGTCATTGCAGCTGCTTGGGGAGTGAGCCAGCAGATGGAAGATCTTCCTCTCTGTCTTTCCTCCTCTCTGTATATCTGACTTTCCAATATAAATAAATAAGTAAATAAATAAATAAACAAAGTAATTGAAGTTACAGAAATACTGGTTTTTGAAGTCCAAACATTCCAATCATAAAGGAATGGTATTAAAACTACGGAGATCTTAAAAAAAGGAATACAATTACACAAACATTAAATTTTCTTCTTAGTTATTCCAGATGTGAGTAGAAAACGCAACTATACATTCAAAGTTGTAGAAAAATCATTTCTTTAGTTCATAATTTGCTGTTCTATTAATGAAGAATAGGATATTAATGGCATTTTCAGATACTGTAAATTTTCAGGAAAATTACTCCCTGTTAACCCAGAGGGCCCGGGGCAGGCAGAAAGCCACTATGTGGCGCTGAATGTTCCAGCTGAGAATGGACTACCTGGACTCATCTAAATGGAGCTGACCAATCAGAAGACAACACATACCTTTACCTTTGGTCAGCACCACCTTACCCAGGAGCAGACTTCAATAAATTCTGGTTTTATCACCATTCTGGTCTTGGTAGTCCTGCTGCTTTGGTGAGATTTTATATCTAACACTTCCAAGAATCATTTCTAAGAAAGTTGCATCATGTACTTCTCCAAAATTAGCATCAAAACCCCAACATAGAAAGACATGGTTAAAATAATAATAATAAAACCCTATGAAATTAAGACAGAACTTGACCTAGTGGAAATCCCAAAATGCACCAAATACGCATATAAGTTAGAAATAGAAACACAGGTTCAAATATATGGGAGATATTTCTGCTGGAACGTGGAAGTGGTATTTCTGTTTCTTCTTTTTTAAGAATTATTTGTTTTCATTGGAAAGTCAGATATACAGAGAGGACGAGAGACAGAGAAGAGGAGAGACAGAGAGGAGGAGAGACAGAGAAGAGGAGAGACAGAGAGAAAGATCTGCCGTCCTCTGATTTATTCCCTAAGTGGCTGCAAGGGCCACAGCTGAGCCAATCCAAAAGCAGGAGTTTTTTCTAGGTCTCTCACACGGTTTCAGGTCCCAAGGCTTTAGGCCGTCCTCAACCGCTTTCCCAGGCCACAAGCAGGGAGTTGGCTGAGAACCAAGGCCACCAGGCCACATACCTCTGTCCATATGGGATCCCAGTACATGAAAGGTGAGGACTTTAGCCACTAGGCCACCATGATGGGCCTGTGGAAGTCCTTTTCTTTCTCAAAAGGAAATCCAAGAACTGACGCACTCCAGGAATCACTTAAAAAAGTAACTGATAATAGTGGGTCAGAGTTGGATGATGAAAAAAATAATGGAGGATGTGGCATGGTTTTCTGTAAATTGAAGAGCAGGAGAAATGGAAATATAATAGATCTTTTCACAAAGAACATTCTCCCTTCCATTCGATAAGAATTGTAATGTTGGACTGTGCAGAAACAAACCATAATCCAAATTCTGTATTTCAACCAAGGGAGCAGTGCCAACAGTGTTCATGCACTTACGGGCAACACTCAGTGGTCTCATTTATGATGATGGTATAGAGAATTTTTGCTGTCATATTTGACGATGTAAAAGTTTGCATACAGGTTGGGTGATTTTGGAAAAAGCAGGTAAGTGGTGGGAAGATGAAGGCATTGCCACAAAAACAACCGATGGGATTAAGTGGTCGAAGTTTTATTATGCAAACAAAAGAATAGTTCAGAAACTTAGAGACCACAGACCAAATGCTAAGAAGCCCTGGCTGCAGGAGTTAGAGCACAGTTTATAAAGCACAAAGGAGGATGTATTTTGACCTTTTCTCATAGCTGCCTGCTTTACGTGAACATTCTTTTTAGAGCAAGTAGAGCTGTTCAAGGCTATTTGTTTACAGCCAATTGGTTTAATTTCTCTGAATCCTGATGACAAGAACAAGAAGCTGATGTTTTGAATTTCAATTAGCCTTACATTTTTATTTAGCATTGCAAAGCTATCAGAGTGACTTAAGTTTTGGTTCACTGATTTCCGCAGCAGGACCTGGAGATGGAGCTAAATTGAGGCTTCAGTTTTTATTTTTCCACAATGGTTCCTGTCACACAGTTTTGTTAGAGGAAATTAAGAAATTCTGTGTCTTGAAGATCAAAACATTTAACATTAGAATGAGAAATAGAATATCGAAAAAACCCCATGGAATAGTTATAATAATAAAATTACTATAAAAGGCAAAAAGAGGGAAGCCGGAGACATAAGTACAGCACCTTTTTTTTTTTATAGTAGGGATCAACAAACCATTTATAGAGAGGGCAATTACGAGCAAAAAAAAAAAATCTAGGAAGATATAGGTTAAAGGAAGGTTTGACTGTTGCCTTTTGAAGTACAACATTCTGCTCTATTTCCTTTTTTGACGTGTGCATGCATTGCACTACAACGTTGCCCCTGAAGATTGTTCTCACATTTTGTTAGTGGGGGCAGGGAGGAAAGTTGTCTCAGAGCTTTGCCTGGGTCACCCATTGGTAATATTGAGCTGGGTGGGGATGAAGGGGATGCTACCAGATAGTGGTTAAAGGGTGCCGTGACAGTGGAGCAAACTCACTGCTCTCTCCCACAGCAACAGGGCTGGACAGCTCCCCACCGGCACCTCTCAGCCTGGAAATAATGGCTACTCGGTAATTGTGCCAATCTGTACAATCTGGTGAGACTGGCCCTGAGAGAACAACTGTCACATGGGTTGATCATATAGCTTCATAACTCAAACAACAAACAAAAACCAAACAAACAAACCAGTTAACCAGAGGACTAGAACCAGGGTTTCAGATTCCGCATGGACATATATCCAAATGCTTTTATTTGTTTCCAAGTGTTCTTATTTTTTTTTTAATATGTTTTCAGAATGGGCCATTTCTTTTGCAGAAAATCTCTTGTGAAACTCCGGATAAGAAGTATGAATAAGACTGTGAGATTCAAAGTAAACCTGTTTAGTCACTCCTAGGGAACCCACTGACTCCAGGCATCTTGAAGACCCAGCCTGAATTCCATGAACTTGGACATAATTCAAAGTCTTCTTTCCACAAGCCCAACACTGAGTTCCCATCTTGGATTTAAATTGCTCATCTGGGTCCTCTCTCCCTGTTCTTAAGGCACTGCTTGTAGACACTCTTGCTTCTGCTGGCTGTCTACCCCTGTTCTCTTACTGACTGCTCCTAGTGGTGCAACCTTCATTTAGCAGAAATGATTCTGAGTCTCCCTGTTCATTTGTATGACTGCAGTTTATTGCTTTGCTTGTTAAAGAGAAAATGGAATTGTGCTTCCAAGTGTTGTTTCCCTCATTAGACATTGTTGGCAAATTTGCTTTTCTTGCATCTCTTCTTCTTCTTTTTTTTTTTTTCACCCATCATACATTTTTCAGTGGCTGGATACCTAACAAGATGGAGTCAAGGCGATGACTTCAAGTGATTTGAGTTCCCAGTCTGTGACAAGTCTGGCTTGGATTTTCAATTAAAAGAAAGTTGAGAGACAGAGACGAGAGCAAGCAAGTAATTAAGCAGCTATGGGGTCTTGGCAGAAGTTGTTCAATGAATTATTTAATGAAGCAGTTTGGTGCAAGAAGGCTTGGCTCCCTCTGGCTCTCATTTCCTGAAAAAGCCCAGGTGGCCGCGTTGTGCCCTCATCGTCAGGCTCTGACAAAAAGGGGTGCTGTGAGTCTGCGAGATTCACGGAAAGCAGAGAATTTTGCCTGATAAATGTTTAACATCAAGTTGTCAGAGAGACGAGAGCTCTGGACTGCTGGGAAGGGACTTCGTTCAGGATTCCAAGCCCCTCATGAAGGTACCTAAGGAGGAGTTGCTCTCTTTATGAAGTATCTTAATGTGGCACTAGAGTTTCAAGGTTCCATGAATCCTGAGGCAAGATCAAATGAATCTGGAGTTTGAGATTTTCATGTTTAATCTTCCTTTCTAGCAACTAACCCCAGAACACATTATCATAGCATTTGTCCCTCTGCTGAATAGATTTACCACCTGAGGCACCTGCTTGATTTGTAACCTTTGAATTTGATCATGTGGATAAAGAGAGAATTGTGAAAACAGAAAGTGGTGCAAGTGACAGAGGGTACCCCTTCCTGAACTTGAGCTTCCATGCTTTGGGATGCTAGTGATTGAGCGTCTCAGTCCTTACTCAGGAGGACCTTGTGTGGTGATAATTCTGCTCTGTTGTCAAGTGCTGATGTCAGAGTTAAGATTCCTCTGGGGCACATCTGGGTCAAACATACCAACATGAAAGCCTGCAATGGAATGAGGGTGGCCCTGCGAACAGTCTCCATCTGCATGGTGACAGTCATCCGTTTAGATTGCTTGGGGGTGTGTGTCTGGTAAGTACATGTGTATCACTGTCCTCCAGCGTGCTGAGTCGGGCAGGGGAATAAGGGAACACAGTGCAGAACGTGATGTGAGTGACTACAGAGACCTCAGCTTCCCACAGCGAAGCCTTCATGTGCTACCTTGGAGATACGTATGGTACACATGCAGCAGATACCCAAGACATGTGTGTTAATTGACCTTGAGGGACTGGTATGCAGTTCAGTTTGGGCAGTGTGGTTGAGGGTTATAGGTGTCCATGACAGTCTGGAGGCAGAGGAACCTATCTTGAGAAAAGAGAAATATTAAAAATGGGAGTGTTTGGGGGAATGAAGGAGTGAAAACGCTGGAAGGGGTGGGGCTAGCTGGGAGAATTATCAGCCATGCCCTGGGATGCGGTGGAGAGGGAATGGTGACATATCGATGGGACTGCTCACTTTTGATGATGTGATACCACGAAGGCAGTGGCCAACTCCCTCTCTCCTGTTGCTGAACAGGAAGTTGCTGACCTTCTTTCAGACTTGTGTGTAGTTGATTCCAAGGCTGGACACACTTGTGCTTACACATGTCAAGTGAACCTTATCTCTAATAACGATAGAGCCGCAGCAGAGATTGACATGAGAGAGGAACCACGTATCTGCTGCAGTAATTCTGGCTGGCTTTTCTCTAGTGATCCATAGAATGCAACAAGGAATTTTCCTGAATTCTTTCATTTAATTTTTATACTATAATAAAGGGTGCTATGTTCCTCATTTTGACAATGAAAGAAAATTGGCTTCAGAGAAGTTAATTTCTTAGTCCAAAATTATATAACCTGTAACTGCAGAGCTGGGATTTAAGCTTCTTTTTTTTTTTGGCAGTGGACACTGAATGATGTTTTTATCATGCTGTCCTTGTCAAGGGGATGTACGGGTATGTGTTTCTTGAAGAGATATGTGAGATACGGGATGGCTGAACAGAGAGGGTATTCAAGAAAATGATGACTTCAGCTCACTTATGCCAATCATTATGATTAAAGTTGGTAGCTGAGAGAATAAGAAAGAAGCCCAAGAAACAAAGAAGTGAAAAGAAGGTCTCTTAAGTTTCCCTTTGCTTTAGATCTGTGCCCTTTCTTTTTCTATCAAGTTCCCCAGCTCCATGAACTTTGGCTAGCTGGTAATTTGCAAGGTTCACAAGAATAGTTCTTAAAAACCAAACAAACAAACAAAACAAAAACACCACTGTTGTGTTTGAAGGGACTGTTTGTAAGAAACAGAAGAACAGAAATAAATGCCTAATTCAAAGTTCTAGTTAACGTTAACTGTCTCTTATGCCTGTACAGCAGGGACAGCCGCTCAATTGCTCTATCCTTGTCCCTTTAAACCCTGTCCCGACTCTAGCTGGTGGATGTCCTAAAAGCAGGTGTAACCTGACATGTATTAGCCAGATTGAGCCTTAACTTCAATGCAACCTCTTTTAACAACGACTGTCAAAGGTTCTGCTTTCCTTAGAATTTTCCGGGTTACAGAAGGTCGCTATATCTCCTTTCGTACATCTTGTCTCAGAAACATACTCCTCGTCCTTGTTGCCCACGACGTGCTTGTTCCCTTGAGTGTTTTCCTTTTCGCTTCTTCCCACTTCTGGCACCCATCCCCACTCAGTCATTGGCTTTCCTTTTTAAATGGCTTCTCCATCACCTGCTTCTGCGTCCATCCTCTCAGTCTTCAGCACAACCTTGCTGTGGTCCCCATTGTCCATGTTTCTAACACATTTCACAAAGTGTTTTTTATTATTTACATTTATCTTTCAGCAACACTGATTACATGACAAGTGACAATGCCAAATGTTGTCAAAGTTTACACATAGTAAGTCTCCACATTGACAAGTGAAAAACATTACCTGCATTAGCTTGGCTCTGTATAGCTCATCACGAGGTGCATCGTCTCAAGTTAGCATTTTCCATCATTCACATGTAATTGATCCACATATATTCAGAAATGTGTGCGTTGGCTTTATGTTCCCTGGAGAACAGTCTAAGGTGTTGGAGACTAATTCTAAATGCACCTATGCAATTTTATTTTTAAGTTCTTGTGTATTTTGAGAGCCAGAGAGATCAACAGGTATAGGGACAGAGACTGAGCTAAGCGGACAGAGAGAGATCTTCCATCTGCTGGCTCACAACCTGATTGTCTGCAAGAGCTTGCGTTGGGGAAAGAATTCAATCCATCTTTCCTACATGGATGGCAGGGATTAAAAGTCCCGCGCTATCATTCCTTGCCTTCCAGGATTTTAACCTTGGCATTCCAGCATAGTATGCTGGCATTGCAAGTCTAAAAGCTGCCCACAAATTTTTATGTCCCACCCAACTTAGCAAAATTTCTTGCAATAAACATTTTAGAGTGACTATTTAACTGAATAAATGAAAGCCTGATATATACATAAACTTCATAGTTCTTATTATTTGCTATAAAGAACAAATGACTTCATGTTCAGTCCTTAGGAGGCATTTTATATTTGGACATGAGGTGTGAATGGTATTATTAATTTCCCTTGGCTTCTGGCTTCTGCTTTTTCCCCCTTTTCCATTGAAATTAGGTTCTTGACCTTTCTTTATTGCTACCATCTTGGTCACTGATAATAATCATTGAAAAGCAAAGTTTGACAAATGAAATCTGATTTCTATTAAAAGCAGCATGTGGTAGACATTGATATCAAACAAGAAGTGTCTTTTTATTCTTTTTTTGGTTTGGCCTCAGACCTTTATATTTAACTTTTTATTACTATTCCTTATAAAGCTCAATTCAGGTGTGTTGCAAATTTATAGACTTACATCCTTATGTATCAGAAAAACACTAAGATTTTTGATAAAGCATTTCTTGTAAAGAGAATAAAAACTGGTTGTACAGCCACTTTCAGTGTTGCTGCTGTTAAATAGGGGAATGAAATTAAACAACAGGGCCCAGCGCAGTGGCCTAATGGCTAAAGTCCTCACCTTGAATGTGCCGGGAATCCATATGGGCACCAGTTCTAATCCTGGTGGCCCTGCTTCTTATCCAGTTTCCTACTTGTGGCCTGGGAAAGCAGTCAGGGTCGGCCCAAAGCCTTGGGACCCTGAACATGCATGGGAGACCGAGAAGAAGCTCTGGGCTCCTGGGTTTGGATTAGTGTGGCTCCAGCTGTTATGGTCACTTGGGGAGTGAATCATCAGATAGAAAATGCTCCTCTCTATCTGATTTTGCAATAAAAAATAATGAATAAATCTTCAAGAAAAAAGAAATTAAACAACATTAATACTCTCTTCCAGGTGTCTACAGATAAAACATTGTAGGATAATTTGGACACTTAAACCAGAAGTCCTTAAAGCCAGTAATGATGGCCCTTGGGCCTCAGAGTAGGTAACCACTAATGGAGAGATCATCTCTTTATATGGGCTTATTTTAGAATATGTTGGTCCTCGAATGATATTCCTGCCTTGCAGATTTTCTGCTACATAAGATTCCAAGCTCATTTGACTGTGGTTCAAATGAAGAGAAAATGGCTCTGGGTATTAAAAGAGCACTTCCAGGTTGTTTTTCTTTTAAACTGAAGTTGTCTTTGGGAGAAGTTTTAGATTTGCAGGAAAATTTGATGTTATAGAAAGCTCCTCTATCTTCATTCACAGCCACCCCTTCCTCACCTCTTATCAAAATTTGCACTAGAATGGTGCATGGGTTAAAACTGATGAATCCACGCTGACACATCATCCCTGATAGTCCACAGTTTACCTTAGGTTCACTCTCAGTGTTCCATGTCCCACAGCTTGGAACACATGTGTAGTGTCAAATATCATTAAAGTGACATACAGAATAGTTTCGATGTCCTGAAAGTTCTCTTTGCTTCATCTGCTCATCTCTCTGCCCCCAAACTTCTGGCAATCACTCTTGTTACTACTGTCTGAGTATATGAAAGTTTGTTTAGCTATTTACTTATGGACAGACATTTTGCTTGACATGAGTAAGGCTGCTAGAAACATCTCTCTCTCATTCTCTCTCATTCTCTGTGTCTGTTTAAATTTATTTGAAAAGGAAAAAAAAAGTCTTCCATTCACTGGTTCACTGCCTGATGACCATATCCACCAGGAGTGGTCCAAACTGAAGTCAGGAGTCAGGAAGTCAACTGAAGACCCCTGAACCATCACCTGCTGTCTCCCAGCCAGGTTGTACATCAGCAGGAAGCTGGATGAGGAATAGAGTAGCCAGGAGTTGAATCCAGCATCTTTAAAACATAATGTGGTGCATTCCAAGTTGTGTCTTTCCCTTTCAAACATCACTCCTCTTAGTGCAGATTTTCTGTAATTATAGGTTTCCATCTCGGAAAATACCAAAGAAGCACAATTGCTGTATAAGACTAAGTTTTAAACAGATTATCATATTGTCTCCAAAGTGGCTGTAACATTTTATGTTCTTACCAGAAATAAATGAAAATTTCTTGGCTTCACATCCTCTCAGTGTTTGGTGTTGTCAGTTAGTGCCAGCTTTTGTTGGTCATTTAAATTGGTGCTCATTAGATCACCATACTGCAACTTTTGCTTCTATGTCCCTGTTTGGCATGGGATGTAGATCATTTTTTTTTTTTTGATACACCAGAAATTGGAGTTTTCAGTATAAGGTAGTTGGAAGAAGAGCTCCCACCTAAGATTATGGCCCATGTTGGCCTGGAACCACTTGGGAACTCTGTTTGGTAAGAAGTAGCATAATCTAAACTGGCTTCAGTGTTCAATTTTGTACCTTCTATGGTATATATATATCTACATCAATATGTTTTTGCATTATCTATCTATCTAGGCAGATTTAGAGTGAGGGTGTTTCATCAACTTCCCCACTTCCCATAGAGTGGCAATGGCAAGACCTAGGGAAGGTTTAAGCCTGGAATTCCATCTGGGTCTCTCACACAGGTGCTAGTGTCCCAAGTACACGTACCATCTTTTCTGTTGCTTTTCTAGTCATTTCAGCAGGGAGCTGGACTGGAACTGGAGCACCTGGGACTCCAACCAGTGCTCATATGGGATTTTAATTGAAGCTGATGGCTTTACCGGATAAGACACAAGGCTAGCTTCCTGTTTTTCACTTTTTTCTGAATATTTTCAGACAAGTGAAAATGTATGAAGGGGTCTTCATAAAGGTAATGGAAAATCAACAATAAAAAAAAGGTAATGGAAAATGAGCATTATGAAAGAATTATGCCTAGATTTTAAGATTATTGGGGAGAAATTAACTTATCTTTTAATTTCCTTTCCTACAAATTTTTTGAACTATCTCTGTAACAAAGTATAGATTAAAATGTATGCTGATATTGATATATAACCTTAGATCAAAGTTGACAACACCAGTTTCAATTGTTACTCTGAGCGACAACTAAATGGCATGCAATTTTTATATACATGTATCTGAAATACATAATCATAAAAATAAAGAACATACAGCATGTTCAGTTATTTTTATGCTTGTATGAACATTAGTCCCATTAGCAAAAGAAGATAGAATCATTTTAGTATCAAGAAAATAGTAAAGCTCTCAATTGAGACAAGGAGAAGTATTTAATTTATTAGCTGTCTTTTTTGACTAAACTGGAAAGTGCAAATAATTTTCACACATCAAGTTGTCAAGTTGTAGTGTATCTTTCAGTGGGTATTTATAAATACATATTTAACAATTGATAACAGGTTCAAAAGCATTCTTCATAAAGCTCAAAAGTTTAAACAATCAACATGGTTTTATAAAAATGCCTTTCTTCTTATGTTTTGTAGATTCATTTGAAAACAATACTAACTACAATATACAATTTTCATGCAAATAGAAAGTTAAAAACTTTTTCTTACATTATGCTTAGGCATGTATTTTGAATTGTACTGATTCTGAAGGATAAATTAATGTTCCTTGTGTCGTGAAAATCTTGCACATAAGACACTGTACAATTTATCACGTAGGGCTCATTAAATTTTAGAGGCAGACAATAATTTTATGTAGAGAACATCTAAATTATCAGTTGTACGAAGTAATATTTTAAAGTGAGATTGTAAGCAAAGGCATTTTATGCCCAGTCACTGGCAATTTTTTTTTTAAAGATTTATTTTATTTTTATTGGAAAGGTGGATATATAGAAAGGAGAGACAGAGAGGAAGATCTTCTGTTTGATGATTCACTCCCCAAGTGAGCGCAACGGCGGATGCTATGTGCAACGGCCAGGAGCCTCTTCTGGGTCTCCCACGCGGGTGCAGGTTCCCAAAGCCTTGGGCCGTCCTCGACTGCTTTCCCAGGCCACAGGCAGGGAGCTGGAAGGGAAGCGGGGCTGCCGGGATTAGAACCGGCGCCCATATGGGATCCTGGGTGGGCAAGGCGAGGACCTTAACCACTGCGCCATCGTGCCGGGCCCCACTGGCAATTTTTAAACCCCAAGTCTGTGTTGATGATGTCTGGCTCCAAGTTAAGACAGGTCTAGGGAAAGATAGATGAGGCTGGCAAGCGAACCCCTTGGCTTCTCTCTTGCTGCTCAATAGCCCTTCTCCTTGTTAAAGGAAGGAATCGTGATTGCCTAAGACTCCTCCTACACTTTGCTGAACATCTTGGGATCCCTGGAGAGGTTATTCTCTTTCAGTTTTCTAAGCCTTCACACTCTGTCATAGATTTGTTACGTGTTTAAAGTATGTATATATATTTTTACCTTGTGAACTTTGAGTTATAAATAAACTTGTGAAATAGAACAATTGTATAATTTAGGAAGTAATTATGCAGTTCTCAGTCAAGTAGTGAATGCTAGGCATTTTGTACATTATCTTTATTATGGTAAAAAAAATGTAGAAGATAAATTTACAATGCATTGACGAGTTGTTCAGGACATCCTACGCAGGAACAATTGCATAAAATGTGAATTTTCTATTCAATTCTTATGCAAAAGTTGAACATTAGCGCTGATACACTTATTTTTACTGCTGGTGAAAGTTTAATGAAAAGATAAAATTACTGTACATTGATAAAATAGGCTTCTTATTTCTTGGGGAAATTAATTTAATTCTGACCAATGGTCTTGATCACGTTTCTGAAAGATATTTTTGACACTGACCTATAATAAGAACATGTCGTGATTAATTATTTAACAATTTCAGAATTAGATTATCACTCCTTTATCAATTCCTACTGTAATCTTCATATATACTTTCTAATAATGAAAATGAATGTTTTCTTTTATGAAAAGATGCTAATTTAAAAGAAAACAGGCAATATTTAATCTTAGGGTGGTCTTGGGCTCCTAAAATACCACCTCGAGAAATCACACTCACTTTTCCCTAACCATCAGTCCTTCCCACCCTGATCAACTGTGTAAACATCATCAAAAGCAAAATTAAAAAAAGAAGATACCTGTGCCATCATGATAAGGGCAGAACTGGTCACAGTAAACAGAATCTGAAATCAGTCGAGATGTCCATCATTAGATGAATGGATAAGGCAGTATGATTGGACTTGTACTTAGCTATAAAAACAAAATGAACCTGGAAAGCATCATACTGACTGAAATAGGCCAGATGCAGAAAGACAATGCTGCCTGTTGTTGCATATATGTTTGCGCTAATATTAGTAAAGAAAAACCAAAAAAGAAAAACAAAAAATACAGAAATGCCTGTTTGTGTCAGTATTGCTGCAAATATAGTTCAAACTTTGTTTTATTTTGTTGTCAAACCAACTTTTGAGAATGATACACTATTCTAACTTTAATTACCAGTGATAATAAATTATATATATCTGATATATATGAATGAAAAGAACATCTTTTCATTGGACTAGTTTTTCTAAGTTTATAATACTTGCCTATGGATTTGCAGCTGAATTAAAGTCTTTTAACACTTACTTGGAGGACTTTTACATTTTACAAGGACTCAGAGTCCTGGTTTAGTGGAGCATTAAGCCTTTGACTGCAAGGCAAATTAAAAATATTATCTCAAAAACTACCAGAGAAAGGAAGAAAGGAAGGGAGGGAGGAAATGAGAAATAAAGGAGAGAGGAAGGGAGACAGACTATTCTTTTAAACCTAGATATGAACTACATTGAAACTGTTAATTCAAAGAGAATTTCTGAGAATCGTGATAGTAATTACCATGCATTTGCTGTGACCCTGAAAATATAGTGCATTAATACATTTTTTTTTTAAAGTAAAAAGAAAGGCTATTGAGTTCTGTGTGTTGATTTCCTATCCTGTAATCTTACTATACTCTCAACAGTAACCTTCAGAACGAAGCACTTACCGAAGTCAAGCTTCAGATGAACAGAATTGCTCTTAATTTTCATTCATTTTTGCTGTTCAGTCAGTATTGCGAATAATACAGACAACTTTTAAAATGTGAATGAATTTAGGTGCTCTTAGACTGTATGGCTTATAATAGTTGAATGTTTTTTAAAAGTAAAAATCTGCCTGATAAAAAGAACAATAAAGGAAAAGGAAATTAATAAATTCAAGGCTTAGTTCCAAAAAAGAGATGAAAATTGGGATCCATCAAGAATCTTTAGAGAATAAAGAGTAGAGAGTACATGTCATTGTTTAAAATGGGTCCAGGGCTTTCACTGCATGAACGTGTGTGTGTGTGCGCGCGCAAGCACCTGCTCATGCATTGAAGTAAAAATCTAGGCAGCTGAGTCATGTGACTGATATACTCTTGATGGAGAGTAGCAGTCACATCTCATACCTTGATCTAGGAGGGACAGTCTCATACCATCTACTTTCCAGAGGCAAGTGAAAGAGGGGATAGCAGTCACAGGTCTCTGTGATATTCAGATGGGACACTGTTGGGGCCATTTGGGCCCAGATCAATGAATATTTTTGAAGCAAGAGTGGTGGAACTTGGTGTTACCAGGATTAGGTGATAGTCAATGGAACTAGTAAAAGTAGTTAGGATGCTACTGATTTTAAAAAGCAAAAACAGGCAGCAGTCGTCAACATCAGCCCAACATATTTACCTGCTGCTTCCTTTTGCTGTGTTCAATAATCATAACTCTGCTAAAACATGCAAAGTTGTGATTTTTAGCTTATAAAAACTCAATAGCATGCTAGTATTTGATAAGAGTTACCAAACAAATTTAGTGGAGAGAAAGATATGTGCTATATATATCCCCAGGTAACAATTTTGGGTTTTATTTTTGTTTGTTTTAATTCAGTTTTGATGGGTTGGCAATCTGGAACTGGTTTTATTGGGTGATTTGGCTCAAGGGTTCTCTTGATTGTGCTCAAGAGATTAGACAAATCTCTTGTCACCTGAAGGATTGCTGGGGCAGACACGATCCCATGATGACTCACTTAGGTGTCAGTTGGCAGGCACCGTTGTCCTCTGTGGCAGTTGATTGTCCTCAGGGAATGCCATCAGAGACTGAGAGAGGGAGAAGCAATCTATTTCATGGCCTAGTCTTGGGATCAGGCACATCCTCTTCATCCACATTACCTCCAGAGGGGAGTCATCAAGGGCAGTCCATACTTAAGGGGAGGGAAGTGTGTTCCCAACTTTTCCACATCCAGATAAATTGTATTTTCTTGCCCTTGGATGAGCTAAAGCAAAGAAAAATCTTGGACATAGATCATGAAGAACCAAGCTAGAGTTCAAGCTGTGTGGCCTTAGGCAAGTCACCAACTGGTCTATACCTCTACTTCACTCATTTGTAAAATGCAAAATGAAGGGTCATACTAAGCAAACCAAAGGTTTTCCTCCAGGTCCCCTATTTGTATGAGTATTTTATCCCAACTGGTTAAACATTATCAAACATTACAAGACATGCGTCAGTAAGGACTCTGTAAAGGAACCTGAGAGTGGCTGCCCTCTTCAACTATGCAAATCTGTGATCAGAGTGGACTCTGCTACTCAACCAGTGGGAGTGAGGGAGCCATGTGTGTCCTCAGCATCTTGGCCCCTCTCACACTGCCTGGTGCATGGTGTGCACTTAATGATTCCATTGACTGGGCAAGCCAATCAATGCCTATCAAACCAACCACACTGGCAAATGAATCTAAGTGGAGATGTCAAAGAAACTAAGATTGAATTATTTTTCTAAGGGGTGAAAGTGTTGGTGCTTCCTGGAATAAAATTCTAGACCTTAGGGGGCTGGTGAGGAAAGGTTCTTATAGACTGGGTGCACTTTCTGTTTCTCAGAAATACTAAATCTTATTTACCCACATAACTCCTTTTGAAGCTGTAGAAAGGTTATTAGCATTTGTAGCCGAGCATTTTGCCATAAATTTGTTTCTTCATAAAACTGCCACAGACTACAGAGACCTTGCTATACTATTCACAAAATATGACTGATATCTGAACCATGGAACACAGAAAAAGAAAGGAGAGTGTTTTTAGCTTGCCATATAGTTATAATACGGGAGATCTCCTCTTTTGCTAGGGACTAGAGATAGAATTTTCTCCTGCTCTTGGCCATTCCCCAGTCCTTCTTCAGAGTACACCTCCTTCACAGATGGTTGCCTGTTTTGAAGCTCTGAACAACCATCTCTTTCAAATTCCAGACAGATGATGAATTTTATGAGAGTCTATCCCTTCCTTTCTTGTTTAAGTCATATCTATTATGGACAATCTGACCAGGGTTTGTGGGCACCAGAAAAAGTAGTATACTGGGGCCCAACACAATAGCCAAGTGGCTGAGGTTCTCATCTCCTTAATCCCATACGGGTATCAGTTCATACTCTGGCTGCTCCACTTCCCTTCCAGTTCCTTGCATATGGCCTGGGAATGCAGTCAGGGTCGGCCCAAAGGCTTGGGACCCTGCACCCATGTGAGAGACCCAGAAGAAGTTCCTGGCTCCTGGCTTCAGATTGGTTCAGCTTTGACCATTGTGATCACTTCTGGAGTGAACCCAGCAGATGCAAGATTTTTCTATCTGTCTTCTCTGTAAATCTGTCTTTCCAATAAAAAATAAATAAATCTTTTAAAAAAAGAAGTATATTAGAACCTTATTGCTTGTGTCTGGAGCATGTCAGAATTTTCGGATGGTCAACAATTATAAAACCTCCTGATTTGATTTTGTCCCACCCAAACATTTGCTGTCAATCTGCTGAATAAATACATTCGGGGGATGGGAAAACACAATGAACATTGACTTTGGAAGAAATTCCAGAACCCTTCTACACACAAAATAGAACACGGTGAAGCCGATTTCCAGGATATCTCAGTTGGACATTTAGCTTTGTATGGGAGATTATAGATTTGGCTTGTTTGGTTGATTTCTCATCACAGGAGTAAAAATTCTATGCACCCATACACCCTAAAATGTTATTACTTAGGAATCTCATTCCCCTGCCAGAACAGGAGGCAAGGCGGGGCCAGTGCTGCGTTGAGTAAGATTAACGTTGAGGTCATGGCTAGGTCTTTCTCCTGGCTCCTCATTTCTCTGAGCAAAATTGAATGTTGTGTTCTTGTGTGCATGCCGCTTCTTCTCCTTGGTGTGTGCTTCCTATGACTACTTCTCTGTGTTAGGTTCTTTCATCCTTTGTGGCTCAGTCAACTATTCTCTCTTTGAAGCCACCGTCATGAGCCATTATCCTGCTGTTCAGATGTACACTCTCTCCTCTCTGGAATACACATCTGTGTTCTTATTCTTCTTTGTGTTCTTTGTCTTGCTTTGATGTGTCGTTATTTGCAAACATGGTATTTTCTCTAACAGGTATTAGGTACCTTGAGAATAGACTCTATGCCTTTCTATCCACATAACTTCTTTCGAAACTATAAAAGAACAGTTAACATTTTTCGCCTTGAATTCTGCATGAATTTCTTTGTAGAACTGTCACATGATACCCTGGAATACTGTTCTATTGGTATCTTTGGGTAGGTATCTGAACCTGGGAATATCAAAAGTGAAAAAAAAAACATACTGGAAGATGTTCATAGTTTGTTATATTATTATCAAGCAATCAAGATGGGTGTTGGGCAGGTGACAGAAGAGTACTAACAGCCAATATTTATGTAACTCTTGCAAGTGCCAGGCTCTATACCAGTATTTCTTAACTCTGATTATGTAAGAACAAACTGGTAGACAGGGAGAATGTATAGCTTATTGAAGACTGCTACATGGCTAGGTGGCAGAGCTGTGCTCCCTATAGCAACTGAACCTCCCAGGTCCTTGGCTTTATCCCCTGCATTGTATGCTCAAGGCAAGCAAAGCTCTCCCAGGTACTTCCCTCCTGCCTGGAAACCGTCCAAGAAGACTAAAGATAATAGTCATCCATCCTTGGCAAGTTTTTCTTCTCTCCCTCTTCTGGGGAAATGTACTTTAATGTGTAGATGTTTAGGAAAAACATACTTTCTGGCAAGATAATTAAACACAAACAAGTTTCAATCCTCTGGGGAACTGATTCCAAAAGCCTGGTCCCTTCACCAGTGAACTTATTAAAAGCGCAGTTCCTCGTGTTTCACCACAAACCGACCTGAATTGCAAACTCTAGGGAAGGCCCTACTAAACTGTGCTTTCACGTGTTCTCCAGGTGTCTTTGGTGCAGCTCAGTTCTGGGAACCACTGTTGTAGGCGACTGGTTCTGAAACGTGGCTGCAAATTGAAATCACCAGGTTTTGGGAAATGATCTTCACCCAGGTTTTCAGATTTCAATGCTAAGGTGTGTTCTCAGCATAGAAAGTTGTAAAAGCTCTTTTGGTGACTGAAATGTTCCATTCTGAGTGAGCGCCACTACAAAACTCTAATGTTTAGGATTTCTGCCTTCTTGCAGGCACTAGATTTAGACTCAATTAGTGAGAAGCCAATACTGTCTTCTGACTATAACTTCAGAAATTAAAGAATACTGGGCACTTGGTAAATACATGTGGAATGAGGGGGTTTTGTATCATATTGTCATGCTTCATAAAGTGTGTAAAATAAGACATAACAACAACATAATGTTGACATTTTTCAGACTATTCAAGGGCCCGTGTCAGGTACAGCATGTTAAGCTGCTCTCTGCGATTCTAACATCCTCATGTATATACCGGTTTAAAGGCCCGCTGCTCCACTTCTGATCCATCTCTCCAGTAATGCACTGAGGAAGGTAGTGGAAGGTGTCCCAAGTGCTTGGGCCTCCTGCCACCCAAGTAGGACTCCCAGATGGAATTCCAGGCTCCTAGTTTGACCTGGCACAGTCCAAACTCTTGCGAGCATTTGGGAAGTGAACCAGCAGATGTAAGATCTCTTAGTCTCTTATGTTTTTCTCTCCCTTTCCGCAACCCTGCCTTTCAAATAAATAAACCTTGAAAAAACCCTGAAGAATATTTGAACACTTTATTTTTATCGAATCTACCCAGATAAGCCATGGTCATGTTATTTTTTATTTTAAACTTTGAAAACCAGTTGCCTCTACTTATCATTAATTTTATCTTTACCCTTCCAAACATTTCCTCCCTAAATTCTACCCATTGTCCTAGTCTCAGACTCTCAGACCACCACCTAGACAAGCAGGCTTTGACTTAGAGGTATTGCATAGTAAATGTTTCTTTCTGTTCTCTATCATTACCCATTGTCCATCTCCCTTACCACTTTATTTACCTGAAGCAAAATTGCCTCTTTCCATGGCTATTTATCCTCCCAGGCCCATGCCCTTCTTAGTGGCAAATCCTGCCTCTTCCTCAATTCCATCTCCAGTCAGGAAGTCAGCATTTGGCACGTGATAATTGCTAACCACATGATGCTCAAGGGTTGGGTGAAAGATTTCTTTCTGCAGACTGTTCTGATGGCTCCTCTCATCACCAAACCAGGATTCCCCTTTAAGCAGATGAAATAACCTGCTCTGTTGGGTAAATGCTGACACTGCTTTAACTGCTGGCCATTTTGTGGTCCAGTATCTAAAGCATGCAAAATACATGGGTTAATGTTTTTCCTTGATCTGAATCTGCCCTTGTGCAGCTGGGATGTTTGGAAGCCTTAGTGTCTACACCAACTTGTTAACCCTGGCCGTCTGTTAGGGAGGATTTGGTTTTGGACTAGAGCATCTGGATTCCCATTGACATTTCTGAGGTTAATAGATCTGACAACCTTTGGCTGTTCCCAGAAGGTAGCATACCCAAACCGCTGGGGAGGAGGCAGCTGGGCTTTTTTTCTGGCTGCTCTCCAATTTACTTTCCTCACCTTGAGTTTCTTCTGTATTCTTCTTAGTACTCTTAGTCACATCTTTCTAGTCCATAAATGGCACCTAACTTGGAAGCTATGTCAGTTACTGTGAGGTTTAATGCCAATCACAACTGCCTAGCGGCTAGCTGGGAAACCTTGGCTGCTCTCTTCCCACTCCCAAACTGGCCTCTGTGAACTTTAACCTTCTCATTTCAAAATATAATATCTGAGAATTAAATAATATTTATTTAACACTTGACACATTGCTCTGTGTATGGACAACAATATTTTAATTCTTCAGCTACCTATGCTTCCAAAGGTTCCACAGCATTTGGACATGCATTTAATTTGCTTCTCAAAATCACCTGTTGCAGGTTGCATTGTCTGGGAAGTAGACTCAGTTTTAGTGGACAGGGTGCTTATTATAAAGTGTTCTTGGAATCAATACATAGGAATGAGGGGGAAGGAGTAAGAAGCTGAATGAGTATGTAGGAACAATGAAAGCATTGGTTCATTCCTTGGGAGCTGGAAGGACCTTATGAAGAATCATCTTGAGTTAGATTTTTATACCCACTGCCCGTTGTAGTCAGTGTACCCTCAGGAGAGGGCACCTTGCTAAATCTGATGGTCCAGGAGTCTTAAGCAAGGGCACTTTCTGCAGTGAGAGGGTTGTGGCTAGGGCTGACAACAAAAGACTATACACAGGGAATCTCCCAATCACTCAGAAGCCGGGTGACGACTCCTTTGCTGCAGGAGATCTGGCTGTGGGGAGTATTCCAGGCATGGGGTATCTTTCCTCAAGAAATGAGAAAGGTATGAAATTCACTGAAGTGAGTGGATAGATTGCGTGTGTTTGAGAGAGAGAGAGAGAGAGAGAGAGAGAATAGAAGAGAGAAGAGGGGATAGAGCCCAACATTATGTGTATCAATAGGAGGTCTTTGGAGAGCAAAGGAAGGTTGGTTTACAAAGCCACTTTACAGAAGACCCTTCCCAGCGCGTACATCAGAGGCCTCCTCAGCTTTTTGGAGAGACGAGGGAGTCAATTCAGATTCCTATTTGCTTTTTTTTTAATACTGCTTCATAAATAATGGATGGATCCAACAAAAAAAGGAAGATATCTAGATAAGAATAACAGTTGAAAAAGTTAAACAAGGTTTCTTTTAAGAATATGGCAATATGAAAAAAATATGGCACTGCAGGATTAAAATTGAACACAACTGTGAAGAGGTTGTTGCAGGTGTCCAATATGAATTGGTAAACCTTTCTCACTGAGAGGTTTTCAAGTGTTGATAGGGAACTCCTTAGCCATCTCTATTTATTAATTGGCTTTACCCACAGTACAGGCAAATCTCTTGTGTCTTCACATCAGGACTTAGTTTACCACTTGGAATAAGGAACCTGCTGAGGCTGGGCTCCTCTTGTGTCACAGACTGGCAGAGAGGAGTTCCTTCAAATGTTTATATTTTAAATAAATAGTTCCAAGGTTTTCAGAAAGATATTTTCTTTATCTTAAAACTGAACAACTTCTAAGGAGACTGATTTCAAAAGAACAGAGAAAGAATTTGCAATTACAGGTTTTGAATAGCAAATGCTCTAAGGCAGCGGAGGCCAGGGGCCTACAGTCAGGCAGAAATGCATCTGAAGTCCAGGCAAGCAGCAAAGGAAACATTAAAGCAGCCTGGTCAGAGGTTTTCCTTTGGTTAAACATCTTCAGAGAAGCTTAAGTCAAAGCTGACTGCTTTTGACAAGGCAGGCCAATTAAATCAGCTCCAAGTAAGCCGAGCTGTGGAAAGGAGTCCTTGCTGAGCTGCCTTGAGACGGATAATCAGATCCTAGTGTCCAGATTGGTCTACATGCGTCTTGTTACATAACAGCTTTTAACTCTGCCATGTTACTAGGCATTTTTGCCTTGCAAAACTATAACTGATGTACTCTAAACTACCCAGGGCCCAGATACCTGAGAAAATGATCAAAGCTTTCATAGAAAAGAATGCAATTCCATCTTGTCTTTTATGTGGGAGAAAGATTTATGTCTTATAACTTAAATCCAGACCAGCACTTGTAGATCTGTTTTATCAGTCACTAATAAAATAATAATATATTTATGGTGAGTGCTAGATATTCAACACTACTTACACAAACATCATTGTAATCGCATATTACGTAAGGAAATAATCTACCAAATCATTCTTTGTTTTATGCCACAGCAAATTCATTGGACAAATTGTGGAGGAAATAATGAATGAGCAGACTGAATTTTTCATATGCCACAAATAAGATTGGCTGAGCTCATGATACAAAAATACAGTTTCATAGAGTAGCCCTTCTTCTCAACAGTTCCAGTAACCCATGACTTCAAAATATTAAATAGAACATTCAAGAAATTTTAAAAAGATGTTTTAAGTTTGCAATGTTTTGCATCATGTGATGAAAGCGTTGCCATTCCCTGCCCTGTCTGGGATGTGACTCATCACACTTATCCATCGCTTAGTGGTCATGTCATCTCATTGCGTATTAAAGTATCATCTCTCTGCATCAGTTCAAGCAATCCACATTTTATACAATACAGCTGCAAAACGATGAGTGCTGTTGGTAATACAGATGTGTGACAAAAAAGATGAGCTTTTAACCTTTAAGTTAAAAGCTAGAATAGATCTAAGACCCTGGCACTCCATCCTGCTCTCCCACCTGTGTGTGTGGCTCAAGTACTTGGGAGTACCTTCCACTGCTTCCCCAGGTGCCTTAGTAGAGAGCTGATCAATAGTGGAACAGCCAGGATTCAAACCGGAGCTCACATGACATATTGGCTTAACCTTCTATGCTAGAATCTTGGTCTAATAACTGGATTATCATTGAACAGGGCCCATTTATTCTCAGATACTCTGGTTCATTAAATTCCAAATCTTCCAGAAACATGTGATCATTTCTTCATTTTGCAGAGAGAATAGCCCAGTAGTTTACAAATTGTCTGTGTTCTTGGCACATTCATTACTAATTTTAAAAGCATTCAGCAAATAACTACCTGGTACTTTCACTATCTCGGGAATAGCACCACTGAAATAATCCCATCTTGTTCTGTTCCACCTTACTCTTTGGGGAATGTTAGGTGTGCATTCTCCTAAGGCTGGAGCTTCAGCAAGGCCTGCACCCTCTTTCTCCAAAATCTTATTTTGTTCAACTCCTCACTTCTTTCCGGTAATTTTTCCAATATCACCTTCCCACTGAGAGCTTCTCTGGATATGCCATTTGAAATTCCATTCTCATTGGACTCTTCTTTGCTAATATAAGCTTCCTAGAGGCTGAATAAGAGATTCTGTTTGTATCTTCAATGCATGACACGTAACAAACAGTAATCTACCATAAATTAGTGATTCAAATCAATATCTGCATTAAATAACTTGCAGTCTAAACTAGGAATGTCTGTAGTATAATCCATGCTATGTAAAGGTATGGGAAGGAGGCACAAGCGAAGGTTTTTTTGATGCAGAGAGCATAGCCAGGAGTTGCTACTAAGCCAGTGCCCAAATACTGACTAGAAATTAGCCAGGCCAAACAACAAAGATATTAATTAAATTGAAAATTTTAGAACAATGGCTTTAATAAAGCACACATAAAAAAATAAAAAACTAGGATCTGGTATGATGCCTCAGCAGCTAAATCTTTGCCTTGCATGTGCTGAAATTAATGTTGGCACTGGTTTGTGTGCCGGCTGCTCCACTTTCCATCCAGCTCCCTGCTTGTGGCCTGGGAAAGCAGTTGAGAACTTGAAACCCTGTACCCACATGGGAGACCCAGAAGAAGCTCCTGGTTCCTGGCTTTCGGTTGGCTCAGCTCTGGCCATAGTGGCCATGTGGGGAGTGAACCAGTGATTGAAACAGTTTCTCTCTGTCTCTCCTCTCTATAAATCTGAATTTCCAATAAAATAAAATAAAAACTAAAAATAAAAAGCTGGAAGGCAACTTTTGAGTTATGGTGAGAGATGACGTTTACATTCCTTCAATGGTAATGTTCATACAAATGAGATGGTGACAGCAACTCAGGTCTGAGATACGAGTTCATAAAATTTCCCTTTGTCTTTCCTTGGGTTCAATGAACAAATCCATCGCTTGCAAGATTCCATCTCTTTATTGCACAATATAATTTATGTAATCTGCCATGCTGGCATGCAGTCTGAAGCACAGGTTAGAAAATCAGATTCAGATAAAAATCACAGATTTTTCTAAATCTTTTTTGCTTAAATTACTTGTTAATAACATTGATTGTTAAACAACAAATACCAACCCTGAAAGAACAGATGCAAAATTAGCACACATTTAGACTAATTTTGTAGAAGAATTAAAAATGGAGTGGCAAAAACTTACTCCACACTACAGTGAGTTCACAAGTTTTCTCACATTGTCGAGCATCTATTTGAGAAGACATCTTTAACCTCCATCGTATTAGCTCTGTTATTTGAATCTTCGACTAGTTCATTTCTCTTAGAAAGTTCCCAGTGGTTCACATTCCTCAAGAAAAAAAACAAAAAAGCACTGTAACACTCCGTGGGCTAAGGGACACCGGGAAGAATCAGAGAAGCCTTAGTTACACAAATGCATCTTCCAACAAAGAGTGAAACGCTCTTTTTCCAGTGACCAGGGAATACTGTTCTAATTTCTGCTTAAAGGAATAAAGAAAGCATGCCCTTCCACAGAGCACGTTCTAGCCGTGGGCTGCTCACTTGACATTGTTCCTCTGCTCAGCTGGTTTCCTTGGTAAATTGAATCACCCCTAGCAACCTCAAACCTCATCTTCCCAAACTGTTATCTTTTGTAGAGTTGGCACTTTTCAATCCAAGTCCATATTGGAACAGGGTGGCATTTAAACAGAAAACACACAAAAATTATGTCTGTACTTTCAACAGCTCACTGTGGTATATTCCGTAGGGATGTTTTCCTATGTTAAAAATATTGTTCACAGCAGTGATTCTCAGCTCTACTTACACGCTAAAATTGCCTGAGCTGCTAAACAAAACAACAACGTCATCACCAACAAAGCAACTTAAAAGTCTTTTTCCTAAACTCAATTGTTCTGCATGCAACCTAATTCCAGTTTTTTATTTCTCTAACATGATCAGCCATATAGGATGATGGGGTGTGTGTGTGTGTGTGTGTGTGTGTGTGTGTGTGTGTGGCCATCTAAGCTACAACTAAGAGCACTTGGTTTATCACACAGATAAGACCACCTTTTATCCATACAACTTTAGGCATATATCTTAATACCCTTGAATCGCTGTTTTCTCACCTTGAATGCAATAGTTCTGAGAATCCATCTATTCTTTGAGCTTGTGTTTGATTGTTGACATAAAAATAGTAGTTTTAAAGTATTTTGATCAGGCACAGAAGAGACAAATACTACATTATCTAATTAGCACATGGACTGTAGAAAAATGATCTCATAGAAGTTGAGAGCACAGGGGCCGGTGTGGTAGCCTAGTGGCTAAAATCCTTGCCTTGAATGGGCCAAGTTCCCATAAGTGTTCTGGTTTTAATCCCTGCAGCCCCACTTCCCATCCAGCTTGCTGCGTGTGGCCTGGGAAAGCAGTTGAGGACAGCCCAAAATCTTGGGATCCTGCACACGCATGGGAGACCTGGAGGAAGTTCCAGGTTCCTGGCTCCAGATCATGTAGGACTGGCCATTGTGGGCACTTGGGGAATGAATCATTGGACAAAACATCTTCCTTTCTGTCTCTTCTTCTCTCTGTATATCTGTCTTTGCAATAAAAAAGAAAGAAGGTGTGAGAGCGCACAATATGTTCAGGGTTCCCTGTCAGTCAAGGTCAGTAGATGGCCAGGCCCTCTCCTATAGGTCTTTTGTTTTCCTTGGGTAAAGCAGTTCAATTTGTTATGAAGATGTACAGTTAGCAAACTCATATCCTCCTGCTTGAGAAAGCCAATTTATTTTTTCCCAGTCCGTATTGCACACATTCTATGCACATGTAGAAGAACTTGAACTTGTGCATGAACAAACACACAGATCTCAATTAATTAGTGTTAAAGCTATTGCCAGCACAACAGGCAGAAATGTTCAACATTTTCTCAGGAGAAATTGTATAGTGCAATCCTACACAACGCAGCACTGTGAATCTGTTCTCACAAAGGAGCTCTATTGTGCCTGCTGTGGAGATCTGTTTGGAGAACAGAAAAAGTGCATGCCTCGGGTGTGAGCCTCCAAAGATCACAGCACCATTTTGTTGTTGTTGTTGTTGATTTCAAAAACAGCCTGGAAAGAATATGTCATGTATTTTCCATTGGGTAAGACATACACAGCAAAGTCTACCTGAAATCGATAATCAGGATGTGTGGTCGAGTGTTGGTGATGCACTCTTCCCACATATTCTGATAGTTGTATTAAGTCAAGTACTTATTAATTCTGGCTGATTGTGTTGCAGTTAGAAAAAAACATGTTCTTTGGAATGCTGTTGATACTTGGGTGGTTTTCACAAGGGATGGTCCAGACCTAGACGGTCTTGGGAGAAAAAGAAAAAATGGGGATTTAACGGGAAGGGTTATGCTGGCTAAATTAACACAGCAATTTATAAATAACTGGAAGTCAACAGAGGCACACAGCATAACTCGTAAAGTCTCACATTGGGTTTGTCCTCTCTCTGTGAGTTTGCATATAACAGCTGATATCTCTGGCACATGTGTTTGACTTCTATGTAGTAGCCCCGAGGACCTGGAGAAGTTATTGAGCCAATTTTACATAGCTTGTTTCAAAAGTAACAATGCAATACATATAACACAGACACATTTTTTTTGAGAGGAGAAGTCCAGAAGATTTTATTTAACTATAAAGGCATACAAAATTAATTCTGGAAAGTAAGGCTAGACATTAAGTCACAAGTCAGATGAATTAGTTTAAAATTCTCTCAATGACTTGTTAGCTGCATAAACCTTACTTTTATAACGAAACAGTCTTGGCTCATAAGAATCAGGTTTTTGTGTAAAGAATAAATAGTTCAATATCTGTGAAGTGCTTAGTTGATATTCAGTAATATTAGTTCTTATTACAATGATTATTCTTCAGCAGAAGTAACACACCCATATACTACCAAAGCATAAATATCACTTAAAGTTCTCTAGACTTAGTAAAGTAGGTAATTTTCACAATATTTTAAACTGGAAGACCCTTGCTGTATTTGCCATTGTGTAAATCAACACATTCATGTGTTGATATTTTTGTGGTAAATAATTCAGGCTTGCATAATTAAAATGTGTGTGATATAATTTGTATAACATGACTAGCCCTGTAGCTCACTGGGGTGTCATGAGTATGAAATGTGCTCATGTATACCAATCTCCTTTAGCCCAGGGCCTCACATTAATAGTAATGATCTCCATGCAATAAGAACCAAGATTGGGCACTTGGGACAGGACAAAAATTATACTTCTTTGTCTTATGCTTTCTTACGATAATTCACAAATGCCTGACTGTATTTTTCATTCTAACACTGATGTGGTTTACACGAGAGCATGAGAGAGAAATGTATAATCGTTGTCTATATATTCATGAGTCATGAGTGTTTCAGAAAACTAGGGCATATTAACAAATTCCAGCAGACTCTCTTAATATTCTATGTTGAGGAATGCTGACAACCTAGGATATCCTTATCTTTATTACTCATGTGGAATTTTAGATCGTAAAGAAAATTATCCTAGAATTTGCTATGTATTTGGTCTGAGAAGCTTTTAGGGTTCCTGCATTTATATCATACTACTCCTGACCAATATATATCAGTTATTTTTTCATAGATTACATGGGATTCAATAGTGACACATATATTTATATAATTCTCATTGGAAAATAGCCAATTTTTTGTAATTGCTAGTATGTTGACTTCTCCATCTGGAGATCAAACAGTGTGAATGATTTCATGGTTACACTCCACGTCTTCTGCCCAGTACTCCCTCGGCGTCAGTCCACTGCTCTTGTCACAAAGATCTGAAAAGGCATTTTCATACCAAAGGGTAGAATAGAAGAGAATCCTGCATATAAATTTCTGATGCCGTGTTTCATTGATACCTTTCAGCAGCGGCAGAAGGAGTTGTGTCAGAGTGTGATTTCACTTACAAAATCAAGCAGAAAATGAGTTTCTCATTGTGCAGCATTCATATCAGTGAGCATGACTGTTCAGAGGCCAGCTCTGAAATCAAGGGAGTTAGTTCAGGGGAGCATTAAATTACCACGAAAAGAAAAACAATATGCATTATTGAATTGTGATAGCATTGGGGGAGGATTTTTGTATGAAGTACAACCTTCTTAAAAGTTGTCTTATAGAACATTACTTTAAAAGTTTTTATAATGCTATACTAATCCTCACATCCTTACACCCTTATTTCCTGGATTCCTACAGCCTAGATCATCCTGCTGCTCAGTAAGACTGTAAGAAATAGGTGACAATATTCCCATCAATGACAATAACGCAGTTATGACTGAAGATTGGTACCTGCTCCAGGTTGCACAAGACCTTACGGAAGACCAAGCGGAATTCTACTCTACATATCTACAATTCTCTTGCAGCACACCCACAAAAATTCTTTCTGGACTATTTCAAGAGAAAACTCTTTGTCTTTGGAGCTCTCTTGGATTAATTTTTTTCAATTCTGCCATTGTGGACTCTGTGATCCAGAACAGCTTCTTCTCTCTCTCTCTCTCTCTCTCTCTCTCTCTTTTCTACAGCTCAGGGCTTTCCATCATGAAAGTGTGTTAATGCCATATGGAACATCTTGATCCTCTCAAGGATGGATTATGAAGAAATTCGAAAAAACTAATTGAAGTCACATGGGAAGAATGTGAAACTAAGATGAACTGACACTTTAAAACATTAATGTTCTAATTAAGATTCATGCCTATGATCTTTGTAAAATGGACGGATCCTGACTCTGCGATTTGTACTGTGGATTTCAGGGATCATCTTTCAAAGTCCCTAGATTTTTAAACTTTACTGAGAATCATTAGACGTCAAAACCTTTTCTTTTTCATGAACTGGGTACCCGAGAGTGCAGATTTAAGTCGTGTGTGGTGTGTGTGTTTTTCTCGTCTGAGGCTTTTTTTGTTCTTTGTTGCAGATCACAAAATAAAGAGCAAATTAAAATGCAGGCCTGTAAGCTGTTCTCTACATATTTGATCATAGTGATCATAAAAAAAAATGAGAGAAGCAGTTAAGGAATGATGCTTTCTGCAGTTAAAATTTCAGCTTGATTCCTTTACGCTTAGAACCAAATCGAAACTTTTGATCATGTTCTTAAGAAATCTGACCTCATTATCTCCTCTCTCCCTGTCAGTCACCATACTCCTGCTTCCTGGTCTTTTTCTTCCTAAGTTATTTTGCCAGCTGTGTGTTCATAGGTAAGCCAGCTTGCCTCCACTGAACAGAGCAATCTTCCCCAGTTCGTTGGCATTCGAAATTCAGCTTCCACTATGAGGGCTCCTGCCTGAATTTCTTTAATATAGCCACTTTCGTTTTTTTTTTTTTTTTTTTTTTTTAGAAAAAATAAATAAAGGAAACATATCTTGCATTTCACACATCCAGTTTAAAAACGTGATACTCCCCGCCCAACCTCTGGCTTTTATCATCCTTCCTCCTTTTCTTCTTTTTTTTTCTTAAGATTTGTTTATTTTTAATGGAAAGTCAGATAAACAGAAAGGAGAAGAGAGGAAGATCTTCTGCCTGATATGATTCACTCTCCAAGTGGCCGCAATGGCTGGAGCTGAGCCAATCCGAAGCCAGGAGCCAGGAGCCTCTTCCAAGTCTCCCATGTAGGTGCAGGGTCCCGAGGCCTTGGGCCGTCCTCAACTGCTTTCCCAGGTCACAAGCAGGGAGCCAGAAGGGGAGCGTGGCTGCTGGGATTAGAACCAGCACCCATTGGGATCCCGGTGCGTGCAAGATGAGGAGTTTAGCCACTAGGCGGCTATCGCACCACCCCTCTTTTTTTTCCCTCTTAATTTAGGCAATGACTTGCTTTCAATTTATAAGGCAGACACTTCTATTCTGTTTTCCTCTTGGGACTTAACACTCTGGGATTGTACTTAGGTTTGTGTAAATGAGCTGATGACTATATAAAGAAAATATGACTTCCATACACAACGGAATAGTATGTTCAGTCTTATAAAAGGGGAATGAACTCCTGTCCTTTGTGACAAAGTGGATGAAACTGAACATTATGCCAGTGAAGAAACCCAGACCCCCAAAGACAAAGGTTTTCTCTTACTGTGGAAACTAATATACAGAGCATAAACACTCCGCTGAGACAGACTGAAATTGGCATTTTATCATATGTGCTGCCAAAGTGAGTACGAAATTAACAACTTAAGATTTGATTACTATAGAAAGCTCTTGTTTATACTCCTGTGGAATAGTGGCGTTTTTATTTTCTATTTGATGAATTCTTGATTAAATAGAGGATTAAGTCTGTGATTATACAGTAAATTAGATGTATAAAGAAAAGCAGGTGGAGTGAGAAGAGATGAGTAGTGTCATTGTGTGATTAAAACTGCATAAGTAAAATGCATTAAAACCTGCTCCCTTTAAATAAACGGAAAGTTTTTTGAAGTTGAAGAAATGATGGAACTCCAAGTAATGCAACTAAAAAAAGTGTAAATGCAGTCAGGAAAATTTGGGGAGATTCTCACAAGTTGGTGACTCCTGAAGGAGACTTGGAATGCTCCAGGGCAGGAATTAATTTGCAGAGCTTAAATGCCCAAAGATGGATAAGGAGATCAGACTGGTGGAACAGGACTGCGTACTTCAGTACTTCCGAAGAAAAACACCCTGGCAAAAAAGAGAAAGATTGTTCCTGAAAACCCCAAGGAAATGGACGCCTGTGCTGGATGTCCTGAGACATTGCTACAACAATGTAACACACATACACACCTTCTAAAGTGTTAGATCCTTCTGAATGCTCTTACTTTTCTGTATTTGGGGCCTGGCGGGGTGCTTGTCTTGTTGGGTTTCTGTCTCCACACAGACCCTGCTTTTGAGAAGGTCTCTGTGAAGTCTGTTTGATTCACACCCTGGAAGTGCAAACGGACTTGAATGGGCTTAAATAGGCCCTTCTTGGATATGGTCTCTTTGGGGCTGGATGGGAGGAAGAGAATGCAATAATAAAACACTTTTAACATTGAATGCTGATGACAAATTGAAGATATGCACATTTAGAATTGTATGTATGTATACTTATATTTATATGTACATACAAATGAACACATAAATACAATCTCTTCAAATAAGTCATGTAGAGTATTTTTTAAGATTAATTTTTATTTTTTATTGGAAAGTCAGATATACAGAGAGGAGGAGAGACAGAGAGGAACATCTTCCGTCTGATGATTCACTCTCCCAGTATCGCAATAGCCAGTGCTGTGCCGATCTGAAGCCAAGAGCCAGGAACTTCCTCTAGGTCTCCCATGCAGGTGTAGGGTCCCAAGGCTTTGGGCCATCCTAGACTGCTTTCCCAGGTCACAAGCAGGGAGCTGAATGGGAAGTGGAGCTGTCAGGATTAGAACCAGCACCCACATGGGATCCCAGTGCATTTAAGGTGAGGACTTTAGCCGCTAGACCACCGCACAGGTTCCAGAAGTCTCGTAGAGTATTTTTACATAGCAATCTCCCAAGTGGAAAACAAGTTCTATTATTTTTCATGTATTTGAAAAATAAAATTTAATCCACTTGATAGTAACTCTGAACCAGATTTTATCTCCATGCCCATAAAAAATGCAATCCACAGAGAAAGTGATGATTCTGGCATTGAACTGATTACTAAATGTGAAATCTAAAACATTTCTTATAGATAAGTAAGGTCCTAAGGGTCATTGAGCTCAAAGAGGAAAGGAACATACTACACACTGGACTGGACTGCACATATAGGAAGAATTGGTTAAAATCCTGCACTGCTTCTGAGGATGAGAAGCGACTTAGTCAGAGAGATGTTGATTTATTATAGCTCATATACGCATGAAGCATATGAAAATTTCAGCTGGAAGCAGTATTATTCTCACCATGTATGCCAGTATTTATTTCATGTCATTTGTTGCATTCCGGGTATACAAGTGGTCTTTATTTCTGTTGAGTACCTGCAGGAAAAAAGATTCCTGGGGAAAGTATGAAAGGTTAAGAATGAAGACCCTTTTTCATATTTTCAGTCTTGTCATGTATGAACTGAATATCTTAGCTACAATACTGGAAAAAGAGGCTATTTTCTTCCTCAAATTGAGATCTATTTTAGGAGTAAGGAACAGGCTGTGTGTATCCTGAGATTAATTTTTCTTCCAAAGTATTTCTTCCCATAGAATTATTTCTCTGAATCTGTTCAGCACAGTATCTGATTAAGTCATTATTTTTCATTATAGCCCTGCAGATTTTTCATATTTCTCAAGATGAAATCAATCATTTGATGTAGTTAGTATGGTATTTGGTTTGTTTTGCTCATATTATTTGAAATACGGCTTTAAAGCACAATTTCATGAGACACTTTGCAGTGTTAGAAATGTTTGGAATTAGTCACATCTTTGCAACTGAAGAACAGTTCTATAATTTTATAATTTACTAAGTTAATTGTCCACTTTGCATTGGAATAACTACTTCAAATTTAAAAAAGCTTCATTTAATATATTCTAGGTACATGTGTAGGTGCAGAATTATATTTTTTTTAACTGATTCTTTGATCTAATTGTAAGTTCTATTGAAAGAAAACCTTAGAACAAACAAGCAAGAATCAGGCAAAACTGAAGCAACCCACCAATTCCCTGATGACAAATTGATGCTGAGAATCTTTCTGTATTTTCCTTAAGATATTTCATCCATTATTGGTGAGTGGTTTGCTTTCCTTGATTTTTAAACATTTAAAAATATATTTTGCATGAAATCTCCTTGTCAGATATATTATAAGTATATATAGTATAGCACATATTTTTCTGGTCTGTTACTCATCTACATTTTATGTATATGATTTTTTATGATCTGAAGATTTTAAATATGATGAATTCTAACTTACCAAGCTTTCCATTTATTGTTAGTGGGTTTCATGAGTTCAGGGCTCTGCAACCATCTTTCAGTCATGCACTTTTGTTTAATGTATTGTTTCAGATGCCTTACGTGTCTTTCTATCTTTAACATACACATCCAAAATCTGTTCTAAATTGTACCAGTGTATGCAATAAAGTAGGGATCAAAACTCAGCTTATTCTGAAAAACAGATATTTAGTTTTTCCAACAGTTGTTGAGAGTGACATTCCTCTTAAGTTGATTTAATATTTCAGTCTTTAAAGACTGAAACAATATAAGCACATCTATTTAAGATCATGTTCATCAAGTCTGTGATTAAAAATCCAGACAGGACTCATGCCTCCTTCCCCCAGGTATATAATTATAGACAGAGCAGATTTCATTTATTTTATAGGTATAATTCTGAGAAGATCACCATGTTTCCCTCCCTGTCTTTAGAGTTTTTCTAGCATCAGGACTTAGACCTCTGCGGTTGAGCTGAATAGGTCTGAAGCCAGAAGTCAGACTTTCCTTTCAGTGTCCCACTATGAGTGTAGAGACCCAAGGTCTTGGCCCATCCACCTCAGCTTTGCTTGGTCATAAGCAGGGAACTGCATCAGAAGTTGGGCATCCGAGACATAAACCAGAGGCCATATGGGTTACCAGCACTGCTATACCACCACATCAGCCCCTGAGTTGATGTCGATTTATTTGCATCTTTGGGTCTCCAACATGTTTGGAAAAACAGTGATTTTATAACATGCCTGATTTGTCCTTGTTCTAATGGAAGCAAGGGTAATATCTAATTTATGCATCTTTTTCAGAGATGAAAGTGTGCAGCCGCATTTGTGGACTCTTGATTTCATGTTAGTCTCATTCTGAAGATCCAGAATGGAATTTTCTAACTATAATTTACAAGTTGCACCATGGTTTGTTTTGTGTCTGGCTGACATCCATCTACTGCTCATGTATTCCAATGATTGACAAATTAGCAGATATGCTTCTACTCCCAGTAACAGTTCATTTGCTCTCACATGGGCACTGGGTTAGGCTGGTCCAATGCCAACTTAAAATGACTGCTGCTGAACTTGCAAGCCCTGATTCTCCAAGAGTTTTTTTTTTTTTTTTTTTTTTTTTTTTTTTTTTTTTTTGTAGCTCTTCTGTTACAGTTAACTGAAAGGCATCATTTGACCGTGTTTATCTCGGGCTTATCCTGGATTTTTTTTTTCTCTCACATTTGACATCAGTTTCTTTTTTTTTTTATTATAAAGATGTATTTTTTCCCATGATCAGATTTATATGCAGAGGGCATATAAGTTTTCTTCAATTCATTTAAGAAAACTAATCTAAATGCTTACACAGTTATGGAATTTATTTTTGTCTTATTTAAAAATATTTTAGTAATAAGAATTATTATTTTAATAATACATCAAGTACTATCAATACTATATTATTTTATGATGCCCTATTTATAGCATAGAATATGATTCCAAGATAGGTGCACATATTGTAATGATCAATTACAATAATTAGCATATCCGTAAGCTCAAACATTTAGCATCACTCTCTGCTAAGCAGGTTCAAAACTCTATTTTCCTACGAGTTTCAAATAGACAATAGGTTGTTGTTAGCTGTAGGCATCCTGCTATGCAATAGGACATCAGAACATATTCCCCTTTCCAAGTGCAGATTTATACCTTATGATCAGCCTCTCCCCATTGAGCTGACATTTTCACCGTTTGTTTCTCATCCATACTCCCCTCCAAGCAACAGCCTCCCTCTCAGTAACAAGGGCTTTGGCATGCCTCATTGCCTACATTTCCTAAAATGCCTCCTGACTTCATAATCATTTTTTCACTTGCTTATTAATTCAGTTATTTATCTTTAAGCAGACGATAATTGAGCACCCATCATGTTCTCTGCATGTGCTCAGTTCTGATACACAACAGCGAGCAGAAAACAGCCAATGACTGTGATGGATTGCATTATGCTCTTCCATTAAAAAAGATCTCTTTGTTTACTATTTTTTTTCATAGTACTGAGATAAGTTAAAGATGAAAAACTTATATGGCACACTGAATCTTAGGGGACTTGTTAATTTACTGTTAGTCCTCCTAGACATCCCTGCAGGTAAGCCCAGCCTACTTGGAGGATGTTCCCATCTTAAAATATCCATAACAGTTTTACTCATAACAGCAGAAATCTGGAAACAACCCAAATGCTTTAATGGGTGAATGATTAAGCAAGTGGGTACAGTCAGATCACTTAATTGATTCATCTATTTTTAATCTTTTCAAAACGATCTATTTATTTGAAAGAAAGAGTTTACAAAAGAGGGAGAGGCAGAGATAGAGAAGCTTCTATTGTGGAAGTAAGAACACAGGTTTTGGTCTTATGCCATTGGGATAATAAATAGAGATTCACCCACCAGTGGCTTTTAATACTGCATTTCATAAGGTCAGTCTAATGTACCCCACCCTAATCTCTGCATTCCCTTGCCTCAAAGGAACAAGACTTAAAAAGTTTGAAATGCCTGAGAAATTTTGGTCTGTCCCACCCAACTGCTCCATTTTGTTGAAATTCTCCTATCCTTAGGAACACCTCCAAGACCTCAAACTATTATGGAAGGGCTAGTCTGCAGGCTTGACGTGCTACACCACAATAGTGGATCTTATATTTATTTGGCAGACAGATCTTTTCATCCACAAATACCTGTAACAGCTAAGGCTGGGCCAGGGCAGAGCCAGGAGTCTGGCACTTAATCTAGGCCTCTCATATACATTTTAAGGACCCAGACACTAGAACCAGTGCACCAATCCTGCCATCATGTACAGTAATAGGAAGTTGGACTCAGAGGTGGAACTTGTTTTCAAAACCGGCAGTCAAATTCAGGTTGTAGGCATCCTGAGTGGTGGCTAACCAGCTGTGTCAAAATCCTCTCCCAGAACACATTCCTTAGCAACTCATACAGGATAAAAAATAAGTAAATAAACAAGTAAACAAATAAATAAATAAATCTTTTTTTTCCCAATAAGAAATAGAACATAACAAACCAACAAGATTTCATGTAGAGTATATTACTCTGTTGAACTCAACAAGTGATCTTGCCGGAGGTCAACATTTCTTGATGGTAACAAGTGTGTATATTATTAAAGCCAAGTTTTATGGGTGAATAAATCACCCTCAGTCCAAAGATTATCTCTGGGAGGGTTTTTTTTTGTAAAATTTTAATTTTACTTTTAATATTGCTTACATAATTGATAGGGATGCTTGCACATTGTGGGCCTCAGGGTGGAGAGGACCTAGGTATGGAGGAAGGTACTGGGACAATTGCTTCAGTTCTTTCTTTTCCTTTCTTCCCCTCTTATGTCCATTACAGTAAAAGAGGAGAGGGCCACTTCTTGATGTCAAATTATATCAGTCCCTGGGAATGGGGGTGGTTATTTGATGACACCTTAGAGACAAAGAAGATAGAGAATATTTTTGGAAAAATTTGAATAACTTAACATGTAATTCTTTTATTATAACAATGATTCACATGCATTGTCCACACACGCAACTAACCCTGTTCTTAGGTCACCAACAATCTCAAAGCATTATTTTGAATTCAAAATCTGATTGAACTCTCATAGATTGAAAATTCTCCAATCTCATCATAGGATTCCCCAAATTAGATAGGATTGAAACTCTAGATATATTTCCTCCTGGCACAAAAGCCCCTCCATTTGTGAACCTGACACTTAAGTCTCAAGGTGTCTACTCCAAAAATACAATGACAAGAATGGGATAACAGTTGCACATATTTCCACTCCAAGAAAAAAAAAAAGGAGCTTCATAGCAATTTCAAAATTCAACTAGGAAAACTCCACTTTGAGGTCTGAAATACTCTACTGTGGTCAGTGAGTTTACACTCTGGAGGCACAGTTGTGCGCTTGAGGCCGGAAGTTCCGCTGATACAATCTTATCTGCACTCCTCTCCACTCCTCTACCACAAAGAATAATACCAGCTTGTAGCTGGGCAGTTTTATCAGCTTGTAAATGTGTGGAGAGTCCAACAATGTCTTGACATTCCACTCCGCTCTGTCTGTCCAAGCTGAAGTGCTTCTGCTGGCAAACCATCTTGCGACAAGATGGTTAGTTAAGATATTCCTCCTTAGGTCTTATTTTTATAAAACTTAATCTCAGTGTTTGGAATTGTGGTGAGATTTTGGCTGAGATGACTCAGGACTAAACTAGACTACATTAAGCTATACTAAACTAAACTAAACTAAACTAAACTAAACTAAACTAAACTAATCTCTTCCCAGAATGCTCTGATGATTCACTCCCCAAGTGGCCGCAACAGCTAGAGCTGAGCCAATCCAAAGCCAGGAGCCAGGAGCCTCTCCCAGGTCTCCCATGTGTGCAGGGACCCAAAGCTTTGGGCCGTCCTCAACTGCTTTCCCAGGCCACAAGCAGTGAGCTGGATGGGAAGTGGAGCTGCTGGGATTAGAACCGGCGCCCATATGGGATTCCGGCGCGTGCAAGGCGAGGACTTTAGCCACTACGCTATTGCTCCAGGCCTGGATTCTCTGTTGTTCTTAGCAAGATTTTGAAACAGTGTCATGAGGTTCGTTTTGTTAACCTCCACTTTAGCTTAGTTGTCAAAGAAAGGAATCTCCTATCAGGTTTGGAAAGAGTGAAAGAGATCTAATAAAAGACAACATTTGTTGGGATTAAAGAAGTGATCAATCAGGAGATATTTTAATGTACCCATAGGTAGCCCGTGCAAGATTTGATGAATGTAACCTCCTAAAAATCCCGAATAACGCAACCATTCTGCCTGGCATTGATGCTAGAGAATACTAATCATCAATTTTAGACTTGACAACAATTTACTAGTAGCAAAATCAGCCCCAAAGTCAACAGCCCGTTAACAGGGGCAGTCATAGAGGAAATACTGGTTTTGAGGTGTTACAGAGACTGTAAAAGAGCCAGGATCGTCTAGTTCCAACATTTGTAAAGCTCCTGTTAATGGTGCAGCCTTGGAAGAAGTTCTGCTCCAGGCTCAGACAATGACACTATCAATGATGCTAAAGCTTTGTCTTAGACAGACTGCTGGTGTCGAATACTGTTGTCCTCATTCTGCTGTTTCCAGAGGGCTGAACTGAAATTTATATTTTCACTGTGCAACAAATCCACGGCCCAAAGGATTTACTCGGCAAAGCAGCATAGGGAACATGCGCAGTGTTTAAATATCTGCTATAAGGAAGAAGACCAACACATTAATTTTAATCTCTTTAGCAGATTCCTTGGCATTCTCAAAATGAGTGTGATAGCTACAGATGTCCCTCATCCAGAAGTTAACACATTGCAGTCTTCAAAATTTGCAGCCTGTGATTCTCATCTCCCTTCTGACCAAGGAGGCAGCACTGGCCTTACCATGGCTTCCTCCGTCCTTGGTAGGAATCAGTTGGTAGGAATAACCTACCAGTTGTTGAGCACCAACAATATATCAAGTACTCCAATCAACACTTTTTAGGGAATAATCTTATGTGTTTTATTTAATCCACTTTTATTAAGAGTTTCTAAATCCAGCATTATTTTGAAGTGCTCTTGGCCTGTTCAATTCAAGTCTACTTAAACTATTTTTTTTTTCTGTCTGTGTGCCTTGACACTATTCATATTTGCTACAAAATTGCTGTAGTTTCCAGTTTGGGGCCTCTGTTCCTTGGACTGGATTTCTACCATCTCTTGCTCTCTCTTACTCACTCTCTTTTACACACACACACACACACTATGGAGTGAAGCAGTGGATAATGAAACAGTGGATAGAAGATAATTCGGTGTGTGTGTGTGTATTTCCCTACATCTCTGTAGCTCTGCCTATTATATATATATAATATACAGTAAAATTCTCTATATAAAATACTGTATATATATATACAGTAAAATTCATTTTACTACTGACTTTGCTGTTGATTTTATTGCTTTCAACATTATATACTTAAAAGTTTATTCAGCATGTACACCCATGTATCTGATACATTCAAACTTAATGTCCAGAACTGAAAGCGAAAACGTGCCTAGTAAAAGTGCTTCTTTCAAAAAGTCTTCATTTGTTTCTTGATAATTCCATCCATCTAGTTGTTCAGTTCACATTCCTGGAATTAATGTGTATTATTATTTCTGTCATACTTTATGTCCACTCCATCCAGACATCCTACGGTCTATACTTAATATACTGCTATACTAACAATATCAGGACCTGATGTTTCCCCACTCCTACTGCTAGCTCCTGATAGGAGCTCCCACCATATCTTGCCTTGATTAGAACAAGGCTCCTCTAGTTGGTCTCTTAGTTTTCCCTCCTACATTAGTTATTTGCAAAACAGAAATCAAGTTTATTTTTTCATAAGTTGTGTTGTGCCATACCTAGGCTTATAGCTCTTGAAACGCTTATAGTTAGTTAATCCTCTAGGGATTCATTCTGTTTCCCTCTGGGTAAAAGTGCTCTCAGCAGCTACAAGGGTGCATATGACCTGGAACACTTTGCCTCTTCCACCTTACCTCTCTCTAACTACTCCATGCCAAGAATCCAACTTGACTCTGTCAGGATCAGTGTTAGTGGCGAAATTCTCCATATGTCTGTATGGATAATATCTTTATTTTCTTTTGGTCTGTGCAATTTGTATTTCTACTTAGCAGTCCTGATCCCTTTATTCTGATCTTTACTTTGATTTCTTTCTCTCTTTTTTTTTATACTTAACATCTCCCAAACGAGTATGTTGCTAAACTTATTTATGTTTTTTTTTTTCGTTATTTTCTTACTGTAATATAACCACATGGGAGTTTTCCTCCTGGTGGTTATCTAGCCCTCGGATTTCTGCTTGGTACTCAGTAGGTATCCATAAACTTGCTGAATAAATTAATGAATGAATTATTATCATAACCTTCAATAATTGCAATAATTGGTACATATAGGCCTCCTCAGTTTGTTTAAAGGAGAAGCATTACAAGATTTAGAGCTTTCTCCATTGAAACCATTTTCCCTTTTCTCTAGCCATGGAATTTTGCTTTATATAATGGCACTTATGTTTAAAAAAATTGAGCTGAGTTTCAGAGAAATATGTGTTAGTTGGAATATTTCATGATGCCATAAAGAGAAATGTCTCATCTTCCCTTTTTGGCTAGTACCACTGGTCCTCTCTTGTGGCTCATTAAAGTGTGCTAGTTTGTACTGTATTTCGTATAGATGTTTAGACTCTATAGGCCAAAGAACCCCAAGGTAAATGAATAAAATTGTCATACCCAGTACATAATCATTTTGTAATCTTAAGAGAGTGAAATTAATGAAACAAAACCAACAGACAATTTGTCAAGGAAAACATGAGGAAGGTGACTTACATTTGCTATGTCTAGTTAGGTTCCTGTAATCTTACTAGATGACAAGCAGAAGATTGCTCCATGTGGACTGGCTGTATCTTCCTCATAACCAAGAGATGGCAGGATCAGCTCTGCGGGTGCTGGACACCAGGACATGGTGGATGAGGCTTTTGCCATTGTGCTCTGCAATCAAGAGAAATATTACCTGGATGAACCATTATAAACCAATCAAATCAACATGCTGTGGACGACCACCTGATTTTGTCAATAATGCTTACCAGGAAGAAGGTGCTCTATTTCTGAAGAAGACAGGAGGTAGCTCTTAGAAGGTGAGCAGCAGGGCCTCTATGGTCCAGCCGGAGCAGTTAACTTGTGTCTTCATCCTGGAATGCCACAAATCAGCATCATCATTTAAGTGACCCTGCTGCCCTGGAGACAGAACTATCCTGGAGAGTAAGAGACTTGTATTCTAATCTCAACAAAGCTACCATGCTTCAGTATATGAGAGAGCTATCTCCTTTTTTCACTCAGGAAACAGCAGGCCCGCCTAGGATCGACTGCAAACGATGCACATACTATCCTAGTCAATAACCAGAAAATAGTCATTCATCCTGCTCCACCTGTCATTAGGGAACACCTCTCGTTTTCCAGTCAAAGGATTCTGCTTGTGTTCGGGGAGCATCTGCACCTGTTTTCAACCCAGTCTTTCCAAGCTAACACCTTGACATGGATGCAGCACCTGCCCTCTTTTCCTTCCATTTCCAGCTTCTCATCTTCTGCTTACACCTTAAATCCCCAAACAATTAAACCCTTTTACAATCTCCTTAGGCAGTTGATCTTGAAGAAGTCAGAATCATTACCAACGTAGTCCATAGATCTTGTAGATACAGTATGTTCCTTTCTTTCTCTCCCCATTTCCCTCCTTCAGTCATTCTAACTTTCTTTTTCCTCCTGCTTCTTTATTTTTTGCAATAACATACTTCCAATTTACTTTATAGTTACAGGCTTAATGCATTAGTAACCATAATGTAAGATTTGGGGCTCCCTAGGAAGACACTAATTAACGAAAGTGCTTTTCAGATGTTAATTTCTAATCTTCATATTTAATTTATGAAAATTAATTCAAAAATCCAGGTTTCTCCTTATTTTAATTCTTTACTTGCAAATCTTTCACAGTAGTTATAAAAAGAAGAAAAAATATTAAGTCCCTCAGATTTAAAGGATCTCCAATTGTTGTCTGTCCCACCAGAAGTTTTATATTCGGAACTTAAAAAAAAAACTCCATTGTAAATTTAGTGCATTAAATTTCCTTTACAGAAATTAAAATGCCTAACAAATTAGGTAGTTTGTAAATCATTCCTTCCAATACATAAACTGAATTTATGAAAATAGAAAAGTTAAGCCTTCAACCAGGAGTCTAGTGTGTATGTAGATAGTAAGAGTTCAACTTCAAATTGTGTGTCTACATCAACAACTCAGTAACACATTTCACATGGCATTATAAAACTGATATGTGGCTCCCAGTGGCAAACTTCTTTTGAACACTAAAATCCCTGAAAAATATCAAGCGTGCCTTTAATGCAAGATCTTAATTTTATAATTGTCTTCAATGTGTCTACATTTATTTCCAAATTTTCTCAAGGTTAAAGGAAACTTATTCATTAATGAGATATTTGTGTTATTTCAACTTTTTTTTTAATCTTCTCAACTACTAAAGGTTACCTAAAAGCTAGAAATAATGACTGGTACTTTCACAATTATTTTCAGGCTTCCTGCTGCTACCACCGTTAGGAAGATTGCATACCATCTGTGGGAGTCCTAGCAATCTCTTTCTCTTCTGTCTATTCACAAAACTTTGCAAGAAATACAGCCTTACCTTTTAATTAGATTTGTTCTGCTTGTTTCAGAATTATTTTCATCATCTGCCTAGATTAGGGCTATATGCAGCTCATAGTTTCAATAGATGCCTGTGTTTCTGGAGTAAACAATGTCATTTTAACAGCATGATCAAAGGGAAATGGGGCATACAGTGTGTTAAAAAAAAAGATAAGGAAAATGATTTAGGAGAGAAAAGCACAGAATCTATTAATCTTGCTATCCAGAGGCTGTTTTCACTGCTGCATTTTTTGAAGACTTGTTTATTTTTATTGGAAAGGCAGATATACAGAGGAAAGACAGAGAGGAAGATCTTCCATCTGATGATTCACTCCCCAAGTGGCCACAATGGCCAGAGCTGAGTGGATCTGAACCTAAGAGCCAGGAGCTTCTTCTGGGTCTCCTGCATGGGTACAGGGTCCCAAGGCTTTGGGCCATACCCTACTGCTTTCCCAGGCCACAAACAGGAAGCTGTATGGGAAGTGGAGCGGCCAGAATATGAACCGGCACTTAAGTGGAATCCCAGTGCATGCAAGGCAAAGACCTTAGCCGCTAGGCTACTGCACTGGGCCCACACTGTTCCAATTGCAAAATGATTGCTATCCATTAAAAAACAATTGTTAGCTAATCATTTATTCATTATACATACATTGAGGAGGCACTTATTAATATCTACCTTTGCCTGGTCTCTAAGAAAAAATGGATCAAAACAAATTCAATGTTTAATTATTGATTGTGCATAATTTTACTTTTACTCAACATGCCCATGCGTAGCAATCACCAAATTTAATTCACAGATAAGAAAAATAGGGGCTGCAAGGGATAAGAATACTATCCATTGTCCAATGTTATCAGATGGTCAAAACCAGGCACAGGCTTGATGATGGCAGGATCTAAGATGGAGTCATTTTGCTTCCAGAGATGTTACCGTGGAGCCCTCAGATAAACTGATTTCTGAAAACGTGTTAGTTTAATTTGTTTTTATAACTTATCTAAATAAAGTAAAAAAAAAATCACGTATTTCAGACCTATTTCATAAGACACATTATAGAGCATGGTGCTTAATTTGAGCAATAGAGACAGAGAGAAATCTTCCAATAGCTGGTTCATTCCCCAAGTGTTGGCAGCACTTGGGGCTGGGCTACTTTTTCCAGTATCAGTAAAACCCTAAAGTATGATTTATTCTGAGCCAACTGATTATGGCTTAGTAGACAATGAACAAGCTTATTGTCTGAGGACTGGGTCTCCTTTTTACTTTATTTAGTGTTTGAGCCATTAAGAGATTGGAAATTGGAACCCACACATGCCACCCGCCCAGCCAGCTCTCATTAGGATTCCTTCAATGGTTACTGTTAGTTATTTTTTAAAGTTAGCGTTCTAGTTATCATGATAGCATTACGCGCGCAGCTAATTCCCACAACCTGGTTATTTACCGTGAGCTGAAAACACCAGACGCAACGAGGTCTCTTAGGAAGTTTATTCCAGCGGGGCAGGAACGGGATGGAGGTGGTATGAGAACAGCAAGGGGGGAGATAGGGAGGAAGGAAGGAAGGAAAAGGAGGCCGGAAGGAAAAGAGAGACAGAGCCGCACCTGGGGGACCACCTTGTCACTCAGGTGAGCCTGCAAGGTGTGGGGCGGGCGTTGGGAGGGATGGAGAGCAGACCCCAGGGGATTGGTGCCTGAGACTGTCACAGGTGATTGCCTCAGAGTGATTGGTAAGTGGGCAGAGTTGGGGAAGGGGCTGGGAAATTGGGGGTGGGACTCTCAGGTGAAAGGCCTGATTGGTGAACAGAGAGCTGAGAGGAAAAGGAAATGGCGCTAGGTCCAGGGTGTGATATCCAAATAACTCCTTACAAAGTTACTCCTTTTCTACACTCAATACTCTCTCCCTAAACTCTGCAGCTCCCTCCTCAATGGGGTTTTCCGCCATGTTCTGTGCTGCATCTGCTTGGTGGGAAAAAGACGGTTCCAGCCAATGTTTCCCGAGTCTGTTACAAATGCCGTCCACATGATCATGTTTAGCCAACAAAGGCTACTGTTGTAGGGCCAGGAGTCCATGCCTCTAATCCTGGCTGACACAGATGGTGTGTGGGCAGAGATTCAGAATTTTTGAGTGAGAAAAGACTTGGACATATTAGGGCTACCAGCAGGATTTTATGGAACTTTCTATAGTGATGGTAAGAGTTTAGAAATTGCTATCCACAGTAGCCACTAGCCACACGTGGCACTTCAAATTTGACTAGAGTAACTAAAAAATTGAATTTTAATTTAACATTAATTTCATTCAAATGTAATGAGGCTATTCCATCAGAGAATAGATTATTCATTACTGATAGCGTAACACAAAGAGGAAGGGTCACGCAGGATTGGTACATAGCATGATTGGGACTGGAGATTGGATAGCTGCACTTCCAGTCTTATTCCTTCCCCTGCTTTCTAAATCCCAAAGGTGTGAATGTGATTCTGTAATTATACTGGAAGTAATGATATACCAGAGGCATCCTTTCTGGAGAAATCGGTCTTCCTTAGGCAGCTCCCCCATTCCTGGCATACTGTCTTTCTGGATCTATCAGCAATGTTTAGTGTGACATCTTTGCTAATTGACATCTGAGAGTTCATCAAAGCCAAATGGGACAAGGCACTCAGTTCAGCATCTGCAGCCTGAAAATATTTTACTTTTTCAAAGATAATGTGAGATCATTTGCTTCAAGCTCCACAGTGGGGCCTCCCAAGGATCGCTGAAAGTTGAGATGTAACCGTTTCCTTTGCAAAGTTCTGCGTGGCATCTTCTGGGATTTGTTCGCAGCCTCCACACCTCCCATGATGCTGAACAAGATCCTGTATCTTTAGCACATTTCAAAGCAAACATTTCTTGCCCAGGGTTTTACTGGCCTCTGGGTGGTTTCTTATGAGAATATTAGTATTCATTGAAGGATGCATTTTAAAACACTGCAAATTGACACTCAACTGGAGTATGGCTAAGAGCTTTCAGTCCAGGAAGATTTATCACTGTTGAGTGGAGAGAGGGAAAGAATTCTTCCTGCAATCCTCCCTTGTGATTTGACTCTCAGGGCTTTTCATCCTGAAACAGGTTTTCCCACACTGTATTGATAAGCTGACACAAACCAAAAGTTTGGTCTTTTTTTAAATTTTTCTTGTTTATTTGAAAGACAAGAGGAGAGAGAAACAAGAGAGACGGCAGGGAGATAGGGAGAGAGAGCACTTTGGATGATGTGTCATCGGGAGTGACCCTAGCAGCATTTCAGCCTATCACTTCACTTTGTGTTTCTCTCATTTAACTTTTTTCCGCTCGCAACATTTCGTAGTCACAGCTATCATTTCCCTGGTACACAGTAAGCATTTAGGAATACACTTTAAGTATTCATGATCTCTGATTACTTGGTCTATATTTTCATCTCCCGGGGCAACCAGGGATGCGTATAGAATGGCTAACATACCCTGAGAGATTTTTTTTTTCTAAACAGTTCTACTTTGACTTCATAAGAGACTCTAAGGATCTCTCTCACCATCTGTCAAGCTGGAAAAGATACCATAATCAGCGAAGAATGAAGCAAAGCGATGACCAGAAGGCTAAAATGAAATAGATTTTTTTTTTTTCAGTTGGAAAATATTTCTATCCCTTTTCGGCTCCCAAAAGCTGCAGACTCTATAGTGCAGACCTGTGTCTCATTTGGAAGCATGGGACAAGAAAATCTCTGATTCTAATTTGGATGCTAAAGTTTGTCCACCTGCTACAGTTTAAATGGGTAACATTAGGGTCCTAAAAGTTCATTCCATTAGACTAGCGATAACTCAGGGTTCCCCACCGAATAGATCTAATTTAAATCTGTTCAGTGGAATGCTATTTCCATGCCCTTCATATAGTGATCTAGAAACTTAGTGGGTTCTGGATAGTTTAGCATGGGTAAACATGGAGGTAAGAGTGGAGCAATGAGCTTTCTTTGTTCTTGAACAGCAGGTGCACAAGTCATTAAGGAAGAATAGGGATTAGTAGACTTGAAACTCTAATCAATCAAGCTTGATTTAAAATTCTGCCACCAAGGGCAAGTTGCTTGCTTTCTAAGCTTCTATTTTCTCCTTTTAAAATTTCACACAACAACATTGAACTTGGAGTGTTCTTATAAGGAAACATGCATGCTATTGTAGACCTTGACATGTTAGCATCAAAACAAAGACAATTATGGAATGGCAATATCTACATCAATAATGAACATATCAAAACTATAGAACATTCAAAGTTTTGCTTAAAATATGGGCTGCATCTCCTGCTTTTCTAGAAATTTGCAACTTGTTAATGCCAAGAGGGAAAAGAGTGATGATATATATTCAAAGTCCTTTACTTGTTGCTATTTTTGAGCAAATCCTTCTGGGTAGGGCTCCCTTGTGCTCCTGAACAAGTTTGAAACCTGAAGTATTTTCGGCAATTTGTCATCACCTCATTGGAAAGAGCAGTACTCAGAACGATGTGGCTGATGAAACACAGTAAAATTGAAATATTCTTTCATATATGGATTCTAAAAGGTCTACTTTCCATCAGTTTCTTGAATGACTGAAAAAAATCAAATAATCTCATCATTTTAGAATACAGTTTTATTTTTACTCCTTGTTTTTTTTTTATTTTTAATGATACAGTTCCATAAGCTCAGGAGTTTCCCCTTCTCACCTCCCCAATTATACTTTCCCCACTGATTTCCCCCATATTATTAAAATAAGATTGTCCTTCAAAAACAGCCAGAAGTCCATCATTCTTCTATTTAAGCGTATCCTGATATTGTAGGGAGAGGCAATAGTAGAACATCCAGCATCCTATCATCAAGATATATTTAAGTTTCTTTGTGACAAAATGGTCCCAACTAGAGACATCTTCCAGTTCATTTACAAATGCCCTCAAAAGCCATGATAAACTGGATTGAGCCAGAACCACACATTTGCAACTTTTTTCGTGATTTGTGTAGGTAACAGAGATCCAGGTAATTGCAGCATCTGATGGTGTGCCTCAGTAAGAAGTTGAGTCAGGAGAACGGTAGCTAGAACTTGAAATTGGGACTCCAATAAGGTGTAGAGTCCACCAAATGGTGACTCAAGCAGGGTACCACGTGCCCATTCCAATGTTTGCACTTAGGTGTCACACACATTCAACAGGATGATGCTGCAACATTCATAAAGTTTCTAAAAAAAACCCCATATATTTCTAAACAAGATTATTATACAAAAGTGTGGTATCAATACTACAGGCTGCAAGTCATACAAATGATTTAATTCACTCTCTTAGGAGTAGCCATTCACACAGACAGTAGTGAATTAAGGTAGGGAAATGACAATAGAGTTAAAATAATGTATTTGACTTTTGTAAGGTATGAAGAACTAGTCAAAATTAGGGTAATATGGTTTACTTACTTAGTGGAGGATTATAAAGCAAAGCTTGTGGTTATAAACAAAACTGAAAGCATGATACCATAAAAATTAAGAATTCAAAAGTAGGAAGAATGGAGGGAAGAAAGGTGGACAGGAAGCATCCTTATGTTCTTAAAACTGTGTATGTGAAATACATGTAAGCTCTTTATATAAATACTTACTTCCAGAAAAGTGAAAAATGGCTGCAGGAGTTCTGAGAGTGTCTGGAGTACAAGGTTTGCGATGCAGTGGATCTTCTCCATTCAGAGAAGCTTGCAAGGTTTGTTGAGTTTGCTGCTTCCTCAGGGAGTGAGTGGCAATAGCATTCCGGAGCAAACTCTTTGAAGGATAGCTGGCTGGACTGTGGTATGCATTCAGGCTTTGCTCCTTAGAACACCGGGCACAGATGAGCAGAATCAGCAGCAGCCGGGACCTCGTTAAAAACCACGCAATCTCAGACTTCAACCTTTCGCAAAGATCCAAATCTGCTTTTTGGTCAGGCTCCCTCTCCCCACCATGGTCATACAAATTACGATTTAAAAATACTTGGAACTGGTCTGTTAGAAACAGCATAAGCTGGCTCCACCTAATTCAAATTTCAGTGATGGAACTGACCAGAACGTTTTTGGAGGTCCCAAAGAAAAGAAGAAGGAATTGGCCACACAGAATCAGAAAAGAGGGTGGGCATTTGGCCTAGTGATTGAAACTGCAGCATCCTATTGCAGTGTGCCTAGCTTGAGCTCAAGCTTTGATTCCTGATTTGAGCTTCAGGCTAACACAAGCTCTTAAGAAAAACAAAAACAAAACCAAAACAAAAAGCTCTAATGGTTCAAATACTTTAGTTTCTTCCATTTATGGATTCAGCTTCAGCCTAACCCAACCACGGCTGGTGCAAATATTTGTCAGTCTTTTCCCTTCTCAAATAAAAAAGAGTAGAATATAAACTTGTTAAAAATCAGGAAAGAACATTATTTCTTTAAGAGCATAGGAATCAGGACATTCTCTTTCCCCATAAAGCAGTTATCCTGATTTTTTTTTACTCTCTGTCCCTTTTTCTTTCAGTTCTTGCCTTATTTGCTACATTTTTCTCTTCTTTCGTTAAACATTTACTGAATGTCTACTATTTACTCAGCACTGCGATGGCAATGGGGACCTAAGAAACAACTGAAATGGTACAAACCCCAAAGGAATTCATTGCTTCATTAGAAGCATAAATAATAAAAAGTGGCGTTAATGATGTAATCATAATTAACAGCATAATCAGAGCTATTGAAAATTTAAGAGGCAGATTTTTTTAAATGCATAATAAATCAAGTTGTTCCTAGTTAGCTTCCTACTTATAATCTGGAATTACAGTTAGATGCTACAGTTGGATGCTACAGTTGGGAGAATGACTAGATGCTTACAAGGCCAGAGTGGCACATGAAAGTGAAGTACAAGCCCTGTGGTTGGAACAAAATGTGATACCATGGTCGTGTAAACTAGATCAAAGGAGTCTTAAAAAATCACTTGTGAGAAAAATGTTTCTCTTTTACCAAATACCTACATTTTCCTTCTGAGTCCACAGCCAGTTCAGTACAGCTTTCTGGGCAGGTTCTGGCTAAGGGAACGTGGGTGAGCATTAGCAAACATCATTTAAAGGTCTCATCAGTAAAACTTATAGCTAAAATCCCATATTTTCTGGCTTATATAATGGCCCTTCTTGCCCTCCGGCCCAAGTCCTAGCGATGTTAGAACCTCCAACTGGAAGTTTTCTTGTCTTTGAATGAATATATGAAGCAGTACTGTTTCATTCCAACTTCTGATTGAAAGTTAAGCTAGGAATGATTGTGTAATACATTAAATAATTAGCTCAACTCGACTACATAACACATGAAAGATATTTTCCTGTTATCCTAAAGGCTCAGAGAAAAGCTTGGAATGTTTTCAGTGGAAAATATCCCAACTTCATATTCCTGGGAGATCCTCCTGGAAGAGTTTCCTGCCTGAATCAGTAATGTACCGATGAGTCAATTAACCATGGCTCATAATCACAGTTACGTAGCTCAGAACAGGTCCAGCAGGATCTGACGGCTGCGTGACTGGGAACCATTCATAGGAATAAAGGAAGGTTTGTGTGTCAAGCAATTACTCCAAGGACTTTTTCCTATAACATCCAACCCTTGGAGTAGATTTCTAAAACAAAACTGGGAAATGTAAATTATCAGTATTTTCCCAAGACCAACCTGAAGAAAGACAGATTTTTGGTACAGGGTTCAACAGTCTAGCTCAGTGATTTAATGAGCCTTTTGGGATCCTTCTTTCATTTATGTGCTTTCGTAGCACTTAATGGTTCTATCTTGATTTGAAAACATTTATTTATGGATTTGAATGGCAGGATGGAAAACAGGGAGGAATGAAAAGGGATCTTCCAATTTCTAGCTCACTAGTGTAATAGAGCAAAATATATTCAGACCATTCCTCCCCATCCCTTTGCCGTTACTAAACGCTTACTGAACATTCACACGCAAATTCATATCCTCCCCCAGTCTTCTTAGAAGGGTTCCAGGCTTTGCATTTTTTTACTTTTAAAATGAAAAATAACTGCAATGGATCATAGAGGTATGTGTGTAAGTGCAGCCATGAGCACACTGGTAAAAAGCACGTGAAGATAACAGAATCAGAGCTGATTAGAGTTTTCCAGACAAATGGAACCAGCAGAATGTATATGTATGGAAAGGATACGGGGCTTTGGTTCCATGCAGACCTTCAGCTGACTGAGTGAGGCCACCCGTCCTAGGGAGGCAACCTGCGCCGATCCGAAACTGGGAACCAGGAACCTCTTCCGGGTCCCCCATGTGGGTGCAGGGTCCCAAAGCTTTGGGCCGTCCTCAACTGCTTTCCCAGACCACAAGCAGGGAGCTGGATGGGAAACAGAGCTGCCAGGATTAGAACCGGCACCCATATGGGATTCCGGCGCGTTCAAGGAGAGAACTTTAGCCGCTAGGCCATGGCGCCGGGCCCCTGATTTAGTTATTAATCTCCTACCCAGACATCCTCACATTTATGATGCAGCACCCAAAACAATGCCTGATCAATTATTTGAGCCCTAGTGTCCATTCCACTCTATGCATATAATTAATCATCATACATGGAGAAATGAAGACAAAAATAGAAGTCAGAATGATGGATAGATATACAGATAATAGATAGATAGACACATTTAAAGATGCTCTCCCATCCAAGTACTAACCAGGCCCGACCCTGCTTAGCTTCCGAGATCAGACGAGATTGGGCGCGTTCAGGGTGGTATGGCTGTAGACTAAAGATGCTCTGATGCTGGCTTTAAAGACAGAGCCATGTGGCCATGCATGAGCAAGGCAGCAGGCTCTAGAAATTGTAAACGTGAACGAAACTTGCTTTTCCTTGGAGCCACTTCCTTGGAGCCCTGCCTATCCATCTTGAACTTAATGACTTTCAGATTTGTAACATAGCAAATTTACACTCTTTAAGCAACTACGTTTGTGGCGATTTGTGACAGCAACAAAAGAAACTGATTATAAATCCCAATTTAAAACTTTTCCTCAGAACCACAGGAAAGAATTACTCTTCTTTCTCTGGGGTTTCTGAGCCACTGGAATTCAAGCTGGGAGTTGCTGATGGATGGCAAATTTTTTTCTATCACTTTGGAAAACGCCATCTGTGAAAAAAACCAAGCAGAAAAAAAAAATAGAAAACTTAATGAAGACAGATTTTTAAAATACTTATTGTGATAAGAGTACCTAATTTGAGATCTGTCTTCTGACAAATTTTTTAACTGTAAAACGCAATGGTGTTCACTGCAAGTATAACGCTACACAACGCTATACTAGTCAAAATTCATTGCGTACAATATGAAAAGCTGAACAAGACCCATGAGAATATAACTCAGTACATTACCTGCTGTGATATCAGTGGTAGTCTGATAGAGATACCTGGAAAATCAAAGACTCAATTACAAAAAGAACATTAAAACATCTCATAGCTAATTGTAAATGGTCAGTAAACATTAGCTCTCATTACCATCATTCTTATTGCTATTTATTAGTATCATGACAATTCAGAGTATCATTACTGCTTTACCAACTGCAGTAATTATGGGAAAACCATGCTAGAATCTAACTGGAAAAATATTTTGTGAAGTGTGTTTAAGTACAAAAATAATTAAAATATTGTGGGCTTTAAAAAATTATGAATATATTTTTAACAAAGCAAATCACAAAAAAATTTTATTGATGTTGGTGGAGAGACAGGGTAGATACATTTTTTCATTAGTTGAAGAACACTCCAAATGCTATTTTTTGAACAAATTAGACTGTATAAATCAGGGGACTGAAAAAAGAGTGCATCTGCTCATTTGGTTGTTCAGGCCACATTCTATACAACTAAGTTAAAAGTGAAAAAAAAAGTGTTTTTACCAAAATAACAAAAACGAGACAGGAACACAAACTGATAATTTTCTTGGCGGAATCCTTGGGAACCCTGAATACTCCCACATAAATATACCAATGTTAGATTTTCTTACATAAATGCTTATTTATCTTTTTTTGGAATGCCTTTGGCTAGAGTTTTTGAAAACATTTTAGAAGCTCTCCTACAGTTTTTCAGTAACACTTTTACAAAGAGCTGGGGAATATCATTTTTGCTCAACAGTGGGAGGAAACGACTTGTTTCCCCTTTTAAAACATGAACATTAGATTTTATTGATGAAATAAACCAAATAAGAGACTGTGTTGCTGCTTCTGGTCTGGTTTCTTTAGTGGGCTTAAAAAGTATTTACTGAGGATCTGTGATAAGCAAGGCCCTGTGCCAAGTCCTTGGGCAGGAATTTAAACAAGATATTGTCTTTCTGCTCAATACCCATGAGTAAAGAGCTAGGACACAGAGTAGAAAATCAGCAAGCTCAGAACAGTGTAATGAACATCTTAATGTCCTATTAAGAGAAAGCTGTAGGAACGTAAGGTCAGGATGCTGATAAATAGGATGGGGAAAACGAACTCAACCAGAAGGAACTGTCCTACAAACCGAGATTGGAAGTAAAGGAAATCGGAGTCTGCCATGGAGTGGGAGTGGTGACCATGCCAGAGTGGGAAGCGCAGGTGCATAGATATGAAGATGAGATAGAACCCATTGAGCATACGAGTTTAGATAGAGTTCTCTCTCTTTTTTTTTCCTTTTCTTTCTGTTTTTGCTTATTTGAAAGGCAAGTAATGATGGCGAGTAAGGAAAGAAGGAAGGAAAGAAGGAAGGAAGGAAGAAAGGAAGGAAGGAAGGAAGGGAACATTTTCCATCTGCTGTTTCATTCTCTAAATGCCCTCAATCGCCATGTAAGCACCAGGTCAAAGCCAGGAACCAGATGATCAGCCCAGGCCTTCCACGTGGGGACCGGGGCTGGATTGCTTGGGATTGTCACATGCTGCCTCCAAGGGTGTACATTGGCCTGAAGCTGGAATTGGAAGTAGAACCAGAACTCAAAGCCAGACACTTTGATGAAATGCAATGTGGGCATTCTTAGCAGCATTTTAACAATTATACTAAATGTGCATGCTAAGGTTGCAGTAATTTGCAATGTTCTGTAGAGGGAAGAGTGTCCCAGGGTGGAAAGAGACATGGTGTTGGGGTCAATATATCATGAACTTCATCTTATGAGTTAAGGATGCCATATTATCTGAAATGTGTTCTCACCAAAGCATGAAGAGATTGGAAGGGAGCCACCTCAGAGAAAAGGAAGCTGATAAAAGATGTAGGCATCAATTCAGTTAACAAAACTTAACACAGGTGAGAAAAGATGGTAAGAGAATATGACAGCAACAAGGAGAATGTATCTGTAGGAATAGATAATCAATTGAATATTTTGGGTGGAGAGTCAAATTGGGAAAATTCTACACCTATGATGCCCAATTCAGCAGCCACGAGCCTTGCATAGCAAATGAGCACTTTAAATATGCGCCATAGTTTCAGATAACTTGATATGTTTCCCATACCTGATACTCCTAATATATTGTATACACCTAATATTGGAGATTTAGTATGAAAAGGGAATGTAAAGTATATCATTTATAATTTTATTTTGATCACAATTTGAAGTTGTAATTCAGATATAGATTCAAAATGAAATACATTATAAAATTAAATCCACATTTTTTTTTTTACTGTGACTGCTAAAAATTATAGATGTGGTTCACATTCATGGTTCATGTCAGATTTGTAATGAACAGCACTGATATAAAATGATTGGCCAGTGTCTGTCTTGGGTAATTTGGGGAACTGTGCTATCATTCAATAAGTTATAAAGGACGGAGGAGAAAATTTCTAGAGGGAAGACAAAGTGTTCTGTTTTTTATTTTTTCACTTGCTGACTTTGATGTGTCTACTGATCTTCCATGTGGTGCTGTCTGCTTTGTTGATAGTTTTAATATAAAGCTTAAAGGCTCAAGACTCAGTCTAGAGACAGATTGGAAGTGGGAAGTTGTAATCCTCCAAGTACCAACATTCTGTGAGGATGAACTAGACATTGTACTACTCACCAAGGACCCAGGCATTACACTCACTATTTTACATATATTTGATTCGCTAAGCAATTAATTCTGAATCTTCTAATAGGATTATCATCTTTGTTTTCCAAATGAGAAATCTGAGATCAGTGTAAACAAACTTCTGACATGATTAGGTGAGAACTTCCAGAATTACCCATGTATCCTCTGAGCTTGACACAAAGCAGCAGGGATCAGAGTTCTGACTTTACTCCAAAAAGAAGAAGCTAAGAGACATCTCTTCCTCTAGGGACCTGTCAGCCAGACTTGTCTGCATCTCCAGGGCCAGGTATGCAGGAATGAGACACTGGGGTGTGAGTACCAGGGAAGACTTCAATGGGTCAGGAGCATCAACTGCCTGGAGGTGCCCAAGACTGCTCCTGTGCAAGAGGCATCTCATTAACGAAAAAAAAAAAAAAAAACAGCACAGGGACTTCCAAATGTGGCATCAAAATAGTATATTGACATGCCAAAGAAAATACTCTCTAGAGTTCAACTGCAAGATATTTCTCATATTAGGAGCCAATCAAACAATAAACATATCAAAACCGTAAGAGAAAAAGAAAATGTGTTAGCAAGGTTTTGTCAGACAGAAGCAATAACAATAATAATGATAGTAATGATAATATACAATGTTTTTCAGAACTTGAGAACATTTAAATTTGTCAGCTTCAAAGATGATTGACTTTGTGGGGTATCTTTATTTTAAATAAATGCTTGCCTGTATCCTTCTTTTGCTTTGTTTTGTTTATGTCAATCTTATTGAGGAGTAATTTACGTAAAATAAGCTACATCTGTTTTAAACACAGCATTCAATGAGCTTGACAAGTGTAATTGCATTCCCTCCGGATATTTCCATCATGATAGAAAGTTTTCCTGTGTCCTACGGAAGTCAGTCACTTTCCATATTTAGCTCTGGGAACTACTGCTCTGCTTTCATTATAGATGAGCTCCACTTGATTTACAATGTCATAGATATTCAGTAACACATGGAATACTCTCACACTTTTGTCCTTAGTTTAGCATCATGTGTTTAACATTTTATTATGTTTTTAGTGTCTATCTGTAATACATTCATTGATTGTTTTGCAGGATTCCATTTGTGTGAATATTCTGTTGTTTTGCAGTTGTTTTCTAATGGACACTGGAGCTGTAAGCATTTTAGTCCTATTAGGCGTAAAGATGTTAGGACATTTCTGTGCAGCCTTTTGGTGCATGTAGGGGAGGATTGCTTTGCCACGGAGTAAAAAATAATCCCTTTCATAAAAAAGGACGAGCTTATTTCCAAACTGTTTATTTCCTTCTGCACTGTCTCTGAGATGAAAAGTAGACAATGTTTCCCGTGTTGTGTTTCTTTTGCAAAGAGAGCTGCTGCAGCTACCTAAGCATTAGACCCTACAAAACCTAGGTCCGCTTGTCAAGATGAGAGAGATGGGTCCAAGAATCCAGACTCATACATCAGGCAGGAAAAAACAAACAAACAAACAAACAAAAACCGGAGTGCAGTCAGAATCCCTGAGCATTCGCCATCTTCCTGTAGAATCTTACAGATGGATTTTGAAAGGGACAATTTTACCTATTAACTAGATAAGCGTGATTCTACATGTCACAGTGAAGGTGTCTTTAATGTGAAATTCACATTTGAGCCTACTGGACTTTATGCAGCATTAGCTTCCCAGCTGGCTTCTTGTCAATACCTCTTGGGAGGCAGTGAGTGGTATTTCTAATGCTTGGGCTATTGCAGTCTGTGTAGGGCACCCAAATGGTATTTCTACCTCCTGGGTTTGGCTTCCCAGTTCTGGTTTGTTGTAAGCATTTGCGGAATACATCAATAGATGGAAAGATGGAAGATATCTCCCCCTATCTTTCTGTGATATTATCTCTCAGAAATAAACTAAAAGTAATAAATAAAGCATAGTGGTATCTCATTGATTATTGATAGAGATGACTCAATTACTGTCCCCGGTGTCAAATTATATAAATGTAGTTATTTTTATTTCTACATGTAAGTCTCTAATTGTTATTAATCGTGTCACATCATTCACATTTTTCTTTGCATAGCAGTATGTAGGTGATAGACCTTAGCAACATTTAGTGTTAATGAGCAATATTAGGTTTTCCACTAAATAAGAAGGAAGGTACCTAAGAATACCACATATATTTTAATTATTTTTATTTTGTTTTAATGCTTACTACAAAAGTGAGGGAGTTGCAGATCCCTGTGGGGCTCTGATTATGGTGGAGAGGGTTGGGGTTGTGGGGATTTACGGGAAGATTGGTGAGACAAATGATTCAGTTTCCTGTCGTGTATCCATGGGATCAGGGTAGGAGAAGCAACACCGCTCTTTGCTGTCCATTTACCTCAGTGTCCAGGGAAGGAGACCATTGTTTGATGTCACTTTTGAGGCCTTGGTGTGGAGAATGTTCCAGGCATTTTACATGAGCTGTCTTGAGTGTTCTGAGAAGTTATTGGCTTCACTACGCCAGAGGTGAGAAATTCTGTCCAAGGTCTTGGCTGTCCTTATCTACCTTAGTGTGATTGCTGAAATCCTGACCTGGAGTCTTATTCAAACTGTCCTTTCCATTGTTGAATGAATTATTTAAATTCTTTGGCTTGAACGAGTTAGCTGTCTTGTCTTTGTGTTCATCTGGTTATACTGTAACTTCATTCTTGCATGAGGGTCAGGAACTGAGGTGGCTCATTCTGCAACATGCGCTCAGAGATAGGTCCACATGTCTGTGAACTTTCCTGATATCTGGGATTAAGTGCAAAGGTTGAACTAGGGAACCTGCTAAGAAACCTCACCTGGGAGGTCCTCAGACCTTTCTCTGGTGTAGGTTTAGGCTCAGTCTGGCCCCTTGCCTGCCAACACATGTACCAATCGGTGCAGCTACCTGGCTAGCCCTGGCTCTCACACAAACTAACAGGTGCTGCTGCCTAGCCAAGTCTAGCCTGCCCTTAGTCCTGGCTCCTGTGTGTGCCTGCGGGTACTGTGTTCTGTCCCATACGAACCCAATGCCATCCCCAGCTCTCATGTACTAAGCAGAAATTGTGCTCAAGCCATCAACTCTTACAAGGGCCATCCTCAATGGGTAAACCCCAAAATGACCCACCAGATCCACCTGAGATGCAGTAAAGTTAGCTCTCCTCACTTAACAATTCATCATTAACATTAATATCTAAGAGGCTGTGCAGCAGCGTAGCGGCTAAAGTCCTCGCCTTGCATCTGCCAGGATCCCATATGTGCACTGGTTTGTGTCCCAGCAACCTTACTTCCCATTCGGCTCCCTGTTCGTGGCCAGGAAAAGCAGCTGAGGATGACCCAAAGCCTTGGGACCCTACACCCATGTGGAAGACCCAGAAGAAGCGCCTAGTTTCGAATTGGCTCAGTTCTGGCTGTTGTGGTCACTTGGGGAGTGAACTAGTGGATGGAAGTTCTTCCTCTCTGTCTCTCCTCATTCCTGTATATCTGACTTTCCAATAGTAAATAAATAAATAAATCTTTAAAAAAATTAATACCTGTGTGAGTTTTGGGCAGACCAGTCCTACTCATTTCATAATGAGCATGTTTGGGATTACATAAGATAATCATGGATAACCACCCCCTCATATTGGCACATTTAATTAAATCAGATATTCTAATTTGCTTTTGGGGGGTGAGCGCCTTGGCATAATAGGCTATGCCTTCCCCTGCAGCACTAGCATCTCATATGGGGTCCAGTTCATGTCGCAGGTACTCGACTTATGATCCAACTCCCTGCTACTGGGCAAGTAGCAGAGCATATTCAAGCTCTGTACATTATAGCCATTCAGGAAGTAAACCAGCAGATGGAAAATCTTGTTGTCTGTCTCTTTCTTTCTGCCACTCAGCCCTTCAAACAAAAACAAATATTTTTAAAAATTTGCCTTTTGTATGTAAGATCACATGTTGCCAGGTTTTTGGCATGTTGTTCCTTTTGTGTGGTATTATTCTGTCAACCACAAAGTGGAAATTATTTATAACATATACATAGCAATCTCCACAATTGATTAATTAAGTAACTATGAGAAAATAGCCATCATATATATAGGTGTACCAGGGAAGCACCTGTGACTTGCTTCAACTTAATTCTGTTTCCTGTCTAATAACAACTACAGTCTAGGAAATCAAAATGATTACAAGTTAGGGATTTAGCTTAGAAGAGGAATAGTACCCAGCTCTTGGAACTGGAGAACGGTGTGAGCATTTCTAATTAAAACAAAACCATAGTCCGTTGCTAGGTAATCTGAATGATTTCCTTGTCTCTTCCAAGACAAAAGCCAAGATTTATATGCACTGCCTCAAGGTCTTACATATGAAAAATCTGTAACCCCACAGCAGAATGTCCCCCAGAAGAGAGGAGAATATGCTTAATTTCATATTAACTTCACAAATCATCATTTGGAAGTATCTATGTTTGCAAATTAAGAGGCTTTCCTAAAACTAATTAAAGCATACTTATTAACTTTTGGCAGAAAACTGCTATTCTTAATGTAAAGAAAATAAATTTAGAAGAAAGTGCCTGCAATCATAGGAATAAGACTTCTATTTATCTCTCAGCTTAATAACATTGACCATATTATATAGGGCATTTAAAAAATATCCCTCTTTTTGTATTTTCTAAATGGTTGATTAGATCCAAATCCATGGTTTCTTATTTTCACAAAGGTACCTTGATGGAGACATTCTATGTTGGAATTTTCACTCATTGATACAGGATGTACTATTACTGCTAATCAGAAAGCTGTGTCAGATAGCTTTATGTGGCTCACAGTAAGTTACATTCAGATACAACCCACTGAAGAATAAGGCAACCACACACACACTCCCAAAAAATTTGTGCTGAAGATCTCTCTGCTCGAGTATCATTACGACTCAGCCTTCCTGAAAGCCAACAAGCAAAATGACTTGTACGTGCAAATAAACTTGCTGTGACCTTGGCTTTTCACTGGTTCATTTCTCCTTGTCCACACCACTCCCACTTTTTGGTAGTAATTATTGTTTTGATTATACTTTGTGTTCAGATAAGAATCAGTAATGCCACGCTTAATGTTCTTTATAAGCATTAAAAAAAACCCTTCAGAGTATTGATTCCATTTGTTGAAAACTCCACTCTTGTTTTATCTAAAGTGGGTGCAAAAGTTCTGGACATGTAAAACAGGAAGTTTGCTGATAGCCCTTGGTCGTTATCAGTTAGGGGAAAGCGAGATTAATTTTCATCCTCACAGATGGATGTGGAAGGTGTGCTGCTCTGGGAGTCATCTCCGACATGATCTCTTTCCTGTTGAAATAAGTTACACGTTTATGAACTGCGGGTTTCTTTTGGCATTGTTTACATTGACTTGTCATAAAGGATCAACGGTTTCATCATCATCAGAAAAGTGAGGTGAGTTTTGCCTCAGTTTTTGTAGGATTCATGTTGCTCTGGTAGGGACTTTTTAAAATGAAACCTTTCACCTTCACAGTGCATCAAAACAGAGCTAGTTCAGATGTGTTAGTAGTAAGTTGGTGTCATTTATTTTGGTGCACCAGGATTTGAAAAGAAAGAAATACCAATGTTGCCCAGTCAGATTGAATTTTTCAAAGTTTCAAACCCAAGTTTATAATTATACATATGTGTAATGCAAAGGGTCTTTAAAGACCTCATGGAAATGAATATTTTGGAAAAAAGATCCGTGCGTGGAATCCAAATGTTTTATAATAAGCCATATAAAATAAGCTTATAAAATAAGCCAACCTTCCATAAATCTTTTCAAGTCCCGTTACATACCCAAGGGAATTGAAAACAAATATCTGCAGAAAAAAACAGGGTTTCCAGCTTCAATATTCATGATAGCTAAAGGGCAGATACAACACGAATACCCATCAATTGATGGATGAGTGAGCAAATTGCAGCATACCCACATGATGAAATATTATGCAGTCATAAACTGAAATATTTATCTGTACTGCTGATAGATGAACCTTGAAAACATTATATCAAATGAAAGAAGGCAGTCACAAAAGATCACATATTGTGTGATTTTTATTTGTCTAAAATACCCAAATCCAGCAGACCCATAAGACAGAAATTTTGTAGTTGCCAGAGGGCAGGGGAAGAAAGAAGAGAAAATGCTAATAAATAGAACGTATTCTGGAGTTTTTCCATTTTTGCACATGGAGAATTCTGAGTCCGTTAAAAATAAAATATAAACTTTAAAATGGCGAATTTTATGACGTGGTATGCATCTGAAGGAAGTTGTTATTTCTTTTTAAATCAAAAGTAAATGCATGGGGGAAAAAAACTCCTAATCCAGTGGCCTTCATCAAACATATGGCTATAACGCTAGTGGCATTCAAGAATTTATCATCACGTTGGATTTATGGATATCTTTTCAGAGAAAATTCACATTTTTAAGTCTCAAAATAGTGAAGCGAAAATAAACTCCCAAAATGATGTTTTGGGAAAAGAAATCTCTGTATTTCTTCAAATATGTTTTGCTTCTATTTAAATGGCTGCTTTTCAGATTTAGGTTAGTTTGAAATATTCACTTATTCATCCAAAAAAAAAAAACCCCAATAAAGCGGCTATGAGGTACTGAACTTACAACTAAAGTCTCTTTAGAGCATTCAGGGATGAATCCTACATGGGTAATGTTGAGACCACTTACAGAAAACACCACATGTCCATTTGCTATCGTCAGAGTCCTGATTCCTTTGCTGGGATCCATTTCTGCTCTGTCCACAGGAGATGTTGCTCACAGGATCTCTTCTGTAGATCCTGAAGATTTACTTTGAGTTCTTCACAGAACTCTCCTCTAGACAGACCCTATAAATTACTGAGCACAGAATTTGAAATGTATTTGCAAACTTCACTCACAAAACTTGCACATGATGTGTGAAGGAGGAACCTGCTTCACTAATCTCAGAGCGAGTTGCTGCTGGTGGAGGACTAGAATTTGGTTCTCACGATTCCCAACTTGTGAAAATGTAAATCATGATAAGTGAACATTAAGAGTAGAAGATATGCTAGAAAGAAGAGGAAAGATGAATGTGGACTAAGATAGAGAAGACTTTGTGGATGGTCATGGACTTACAGAAGTGGGAGACGAAGGGAAAGTCATGCCAGAATTCAGGCAATACCCAAGAGAAGGGCCAAGATGGAGAATGTCCATCATTAGGGCTGAAATAGAGCACATGGTTATCAGAGAACAGAATGTCCTTCTTCCCTTTCCACCCCTTTCCCTTCCTTCCCTTCCTTTGCCTTTCTCCCTCCTTCTCTTCCCTCTTGTCACTCTACATTTCAAGTAGACGAAATTTATTTTTTGAACTCAGAAAATACAGCATTTTCTCTTGTAAAAATTCTTTCTATCTCTTAGCATCATACGAAGGAAGTTTTGGAGGTGACTTCTCCGAAATTTTCCAAGGAAAAACTTTTGAACTTTCTCCAAAGATGCTTGCCTCATAAAGCTTTTTTTTTCTTTGGATCATATTTGTCCACCGTCTGAAGATTTTAAAATGTTAGGTTCATAAAATGCTGAGAGCACTTTAAGTCCTCTTTCCATTATATGATTTAAACGAACTAGTTATCTTTGCTCTGGCATGACAACGCATTGGGCCTGGAAAGGATTGCCTATAGACTGTTAAAGATCTCATTGTTTTTTCTGTCTCTTTCTTTCTCTGTAAGCTTACCTTTGCAACAAACATGTTACTTTAAAAAATCAAAATAAAAAATTCCAGCTCACCTAGACCTGACTCTCTGCCTGATTACCCTGTATCAAATTGAGTAAAATAATTTCTTCTCAGATTGTTTCCACAGAAGGAAGAGAGGCTATACCTTGATCTGATGCTAAGCAATAGCTCTTGGACAAATTGACCACATGTGCTAGATTCCATTGTTAAGGCTGTTCCTGGCACCGAAAGACACTCGTTTTCCTGGGTGGATAACCTCCACTTGGGTTATAACAATTCTCATCTGTGTACACCAGGTCATTCTCCCACAGGCGTGCTGTAGAGTTCCAAAAAAATCTCTGAGATGAAAGCTGTTTGTCCTAGAGAGGGCATTATTCCTACAGGATATCACAATTGTTGTATTCTTTCTTCTTTAGAAAAAAATGAGTCAGTTTTTGTCCTCTTTCAAATTTTCAAGTGGTAAAAATCACCCTAAACCAAATTGTTGGCTGGAAACTTCCACAGGTAAAAATAGAAATCTTCCTGCCATTCTTCCCTTCATCTTCAGCTCCAAAGAAGCTGAGAAGTCTTGAAATCTACTGGAAGCCAAATGCCACATTTTATAGCAAAGGAGATAGGAGTGCATGAAAAGAAACCATCTCTTTGAAAATTAAGCAAAACCATATTGCTCTTCAAATTTCCTATAAAATATATTCTAGGGGCGGCTCTGCACAGTGAAGAAAAAAGAGTAAAAACCTCAAATAAAAAAACAGATAGATAATTATAGAAATAAAGCAAGTAATGGGGCAAAACAGGCATTTGTAAGGATGAGGCAATTTTGCAAAATTCATATGTGTGTTATCATGGTGACATTCAGAATTTCCTGATCTTACCTTTCATCATGACAAACCTTTATAGAGGATGAAAAGACTTTAAATCAGAGTGCGTTAGGTACCTTGTTGAAAAGGTCTGAGAATAAAGGAACAAAGCATTAGGTGGCAAAGAGAGGCTTTTAGGAAAGGTTCCCTTTGTGTTGACTGAAGCTTCCTCAATCAGCCTCTAACGGGAGGATCTGCAACCAGATTATCCAGATTAATTTGCTGGGCCAAATTAATGGTTTCTTCTTTTATCTTTTTTTTTTTTTTAAAAAAAAAACACCTTAGACTTAATGTTTAAACTCAAAGGCCAGAATGCTCAAAAAAACCTTGTTGGCTGCTGGTTTAAAAAGAAGAGCTCAATGGTTTGAGCTCGAAACTGTGCTAAGAAAGAAACAAAAGGCTGGTGAAACAGGTGAGGATTCATTCACCCCGGTGGAGCTAGAATTGCTTCTACGATTGTTTTACAGTGGGTTGGGGGAAAGTAACACTTCATGAATGATTCTGTTTCACTAAAGACCAGCATGCAATAATAACCGGAAATAAAGTGAAATAGTATACTGGTGGGAAACTAACCCCGGTTACACTTTCAGGGAATGACTGAAGTATGAACGTGATGAAAGGGATGTTGAAGTTAAAAATATTGTCTTTTTCAGGAAACAAAAAGATGCTTTTTTGACAAGGTGTTTCAGAAATATACAAAAAGCCAGTTCTCCCTGCTCACCTAGGCAGTACCGTGACCGATGCTGGGCGTGCTAGATGTGGGAATTCCATCCCTAGGAACACCTGAAATTCATCCGGGTTCTAATGAACAGAAAGAGGAATCGCAGCAGCTGCACACGCTACAGGACCTTCTTGCCAGGGAGAGCAGTGAAATCCATTCATTTTCAACTTAGTAACCTTTCCTTCAACACTATGCCAGCCGGAATTCCAAGGACCTGGGCCAAAGGGATGTGTCTGATTGTTAGAATTACTGCATGTCTTTAATCACAAATCTGATGTTATATAAAGATGACACTGAAAGCTGAAGATTTTCTCTTCTAATCCATCTCTCTTTGTGAAGTTGTAATAAGAAAATATAAAAGATTCATTTTGCCTCTTGTATTTGTTTTTCCAACTTTAGTTGCTTATTTACTTTTCACTTACTTAGTGCTTCAATCTGACTTTGCTTTTCTCCAGTCTGCCTGAAGCATGCTCCTGCTAATTGCTTAAGATGACTCCTGGGACACTTTTTGCTTCAAGATGCTTGGTGAATCCTGTCAATTATACTTGGGTTTCTAGCTGAGACTTGGCACGCATGCCGTTCTTGCCTTCTTTTAGATCTGGGAGGGCACCTTAAAATTGGCATTTTCATCCATCAATAAGACAATGTAGCATGCAAAATAACCATGAGTATTCAGAGCCAGAAATTCTTCTGTCCAGTGTTTACTCTGGGGATACCCAAAAAAGTCTAGAAATGTCCTCAGAGTGGAGATTATCCTAAAGGAGTAGAGAGCTGGGGTAGGAGGCAGCAGGTGTTTGGTGTAGGAAAATGCACATGAAATAAAATGTTGTAAGTCTCACAAAGGAAGTTTTAAATATAGGCCTTTTTCTTACCCGCTTCTTAAATTTTGTAACCCCTCAGGCCCACGTGATAACCAATGGCTAAATCCTTGCTTTACACATGCTGGGATCCCATATAGGTGCTGGGTTGTGCTGGCGGCCCTGCCTCCCATCTAATTCCCTGCTTGTGGCCTATGAAAGCAGCAGAAGATGACCCAAAGCCTTGGGATCCTGCACCCACATGGGAGTCCTTGAATAACCTTCAGGCTTCTGGCTTAGGATGAGCTCAACTCTGGCCATTGCAACCACTTGGGGAGTGAACCAATGGATGAATGATCTTTCTCTCTGTATCCTCTTGTCTCTGTGTATCTGCCTTTCCAACAAAAATAAATTTTTAAAAACTTAACACTTTAACACTGTACTCACTTAGTGGACTTCTTTGTTCGTGATTTTCTTCTGGGAACCACTGGCATAGCTGAGAATTTGAACAAACCTTAATCTCCGTCTGTCTCTTTTTATGTCCCATAAACTCTACACTCTTGAGCATTTACTGGCAACATTTTCAATCCTTTCTATTGCAGTTGGTACTGCTTATCTCAGTCTCTGCATCCAAGACTCCTAAGTGAGGAGCTGAATTTGCTTCCATGGCGTGAGGGGAAGAATGGTGGAGGACTGGACTCCAGGAAGTAGCCAGTGAGGTCTATGAATATGTAAATTCAAAGAAGCAACAGTAACATAAGATTTCATTCCTTCTTATATTCTGAAGCCAGAATAACTTAGTTTTTATATCCATGCTTGTGAACTTACGGTGATACTTTATAAAGACTAATAAAGCATTGTCCATTTTCCCTGTTCATTCAAAGCATTTTGTGTTGCTGTATCAGAGATTGTCTAAAGCCAAATTGTAAGGTCATCATCCCTGAAAGATGCTGCTCAATACCATTTAATGTTTAAATTTTTGAAATTTTTTTATTGTTTTAGTTTAAGAGGCATACTTAGAAAGAGAGAGAGAAAGAGAGGCAAAGAGAAGTGTTCATTCCACTGGTTCACCTCCCCAAATTAGTCACAACGGCTAGGCTAGACCCAAGCTGAAGCCAGAAGCCAGGAGCTTCTTCCTGGTCCCCCATATGGGGGACAAGGGCCTAAACATTTGGACCATCTTCAGCTTCTTTTCCATACACGTTAACAGGGAACGAGATCAGAAGTGGAACAGCTTGGAGCTCCACTCGGTGCCCATGTAGGATGCCAGCATCTCAGGCAGCAGTTTCATTAGCTATGCCACAGTGCTGTGCTGGTCCCATTCAATAATTTTTATTTAGAATTTCTGACTAGAAAAAGAGTGATCATGCATCTGTGTATGTGTGTCCGTAAGAGTGATCGTGAGCTATTGGGACAAATTCATCAGACAAGCATAGATAACATTGTTTGGTTTAAAAGTCTCTACTACAAAGTAACAACTAGAGAATTGTGTGTGTGTGTGTGTGTGTGTGTATGTTAACAAATGACACAAAATGCTATTTGAACCAGCCACAAATGTTAAAATGGATCCAGTAAATGTGTTGTATCTTTCCTTTCACACTGGAGTTACGGTAATTTCGCAAAACCATAATTGCTTTATTCTGAAGGTCAGCAACTCTTTTTAGATTCCTAATGTGATTTTGTCCATTAATCCAGGCATTTAAGACTCAATTTCAACTTCTAACTCTAATATTTTGACATGGAACCACACCCCCACAGTAGGAAAGAAAGAATTTGACTTCATGTCTTTTTCTAAAACCATGACTCCTGTTTTTCGATTTTTATAATGGAGGTTTTTTTTCTCCTGTTTGAGAGGTATCATTACTTTCCTTTAGTGATTGTATTTTATGTCACATTTCAATTTCTGTGCCTCAGCTATTTTTCACCTCGACATCACTTTGTCAAGTCTTCATTATACAATGGCTCTTTCTATGCACATAATGAACAAAAATATCAAGGGAAAACTGACACTCTTCATGAGTTTATTTCTGAAGCTAGAATTCATTTACATGGGATCAACGATATTTTAGTATCACACTGGGTGCACTACATTTCTAAGATGAGAACATTCAAAACTGATAATGTTATTATTCAAAAGAAAGCTAAATGGAACAAACTTGCTTGCTTCTTTCTCTTCAGAAGAAACCCTCTGATTTAATTTGCATACTTTGAGTGCAATGCATAGTAGATGATTTATTAGAAAGATCACAAGCATTTCATACAGGATAACCTGTGCCAACTCATTGACATTTTGCTTCTTTCTTCTTGAAATAATGGCCAAGTTGCTCCTGAGAGGGCAGAGGGATTTGTTCATCTTGCCCCTACTTCCAACTGACTCCTTGAATTCTTCTCATTCTCTTTGCAGGTTCAGTTTAATTTTCTCTCTTTTTCAGGGCACCACCAACTAGCTCTTCTTTCATACTTTCAATCCCCTTGCCCATCATGTCTGTTAGTTTTTTTGTTTTGTTTTTTATCTCCTAAGATTTAGTTTCCTGATTTTCATAGTCTCACTATGCTAGTTGTGCAGTAAACTTACTTCATTTTTGTACTCATTGAATCAAATTTCACCTATCAAATTTGTTGCAAGTCCTTAGTAGAGGAGACATCATAGTATGGAGAAGGCAACAGTGCGAACAGCACAGTCATGCTATCTTTTGTAATGCAATGGCAGAAACGTCAAAGAGCAATGTCCCAAAGGAAGCAGTGGGGACCTGTGACTGAGGAAGCGCTGTCTTCATTTCTAGTTTTCTAAGAATTGTTGAGGTCTTCTTTGAATTAGAATATCTCCTCATCTAACTGGGGATATATATCCAGGCTCATAAACCAAGATTGTTTCAGAATGCTGATACACTCCTAGTAGCTCTGACATGTCTCCTTGAATGGCCCACAAGACCATACTAGATGAAATACCTTGGGAAGATTGTGATAATTGTGGTGATTATTGCACATTATTATTGCCAAATGGGGATCCTCTGGCCAAGGACCCTTTGACTCCTCCCCAGTTACTGCATGTTCTCAATCTTTTTCTCTAATCCTAGAATCCAAATATTGGCTTTTGGGTCATGAAGCGCAGAGGTTGGCAGTTCTCTCTGCTGTGGGAAAGTGTGAAGTTATTTCAACAAGGCTGTAGAATAATATTAAGATTTGTTTTTCTTGAAATTTAGAGCATCACCCATTACTTACTATTTGGAACTTATTAAGTAATTATTGAAAGGCTTCTTTCCTTAGTCAATGGCATGATACTTCACAGTGGACAGACAAGACCGATAAATACTACTAGTCATATATATTCACATTCCTGAGGAGTCACTTCACATCAGCTCACACTGGATTTGCCCCTGGGAATGGAGTATGGCTAGTGGCTATGGGAAGTAGACTTTGTAGCACCAGGAGGATGAGGAGCCCCTGGGTATCTGAGAGCTGCTACTGGGGAGCTGAAACCTGCTCGTGGTAAGCAAGGACTGTGCCTGTTCTCTTGGCTAGGAGACCTGTTTAGCTGGGGAATCTTGGGCATGTGCACAAGGATGGGAAATTTAGTTAAGTCTTCCAGGTCCTTCTCTGGCAAGGAAGCACATCAAATTGAGTCTTAATTTAAATCACATGTACTTCATGTTCTCATACTATGCACTTGGTATACATTTTCTTATTTAACCTTCTAGACAACTTTGCTACAGAGGTATTATTCCATTTCACTTTAGAGTCAAGGAAATTTAAGTACATAGAATTTAAGCCATATCAGGTAGCTTTCTAGAGTAGAAAACTTGACATTCAAATCTAGGCTTATCTCATTCTACAGCTGTGACATGTACGGTAACACAGAGTGTGAATTTTCTTTATTAATCAAAGTACATTACGCTTTCAATTAACAATGTGTTTTGACATTAGAATACAGATGAGAAAGTGCAATGGAAATTTTTGATGTTACCACATCCTAGTTAATATGTTCTCACAGCTCAACTAAAGGGAAACTTTGGGAGCATGAGTGGTTTGGCTCCTAAACGAAATGTAAAGTCATCTTGCAAAAACTAGACATATTCTACTTCCCACAGATGATACTTTATCAGAGCTTTGTAAAATTTTGGTCATTTTTATGTTAACCTCAGACACTTTAAGTTAAGATGTAGACACATGACTTAATATGGGTCTAATAAAGCTCACCTATGGTGATTTTCTTCAGTGAACTAAACAAACTTCCATTACTGTTTACTGTCATTTGTAGTTTTATATCAGAATAAAGCTGAACACATAACAGGCTGCATTTTGATATGCGTGACATGATTGCTCAAATAATTTTATAAGGGAAGCACACGGATTGTGTCTGTGCTCGTCAGATGCATACTTACTCCCAAAATAAAGTGATTAACTTCTCCGGATTCAGAATTCAGCGTCATTGATAGATTTTTCTTAATCGTTGTTGACGTTCATCCACTTACAACATCAGGCACCATCTTGGTCAGCACTCTGCTTCTCTCTTTACCTCTAAGTAACCTTTTACGGTTATTTCTTAGAATTAGAGTAGTTAACAATTGCAGCCACGATACCACATAACAAACAACCTAAATGTCTCAATGACTTAAAGGATTTGGAAATAGTTACCTTTCCAAATCATTACTCCTTATTACGAAAGTCATTGGAGGGTGATTCTATTATAAGTTGTCACATGATGAATGGGTCTTTCATCCTCTTTCAGACAGTGGTTACTTGAGATGTGTTTGCTTTGTAATGGTTAGCAGAGCCCAGGAAGGTAGGTAAGTTTTGCTCTGAATTAGTGCACTGTGATTTGTCAAGCAGAGGTACTTCGGGTCACATGATACAGATTAGAAGTGATGAGAATGAGATAAAATCTCTGGCAAGAGGATTTGTTTTCTTGTTTTTTTGGGTCTTTACATTTTGCCTGCTGGTTCCTTTTTCTATAGATCTATATCTTTATATCTATCTATAGATAAAATCACAACAGACAGCTAAGAAAAAGCCGCTTTAAAATGTCATTTAATTTGGGCAAAACTAAACACTAGGAAAGAGATTAAAATTACAGAGAAGCTACTTCACCCCAAAGCTGCTATTTTTCTTACTTTTGATTTTTTTTTTTTAAGATGAATCAGAAAGTTCTGTTCTGAAGAAGTATCTCTGACTGGGAAAAAATGGAAGTTGAATTTATAGCATATTTTCTCAAAGAAGAGTGTATATGTTTCATCTAAAGCACCTAATTTGTCATACAGTAGGACAACATGAGCATTCATAAATCACCATTCAGCACATGCCCAAAATGCAGTGCATCTGAATTTACTCTCTTAAGATCTCTTACCTTAAGATAACAGTCAACTGCTAAAATTATTGGTAAGAGTCTTGGTCCTGACGGTACAGGTGAAACCCAAATGCATCCATCACTATTACATCGTTTAGTGTATTACTTACTAAAGATGAGAAAGGGTTCTTATCAAATCATGCTAGCTTGTTGATAATACGGCAGCTTGGTTAAAATATGCACAGTCAGCTTTGATGAGACCCAACGTCTCTTTATTGATAGAATACTCACAAGTAACTTTTCATCATAGCAGAAGCGAAATTCAAGACTAAAGGCACAAACTTGGAATGGGATCAGGTTATTCTGACACCGGAGAGACAGCACAGCCTATCATATATTAGAATTGAGGTCATGGTTCCCCCCTCCCTTACAGAAGGGAAGACCCTTGGTTTTGGATAAAGGGGATAAGACTGGCAAATAATGTATGTTTCCTCAACATAAATGAATTAACTGGAGAGTTAATTACCATGGTAATGAAAAACTTGTGGGTCTTTTTTGTTCTCCCGGCATGAGACAGCATTGGGAAGGAAAGGCTTGGTGATGTGGTCTCTAGAATCCTGCATATATTTGAAAATGTGTCATTCGTTGAGTTTTTTCCTCCTTGACTTCAAATTCTTTCATCTATAAGATGAATTGTAGTAATGTGCATTTCAGGGAGTAGCTGACATGAATTAACGTGACACCTGACACTTAGTACTTGCTCAATAAATATCAACATAGGTGGCTGTTGCAGTGGTGTAGTAGACTAAGCCCTTCACCCACGGTGCTGGCATCCTTTATGGACACTGGTTCAAGTCCCAACTGCTAGAATTCTGAACCAGCACCCTGGTTACAGTCTGGGCAAGCAGGAGAGTATGGCAGAAAGCCTTGGACTCCTACAACTACGTGGAAACCCGGAAGACAGTGTTAGTTTCTGACTTCATATTGGTACGATTCTGGCCATCGTGGCTGTTTGGGGAGCAAACCAGCAGTTGAAACATCTATTTCTTTCTTCATCTGTCCCACCTTCTCTCTGTAATTCTGCCTTTTGAATGAACTAAACTAAAACAAAGCTTTAAAAAAGGTATTACTACAATAAATGTTGTCATCTGAAATTATTATTTTGATTATTTTTAACAATTTTAAATTTATGCTGCATAGAATTTGGCAGAAATATGCTATTATATTGAAATCTAACACCACACTTCATCTTAATTTGACAAACATAGGTTATAGTCTTTTACAGCACTTTAGATTTGCATTTTAGTCCCTGTGAGATTGTAGTTGAGTAGCTTGAGAAAGAATATTTGATTTCACATACCTTTGAAGCATATCTTTTTTGGATGTTGCAAAGCACAGCCTCTCATACTATAATCTCCCAAATAAAAACACAGAAGCCAACCAGTCTTTCCAACAAAAAAGGCTGTAGAAATACATATGTGGAGATGTAGCAGAGCTGGATGGGCACAAATCCCCACTGCTTGCATAGCTCAGGTCAAACATTAGACAAGACAACTAATAAATTGCATTAACTTGAGCTGAGACATTTTTTCTGTAAGGTGACAGTGGTTACAGCTTTTGATTAAAACCTTAATTAGAAGAGGTCTTCAAATAAAATTAACTCCATCCTTTTCTGACAGTGAGGAGAAAGGATCTGAGGTCATTTGATCCATGGTACAATTTAAATCAATTCTATTTTAGGCTAGATCGTGTTGAACTTGACAGTAAAACCATGTTTCCTGGCTAGAATAATTAAGGTGTCTTTATAAAATCTCATTCATTATAGGTATTTTCATTATGAACCTTATCTATATTAAAGGCCAAAGTATAACGTTAGTAACAACCACAATAACAAATAAAAATGATGGTGATGATAGAGAGACAAGGCAGATAAGTAGATGATAGATGGTATCATCTATACATGATAGAATCTAATACATGCCTGAGTGTTTTCCCAAGCAAATTCTTAAATTTACCTACTTGATGTCTCTGTTGCTAAAACTCCTGTTTGGGTCACTAAGCTTTGGTTTCCCACTTGTACTGAGCATAGCAATGATCTTGGTTTCTTATCCCAGTCTTTCTGCAGTCTGATCATTCATTCTGGACATGTTGCCAGCTACCCTGCAGAAATGGAAAGCTGATTGCGCCTATGGCAGCTGAGGACTCTTCAATGGATCTCACAGGGCAGAACAGGCTGATTTTTTTCCCAGAGAACTAAAGGTAGGGGAGGCAGACAAAGAAATCTGGAGAATTATTGGATTAAAGACAATCATTCTGGAAAACATATCAGGCTTACTCAAGAAAGCAAATGACAGCAACTAGGAAGGGTCTGACAAAAAGAAAATATTATTGAGGAGGAAATTTGCAGCAACTAATTTATTCCCCTTTCGTGCAGAATTTTATGAATATACATGGAGGGGGAGAGTAAGAGGGAGATCCTTAATAAAGTTCAAAGACATGAGCATAACTCCTTCTGCATAATATACCTTGGAGTCATGTCTATTTTGTTCACTGTTTTTTACAATTGCTCTCATTTTCTACAACTGTCTATATGGCCAGATTTTTAAACACTGAAGTCATTTTCATTTTGCAAGCAAAAGAAAACAAGTCCTGGGGTCTGTTTTACTACACCACCAGGCAATGGAAACACTCGGTTAATTGGGGCTCTCTGCACTGGCAGTTCTCACCTCACTGTGTAGTTGAGTCTGGGGCACAATGAACTGCTTTCTAAAAGGCATCCTACCACCCTCAGCTTCCATGTATCTTTTTTGCAAAAGTCCTTTGAGTCTCTTGCTGGTAGAACTATCATTCCTGTTAGCCAAGCAGAGCCAGCTGTGGGCATCATGGACCAAATGGTAAGCTGATTCTAATGACAGTGTTTCTTTTGAGAGAAGTGAGAGACAAGGGCCTCATTTATAATCCTGGTCAGAGTTTTTGAACCCCCTATATAGAGAGATGATCATTGAAGTTGTGAACGGAGCTAATCTACTGTGAAAAGTACTGGAAGGAATTTGATAACACACACACACACACACACACACACACACACACACACACACACTTCTCCCCAGTTTAAGTCCCTCATTTTTAAGAATAACTATTTTAATGGAGTTGTTGGAACTTCTAGCTCTGAGGAAAATGCCTGAGGAAGCCAAGGCAGGAGCTTGCAATCAGGATTCAGGGATAAAATCGGGGACACGCAGATATTACATCACTTTTCCAATTAAGATGTTTTATTACGCAAGGCCATTTCCTTTTTGAAATAGTCACATGGATATGAAGTCAGAACGGTCTGCTCATCCATTATTTTGGCTCTTTTGCTCTAAAATAACTGAAGCAAAGCCTCTGATCCTGTTTCTGTACTTGCATCTCCACAGGGGACATTTCCAGAAGAGACCGATTCTTTGCCAAAGCAAAGTTGATCCTTAAAAATTAAAGGTCACATGGAAAGAAATAGGCATGGTAGCTAAAATGTGGCGGCATTCATTGATTCGCTACATTGGCTACAATTTCCTCTCCAAGAAAAGCCTCCTAACTGCGCCTTGGATATCAAAGGTTTCTGTTGCGTTATTTTAACAGAGCCCACCATAAGAGAACACCACAGACTCTATAGTTGAAGCAGGGATTCCCCTTAGCACAATGACAGAGGCTTGAAGGTCCAGATGAAGGTGTTAGAAGGTTTGGTTTCATGGGAAGTCTCTGCCCTTAACTGAGCGGTGCCGTCCTTCCTGCTGTGTCCTCATCTAGGCTACCTCTGTGGGTACACATTCCTGCTGTGTCTGTGTCCCTCTCCCACTTTCTTTCTACACAGACAGGAATTAAACTGGATTATAGCCCAGATGGGCAGCTTCATTCTAACCACACAATCTCTTGAAAGATTCTATTTCTAAACATCATTCCATTCTGAGGCACTGGGGGTTAGGGCTTCAATACACAATTTTTTTGGGAAGGAGCACAATTCAGCCTACAACATATGTCAGTTATGAAAACAAAACCGAAAAAAAGCAACTAAAGTATTGCTTACTCTCTTATAACATTAACAACAATGGCAATGTAATCGGGCAGCCCTGAGATGAATATGTGGCTCCCCCAGTTCCTTTCTACCCAGCCTCAAAAACAAACAAGCCTTTCAAGCCAGATTGTCCCCATTCTTCTAAATGCCTGACTTCTGTCCAAAAGCATTCATGCCTCATAAAGAGGTTTATGTACAGAGTATGAGTTTTGGTATCAAGTCAATGTCTGGAAAATCCCATTTTCTCACTTACTGCCTAGGAACGTATTGGACATGTCACTCAGCATCTCTGGGTTCTAGCTCCTTCACTTGGAGAAGAGTGAATGCTTTCATCCTCTGTGAACTCCATTCCTAAAAGACAGGTGGGGAACAAACAGAGCAAAGCTCACTGGGGGCCTCTGAAATCGGGGGATTTCACAGCAAAGGACAGTTAGATATAAGACATTTCTGGAACGTGATAGTAACTCTGAGGAAATAAAGAAAACCAGAGCTTGAACAACATAGAATATGTCTGGAAACAATCTACGAAATTGACGAAAATATGAACGTGAGCAGATAAAGATACATTTCCTCCTACTTCGTTACATAAAATGACTGTGGGATCTGAAAGGGACAATTCTAATGGAATGGAAACTTGCAAATGATAAATTGGAAAACAATCAGAATAACTGATGACTCTTGTGTAATAGATGCCAAAAAGTAGAAGCAATTAGACTGCAGCTAGATGGGCAATGAGATCACGGACATCACTAAACAAGAAGCCCTAACTTTTCTGGATCTCCAAGCATGTGAGACAAAAAAAGGAAACCTTAAGAGGGGTTCACATTACATGCATGCCCCCTGAGGTGACAGTGTTCACTCTGTCATGGCAGCTAATTTTGTCCAAAAAGCAGTGTTCTAGAAGAAACTCTAGTGCAAGGTGCCCCTATAGGCAGTGCTATCATCTTAATCTACACACGGAAGAGGTTCAATGTAAAACAGAGGCCTAGGTCTAACCTACTGAGTCCTGCTCATTAGGGCTGGGAGAATGAGGGAACAGACCCCAATACTATGCCAAGTAAGTGATTAGCTGTTGATAGGTAAAAGTGGAGATTTATACACAGGGACTCCTCTGTTTACATTTTTAAAAGATTTATTTATTTTTATTGGAAATAATGATATACAGAGAGGAAGAAAGGGAGATCTTCCCTCTGCTGGTTCACTCCCCAAGTGGTCACAAAGGCCACAACTGATCCGATCTGAAGCCAGGAGCTTCTTTCAGGTCCCCCACGTGGGTACAGAGTCCTAAGGCTGAAGGCAATTCTCAGCTGCTTCCCCAGGCCACAGGTAGCAAGTAGGATGGGAGTTAGGGCCGCCAGGATTAGAGTCCGTGCCCACGTGGGATCCTGGTGTGTGACTTTAGCCTCTAGGTTAACCTCCATTTACATTTCAATGTGAAGGTGGAAAAGCGCTTCTCAGTGACAATAGGATAAAGGATTGGTCCTGTTAGTCTCCCCAAAGGTTGCCTCAGGCAGTACTTTCTCCTCTCATTTGAAATTCTCTTACCACTGTAACTCACTCACCTGGGGGAGCCCTGGAATTGGCAGGACTGAATCAGTTTGAGAAGACCAGTAGCTTGTCTCCTTCAGAAAAAATGGAGCCAATTGAGAAGAAGCTGTCCTTGTGTGATCAACTCTATCACTTCCCCTTTGTGCTTTTTAAGTATTTATTTTTATTTGAAAGCCAGGATGCCAATGTTAGGAAGGAACACACAGAGACAACTTCCATCTACTGCTTCACTTTCCAGGTGTCTTCAGTAGCTGGAGCTGCAGCGAGAAGAAGTCAGGATCCAGGAGACCCATTTAGGTTTCTGACATGGATGGCAGAGACCTGAGCTCGTAGGCCATCCTTTGTTGCCTACCCAAATGCATTAGCAAGATCTTCCATCAGCTGATTCACTCCCCAAGTGGCCACAAAATTGGATGAGAAGAGTAGCCAGGACTGGAACTATGGGATACTCCAATATGGGATGCTGGCTTTGCAAGCAGTAACTTAATTTCCCATGCCACAATGCTTTCCACTAGGATCATCTTCTTTTAAAATCTGTTCAATAATCAATGACATTAGTTCCAAAGACAGAAAGTCAATCCTTAGGTCAACAAATTATAGATTGCTTTCCATTTTCCAAATTCTTCTCTGACAGAAAATTAAACAAATGAAAGAGCACAGAGCTGTGACCCTAACTTCAGAGATAACTACAATTTCTTCATTTCAGGATTAGTTTTTAAGAACAGACCTATAGAAGTACTGTCATGTGAATGTCTGGATGGCCACTGAGAGTACACAGATGGTTCTTTTTGAAAGAAGTGAACAAAATACATAACATTTGAAAGTCAGAGAAGAAACCAAGCTCACGAATTTGGTCAATTACTATTTCTGTAATAAAAAGTGTAAATGTTTTTGCTGAACTTGAGAAACCTAGTCCACCCCTAGGCCAAGTTACTAGCAGGTTCACTTTGTTTGGTGTTACCATGATCTCTCAATTCTTTCGGTATCTAGTTCTTCATGTTACCCCCAGTCTGTATGCAGGGGTCACATTCTTCCTTTTGGTTCTACACATTGACATATGGAGGCTATCTGTAACAAACAGATCTGGTAATTCTATTTGCAGGAATAAGAAGGTTTTAAGAATGACAGATTTCTAAAAGGTTAAGCTGCAGCCTAGAGTGCAGGCATCTCACAGGGGTGCCAGCCAGAGGGCCCAGTTCTGATCCAACACCTTGTTCGTGCACCTGGGAAGGAAGCAGAGGATGGTCCAAATGCTTGGGTCCTTGCACCCAGGTTTTAGACACGGACGAACCTGTGGGCTCCTGGCTTCAGCCTGGTCCCACCCTGACACATGTAGCCATTTGGGAAATGGACCAGCAAGTGGAAGATTTCTATTTTCATCCCTCTCTTTGTAACACCGCCTCTCAAATGAATAAAATATCTTAAAAAAAAAACAACTTTTTTTTTAATTTGAAAGGCATATTCTACAGAAAGAGAAGGAGAGACAGGGAGAGAAGATATTTCATCTAATGGTTTGTTTCCCCAGTGGCTGCCACGGACAGAGCTGAGCTGATCAGAAGATTGGAGCCAAGAGCTTTTTTTCTGAATCACAGACATATGTGCAGAGTCCCAAGGACTTCTGCCACCCCCCATGGCTTTTCCAGATTATACGTACAGAGCATCTGGGACACAAACCAGCATCCATATGAGATGCTGGTGCCAAATGGTGGAGGATTATCTGTGCTGCAACACGGTGGTGGCCCCAGAACCACAGATTTTAAAACTCATGTGATGAAGCCTTATACACATTCTGAATTCTCAAAGAAATTTGCTTATATCCTGGTGTATTTTCCTAATGTGCTTGTGTATCATTAGAAGCAATTTTCCAGGAAAGATAATTTGTGTCCTGGAAGGGAAAATGGGCGGGAAATAAGGACAGAGTAGCGGTTACCCTCAAACCTGGATGGATTTCAATGTCAAAACTTATAAAATAAGTATCTAAGATCATCCTTAGGACTTTCCTCGCCCTGAAATTCTAGGTGCTCACTTATCTCTTGTGCTCTGAACATTAAAATTGAGCAGAATTTTCCATTCCTCAACTCTACCAGATATGAGAAAGTACTGTAGGCATTGAAACTCGTGAGTCAAAAAGAAAAACTTACGCGCTATCTCACACTGTCTTAATTTTTGATGATGTTAGAATAAGAATTATTGTGAGGATTCTGAGAAGGATGAGAAACAGAACAAGGCATACCTTGCAGATTTTGTATATCAGTACATTGCCGTTTGCCAGAAAAATGTTCTTGAAAGTTAAATCTTCCATTACATCATTTTTTATCACTTTATAATAAAATGTTCCAGTTGGCTTGCATGTCTGATGCTTTGCCTTGCTTCAGAGATAAACACATTGTCAAAGATTAGCCTAAAATTCCTATATATTTACACAAGTTCGAAGTTAAGAGAGTGACGCCACAGGAGAAGGTTAAGAAAAGATATTGTTATTTAAATACATTTATAAGGCAAGATTGGGAGCCTCGGATAATGAGATAATGATTCAAAAGCCATAGAATCCACGAGTAGAAACAGCCACAAAGTTTTGGAAAGTAAGGAAACAAGCTGTTAGCAATAAAATAAAATAAAAGAGCATTGTGGTATGCTGTGTTAAGCTACCACTTTTGAGGCTGTCATCCTATGGCAGTACTGGTTCAAAGTCCTGACTCATCCACTGCTGATCCAGCTCCCTGCAAGCACCCGGGAAAGCACCAGAATGGGGCTGAGTTGTGTATGTGAACCAGCTGGAAGCTCAGGATGGAGGTCCTGGCACCTGACTTTGCCATGGTCCAAATCTGACTGCTGCAGCCGTTTGGGGGTATGAATTGGCAAATGAAAGATCCTTCTACTCTCCTTTCTGTGACTCTGCTTTTCAAGTAAATATATTTTTAAAAATATCTGGAGAATTCTGTGTTACGTACATATTTGTAGATGTGAATCTCATTAAGTTCCTTTTACTCACTGACACTGGACACTGCTACCCAATGGGTTAGAGCGACCCTGCAAGCTGAAGGAAGAGCCTTATCCTTTCTCGTACTTAAAAACAAACTCAGCACTCACTTCTTTAAGTTTTGTTTTGTTTGCTAAGAGTTGAGTTCCTTCTCCAATGGCCTAAAACAGTTCATCAGAACCTAAATTTTAAGAAAAATCTATTTTTGGAAAGCATGAATGGTACTTGTAACTAGTGTTTCTGTAAGATTCAGGCAAGGAGGTTTTTAATGAAACTAAGACGTGTATTTCAATTTCACGTGTGAGATGTATTAGGGAGAGATACAACATAACAAGCGTGTAACTACACGTGCAACATTCCTAAGAGAGTTTTCATTTACTCAGACGATCACTCGACCTGTGCCGTTTGTCATTAGGAAGGTAAGCTCTTCTTAGTATGGTTCTCAAGGTTACTTTGAGCATCTCTGAATGGATTATGTGATTTCTGAAGACCTTTGCAAACTGAACATGCCCCACCACTCAGACAGAGTTGATTCATCTTATCAGGAATTGCGTTAGTAAAGCCTTGCTTTTCCTGTTCTTTAGAGAGAAGCATGTGTTTTCAATCCAGTTATGCGTTTTCCCACGGTAGCACTTTCAGAGACATATTATAATATTTGCCTCCAGGGGGCGTTAAATCTTCAGCGAAGCTCCAGTGTCTCTGGAAGGAACTCAATTCTAGTTAGCAATAGCAGGTAGCTTGACTTTCACTGGAACGAAATATCCTTGATTTCACAGGCTCATATCCTTGATTTCACATAGGGAAGTTATCTCAGCCCTGCAGACTAGACCTCACGGCTCTCAGGGTGGTGAATGTGGACCTGAAAACATCCAAAGCCCTGGAGGGTCTGCCAGGAGCTGAGCCCAGCTTCGTTCGTCAGAGACATGTGCCAGGCCTTGGATTGGCTGACCCTTGCTGTCTCCTCCGGTAAATCTTTTTTTAAGAGATCATTTTAGGGCTTTCCAAAGGGTATAATGTGATTCCTCAGGGTCCAAAAATAACCTCATATGGAAGAGGAACCCACTTTTCTGCAGAAGCTTATTAAGGGGTACCTTTGCCACTACTTCTGAGTGAAAACATGGGTGTCAGAGTGCTTGCAAGCCTGAGGAACTAACAACTTAGGAAGAGGCAACTCTATGAGCGCGAGGCACTTCTGTTTACTACCACAGAGGTATAAAGAGACCATTATATCTATGATGTTTGCTGTAAGCACTAGATTCCTGGATTAATTACTTGATTCCTGAATCTCTAACTCCGCATCCATGAAAGTGGTTCTAAGTATCAACTAAGACAATCCGAGAGAGCTCCTGGTAGAGTCAAGGCCCCCTCCTTGTTATTTAATAGAATAATTTATCTTATTCCCTCGTTTCCATTTGAGATCTCTGCCAAAACTGCTCCAGGCTTGCCTCTCACTTCTCCCCTGACAGAGACCTTCATCTCAAATACCTTCTTCTGTCTGGATCTCTCTGCTTCTTCTCTCTTCCTTCCACATGTTATCACCTCAAGGGAGTCCAGGCAAATTTCCAATAATATCTGTAATGACAACCTTAAAAGCTCCAAACACCACGACTTTGTACTCCATGAACCAAACGTGCTTTCCCTTACTATTAATGACAGAACATAGTACCTCAGTTGTGTGGCAGATTTATAGGTGCATTCATCATCTTTGAAGAGTTGCATAAATGTGTCCTTAATGTACATCCATTTAAACATGTTAAATTACACATCTAGCAGCCAATTCGGTAGGAACAAATGAAAAATTTCAGTCCTTAGAGACAGAAAGACATGACCAAAATTTAAGTTTAATAGTTCTATCTGGCAAATCCTTGAATCTTTCTGTTTCTCCTATATAAATAGGGTTGTTTTATGTGCAGTAAGGATTTAGAGACAAAGCAATAATATAACAAGGCTTCCACACAATTGCTGTTGCATAATTAAAGCTTTCTCTTCCAGCATAGCTATTTCTGTATTTTTCACACATCCCTGTCCATTGGATGACAGTATTGAGGTCAGAATATATGTATGATTCTTTTCTGTTCAATTTCATTCAGCACAAAGTGGAAACCCAATAAATATTTGGTCTTTATGGCTGAGCAAGACCCATTTTGTAAACAAATGTCCCATCTTACACCTGCTCAGGATGCCACACACCTGAGCTTGCTAAAGCTTGCTACTTTAAACTCTGACAGATATATGACTTGGTCAATAATTCAGCTATGCCTCCCTAGTGCACAGTAGCACGTAATAACACATTTTTCTTTACAATCATTCTTTAGAGTCATAAGGGTTATCTGCTTTTCTTTACAGCAAATAGAAGGAACAAATTATTTTCTTGATCAATAAGTCACTCTGTTTTCCATGGTTCAAAGTTAAGCTTTTATTTGGTTTTAAATTAAAAAAATAAATTTCATTATTAAATAGTGAGATGAATCTAGCTAATGTTCAGACAGTAGCTTACTCAAGAATATACCACTTAGGGGTCCAATAAAAGGAATGAACCATCTAAACTAAAAGAATTTGTTATGTTGTCATGTTTGTTAAAAGTTTAACAGTGGCAGAATTCAAAAGAAACCAAAATAGAAAGTTTCAATGTTTACAATGGATGAGAGAAGTAAACCACTTATTCTACTTTAGTTACAAACTACTTTCTTTCTCAGTGCCAGTCAGTTTGAACACTATACCACAGTGCTAATGTCATCAGGTTCATCTGCTTTCTTCTGCCTGCTTGGCAGGGATTTCAAGTATTCCAGGTGTCTCCGTGCATCCTCCTGGTTTTGCCTCACATAATATACCACGTATGAGATCACCATAGTGAACCAGCCAAACATGGTGACCAGCATGGCATAGTCAGTAGTTTTCTTAGGGAGGTTACAAAGGTCAGCATCATTGGCAGCGTTGAGGAACGGTCTTCCCGCATGCTCATCCAACACAGAGGTCTTACAGATCACATTGTGGGCTGTCTCGTGATTGGAGGCCATGCTCCTTAGAACCTGCTGCAGCGTGCAGTCACAGTGCCAGGGGTTGTTGGCAATTCTGGCCCTGGCCTTCAGGTTGTTGAAGGCATTTTTGTGCACGCTTTGAATCCTGTTGTCGGATAAGTCCAGACTCTGCAAGGTTTCAGCAACTCCTTTGAAGGCATGCTCATCGATAAATTCAATGCCATTTTTAGACAGGTTGAGAACTCTCAGTTGATGAAGGTCCTTGAAAATCTCATTGGGGATAGATGTGATCTGATTGGAGTCCAGGTATAATAAGACTGTCTCGGGGGGAAGATCTCTGGGTATTTCCTTGAGATTTGCATTGCTACAGGTGACATTTAAACCCCCAGAGGAAGAACAAAGACAGCCCTTGGGACACATACTGGCAGAATGAAAGCACAGTATCATAAGAACAAAACTTTGAAGGAGGAGACACATGGAGAGGGAGCGGGTTAACCACAGGTCTACCAGATTCATGCTGGAATGTCACCATAATCACAAGCCCATTCCTCATTGATTCCAACAAGTGTGGCAATGCTTCCAGCCCTGTCCACACTGTCGATTTCCTTCTTACGTGACTCAAAAGGCTGCAGTTAATACATGCGTCTCCTCATTACTCCTGTTCTTGCTTGGGCACCTAAAGAAAAGGGAAGCAGATGCAATTAGTTCTTTGCAAAGGGAGGTACACTGCAATTAAAAGAGCTTCCAGGCGTCTGGCATCCTAGGCAGGTAGGCAGGCTAGTTAGGCAGGTAATTTCCATCAAAGCCTTTGGGACTTGTGTGCGTAATAAGAGTCTCCTGTGCACATCCCTGGTGCTGCAAGTGAGGACTTTCTATAAATGACAACATTTCCGAATTCTGGTGCCTTGTCTCAGTTCGAGCAGAGTTCAAGCAAAGTGTCCCAATTTTCCTCACCTCCATTATTATTCTCCACAGTCTGGACCCCCTGAAAATTCTATAGCAATAGAATTCAATGACGTCTTTCACACCTTGCTACAATGGCAGTTCCATTCATGCAATTTAGCCCCGGAACTTGGGAAGAAATGAGAAATAATTCTAATATTTCATGGTTAATAACCATCAACAGGAGTGTCTGTCATGGCTTCGGAACTTGGAATAGTGGCACCAAAAATCATCTTATTCAGATGAGAACATGAATGAGTCATTGCAACCTTCACCAAAAAATGTTGCTGGGACTGACAAGCAAGAACCTTAAGAAGAGGGTCCTCCCATTGGACTCCTAAGGTTGCACTGCATACCCGAAGATGTTTTTATCTGAACTTTTTTTGGTGGTTAATTTTCTATTTGAATTTTGAATTATGTGGTACAATTTCATATAGGCTGGGACCCCCCAAACTCCCACCCCCTCCCTACAGATTTTCCCCATTTTACTACAATGGTGTAGTCCTTCATAAGGAATCATAATTTTATCAGTCTCTTACTTAAGTGTACCCCGACATTGTTGGTACAGACAATGTCAGACAGTCCAGCGTCTCATTGCCTACACATGTCCACCAGTTTCATTGTGAATCCATCTTTTGTTTGAAAACATATCTGAACTTTTAAAGGAGTCTGTTTTCTAAACAGCACATATCCCCTCCAAACAGAACTTTAAGTAAAAAATGACACACATTTATAAAACCATTTTGGTATGAAAAGATAATGAGAAAAGAAACCTCTAAGATACATTAGCCCAAGAATCTATATGCAATATAGATTTACCCAGTGATGAAAGGAACCCAGAAATTTTGAACTAAATTGATACAAGCAAGGCTATAAAGCTGACTCTGCAGCACAGAACAGAGATGAAAGTATTAAGTTAACCCTAAGAACTATTCATCAGGTTAGAAAGGCTAGACATTATCATTGGAATCAATTCATAGAGAAGACTAGTGGATTTCGGAGGGATTATGTGACTTACCCAAGGTCGAATAGACAGGACTGACGCGAAACCCTTTGTTCTGATTCATTAATCTCTCAATCCATTTCACTACCTCTACAGTTTTCCCCCCAACCCATCTGCTCTGTGTGACCAGTGAGCAATTGGTGAGCTTCACTGGTTGTGATTTCTAGTGCTGTGAGGTTGCATTCTAATCCCGGGAGCTATGAATCTTGGACCTCAGCAGAGATGGCCTTCTGCACTGGGGGAGGGAAACCAAGCCTGATTTCAGAAGATCCTACCCTCCCCCAGGATCTGAGGAACAAGAAGAGCATTAGCTTCTCGTACATTCAACCACTGAATTTCTGCATGAACAAATGACTTTGCAAACTTATCTTTTATAATGATCCCAGATGGATAAATACAGAGGAAAATGACTCCAAATGTTACCAAACTCACAGAAGAGATGATTAATGTGAACTGAAAACATAATGAACTGGGTTGTTAATCATGGAAAAAATAAGATTAGCAACAACAGACTGGAGTAGACGTACTTTTGGAATCCAAGTCCCTTAAATGCTAGAGAATGTTAGAGAAGGGCCCCAAGGCTTGCAAAGCCATCTATCAACAGCTCATTTCATTTGCAGGGAAAGTGTCCCTCCCTTTTATGTCTGTCTTTAGCACTGCACTAGATGGTATTTGGGGCTTCCAGTAATTATGCAGATGGGAGAGAGAGAGAAAAAAACAATAAAACAGATGAACTAGGGAGAAAGCTCAGGGAAGAGAGAAGGGGAACAGAAAGCAAGACAAAAAATATTGAAAGAAAACGTGAGAAGGGCAGAGGAGAAGGGAGGCTTGAATGTGAACAGCGAAAATAAGCAAAAGGCAACCCAGCAATTCCCTATTAACCAAGCCTGAACCTACTGAAAAGTAAGAAGCTTCCCTATCATATTTCTGCTGACATTGATTGACAAATTGATTGATCGCTTGAAGTGATTTTTTAAAGATTTATTTTTTTTTCTATTGCAAAGTCAGATATACAGAGAGGAGGAGAGACAGAGAGGAAGAACTTCCATCCAATGATTCACTCCCCAAGTGACTGCAATGGCTGGTGCTGTGCTGATCCGAAGCCAGGAGTCAGGAGCCAGGAGCTTCATTCTGGTTTCCTACATGGGTGCAGGGTCCCAAAGCTTTGGACCATCCTCAACTGCTCTTCCAGGCCACAAGCAGAGAACTGGATGGGAAGCAGGGCTACCGAATTAGATCCGGCACCCATATGGGATCCCAGACATGTCCAAGCTGAGGACTTTAGATGCTAGGTCACCTCGCTGGGCCACTTAGAGCTCTTTTGAAAACAAGATATACTTGTTTTTATTTGAAAGGCAGAGTAACAGAGAAGAGAAAAAGAGAAATATCTGTGATGCATTGGTTCATTCCTGAACTGGCCACGATAGCTACAGCTGAGTTGATCCAAAGCCCGATTGTGCAGAAGGCAGAAGCGTCCTTCAGGCATCTTACGTGAGTATAGGGAACAAGGTTTTGGGTCCTCCCCCACTAGCCTGCCCTGACCAGGAACTGGATCAGAAGTGGGGCAGCTGGGATATGAAATGGTGCCCATACAGAATGCCGGTGTTTACTGGCTGAGGGAGGATTAGCCAGTTGAGTCATCACACAGACTCTCCAAGTGATCTTCAATTCAGATTATAATCTGCTTGAAGGCAAGGGCTAGACTCTGCTTCAGGTAGAAAGAATAGTAAATAATTAAACGAAGAGAATAGTCAGTAACTTGTATCTCAGTTTTGTTAGTAATGTGCATTCTCTCTGAATCTCATTTTCTTTATCTTCATACAGATTAGAAAAGCACTTAATTAAACAATTGATTAGAGAATTACATGAGATGATCCACATGAAGTCCTTAGTGCAGTGCCTTGTAAGTGGTGTAAGCTCAATACTTGTCAGCCCTATTGATTAGGATTACTTCCAGATACATCAGCAGCATGTGGCATAGGGCTTGGCATATGGTAAGGGGCTAAATAGGTATCAATTATGTTGATAAAATAATGAAACTTCAAGTGTTGGGTTATAATTTTGATTCTCTACTGTGATAGGTATGATTATTTTGAGGTGGGCATTTGTTGAAGTGGTTGGAAGATACACGTTCCATCCTGGAGTAATTTGCTTGAGTCTGGCCCCATTATTTCCACTCAGTTTCTTTTTAATGCACATTCCGGGAGTCAGCACATGAGGGCTCACGTACTTGAATCCCTGCCACTCATGTGGGAGACTTGACTGGAATCCCAAGCTCCCGGCTTCAGGCTGGTCCAGCCTCAGCCTTTGTGAGCCTTGCAGTGTGAATCGGCAGATGGAAGATCTCTCTTTGTCCATCTCTGTCTTTCTCTGTATCTCTGCATTTCTAACAAAATGAAAACAAGTAACACAAAATCAAACTAAATAAGACATGTCAGATGTGTACAGGTTTGGCATGTCAATATGCCAGGCTTTGGAAATGTCATAAGGACAGGCTCCTAGAAAATAGAAGAAAAAAATGAATTCTTTCATTTCAGGGTTTCACACAGAAAGTGATTAGGAACCAGCTTGAGTTCTCACTATGAGAGTATAAGGCCTCTCTACCATTCTCCAAATGGTCCTCCCACACGCTAGATGGGATGTTGCTCCAAGTCCAGACGTAGAATATCCATTGCATTCAAGAAGACTGGGACTCAACCTAAATATTTCATTTCCCCTCTGTGCTGTTTGATAAGAGGAATAAAACATCCTGGGAAAGGTTAGATTGCTAGAGCAGTGACGTTTGTCCTTTAATGCCTTGTCCTTTAGTAAGGATGACGTTCAGGCAGTGCAGGATTGTGCAGAGCGTAGCCACATAGACTCATATATGGAAACTGAATCCCCCAATGTGAGGATATTTGGAAATGAGGCCTTTGGTGGAGGTGAATAGGTCATAACAACAGAGCAGGAGTGGGATTAGAGCACTTGTAAGGAATACACAGGAAGCCAGCATTGTGGCAAAGCAGATAAAACACCACCTGCTATGCTGACATCCTGCTATGCTGGTTCAAGTTCCAGGTGCTTCAGCTCTAATTCAGCTCTATGCTGTTTCCTGGGGGGAAAATGTGGGAATATGGGCCAATTCCTGAGAGTTCCTATATTGACATAGGAGATCGAGAAGAAACTCCTGACCTTCTAGATTCATTCTGGACCAGGGTTGGCTACTGTGGAGAATGAGAGAGCTGTCTCCCTTGCTTGACACTGTCTTTGTGGAATGGCTAAGAGTGAATAAAGGAAGACATGAGGAGAGAGACACCTCAGATGGGAAAAAGGTTGACATTCCTCCGACTAGTTATCATCCAGCAAAGCAGAGTACTCAACCAAGTGTTCAAACCTCAGACTACATTCTGCTTTGTTTCCAACCACATCTCTGGCATAAACCCCAAAAGGCAAATAAACTATATTTCTGAGAAAGAGATTCCTGGTAAGAACTTCCAAATGAATGAGGAAACATAAAAAAGGATCAGCAGCATGTTGGTGAAAATAAGAGCAGCCAAAGCAGTCACTGCTTGTGCTTGTAACAAGGAACCAGTTTCTCTAAAGGGATGGATGGAGTTAGGCAATAATATTTGTCTCTCCCAACACCCCGCCCTCTGCAATTCTGAACTCACAGGACACCCGATCCTTACCACTCAGACCCTTCAAATATGTCTGGGTAAAGCAAGAGTAATGACATTGCTGAATGTGGTATTTGGGTATTAGCCATGCATCAAAGAAACAAATTGGATCTGTCCGCATTCTCCTGCCACAAAAATTTCTGAGCTGTATCACTTAAGTTTGACACTGTGTGGTAACTATCAAATATTATTTACAGGAAAAAACAGAAAGTTCCCTTAGTAGATGGCTCATTCAGTGAGAAGACACCTTATTCAGTGGCTGATCAACAGTTCTGTTTGCTTTCCAATGTTTTTCCTCATCTTGAAGGATGGTCAGGGATGCCCAGATTTTCCAGCAAAAGCCTTTCCTAGGCCTTCTGAGAACTGAATACATCAATTCAGAAAGAAATACTAGACATATCAACTTCTTGCAGCTACTTTCTATGACACTCTGCTAACAAAGAGGGGGCATTTTAATTATATATATATCCAGTCTGTATATATGTGTGTGTATCTATAATATATATGGTTTCTATGTATATGTATATGTGTGTGATCACACACACATGCATGCATATATATAAATAATGACAAGAAGGTCTTTTTAATTGACAACACAAAATTAATACCAGTGGGGAGAGGAATTCATATGCTTAAAGACTTGAAAGTGAAATATTCCACATGGCAAAAATAAGGTCATAGACAAAGTCAAGGGGCCAATGACAAAACATTGTACTTGTTTTTCAAATATACAAAAAGTAAAGAAAGAAGTTATCCAAACAGAAAAATGGATAGCAAAACAACAGATGCAAATGCCAATGTATATAATATATATCATGTCTATAAAATAAGCTATATGGAAAGATTCTTGCTTTCCATGGACAGTAAACCACATTTCTGGTGAAATATCAATCCTTTCAGTAAAACCTCAGATTATGAACTTGTGAAAGACATATCATTTTCAAACAGATAATGAGAGAGTAGACCGGCTAGTTCTTATTGTATGAGCTATTTGGAAATGCCGAACAGACGTTTATAATTTAAGACTTGGCTTGTGCTGATAGCAAGATATCAAAAGATGTTCCTCCAGAAAAGCATCTTAATAAGATGGGTACTCCAAGGGACCAGCATGTGGTGCAGCAAGCTAAGCTACTGTTTGTGACATTCTCATCCCACATCAGAGTGATGGTGTGGGTTCTGGCTGCTCTGCTTCCAATCTAGCTTCCTGACAATGTTCCTGAGAAAGCAGCTGAAGTTGGCCCAGGGACTTGGTCTCCTGCTGCTCACACAGATTTCAGGATAGAGTTCTGGCTCTTGCCCTCAGCCTGGTTCCACTGTAGCTGTTGCAGCTCTTTGGAGAGTGAAACAGCAATAAAAGATCTACTTTATATATCTACTTCATACATATATATGTCACTTTGCCTTTTAATTACACAAATAAATGTCTTCCCAATACACAAATAAATATCTTAAGTACTATTTATTAATACATTAGTCTAAACTTTTTCAAAAGCAGTTAAATATGTAGATTAAGGTGTAATTAATATGCATGTGCACGAATCACAAAGAATGTCTCAGAAACTTAATAAATGGTTCTCTCAAAATGAATTGTGAAAGAGGATTTGTCAGGGGAAAGAAGTAATTGTCTTTAGTTAATCTCCTAAAGGAAGCTTTTGATATTGTTTTATTTATTTTAAATGTAGAGAGTCTTCCATTCCTGTTTCACTACCCCAAATGGTCGCAGGAAATGGGCTTGATTTAGGCTGAAGCCATCCTGGTCTTGCACATGGGTGGTAGGGCTCAAGTATTTGAGCTATGTTCTGCTGTTTTCCCCAGAGCATTAGCAGGTGACTGGAGCAGAAATGGAGCATCAGAGACTCAGACTCTCAGCCTGATACAAGATGCCTCTGTTGCAGGTGTCAGCCTGCTTCACTGCATCATGGTACTGGCCCATTCTGCATGGTTTCAACTTTTTATGGTCTATAAACATATCGAACTTCATTTTGTCAGAAGACTGAAAAGATAATAACACACATGGATTAGGGATTAGCTGGGAAATGAACCCAAACATAAAGCCTCAGAAAGAAACTGTTGGGCAACAGTGGCCAAACAAAGTGGAGAAGAGAAACCTTAAAAAGCAGAACGTATTTCAAGATCGAAACATACAAGCAGACAACAGTCTATCAAAACAGGATTCGGACCCACAACCTCTGCAGCAAGCAGTCCAAATCAACTTAGAGTTTCTCAATACATGAGAGCTTCCCTAATTTTTGACCCAACTTTCAACTTTAGACCAACGAAACAAAGCCAAAGACGCAACCTGGCCAATCCACAGGATGCCCTGCTTTGTGTCAGCCCACTCGGGGCAGCTCCAGTTTCCAACCAGGGTAGATCTACAGCTTTTATTCTTCCTCACTATGAGGCTTTTACACTTCACACTTTCCAGCCTCCCTTTGAATTTGCCAAATGCAAAAGATGTTGGCTAGTTCCCTTTCTGTAGAAACTTCAGAAAAAAATAATCTTGTTTGATCTAAATTTAGTGGTTTCCATTTATTTGCACAAAATCTTATGTCTGAGGACTTGATATTTTCAAGGCAATATTTCCAAAATTAGTTTTCATACCTCATTATAGAAAATCTATCCTGGTTTTTTTTTCATATCATCAGATTTTGTGGAAACTCTGGATTTCCTGACCCAAAAAAATTGTTCAAAGGGAATGAGGGCATGAAGAATGCAGACGAGTGAATTAGACGGGGAGTTTTCTCCATTGCTGCTCTATGGGCTCATGTTTACACACACAGCTCCTTCATTCACATCTGAGGTTGGAGTCGGATCAAGCACGAAAATCCTGCACTGCTGTCTCTTTCAAAGGAAGATTCATCAGCGCTTCAAAGGGTGTATATGAAAGTAGAATCACAAGTTGTGCCCTTCAGCTCCACCCAACAGCCTCCTGTCTCCTCAGCAAGCCACCTGTTCTTTCCTCTTGATTTCTGAAAATGAAAATTTTGTTTCCATTCTTCTTCCTCTCTCTCTCTTGCTTTACATTCCTGATGCTTCCTTTCTATTGGAAACCTACAGCACTTTTTTTAATTTTCAGAAAAAAAGGATGAAAAAAAAAAGGAAAGATAATAAACCTCCTTCCTGAGCTGCTCTGCATCTGTTGCCTCTCTGCTCTTTTCCCTAGCATTGGGTTAAAACAACACCCTGTGTCATTCTCGCAGGCCAAGACACTTTGATGCTGTTGATTGTTACCAGCAACTTCCTTTCCCAGTTGTGTCTCCCACCATGCTTTATTACATAGAATTCATTATTATTATTTTTTATTGGAAAGGCAGATATACAGAGAAGAGGAGAGACAGAGAAGAAGATCTTCTGTCTGTTGATTTACTCTCCAAGCACCTGCAATGGCTGGAGCTGAGCCAATCCGAAGCCTGGACCCTCTCCCAGGTCCCCCACACGAAGGCAGGGTCCCAAGGCTTTGGGTCATCCCTGATTGCTTTCCAAGGCCTCAAGCAGGTAGCTGAATGGGAAGCAGGGCTGCTGGGATTAGAACCAGCACCAATATGCGATTCCGGTGCATGCAAGACCAGGACTTTAGCTACTAGGCTACTGCACCGAATGCTTTCTAACTCATTTTAAAGACGTCAGCTAATTTGTCATACTATAAATTCTGAGGCCCCATAAGAAAGGTCAGGTCATCCATTTTTATTTTTTTATTTATGTTTTTAATATTTATTTCAGAGGGAAGGAGAGACAGAGGGGAAGATCTGTCATCCGATGAGTCACTCCCCAAGTGGCCACAACAGCCAGAACTGGGCTTATCCAAAGCCAGGAGTCAGGAGCCTTTTCCATGTCTTCCACGCAGGTTCAGGGTCCCAAAGCTTTGGGCCGTCCTCAACTGCTTTCCCAGGCCACAAGCAGGGAGCTGGATGGGAAGTGGGGCCACTGGGATTAGAACTGGCGCCCATATGGGATCCCAGAGTGTGCAAGGTCAGGACTTTAACACTGCTGACCTGGAGGTGGGAGGAAGAGGAGAAATCAAGTTGCTGGCTACTCCATCTCCCTCTGAGCTTGAAACAAAAGGAAGGAACGGAAACCAAAACAAAACCCTCGGTATCTTGGTTAATGATGTGACTTGAAAAATACTTTTAAATAACTATATTTAATGTTTACTTGGCTTTAAATTATTTGTGATTTTACGTCATGGTAGAACAATCGATTGCTTTAAATCAAGCACTGCATTAAGTGTCTGTTTTTATTCAGCAAGTTAAGGTTGGTCATCAAGGCAGCAGTAGTTAAAGCGATGGTATAGATAACAGGCATTATGTATTTTATTCAAACACTATACATATCACCTCACAAATCTGCATACTCGGGGAGACATGCTTTTTGATTATTTCTAACTAATTACTTATTTATTTATTTTTAGTGAAGCTTGGAAAATTCTGGGGTGCAAAAACAGTGGAACTAGCTTGAAGTGAAGAAACCAAGGCCCCAGTCCTGTTGAGAGGAACTGATCCAGCACAGGCATTTATGTGTGGTCAGGGCCGACCCACAACCTTTACCAGGTGGCACATGGCTCAGGTGGATACCAGCAGTTGTGACCCCTTACACAAACAATCAAGCTGCTAAGTCACAGAGCAAGTTCTTCTATATCTTTCAAGATTTCTTTATTTAAACAGCAGAGGTAAAAGAAAGAAGGAGTGACAGAGAAAGAGAGAGAGCTATAAATCTTTCACTAACTGCTTACTCCTCTAACGGCCAAAATGAGCAGGCCAGGTTGCAACCAGGAGCCTGGAACTCCACCCAGATCTTCCACAAGGCACCTTAGTAGGAAGATGGATTGGAAGTGGAACAGCTGTGATGATAACATCCAGTCAATTACAAGTCAAAAACAAGTTCTCACCTTGAGTTCTTTGGCTTCCACCACGTGTGGGTCCAAAGACACCATAAAATATTTTGCTGCTAAATTATATATTGTTTTCATTCTCTGCCAGTTTGACATGTAAAACACCTAGAAAAATGTTCTTTTACATGATAGAACAGAATAGCCACATTAGAATAACCACTTTGGTTATCATTCCTCCTCCTGTTATCATACCACCTTCGGCTTGCGTTTGTCTTCTATTATGACAATTATAACCTATAAATTAGAACCACTACCCTTTCATTGCTCTCTTTCCGGTAGATCATTTTTCCATTTTTTTCTAAAGAGTCAATTATTTGATTTTTCCTGTATCATTCACTTCCCTATGTTACTCCAAGGAGGATCTGAATAATCCACAGTTGTGGCAGAATCATGGAATGGTAAAGAAAATAAATCATGAGTATATATACATTGGGTGGGGATAATTTTGATAATGGCAAATATTGTATGGGTATCCACTCTTAGACAAGAACTGGGGTAGATGCTTTTAATGATGCAAGGAATCTTATTCCATATCTTATTTAAATCATTAAGATGGTAAGATTTGAAACATTTGTGGTGATAATATTGAGGTACCATTTGGGGCTTCCGTTTTCTATTCTTAAAGGCTTAACATTTTTGAGAAGTGTTGGGATGTGATAAAGGTATTTTGCATGGAAGGTCGACTTGAAACTCTGATGACTCAGGGTGAGCTAAGGTTACCCGAATCTTCCCCTAAATATCTAGGTCCTAATCTCTAGAACCTATACATGCCATTTTCATTAAAAATAGAGTTTTCAGATGTGATTAAGTTAGAAATCTTGATTTGTACAAATCCTCCCAGATTATTCAGTAGACACCTAAGTGTACTTTTATATGTCCTTGTAAGACAGGGACGAAAGAGCTGATGCTGTAGCTCAGTGCATTAAGCCACCATTTGCAATACCAGCATCCCATATTGAAATGACCCATTTAAGTTCTAGCTGCTCTTTTTCAAATCCATCTTCATTCTCAAGAATTCAAAAAGATTCCTTCCTAAGAAAGAGTGGAGGATGGCCCAAGTGCTTGATCCTCTGCCACCCATGTGAGAGACCTACAAAGAAGTGCCTATCTCCTGCTTTCAATTTGGCCCATTCTGGTAGGGTTGCTATAGGTATTTTTCTCTCATATTCTGATTTTCAAATAAATAGATGAGTAACTCAAACAGATATTTTGCACAGAAGGGGCTAAGGAAATGGCACTACTGAAAAATTACACTGGAAGTTTCAAGTAGCAAAGAATACATTCTGTCTTATGCCCTTAAAAGAAATTCTATGATATTTCCCATTGAAACTGATTTCAAATTTCTGTCTCCGGATCTATTATAGAGCAGCTGTTCATTGATTTTACCCACTGATGTGGGAAAGTATAATAGCAGGAAGGTAGTATAGTGGCAAGTGGATGCTAGAACTCCAACTCAGCTGTATCTGACCCTCATTACACAAGAGAAGAATTTTTGCTGCCACTGAGCTTCTCGGTTAGCTCCAAATCCCCCACAAGCCAAAATAAGAAAACAAAAATGTCAAATTGCAAAATGGCTATTGTCTAATACAGCGACAGATGATGTACTAATGAACAATTAGCAGAGATAACATTTTCAAATATCATGATTTTTAAAAGAGCCTTGGAAAAGGCCACTGCACAACATAATGGATAATGTCTTTGAAATTTCAGTGATGATGCAGACTGATTCTTCTTTAGCCTCAGGCATGATGTGAAATCATTGTTCTGTGAACATCATCTAGGGGTGATGTTTGCTAGATATGCAGAATAAAACCGGGATGGGATAGAAAATGTGACAGAACAGCAGAGCTAGTATGTCTTTTTTAGGCAGTGTGTCCATGCAATTTGTTTTCCAAAGACACAACCGGTATTGAAAAGCAAGGCTACTCACAATTATGTTGGAACAATAGGCTCAAGGAGGAGCTGTCTAAGCGAGATGAGATGTTTCATTTTCCTACAAACAGCCTCCTTCAGATGGGAAGGTATAACCAAATCTGCAGGATGTCAGTCTCTAAATGACACTGAATGAGAATTCACAATCTACCTAGATCATAACCTTCTAGGGACCACTAGCTTCACATTTGATAAATAGCATAACACAGCAGATACAACATTAAAAAATGTTAAAAAGACAACCTGGAGTGCAAATATCCAACAAATGTAATACTTTATTTGACCAGTCCATTTTATAGGCAAGAATTTTGTATTTCTATCTTTTTCAAAGTTCTTAGACCTAGGGACATTTCTCATGTTGAAAATTATTTTATGTGTTAATTATTTAAAAGGAAGATGGATAAAAAGATTTTCCATCCCTCAGCTTACTTGCCCAGACTGAGTTCACTAAACCAGGTTGATCCAGGATGGAAATGAACCCACCCTTGAGCCTCCTTCCCAGGGTCTGCTTCAGCAAGAAGCAGTGCTGGAACTCAAACTCAAGCATTGCACTACGGGATGTAAGCATCCCAAGGAGCACCTTAACATGTCGAAGGTCATTGTCGCCATTTTAATTACTGAGTAGAGCTTCAGTAGTATGGTTATGTATTAGGTCTACATGCACATTTCTCTTTTATTATATCTTTAGATCATCTTCCATATTTTAAAATATTCCAATTAATGTGGAATTAAAATACATCAAGGATAACATAATGATCAATGTCTTTAACATGAGTTAAGAGTTGGCTGAATAAGATCTGTGACCATAGTATCAAAACTAACCTACAAAAGCTGTTCTGTGGGGAAGCTGTTCCTGAAGGGGCCGATCTGCTCTCTGCTGTTCTTGGGCATTGTGGCTACAAAGACATATGATGGGAACCATTCTCTCGGTTCCTTTTGATCCCTGGTTAGAACTAAGCAGGTCAAAAAGCCAGGTCCATTTTATTTATCTATTTGTTTGCTTATTTATTTATATTTTACTAAAAAATATTGCAAAAACTCTTCACTTAAAGCTCCTATAACTATTTCTCCGCGATAATTCATTCTTTTGTCCAAAAAGATCTATTGTGGGAAACCACTACTTCTTTGTGTTTTCCTTAAGATAGTAGAATAGCAATTGCTAGAGAGTAAAAAGAGTAGGGTAGCAAGGTTAGGGAAAAACCGAATCATGTCAAACAGGAGAAGCATGCTCTACTACTCTGCAGCAGTAAGACGAACACAGTTTACAATAAGCTGCTTTATATTTTATGAAGAACAGGAAGGCAGGAGTTTGCAGATCTCATCCATAAAGCAATATTAATGACAGGAAAATAAAAGTTACCATGGTTTGTCCTTTACACATTGCAAACAAGTGTTTAATTATCACACTGTACCCTGTAAACAGGAGGAGACTTGCAAAAGTTCCTGGGAAGACAAATTGAAGGATCATGTATGCTTCTATTAACTTTTAAGCACTAATTTATTTTATTTGGTTGAATACATAAAGCAAGAGATATAGGGACAAGTAGAGAGAGAGAGATACTCTTCCATTCGCTGACTTACTCCTGAAATGGTTATGATAATAGGAGCTGGGCCAGACAAAAACCAGCAGCCTGTATCTCCACCCTGGTTTCCCATACAATTGGCTAGGATCCAAGTAGCTGGAACATTTGCTGGGAATCACATCAGCAGACGGCTGACCTGGAAGTTAAGCTGTCATGAGTCAAATCAGTGCTCCCATAGGAGAGGCCAAGGTTGTAAGGGGCAACCAAGACCCTGTTGTTCCACAGTGCTGGCTTAACCATGATTTTTTTGAGGAGCACTCATGGGTGCAATTAGTATAAACAAAAACAAAGTTTCAAGTAAAAGTATAATGGTACAGATATGTATATATTAGGTTTTATAATACTTAATGCCTACTATAGCAAAAAAGTTTTAAAACTACAATTAATATATCCGTTCATAACAAAGAGACTAAGCAAATGAATGTGATATTAATAAGGAGACTGAATAAATTTCAAACTCTGATAAAATGATGTTAGATGCATCTTACAAGGGGAGTATTGTCATGTATGAACTCTGTGCAAGAGAACGGAGGCTTTCCATACACACACCCATGCACACATACTGTGTTCAAAGCTTTAAAAAAAAGTTGTCCAAACAACAACAAATTGACAAAAAAAAAAAAAAAGATCTTATCCCCCCAGGATTCTGAAAATTGGTGATACAGAGGAAAATTGTTGTTTTATATAATTTTCTACTATCATACCTCCTTACCAGGAACATAATCACAAATGGGAAATAAATTTAAAGATCTGTGTATAGGTATTGATGGATAATGTATTTTTTGGTAGGAGCTTTGCAGGGCATAAAAGTACATGAGACATGACATCTCGCTATACCAGGTAGGCATCTACACTTTCTGATTCCCAGAAAATCAATTCCTTTAGAGATTCATTAGAGAATTGAGTTGTCATGTCTTGCAAATCCTGCTGAAACAGAATTGAAATATAATATGTTTTCATAATCCAGAAGTCATAGCCATGTATGGCTATTATTTCGCCCTCACTGCATGTTTTCTTTGCAAGGCTAGCACCCAATGGAGCCCACTCCCCCAATCCCCAGGCCTGGAGAGCATACCACCCCCTATTTTCATATTTGCCCTCTCATCCCCAATAAGTATTGATTAAAACTGGTTTCACATAAATTTTCCCTGACTTATCCAGGTGGACAACCTGAGACTGATGCCTCTTGATTTTAACTAGAGCAAAGAGTCATCATTTTCACACTGCTTATCCTTAGTTTCAATATTCTTCCCAATCAAGATTTTAGAAATCTGCTTATAGAACCAGTGAAGCGGGTGGGAGGCTGAGAGATGAGGCGGATAAAACAGATAATGAATAACATGATGATGCAGGTAGTCCAGAATCTCATACAAGAATCTCATGCTTCTTGGCATCTCATAACTCTTCCTCTCCCAAGCCACTATCCATCAAGCCAAGTGGAACCTGCTAGCAGAGTCCAAGCAGTGAATACATCATTGCCAACTTCCATGTAATTCACCCTGCATTGCAGATCAGAGCTTTTTCATTCTCTCTCGCACTTTGATGTGCATTCCCAAATTTCATCTCCCCAGTGATCACACGAGGGATCAAGCGAGGTCACATTTATCCTTATTTATTTTCTCCTGCGATACATTTTTCAAAGAAATTTAAGCCTTCCTTTAAAGTGGAAGACACAGTGGAAATAGTTGCCAACTAATGTCCATAGAACTGTGAAGCCAAACCAGGAATTTGCGTCTCTGTTGCTGAATGCAGTCTAATTCTAAGAGCGGAATCATCAGACAGGCTGCCACCTGTTTGCTTACTGAAGCCAGTGGATAAATATGTCAGCCCCAGTTGCATCAGAAACGTGAATCTACTCCACAATTGTCCTTGCCTCTCCATTCTCCACATGAACTACTTACCTTCTGAGTTAGATGCAGATTTTTACCAACCTAGAGAGAACTTCCTTCACAGCGTAAGAATCCCTGAACGTGGAAAACGACACTGGGGTTATGGCACTTTTTTCTTTTTTCCATAGGTTGCTGTTTATTGAAGTTCCAAAGAGATATACATTGCCATGAGTTAGCTTGGTTTTCCTTTGGGAGACGCCCGGAAAAATTAACAGCTATCTAGGGGATTAGCTTTTGTCAACAACAAACCAAATAAGAATTTCCAAACCCATTTAATTGTCTGCTTGACACAGTAAGACTTCTCCTACCTCCTTGTTCAGACACAAGTCAGCTAAAATAAAATGGAATTGGTATTCTTCACGTTAGCATCTGTTTCAGAGATGCAACCAGCAGGTAAAATAAATAAAAGTGGTAGAAATCTTCCAGGCAAATCTATGAAAGTCAGACAAGGAGGAACGAGTAATTTCTGGAACATACTATAAATCCCCTCTTGTTGTCTCATAAAGTTTGCACAAATGTCAAAACATAGATCACCGTAGCATGCTGTCCTACATTTCACTCCCCGTGAGGTTTCAGAAACTGTGATCAAGCAACTACCTCATAAAACTGATGTTTATACACAACTGGAGACACGCTAGGTCACCCACCACTTTTTGGTGGGCCTGACATGTCTGCCCAACTTCTTGATATATTAACAATGTAAACAGGAGTACAGAATGCCCAAGCACTGCCTTCCCCTTCTCTGTTTCCACTTCAGAAATTCCAAATGACAGATGATAGCACTAGACAGAGCAGGGCAAAACTCCTGTGCCAGAGCGGACCTGAGGACCACATAGAAATCAATGCTGTGACTACAACTCTTCTGTCAAGATGCAGTCCCTGCAGGTGAGCACAAGAACCAAGGCTGGGAGCAGCCCAGACCAGACCAGTTACATTACCTGCTGGCAAACCTGTGGGACAGGTTCGGAGGTGGGCCAGACTATACCAGTTTATAATATCTACTGGCAGATGTGAGAACCAGGACAGGGTGCAGGCCAGCCCAGGTTGGGTAGCAAAACCAGCCAGTTCATATTAGGGCTGGGTCTAGAGGCTGGGTGGGCTGGGTCTAGGGGCTGGGTGGGCTGGGTTAGGCTGCAGCACCCACCAGCATGAGCTGGAACTGGGTGCAGGCTTGGCTGGGCCAGGCTATAGCACCTGCCACCCAATGATGAGGTGAGGTGAGTCATGCCAAACTGGGTTGCAGCACCAACCAGCACACATGAGACTCAGGGAGAAGGGTACAAGCCCAGTACGGGAACAGGGCAGGCTCTCCTGCTGGGCCACTGCTCTTGCTAGTGAGCATGAGAACTGGGACTGTGGGCAGACAAGGCCAGGCATGACTACATGTGAACTGTGTTATGGGGAAAGGCAGGTTAGGCTAATTGTTTGAGTCAGAGTCCGTGCAGGCTTGTTGGGCCTTGCTGCAGCATCAGCTGCGAAGTGCTGGGTCTAGGGTCTTCAAAATCTTTCGACATAGACTGCAGAACCACCTGGAGAGTGCAAGATCAGGGACTGAGAGTAGGCTCAGTAGGGAAACAATGACCACCTCTCCGAAACTCCAAGCATGAGAACCAGGGCTGGGAGCGGACCTGGCTAGACAGGTGGTGGCATCTGCCAGCATGAGTGTGGGCTGGGTAATGGAGTCGGTTGGCTTGAACTAAGCTCCACTGTCTATTATGTACAGGATGTGAGGCAGACTGGACCAGTTGGCCTCACTGGCAAGCACAGGAACCAGGGTTGGGGGAAGGTCTGGTGGGGTCATTGGAATCATTCCAATTAGGCTACAGTTCCTGCTGGTGAACGTGAAGGCTGAGAGTAGTGGGCTGAGTTGGCCTGGGCCACAGAATCCATTGGTTTACATAAGAGATTGTTGTGGAGACAGAAACGACCCAGGGTTTGCGACTACCAGTGTGTGTATAGGTTGGTGTGAGTGACAAGACTGAGTCAGACCCCATACCAACAAGCACTATGAGTCAGGTCTGGGATCACCTCAGATGAGGTTTCTTTGGGAATCCCCCCAACTTCACCACTGAACCCAGAGCTCCAACAACAGAGAAAATCGCAAGATCTGTGGTCTGACAGTGGGGTACGTGTGTTAGAAGTAGGCCTCCTTGGTGGCTATGATGGTACAGTAAATGGCATGCCCAGATTCACATGGAGGATACAACAGTCCATTGGGGCTTGCAAAGGAATCTTTTACCACAGCAGAGGATGGAAGACAGAACAAATCGGGCAAACATCCCAGCTAAGCATTGACAGCAAGACTCTAAGGTGGACTAAGTCAGTTAATGGACCTTGTAAGTATTTCTTCAACCTTGGATCAGCAAGAATGACAGCATTTCAGAACTATTGAAGCCACTTAAGCAGAACCCTTGGAGCATGCTCCACATCGGAGACCCTGGGATGACATCGGGTGGCCTTTCCCCATCCCTGGGCACTGAGGTGGTTGACAAGCTGGGTGCAGCTTCTCCGTTTATCTTCCCACTTCCCCCAGGTACAAGAGAAAGTAAAAGGAATTTTGGAAACAATGATCTCATCTCATCCACTTTCTCTTAATCCTCAATCCTTCCTACCCTAATCAGCTATGTAAACATCATAAATTTTTCTTTTTTTAAAAAAAGCTGTGAGCACCCCACAGCTGTCTCAGGGAGAATAACGCTAAGATATATTCAGAATCTGCTTGTTCAACAAAGGACTAAGTATCTGAAAATGTAATGGAGGCCCTCAAGAAGCTGAAAATTTCAGGCTGGGACAGGTCACCCTGAGCTTACCAGTGTAGGCTTTTGTGTGCTCACATGTGTTCCAGTTCATACAGCAATAAAGGAGGCAAAGGGGTATGAGACAGAAGCAGTGGAGAAGAGAGAAGTGGAGGGTGAGAGTGAAGACGAAGGAGTGCGGTACTGACTGTGCACCTCACTTGGACAATCAGGTCTGAAATAAAAACAGAAGCCCTGTGTCATGGAGAAAATCTGAAGAAGACAAAGTCCAACTCAGGAACATTTATATTTAGCAAAATGAGGATGGTGCCTATGTTGCCCGCAGAAAGTTGGGGCCACTATCAGGAGGCGGCCAGGCCTTGTCGAGTGGTTGCCACTGTTGAACATGTCAGCAATGCCTTTGCATACACTGTCTTTAAGCCTGAGACAATGTCTTGGCTCGCAACGTTCAGCAGCACAGCCAAAACATGGAGGTGCAATTTTTCTAGGAGTGAGAGGCAGGGAGAGACTGATCCTGCACATAGTGGGCTTCTCACTTGACATGGGCCAGTATCTCCCATCACAGCTCTCATCTGTTTCAGCCTCAAGAAGAAAGACAGCACTCTGAACCCTTAGGAGCCCTAGAGGCCACTGAGATTGTACTTAGCAGCCACAATTCCCTGCAGAGGATGCAAACATTGAGGCTTCAGGAAGGACGGTCTCCGCAGGACAAGGCAGCGATCTTCCCATGATGCGGAAACCCAGGCCTCTGCCATGCCAGCTTGCATTCATTCCTGGGTCTGTTTGCCCAACCAAGTGCCCAACAGCAAGTGCAGTGCTTGCCTTTCAGGAGGAGATGGAGTGTTGGCAGTGGCTAAGGAGTGGGATGGGGTGGGATGCGGACAGGCCATCTCTATTGGTGCTGGGAAGTGTCCCCTGTCCAGACCGAGCTTTTCCCCCAGAGTGCAAAGAAGTAGAACCATTCTTCCTGTAGTTTTTGATTTAGAATGGATGCCTGTTCCCTCTGCAGGGGAACGTTAGTCTTCTCGCTCGTGAGCAGAAAAGGACAAAGAGCTGCAGGCTCTTTCTGCCTTCTGAAAGTCTATGTCTTGTCTGTCATTGTAATCTTCAATGCTTTGTCCGTGCACATATCCTAAAGGTACCTGAATCCCTTTCTCAGGTAATCATGATGGGCAATTCAGTGAGGTGTCATTATGTTGTCCAAGCAAGGAAACATCCGACAATCTTTCCAGAGGCTATTGGCACATTGTCTCCTGCTTTGGCGACACTGTCCAGTGGCTGCTATGCGATGAACTCAGGCTTTGGGAGGTGGAGGAACCAAGGCTAATTCTGAATGATTCAAACTCCAGATTATCTCAAGCTCTGATTCTCTTTCCTTTCCATCTGCCTCCCTGGTCCTGGGTCATCTTCTCTCCTCATTATCAACAGCACCAAAGGGAAAGCAGAGGAAATGAAGGGAGAGGAAATTCAAATGAATCAATTCTGCCACTTGTTAGCAGCTCAAGTCGCAAGTGTGCAGGAGAAGAGGCTGCAGCTCTCAATTCTCCATGCTATTCTGGGCCCCTGTGCTCTGCCAGGCAAGTTAGAGTGGGTTGTATGGAAATTATCTATGCTGTGAGAGAAGGGGTAGGTGGAAGGGGCTCTCTCTAACTGCACCATCTTCAAAGAAAAGGAGAAGGAGTTACATGCTTAGCAGCGAAATGCTGCACAGAGCAGCCCAGATTTTATGAAACAGTCTCATGTTTGGATGCACTCTCTCCCCTTAGAATCAGAGCAAAAAGGATACTGACACGTATTCTGAACATTTATAGTACAGAGTGTCATAGCAGGGAAAGGAAAATGCCAAGGACAGCAAAAGCAAAGGAGGATGCTGCAAAAGAAGAAAAACACATAAAGACCGTTAAAACCATTGTCTGCATCACAGATAGGACTGCAAGCCCAGGGTAGAACCTGAGATGGTAGAACTGCTTTCATCTCTCTGAGCTTAAGAAACAAGAGAGGATTGAATACAGTCCCCAACATCCTGCTCTGTTGGACACAGGCAACCCCATCCCCAGGTGCGCCTGCAAAGACATCCAGGAGTGGTGGTAACGTAGAGCTTTCAGTGGGTGATCTGTTTAGGGGTTATTCTGTGACAGAGAGCCAGTCCCATTTACCTTCTAGGTACAAGTCACATCCAGTCACTGCTTATGGGTAGGAAAAAGACTTGGCTATCTTGGCCCAATTAGAGCATCTGTTGGTTGAAAATACATTTGTTATCATGGGGACTCTTGCAAGAATATTTGCCATCAGATGACAAAATCGTTACTGGGAACCAGACTGAGTAGTTGATGTAACATATCCGGTACATCACTGAATGACGTCAATCAAAACATTCGGATCCCTGGCTTGCGCGGCATCAAGCAGAACACTGCTCAGTGAATGGAGATTCATGTTAATAAAATCCCCCTGAATCATCTTCTAGAAAACTTCCAGCAGTTTGGCTACCTCACTAAATTTAGATGTAAAATAAAAAGTACAAAGCTTGTTTTAAAAATAAAGTGAAATACACACGTGAGGTATATGTATAAATGGGGCATATATATGTGTAGATCTCAGTAGATGTAACAGATATAGCAGACACAGTGGATGTAGAGCTCAGTGGAGAATAAGGAATGCAAAAAGAGGGAGGGAGAGAAAGACATTTCTGCAACTTAATATTATTAGGGAAAAAAGTACCCATATAAAGACAGTGTGTGTGACACATAATTACATTTAGCCAACAAATATAAGCACCTATGCAGTATGAGGCACCGTTGAGACAACTTCACAATCACCAACTTGTTTAATATTCATGACCACCCTTTGAGGAATTTACAATTATTAATTTTATTTTTCAGGTGACAAAACTAAGGCAAACAGAAGTTGATTCATTTCCCCAAGGTCACAGAACTAGTTAGGGATCGAGTCATGATTTGAACCTACTCAGTACTAATGCTAAGCAAGAGCATTTGCTCACAGTACTCATGCATGAACAAGCAAAGATGACCATGAGCCAATCAAAATCTCTCCTGCTCTCACGCCCCTCTTCAGCACACAGAAGCTAATGCTTGCCAATGTGCCTCCGTGGTGTCTTGGGATTTTACCTGCACCTACACAGAGTGCAGTCTTTGTTCCAATGCTTCTCAGAAGCTTCCTTGGCTCCTTTCTTCTTTTATGAAGTATAGGAGTAGCAGCTTTGTCCTCTATGCCGTGACCTTGGCTAATGCATTCTGAGTGTTGAGCTTCTTTGTCAGTCTCCACTTCCTAGCTCACCCTCTCGGCTTCCTGGGTCAGTTATCTGTGAAGAGCAGAAACCCCTCACTGACCATGCTGGACAGATAGCATGGATGGAAGACCAGCCCCTGTCCCTAAAAGGCTTTGAGTTTTGGAGTCTTGCAGCAATACTAAGCTGATCCTCACAGTTCTCCCTTTACAGGAAAAGAAACGAAGGCCCAGGGAAATATACTGACTTGCCTGTGGCCCCACACTGGGAAGATGAGCAGCACATTGAGAACCAGAGATTGAGAGGGAAGGATATCAGGAAATATGAAAGTCAAGCAAAATTGGGAAGGTGAACAAAGAAAAGGTGTCTTTTAAGTCACTATATGTGCTTCAATGTATGACGGAGAAGAAAACAGAGAGTAGCTGCTGAACACAGGGTCCTGAATGCCATGTGGACAGCAAGTTCATGCTGAACTTGATAAATGTGTTTACAGAAAGTCAGTGCTGTGGTTTGAATATTTGTTCCCTCCAAAACCCACACTGCTATGTGATTGCTTTGTAACAGCATGAAGACGTAGGACCTTCCAGAAGCGATGCAAGGAGTTGTCAAAGAGCCCATTTGGTTCCCTCCCATCTTCTTGCCCTCCCACCTTCCATCATGTGATGATGCAGCAATAAGACCTTAAGACTTGCAGCCTTTCAACCTTGGACCTCCCAGGTTCCCAAAACTGTGAGAAAATAAATATTATATATTATGCTGTCTTTGCAGCTCTGCTATAGCAGCACAGAAAGGATTACTAAGTGTTTGTACCTACTAAGGCCAGCAGTAAGAGAGCTGAAACAAAGGGGCAGAAACTACCAGAGAGGAGACAGCAGAGGACAAACACAGAAACTGCACATACCATGGCCAAGTTCAGGACTCCGTCAAGACTTTCTGATCAGCCTGCTTGTTTCCTGATACTGCATGATTCATGAAAGGCTAGGTCAAGGTTAATTTGGCTTGTTGGGTAGCAACTGGACTAACCAGCTCCATAAAAACTGCCTTCCCCCTTGGTTTCTTCCCTGGTCATCTTTGGAAAAATGCAGACTTTACAGAGAGGGCTGGAACTTTCCCAACCTTGTTTTTAAAAAGGGGTTAAAGGGCTTCCAAGAAATTGAGCATGATCCTAACTGAATAACTTGAGCAAATTGTCTACAGTGGCTGATTCACCAGCAGAAATGGGACAAACACACGGTGGGCAGCTTAGCCAGAAGAAAACATCCAGAGATCAAGCCCAGTAGGCTAAGGATCAGCCTCTGTCAGATATTTACATGCTGCACACTCAGATAACAGCCCCACGAGCTGTGCCAGGGTTTGCTTGGTAAAGTGCTACACCGTGAGCACAGGGAGTTGCTTCCTGAGAAACATGCAGCTGGCACTTTAGAAATGAACATCCCAGCTCTGCATGAGTCAGGGAAAAGTGGCTACGATGTGAACTTCTGGTTAGCCAGGTAACATTGATGAATGGCAGGCTGCCCAGAGTGGTGCAAATGGTCCTGCTTTGAGCAACATTTTAGCATGGAATCTGCCATGGCTTTTACTGCTTCAATACGGTATAAGTTTTAAGCATATGTAGATCCACACAGCTACAGCCCTGTCATCCCA